>NW_024081363.1:220853-820853 GCF_003009895.1 Hyaena hyaena
TTTTTTCTGGTCCTCACATTGAAGATTTCCTGCCATTGCTTTCTGGCCTGCCAAGTTTTAGTACATAGGTCTGCAACTACTCTGATAGGTTTCCCTTTGTATGTTAGGGCCCTTTTATCCCTAGGTGCTTTCAGAATTCTCTCTCTGTCCTTATAGTTTGCCAGTTTCACTATGATATGTCATGCAGAAGATCAATTCGAGCTACATCTGAGGGAGTTATATGTGCCTCTTAAATTTCAATGTCTGTATCCTTCCCCAGATTGAGGACGTTCTCAGCTAGAATTTGTTCATGTAGCCCTTCAGCTGCTTTTTCTCTCTCTTCTTCTTCTGGAATTCCTATGATACGGATATTGTTCCATTTGATTGCATCACTCAGTTTTCAAATTGTCCTTTCATGTTCCTGGATCAATGTATCTCTCTTTTTCTCGGCTTCCTCTTCTGCTATAATTGTGTCTTCTAATTCACCTATTCTCCTCTCTGACTCTTCAGTCCATCCAGTGGCCACCTTCATTTTATTATGCACCTCGTTTATAGCATTTTTTAATTCATCACAACTATTTTTAAGGTCCATAGTCCAATAGCTCCTCTGGTGTCTTACATGCCTTTTTCAAGCCCAATAATTAATTTTATGACAATTTTTCTAAATTCTTGGTCAGTTAAGTTGCTTATATCTGTTTTGAGCAATTCTTTAGCCATCATTTGTTCCTGGAATTTCTTTAGAGGAGAGTTCTTCTATTTCATCATTTTGGCTAGCTTTCTGTCTCTTGTAAGTTTTAAAAGCTTGTAATGCGCTCTGCACCTGCAAGTTCTGCTATATTAAAGGAAACTCATTGACTGTCCAAGGCCTGTCAATTCAGGAAGTGTTCTTTTAATGGTGTCCCTTGGTCTCTCTTGCTGTCCCTTTGGTTATTTTATTTCCATACTCATAGTGATATTTGTGACCCTCCACCGTGTGTACTTTGGCTTGTTTCTTGAGGTAGCCCTGAAAAGGAAAACAGACAAACACACAGGGAACAGAAGCATGCAAACACACAAACAAACAAGCCAAAAAAACCAAAAACCAACAACAAAAGACTAAGAATGGTGTAAAAGCATAAACCCAGAAATCCCAGCTACAGACAAAGAGCAGGGTGGAGGCAGTGCTGATATAAGAGCATATACAAAGAGAGAAATGACAGGGATGGGGAGAAAGCAAAATTGAACATTGACCAGGCAGAGAGACTAAAAGGCTTAATTTTAAGAGAGAAAGAGGAGACTATGGTAGGAAGTGAGGAGAAGGAAAGGAAGATAATGTTATCCAAAGAAACTATATAGTCTGATTATTCCAGAGAGAGAGAGAGAAAGGAAGGTAATGAAGGAGGTGTAAAATATGCAAGAGAATGGATTAAGTGTGACTGTTTAAGCAAACCAGTGACCAGAGCACCCAGTCCAGTGGAGAGAAGAGATAAGAATAAGATCAGGGAAAATATATCTGAATAGCAAGAATTGATTTAGAGTTAATCATGGCAATGAATCAATGTTAGTCTTGCCCCAAGCTCCAGTTAAAAAAAAAAAAAAGACAGCTCTCCAGTGTAGATGGGCATGGTTTGGTGTAGGCATGTTTCGCCTACACTGGGATCCCTTGGGCTGCTCCCTTAGTCCCCACCTTGGTGGTTGTAGGGAGAAAACCGGCGGTGCCCCCATCCCTTCTCAAACCAAGCATTGCAAATCACTCTTTTGGGTCTGATCTCCTGTGCCAAGGGTGTAGCCAAGGTGGGCTGTGTTCTATGTCCCAAGCCCCGCCTAGTTCCAGATCTTAGTTCATGTGCCCCGTTGATACCTCCCGAACTATAATCCCATAGGTCGGGCCGCTTCCTAGCCAGGGATCGAGCAGGGAGAGCAGCAGAGCCATTTCTTCTGACACCGCCTGGGATGGGGGCACCCAGCTCAAAGTCAGCACCACAGCTAGAGCTAGGATCTCTCCCAGCGCCCTGTGGTTAGAGATAGGATGATAGGATATCTCTCTGTACTGGGCTGAGGTTTTTCTCTTCTCAAGGGACAGTTCTATGAGCAATTTCACCCACTCTTTCTCTTCCCCTCATCTTTTTGTAGCTCTCCATGGAGGGGGCTCCCCCGCTTCTGTGTCTCCAGGTCCTGGCTCATTTTCATCTTCCTCAGTTCACAATCACGCACCTATGAGGCTCTCTTCTTAGTGGACTCTGTCTCTTTTCCTCCCAGACTCTTGCAGTTCAGTGTCTTATGGCTTCAGGCCCTCTTTGAGAGATGCCGGTGGGCAAAAAGTACAGAGCTCCCTACTTCTCCGCTATCTTGCCTCTCACACAAGTCTCTCAGACAACTTTAAACTTTACAAATCATTTTCATGTTCATTATCTCATTTAGTCCTCAAATCAACTCCATGAGATAGGTATTATTTTCCCATTAGAAATGACCACGTCCTAAATCCTTAGTGATTTCTTAAGAAAAGTTGAAATGTGAATGCTGAGGTTGGGTATTTTTATATGGGAATGTTGGATGCTAAAACCAACAGGTATTTTCAGTTCAAGGTGGCAGACTAGAAAAACACATTTACTCTTTCCTCCTGAAACCATATTGAATACAAGTAATACATATTTACTTTCTGTTTCTCCTGAAACCATATTTAATATATTTTAGAAGTACCAAAATTAATACCAATCAAAGCCAAGAGAGGGGCGCCTGGGTGGCTCAGTTGGCTGGGCAGCTGACTTTGGCTCAGGTCATGATCTCACAGTTCATGGGTTCGAGTCCCATGTCGGGCTCTGTGCTGACAGCTCAGAGCCTGGAGCCTGCTTCGGATTCTGCGTCTCCCTCTCTCTCTCTGCCCTTCTCCAGCTTGCTCTCTCTCTCTCTCTCTCTAAGAAATAAACATTAAAAATTTAAAAAAAAAAAAAACCAAGAGAATATAGAAGTCATCAACCACAGAAAGATTTTTATACATTTCAAAAAGGCAAAAAGTGAAATGCAGGACTGATGAACAGAATGATCAAGAAAAGACTGTCCAAAGAAGGGGCTGCCAAGGCATGTCTGCTTCTGCTGAGCCCTGTTTATAGTCAAGAGAAGAGAGAATAGGGGTTGAAAACAAGGAGACAAAAGATATTTTAGGGGGAAAAAAGTTCATTCAATGAGTTCCCTGGGTCACTCAGTCTTCCCTCCATAGCAACTCTGTAGGAATTACAACAGGTTATTGATGAGGAAAACAAGGGAACACGGAGGGTTGAACCACAGGGTGTCAGCTCTGGTTCATTGTCACTACTACCACTCCATCCAAGACTATACACCCATGGCTTCATGGACTATATAACTGGAGATAGTTGCTTCATAAGTTGTCAAATGAGAAGAAATCTTCCTAGCAACCATAATGTGGTTATTATCAAATTATTTTTATTAATCATTTAAAAAATATTTTGTCTTAACAAATTCTGTCTCAACATGTTTGCTTCTGCCAAGGCAAATTATCTCAGAACAACCACTTGCCATCTAATATATTTTGCCTATAAGGGCATGTAAGAGAATGGTCTATATTTCAAAAAAGCATCCTATCTGTCTACTCCCATTTGACAAGAGAAGTCAAGAGGGAGATTCTTCTGGGATATCCTTACCCAAATTTCCTTGTATTGTCCTGAAGCCCCAACACGCATCATATGCTTAATTTTTCCTCCCTGGGAAATAAAACGATGGAAATAACATGATTGTCATTTATTGTTTTCAAATATATCTGACATCATCATCTCTTTCAGAGTTCTAATAAGAAATCTTTGCCCAAAATTTGTACAATCTTGCTATTTCTGTTCAAACAAACACCGCCAAGGAACTATTCCTTACTGAACTCAAACGATAACCATAAAGGACTTGTGGTTAAATGTCTTATCTGGAAGTCATTTTTTGCTCTTAGATTAGAAAGGGGTTATAATATTTCTCCTCTTTTTTCAAACAGAATTAAGGTATGAGCAAAACCTTTTGTGTCCTACCAACCCCCAAGTTTGTTGGGGATGGAAGCCCAAATTTGCTCTAACATACTATAAAAGCTCTCATAACCAGAGCACTAAAGCTAATTTGTAATATATGAATTATGCCCAGTGCTATTTTAAATATGAAAAAATACGGTAAAGCCTTAGTTTAGGAACATAATTTGTTCTGGAAACATGCTTGTAATCCAAAGCACTTGTCTATCAAAGCCAACTTCCCCATAATAAATAATGGAAACTCAGATGATTTGTTCCACAACCCAAAGATATAAAAATATTACAATACTGCACTATAATACAAAATAATAAAGAAAAATAAACAAATTAACCTGTACTTACCTTTGAAAACCTTCGTGGCTGTTGTGAAGGAGACAAGAGAGAAAAGGATTATTGTGTAAGATGAGTTTCATCATTGTTAACAGATGTTGTCTACACTACAGTATTAATAAGCTCTTGACATATGCTCTATTTAATGTAGCTGGCAATAAGGCAGGAGAGAAAAGGGTCTATATCTGCAGGCAGCGTGACCTAGAATGAAGCAAAGCATTCCTAAGCATACTCTTGTATGGAAAGCAAAGGACCGCCTATAGGTGCTTTGAAGTGACAAAAAATACATGAGTGCCAGTTGTGGACACCTCCCAATGTTCTGAAAAATCACTGATTTCTGCCAAACACTGTGGCCTGAGACAGAGCATCGGAGCATGGGAGACGATCACCCATAATTCCACAGAGAAATAGAAACACAGAGAGAGAGAGAACCATTGGCTCAATTGTCATGTGACGTTTGGCGTCATGTACTCTTTGTATTGCAAGGCATCACTCATTTATCAAGTTAAAATTTATCAGAAATGTCTACTTGTCTTGTGCAACACTTGCAGAACAAGTTACAATCCAAGATTTTACTGTGTGTGTGTAGATGTATATGTAATATATATATTATACATAAAAATTTTTAATATATATTTTTTACTGATCTATAGGATTCTTGGTTCTGAAACTTATGCATGTCATGCAACATCAGTCCCATGAGAGAGAAAACACTTCAGTGAAGTAAGCCATAGAAATGAGATTCACACTAGGTAAAGCCACATGTAGGCTAAGATATTTCAAACCTTCTTCCTCATACTGAAGCTTCCAGCTCCTAGACAATAACATATGTTTCTTTTGCCAGACACCAAGCATATCTCTCCCCTCTTGGTTATAAGAATCTCTAGAATTCTGTTTAAGTGCCAACAATGTGAGTTGAAGAATGAACCTAGCTGGCATGCTCACAATGACCAAATTGTGTTGACCTTTCTTTAATCCAATACGTTTGCTCCACTCTTAATTTAAAATAAATGACATATTTGCTTTCTGGACATTAGTGAGATGCCTTACTAGACATATTCCTAGAAGGTCAGAGAAACTGGCTTCTAATCCATATGGAATCATCCATAGGTGAATTTCTTCCAGGTAGACCACAACGTATCTAGAATATAATCTTTTATATTTTTACACATACATATAGTCTTTTCATTTAATCTTATGTATTTGGATTCTTTAGAGTGGACCAAAGAGAAAACGTGGGCTACAAGGCTCAGTTACAAACGCGGGATGGTACTATGCTTACCACTGGTGGTCCATGACCTACATCTTCTGAGACCAGAACCCATGTGGTCCCTGATTAATTTATGAATTGAGCTTTTGTTCCACGAAGGCCTGGTCCTGGGGAGTGCCTGTGCTCACTGTAAATATGGCACCATGCTAAGTACCCTAAGAACTAGGAAAAAGAAAAACAAAACATGGTAACACATGATGCGTAAGGAGGTAAGGAGACACCACAGTCCAGAGTAAGAGTTCTGGGAAGTCACTAAGCTGGGCTTGAATCCCAGCTAAGCCCCCACTACCTGTGTGACCTATGAGGTGGTCTAAATTATAAATGTTGTTTTGCCAAATTCCTCAAAAGGAAGAAAGCAAGACCCTGCCTGGCAGGAAGGGAGGCCTTGGGACCCAGCATCCAGTCATGTCAGGGTTTGGCGACTGCGTGGAAACTGGCGCCGTCTGGAGGGTGATGCTGAAAGCCTGGGCAGCCCTAGCAAAGATGCACCTGGCTCTGAGCCTTGCAGGGAAGCAGAGAGGGTCTGGGGGGCAGCGGGCCACTCTCTCTCAGCATTGGGAGCCCCCCCCGCGCTCATCTTTCTTGGGGGAAAGGCTGGCAACACACACTGAAGTGCTGAGGGACCCGACAACCACTGCTCTCCCCTACAGTCCCCATGCAGTGGCCTTGCGGGTTGTATACACGTGCCAACGGGCCTACTGGCCAAGGGCAGCAGGCAGCCTATACACTGCCACCGGCGTGGGGAAGTCGCAGCCCTGGAGCCTAACGGGTGGGGCTCTGGGGCCTCCCCTTTGCCCTATGCGGTGGTCTCTTGCCAAGCTGCGCATGCGCGTCCTTCTTTGTGCCGCGTTCCAGGGATGCATCACTAGGGCCAGGCTGGGCCTTTCGGGCTCAGTGCGTGTTTGACCTCGAGAAGAGTCAGAAGTTCTTGAGGGGCTCTCCGGCTTTTAGATTCCGACCTCGCGATCGTTTGGCGCACAACCAGATCAATACAGGCAATCTCCTTAGCAAGCTTCGTTTCCCTCGCCGCCGCCGCCCCCTGCCGGCCATGATCGGCCCCTGGTCCGCCCTGCCCCTGATCCCCATCCACCACCTGGCAGGGACAACCCTGCTGCTCCTTCACCTGCCCTGGACCCTGGGCGCAGGCTCTTCCACCGGGATCGTGGGCCTTTACCATAGCTTTCATGTCGAGCAGAGGAGGCGGTAACCCCATCCCGTAGGCTGCATGTACCTCTCTCGGCATCCTCCCCTTGATGAACTGGAGTAACCCTTCGAAAAAACCTGTGCCGTCTTCTCGTGATTGGATGATGTTTGGGCACTCCAGAGCCATCAGAATCCCTCCTCCGAGACGCAAATTAACTCTCCAGGGTTCACCATCTGAGACTGGAGAGGGGGCTGTGGAGCCGGTCCCATCCAGGTACCTCCCACTTTTGTGCCCAAATGGGATGGAGGAGAAGGCCCAAAAAGATCCCAGAGAAAAGATGGAGGATCATGTAAAGACCAAAGGGCAAGATGGTAGGAACAGAGCCCCCCATAGCTACGGGGATATACAGTTAAGGTCTAGTCCCCTGGAGACCAGAGGACTTCTCAGCTCCCGGCAGTACAGCCCTGCACCTTTGGACCTCCATCCTAATCCCCCACAAGACAGGTTGAAGAACACCCACAAGGCTCTGATTAACTCCTCCCCTGAAGACCATGTAGTCACCTCCTCGCATGGCCCTGCCAGAGATGTTGTGCCTCACACAGATGCAGCCGTGCTCTCTGACCCAACCCCATTTTGCCCCTTACTGCATGAGACATCAACCAAGGAATTATTGGGTGAAAACCATCAGTCTTCTGAGAGCGCATCAGACCTATCCAGGAAGGAAATAGGGGATGGTAAGCCTTCAGGCGTGACATCAACAAAGGAAGTGGCCGGTGAAAAGCATCTGCCTGTTGACAGGAAAGAGAAACAGGCTAAGGAGACTTCGGGCATCTCATCAAAGAGCTCCTTTCCCCTGTATCTGCCAGCAGTAGGCGCTGCAAATGGAAAAGATCCATGCCACTTTCTCTGCCGCTGCCACCACTACAGCCACAGTTGTGGGGCCACAGTGAGTTGCCCCCACCTCCTAAGCTTCCTTGCATAGCTATTGACAAAAACCTGGACACCTTGAACAATACCAAATGTCAGAGGAGTAAGATCTCGGAACACAGAAGAGAGATCAAAGCAGACTGCTCAAACACTCTGTCTGCCCATGCATTCTCCATACTTGCAACAGAGACTGCTAACTGTCTTTGCAAGTCCCTATTGCTACAGGTGACTTGGCTGACCAGTCTTCCAAGCCCCCAATCCCATCTGTTCCTCCATCTTTACCACCAAGTGTTGCTATTTATACTAGCTTGCCGCTTGGGGGTTCTGGTGTCACCTCCACCCCAGTAGGCAAGCCCCCTGCAAACTGCAACCCAGCTTCTGACAGCAAAGCCATGGATACTACGTCTCCATCTCAGGCTTCCATCATCTGTTCCTCCCCTGTGTCCAGGGACAACCATGTGCCACTTTACATAGTGCTTCCTCATTCTGATAAGACACCACCTGGTAGCAGTAGTGTTGTGGCCCAGGTAGCATTTGGACACAATGCTAGTTCCAGCTTAAATCCAGGCACTAGGGCCCACTCTACAGCCTCCATGACATATAAGTGTACTGGGGGCTCGTCCAGGCAAAGAAAACATCTCCCATGGGAAAGTGTTGCCATCCTGGTGAAGAGGTGCCAGTCAGGAGATCAGGCAGCCTCCCCCTTTAATCCAAGCAGCAAGGGGCCAACCGTCAAAAACCCAGGTGGTAGAGTAGCAGGTGAGGGCCATGCTGTTCCCAAAGATGGAGACTCAGATGTTCCTGGTACCCATAAACGTACCTGGGAGCCATCTACACAAAGTAAACTAGATCTGCATGAAAGAGCCACCACTCTGGACAAGAGAGGTGTGTCAGGAGACATGGCAGTCTCCTCCTCAAATCCGAGCAGCAGGAGGCCAACCGTCAAAAATCCAGGTGGTGGAGTAGTGAGAGGTGGTCATGCTGATTCTGCAGATGGAGACTCCGCTGTTCCTCGTAACCGTAAGCGCTCCCAGGCCTCATCTACACAAAAACAAATTGCTCCATGTGGAAGAGCCACTATCTTGAAGAAGACACGCGCGTCAAGAGATGTGTGTGTTCACCCCCACAGAGCCCCTGCGGCTTGCTGGGCCACACTGCCTCAGTCGCAGTTGCAAGTGGCAGCACCAGCTCTGTGCTTGGACCCACTTGTAGCTCCACGTTCCTTCCCAGTAATGGCGGTCCACCTACCCAGTGTACTGTCAGTCGGCATGGAGGGGACAATGTCATTCTCACGATGGTAGGACCTGTACTCTTGCTTCACAGCAGAATAATTGTGGAGGACCCAAGGCAGATCCAGCTAGTGCTGTAGCAGATGGCAGGCCTCTATGTCAGCACCCCCCCCCCCAAGAACACCGGGAACTCACCCCTAACACAGGTGGTGCTCTGGGGAAGAACCCCATGCCTGCTAGGACTGGATACACCTATGATCCCTTATCCACACACAGCACATGTGCCCCCCCCCCCCCCCCCCCCCCCCACCAAGCACAGTGCTGGTCGTGCGATGGGGGATAGCACCATGAAATTTTAAACAGAACCTGGGCTCACCCTGTCAGATACTCCTCTGGAGGAGCAAGCACTGTGTTTATCCTGGTCAACTGTGCCTGTGCTCTGGGCATGACTAGAGAACCTTCATAACCTGCCCACGGCTTCATCAGAGTCAACAAACAGTTCCTTTCTCTTGTCATGAATCTCCACAAATAAGGACCAAATATTCTTCTACAAATTGTATATAACTGGAAATGGACTTTGTTGCGCCAGAAAGAGGCCCAATCCCTTTAAGTGAAACTTAACCTGATCTCTCTCATACAGCCAGTGTGTACCTTGTGTGCACGTTTTTGTTGTTGTTGTTTCTGTGCATGTGTGTGTTTTTGAGGGCAAGGGGCACGTCAGCCCCAGTTTAGAACTACTCCAGAATGACACCAGATTCAAGAAGTTCCAATGGTGGAAAATAGAAGAAAGTTGCATAAATCATCAACTGTGCCATCCCTGGAGTGACCGTGAACTCGGCTGACCCAGGCTCCTGGCCAGTTTTCTCTGGTCTTGGAACTGGCAGGACACCCCTGCTGTCTGTAGTGGTTTCCCCAACCGATTTGCCTCATGGGCTTTTATCCTTCCCACACTGTGTACTTATACACATATGTCTATAAAACTTTGTTTTTATTAATCTGCCTTCGCTCATGTGTCTTTTTGACTCAGCAGTAGAGAAAGAATTAGCCTGTGTGAACGGTGATGGATTGAGCCAGATTTAAGGACACAGAATTTTCCATGTCACAGTGACTGGGATGTGGAAGTGGCTACATGTTCTACCTGCATGCGCTGACTTATGCCATCTGCATTTTGAATGTAAGGGATGACAGTCCAGGAGGAAGTAAGGTACAAAGGAGGGAGAGATGAGGTGACTCACCCTTGCCTCTTCCCTCTGTTTTACTCTTCTCTCACCTTGCTCTGACCTTACTAGAGGCCAGATAACCCCTGATGTGTCAAAGGAAACCACTCAATGATTTTTTTTTTCTTAAGAAATGTTTAAATGTTTTCTTGTAGTCTTCACATTTAATTTAGACTTAGGCCAGTCATTCTTACACATTGCCTTATCACCCAGGGAGGGTAGATTTGAGGCTGGAGGAACAAAGGGAGAAAAAGCACATACCTGATCTGTAATTGCTGGAAATTTCAGTTTCTTTGAATTTATTGTGTTGCTTCAATGCAATAGAAGAGATCCTCTTCAGTAACTGGCCCGGCTCTGATCTAAATCACTGAAGTATCAAATCACACAAGTTAGAATTGTGCCCAGTTCTGGTTGACCCTAGACTTTTTTTTTTTTTTTTTTTTTTTTTTGCTGGATCTCCACTGGACTTAGGTAAGGCAAAATTCTTGACTGTAGGGAGCCTACATTCTAGGTGCAGGGGAGCAGAAATACAAACATGCAAATTATCTAATAGGTTAGCTGGTAACTAATATTATGGAGAATAAAGGAGCATATGGAGCATTGAGATTATAGGCAGAATCACAGTGTTCAATTTAAATGGTGGACAGGATAAGCCTCACTAGGAAGGGATTTGAACAGGCTAGAGGAAGGTGAATGGAACAAATGTCTGAGGGAAGAGCATTCCAGATAACAGGAATAATCACTGCAAAACTCAGAGGAAAGGTACCTGATATCCTCAGGGAGCAATTATAAACTAATATGCCTGGAACAGAGTCAGCAAAGGGAGGTTAGAGAGGGGGACAGAGAAGATGTGGCCTGGAATTCCCTGCACCATTTATTGGTTGCACAATGACAATCAGTAGAGCCATCTTTTAAGTGTCTCGGTGAACTCAATGCTTTTTCCATGGCCTATTTACCTTGCGAGATTTGGGGAATGCCAAAATAAAATAAGGTAAGGAATTAATTTAAATCGTTGTTGTTTTGTTCTTTAAGGATAGATACATAGTAGATAGATAGATAGATAGATAGATAGATAGATAGATACATACATACATACATACATACATATGTACTTACATACATGGATGGAGATAGGGGATATATATATATATATATCTACACTTAATGAGTTCCTTAGGCAATAATGCT
Source organism: Hyaena hyaena (assembly GCF_003009895.1). Lineage (NCBI taxonomy): Eukaryota > Metazoa > Chordata > Mammalia > Carnivora > Hyaenidae > Hyaena > Hyaena hyaena. Next base: position 232,139 of record NW_024081363.1, read on the forward strand.
TTAGTTGCCTTCACCAGGCAATTCAAATAGGAGATCCCATTTTAACAGGAGCATAAAAGTGCCTACTTTTTGAAGTAAACACGTGGAAAACTACGATAACTGAGCCTTAAAATGCATGGCATTGCTCCTGCTCCGTGACTGCAGAGAATCGCCTGCTCTTTGTAGTCAGGCACTTCTGCCTCTCAGAAGCAGAGTTGAAATCCAGTTTGCTTTTAATAGTCCTGCACCATCTTTCATCCATGCCTAGTAATATTGCCAGAGACAACTTTTAAACAATCATACTTGCTGATGTTTTTTAAAGCCTTCAAGCTAAAAGTAATATCCTGATATAAAACAAACATTTAACAAATATGTGGTAAATGTAAAGAAGATTTTGAATTTAATGTTTGTTTAAATTTTGTTTTTGAGAGAGAGCACGAGTTGGGAGGGGCCAAGAGATGGAGACACAGAGGATCTGAAGTGGTCTCCAAGCTGACAGCAGAGAGCCTGATGAGCTTGAACTCAAACCGTGAGATCATGACCTGAGCCAAAGTTGGACACTCAACCGACTGAGCCAACCAAGTGCCACTTGAATTTCATTTTTTGATGCACTTACACAGAAGAAGCAATTTCTATTTTTTTTAAATTTGTATTAATGTTTACTTTGGCGGGGGAGGTGCAGAGAGAGAGGGGGACACAGAATCTAACGAAGACTCCAGGCTCTGAGCCATCAGCATAGAGCCTGACATGGGTCTCAAACCCACAAACCACGAGATCATGACCTTAGCTGAAGTTGGATGCTTAATCTCCTGAGCCACCCAGGCGCCCCCTAGAAGCAATTTCTAAATAAACAGAAATATTTTATTGATATGAAAATAGTACATAAGCATAATAGCAACTTGAATCATATTGAAATGTAGCCCTTTTCTCCTGAGTTCCCCTCTCCAGAGACAGTTTTTTGCTACTTTGATGTCATCCCCTTAATTCTAAAAATTACGTTTATCTTGGTGTATCATGACATACTCATTTTAAACAATATTTTTACTGCTCTACCATGATGGAGGAAGACAAAACTCCGCTCCCCCTATTTTTCCTCCCTCTTCCTTTCCAATATGTCATATTTAATTAATTTGGCTGCTTCTCTCTCGTAACTTCATGTAATGTTGCTGAATCTATTGGTGAAGGAAGTGGCAGCAGAGGGCTGAAAGCACTGGTCCTGGAGATGGACTGCTTGAATTAGAATCCTTGTTCTTCAGCATTTATGAGCTCAGTACCCCTGTGAAATTTCCACATCCTACCTGGGCCCATTGTTTTCTCATCCATAAACCAGGGGAAAGGATTCCTCTGTACCTTACGGGGTTGCTTGTGATAATGCAACTAATAACGCGTTTGTAGCGTTTAGTGTCTAACACACAGGAGAGCTCAAGGAACATTAGCTATTATTTTTTATATTTTGTGTTATTAACTTTCACCTTAATCTCATGATTCTCTCAATGCATGAGGCTGTACTCTGTAGCTCTTCTCCCTTCCCTTTCCCCTCGTACAAATCACCTTCTGTGAATACGTGCTTGCTTTTATTTGTGCTGTTAGCATTTACATTTTGCCATACAGTTGTAGCTAAGTATTCTGCGTTTTATCCACAAGTTGGCTCTAAGGGTTGAAAACCAATAAACTGTATTGATAAAGTGTAGCTTGGTCCTGGGGAAAATAGTGTGATCACACTGTATTTTCTACTCTGCCAGTATAGTGCTCCTTCTTGTCTTTAACATCAATTGTTCAAAATCATGCTACATTTTAGTTTGGTTTATGCTCCTCATGTATTTTAAATTATTTTTTCCTAGAATTCGAACTATTTCTCTCTTTTAATCCTTGCACTATTTGCGCATTAAAAATATTTTATTTTGAGACTTGATATTATTTTATTTACTTGGCTGGGTCCCTTCCTTTTCTAGAATGCTTGCAACTCCACTCCTCAGTTTGGAAGCTTTAACACTGAAAGATAAAATCCAAGAAGAAAGGGGGCCAGAGGGACTCCTCAGACTGCCTTTAGGCTAGGCCAGAAATGCTCACTAATCACTAATTATGAAAAATATGCATAATTCTGGCCCTGTCATCCTAATTATGTAGCTTTGTAGAGGAAACAGCAATACGGATTTCACCCAGTGCTCTAGGTAGTCCACATTCTATGTTGTACCAAACACTGGACTAGGCCTCAAGTGAGAGGTCATATTTCATTCTGCATATTCATGTAAACGAACAAAATATCCCAGGTAACATCTACGTTGTCATTTAGTTTCTATCTTGAGTTTTCGTTTCTAAAAGTCTTTCCAAACACAAAACATAGGTTGGAGAAAGCTATATGGGATGTGGCATAGATAAAATAAGCCCATTTCACTTACCATGAAAATTAAGATCCAAACAAATTCTTCACAGCTGAAAATGTCCAAACAATTTTCATTTTATGGCAAGCCTTCTGGAACAAAATATGCTGAAGGACTCATAATTACCCAAATGTCCCTTATCTGTTTCAATACCTATCACTATATATTATGGGATTTCTGAGGGGCAGAGAAACATATCCTCGCTAAACATCTTCATGCCCATAATGCAGATAAGATGGTCTCAAACCAACCTGAGGACATTAGAGCCCACTTTTTCCATTACTAATATTAATAGAGAACAAAAATTCATATGTTTTTGCTTGTACAACCTAAGTCAATTATTCATTAAAATGGATGGCACATAGTAAGTCTGTACTGTAGGCATCACCGGATGCTGAAAATATTTTTGTGGGTTTTATTCATATCATGGGTTTCTAGGGATGATCTACTCAAAATTCTGAGTCTAGTTTGACATTAACAATGAAATTATCATGTAACCTTGAGCAAAGTGAGCTCATTATCATAAAGGAAGGATATTAATACTTCCTATCACTACGTTGAGGGGCTCTTATAAAGTATCAAAGTAACAGACCTGTATATGAATGCACATATTTTCATTGATAGTTGTACATGCTTGAAAATAACTCTACAGAATGCACTGTAAAAATCTTGATGATACATATCTCGAAACTAGTGCTCAGTTCTCCCACTAAAACTACGTAATTTAACAAACACCTAGGAAGCAAGATGGCGGAGAAGTAAGGAACTCCATACTTTTTACCCACCCGTGTCTCTCAAACAAAGAAGGCCTGAAGCCATTGGACACTGAACCGCAGGAGTCTGGGAAGAAAAGAGACACAGTCCACTGAGAAGAGAGCCTCATAGGTGCATGATTGTGAACTGGGGATGATAAAAATGAGCCAGGACCTGGAGGCATGGAGGGGAGGGAGCCCCTTCCTCAAAGAGCCATGGAGAGACGAGAGGAAGAGAAAGAGCGGGTGAAACTGTTCATAGAACGGCCCCTGTAGAAGAGAAAAACCTTGGCGTGGGACAGAAAGGGATCCTAACATCCCATCTCTAACTGCAGGGTGCTTGGAGAGACCCTAGCTCTAGCTGTGGCACTGACTTTGGGCTGGGCGCCCCAATCTCAGCTGGCGCCAGGAGAAACTGCTCCCCTGCTCTCCCTACTCAGTTCCCTGCCTAGGAAGCAGCACTGCCTGTGGGATAACATTTCAAGCCATATCATTAAAGTGCTCTAAGATCTGGAAACAAGGCGGGGCTTGGGATATAGAACACAGCCCACTGTGGCTATGCCCATGGCACAGGGATTTCGGATGCAACAGAATGATTTCCAGCGCTTGGTTCGAGAAAAGACTGGGGTATCGCCAGTTTTCTCCCCACAACCACCAAGGCAGGGCCTCAGGGAGCAGCCCTGGGACCCACAGTGTTGCGGTACCTGCACCAAACCACGCCCATCCGCATTGGAGAGCTGCCTTTTTTTTTTTTTCTTTAACTGGAGCCTGGGGCAAGACCAACATTGATGCATTGCCATGATTACCTCCAGATCAATTCTTGCTAATCAGATATATTTTCCCTTATCTCATTCTTATCTCTCCCCTCCACTGGACTGGGCGCTCTGGTCATTGGTTTGCTTAAACAGTCACATTTAATCCATTCTCTTGCATATTCTACACCTCCTTCATTACCTTCCTTTCTCTGTCTCTGTCTCTGTCTCTCTCTGGAATAATCAGACTATATAGTTTCTTTGGATAACATTTTCTTTGTTTCTTTCTCCTTGCCTCCTACCATATTCTCCTCTTTCTCTCTCTGAATGCAGCCTTTTAGTCTTTCTGCCTGGTCAATGTTCAATTTTGCTTTCTCCCCACCCCTGTCATTTCTCTCTTTGTATATGCTCTTATATCAGCACTGCCTCCACCCTGCTCTTTATTTGTAGGTGGGATTTCTGATTTTATGTTTTTACACTGTCCTTTGTCTTTTGTTGTTTTTTTTTCCTTTTTTCCCCACTTTCAGTTTGCTTGTTTGATTGATTTGTCTGTGCGTTTGCGTGCTTTTGTTCTCTGTGTGTTTGTCTTTCTATTTTCCTTTTCAGGGCTACCTCAAGAAACAAGCCAAAGTACACACAGTGGAGAGTCCCAAATATCACTACAAGTAGAGAAATAAAATAACCAAAAGCACAACAAGAGAGACCAAGGGACACCATTAAAAGAACACTTCCTGAATGGACAGGCCATGGACAGTCAGTGAGTTTCCTTTAATATAGCAGAACTTGCAGGTGCAGAGCGCATTACAAGCTTTTAAAACTTGTAGCCAAAATGACGAAATGGAAGAACTCTATTCTAAAGAAATTCCAAGAACAAATGACGGCTAAAGAATTGCTCAAAACGGATATAAGCAACATAACTGACCAAGAATTTAGGGCAATTGTCATAAAATTAATTGTTGGGCTTGAAAAAGGCATGGAAGACACCGGAGAAGCTATTACTACAAAGACTATGGACCTTAAAAATAGTTGTGATGAATTAAAAAATGCTATAAATGAGGTGCATAGTAAATGGAGGTGGCCACTGCACGGATTGAAGAGGCAGAGAGGATAGGTGAATTAGAAGACACAATTATAGCAGAAGAGGAAGCCGAGAAAAAGAGAGATACATTGATCCAGGAACATGAAAGGACAATTTGAAAACTGAGTGATGCAATCAAATGGAACAATATCCGTATCATAGGAATTCCAGAAGAAGAAGAGAGAGAAAAAGCAGCTGAAGGGCTACATGAACAAATTCTAGCTGAGAATGTCCTCAATCTGGGGAAGGAGACAGACATTGAAATGTAAGAGGCACAAAGAACTCCCTCAGATGTAACTCGAATTGATCTTCTGATTGACATATCATAGTGAAACTGGCAAACTATAAGGACAGAGAGAGAATTCTGAAAGCACCTAGGGATAAAAGGGCCCTAACATACAAAGGGAAACCTATCAGAGTAGTTGCAGACCTATGTACTAAAACTTGGCAGGCCAGAAAGCAATGGCAGGAAATCTTCAATGTGAGGACCAGAAAAAAATAGGCAGCCAAGAATCCTCTATCCAGTAAAGCCTGTCATTCAGAATAGAGAGATAAAAGTCTTCCCAAATAAACAAAAATTGAAAGAATTTGTCACCACTACACCAGCCCTACAAGAAATCCCGAGGGGGACTCTATGAGGGAAATGTTGCAAGGAACACGAAGTACCAGAGACACCACCACAAGCATGAATCCTACAGAGAACACAATGACTCTAAACGCATATTTTTTCAATAATAACGCTGAATGTAAATGGACTAAATGCTCCAATCAAAAGACATAGGGTGGCAGAATGGATAAAAAAACAAAATCCATCTATTTGCTGTCTACAAGAGACTCATTTTAGACCAGAGGACACCTTCAGATTGAAAGTAAGGGGATGAAGAAATATCTTTCATACCACTGGAAGTCAAAAGAAAGCCAGAGTAGCCATACTTAGATCAGACAAACTGGACTTTAAAGTAAAGACAGTAACAAGGGATGAAGAAGGGCATTCTATAATAATTACAGGGCCTATCCATAAGGAAGAGCTAGCAATTATAAAAGTCTATGCACCGAATACGGAAGCACTTAAATGCATAAAACAATTAATCACAGACACAATCTTATTGATAAGAATGTGCTAATAGCAGGGGACTTAATACACCACTTACAGCAATGGATAGATCAACTAGACAGAAAATCACTAAAGAAACAATGGACCTGAATGACACATTGGACCAGATGGATTTGACATTTATGTTTAGAACTCTACATCCTGAGGCCATGGAATTCACTTTCTTCTTGAGTGCATATGGCACATTCTCCAAGATAGACCACACACTGGGTCGTAAAGCAGCCCTCAATAAATATAAAAGAATAGAGATCATGCCATGTACACTTTCAGATCACAATGCTATGGAACTTGAAATCAACCACAGGAAAAAATCTGAAAAACCTCCAAAAACATGGAGGTTAAAGAACACACTACTAAAGAATGAATGGGCCAATCAGACAAGTAGAGAAGAAATTTAAAAATACATGGAAACATTAGAAAATGAAAATACAACAGTCCAAACTCTTTGGGATGTGGTAAAGGCAGTCCTAAGTGGAAAAGTAGATTATACTCCAGGCCTATTTCAAGAAATTAGAAAAAGCACTAACATAAAATCTAACAGCACACCTAAGGGAACCAGAAGCAGAGCAGCAAGAGCACCCCAAACCCAGCAGAAGAAGAGAAGTAATAAAGATCAGAGCAGAAATAAACAATATAGAATACAAAAAAAAAAAGCTGAACAGATCAATGAAACTAAAAGTTGTTTTTTTTTAAATAAACAAAATTGATCAACCTCTAGCCAGACTTTTCAAAAGAAAAGAAAGAGCACCTAAATCGACAAATCATGAATGAATATGGATTTATTACAACCAATCCCTCAGAAATACAAGCAATTATCAGGGAATAATTGCTTGTATTTATATGCCAACAGACTGAACAGCCTAGAAGAAATGGACAAATTCCTAAACACACACATACTATCAAAATTTAAACGAGATATGATAGAAATTCTGAACAGATCCATAACTAGTGAAGAAATTGAATCAGTTATCAAAAAGCTCCTAACAAATAAGAGCCCTGGGCCAGATGGCTTCTCTGCGGAATGCTACCAGACATTTAAATCAGAGTTAATACCCATTCTTTTCTTTTCTTTTTTTTTTAAGCACTTTATTTATTTTTTTCTAATAGTTTATTGTCAAATTAGTTTCCACAGAACACGCAGTGCTCATCCCCACAAGTGTCCTCCTCCATGCCCATCCCCCCTCCCCCCACATCCATCAGTCCTCAGTTTTTGTCAGCATTCAAGAGTCTCTCATGGTTTGCTTCTCTCCCTTTCCCCCATCATTTCCCCCCTTCTTCTCCCCCTTGTTCCTCCGTCAAGTTCCTCCTAATCCTCCTATACGTGCAAACATATGGTATCTGTCCTTCTCTGCCTGACTTATTTCGCTCAGCATAACACCCTCAAGGTCCATCCATGTTGCTACACATGGCCAGATTTCATTGTTTCTCATTGCCATGTAGTATTCCATGGTATAGATAAACCACATCTTCTTGATCCATTCATCTGTTGATGGACACTTAGGCTCTTTCCATGTTTTAGCTATTGTGGAGAGTGCTGCTATGAACATTGGGGTACATGTGCTCCTATGCCTCAGCATTTCTGTATCCCTTGGGTAAATTCCTAGCAGTGCTATTGCTGGGTCATAAGGGAGTTCTATTGTTAGTTTCCTGAGGAACCTCCACACTGTTTTCCAGAGGGGCTGTACCAGTTTACATTCCCACCAACAGTGTAGGAGGGTGCCCGTTTCTCCACATCCTCGCCAGCATCTAGAGTTCTCTGATTTGCTCATTTTAGCCACTCTGACTGGCGTGAGGTGGTATCTCAGTGTGGTTTTGATTTGTATTTCCCTGATGAGGAGGGATGCTGAGCATCGTTTCATGTGTCTGTTGGCCATCTGGATGTCCTCTTTGGAGAAGTGTCTGTTCATGTCTTCTGCCCATTTCTTCACTGGGTTGTTTGTTTTTCGGGCGTGTAGTTTGGTGAGTTCCTTATAGATTCTGGATATTAACCCTTTATCTGATATGTCATTTGCAACTATCTTTTCCCATTCCGTTGGTTGCCTATTAATTTTCTGGGTTGTTTCCTTGGCTGTGCAGAAGCTTTTAATCTTGATGAGGTCCCAACAGTTTATTTTTGCTCTTGATTCCCTTGCTTTTGGGGATGTGTCAAGTAAGAAGTTGCTGCGGTGGAGGTCAAGGAGGTTGTTTCCTGCTTTCTCCTCTAGGGTGTTGATAGTTTCCTGTCTCACGTTCAGGTCCTTTATCCATTTTGAGTTGATTTTTGTGCATGGTGTGAGAAAATGATCTAGTTTCATTCTTCTGCATGTTGCTGTCCAGTTCTCCCAACACCATCTGTTAAAAAGGCTGTCTTTTTTCCATTGGATATTCTTTCCTGCTTTGTCAAAGATTAGTTGGCTGTATACTTTTGGGTCCACTTCTGAGTTCTCAATTCTGTTCCATTGGTCTATGTGTCTGTTTTTGTGCCAATACCATACTGTCTTGATGATGACAGCTTTAATATCCATTCTTTTCAAGCTATTCCAAAAAATAGAAGTTGAAGGAAAACTTCCGGACTCATTCTACAAAGCCAGCATCACTTTGATCCTAAGCCAGACAGAGACCCAGCACTAAAAGAGAACTACAGGCCAATATCCTTGATGAATACGGATGCAAAAATCCTCAGCAAGACACTTGCAAATTGTATGCAACGACACATAAAAAGAATTATCCACCATGATCAAGTGGGATTCATTCCTGGGTTATAGGGCTGGTTCAATATTCGCAAATCAATCAATGTGATACATCACGTTAACAAACGAAAAGATAAAAACTATATGGTCCTGTCAATAGATGCAGAAGAAGCATTTGACAAAATACAGCATCCCTTCTTAATAGAGACCCTCCTTGAGAAAGTCAGGATAGAAGGAACTTACTTAAACATCATAAAAGACATTTATGAGAAACCCTCAACTAACATCATCCTCAATGGAGAAAAACTGTGAGCTTTCCCCCTGAGATGAGGAACACAACAGGGATATCCACTCTCACCACTGTTGTTTAACGTAGTGCTGGAAGTCCTAGCATCAGCCATCAGACAACAAAAGGAAATAAAAGGCATCAGAATTGGTAAAGAAGAAGTCAAACTTTCACTTCTCACAGAGGACATGATTCTCTACATGCAAAAATCGACAGACTCCACCAGAAGCCTACTAGAACTGATCCATGAAATCAGCAAAGTCACAGGGTACACAATCAACGTACAGAAATCAGTTGCATTTTTATATACCAATAGTGAAGCAACAGAAAGAGAAATCAAGAAACTGATCCCATCCACAATTGCACAAAAAAACATAAAATACCTAAGAATAAACCAAACCAAAGATATGAGTTCTGTATGATGAAAACTATAGAAAAATTATGAAGGAAATTGAAGAAGACCCAAAGAAATAGAAAAATATTCCATGCTCATGGATTGGAAGAATAAATATTGTTAAAATGTCACTACTACCCAAAGCAATCTACACATTCAATGCAATCCCAATCAAAATTGCACCAGCATTCTTCCCAAAGCTAGAAGAAACTATTCTAAAATTTGTATGGAACCTCAAAAGACCCTGAATAGCCAAAGTGATATTGGAGAAGAAAACCAAAACAGGAGGCATCATCATCCCAGACTTTAGCCTCTACTACAAAGCTGTAATCATCAAGACAGTATGGTATTGGTCCAAAAACAGACACATAGGCCAATGGAATAGAATAGAGAACCCAGAATTGGGCCCACAAATGTATGGCCAACTAATCTTTGACAAAGCAGGAAAGAGTCTCCAATGGAAAAAGACAGCTTCTTTAACAGATGGTGCTGGGAGAATTGGACAGCAACGTGCAGAAGAATGAAACTAGATCACTTTTTCACATCATACACAAACTCAAAATGGATAAAGGACCTGAATATGAGACAGGAAACCATCAAAACTCTGGAGGAGACAGCAGGAAAAAACCTTCTTGACCTCAACCACAGCAATTTCTTACTTGTCACATCCCCAAAGGCAAGGGAATCAAGAGCAAAAATGAACTATTGGGACCTCATCAAGATAAAAAGCTTCTGCACGGCAATGGAAACAATCAGTAAATCTAATAGACAACCAACGGAATGGGAAAAGATAGTTGCAAATGATATATCGGATAAAGGACTAGTATCCAAAATCTGTAAGGAACTCACCAAACTCCACACCCAAAAAAAAAACAATACAGTGAAGAAATGGGCAGAAGATATGAGCAGACACTTCTCCAAAGAGGACATCCAGATGGCCAACAGACACATGAAACAATGCTCAGCACCCCTCCTCATCAGGGAAATACACATCAAAACCACACTGAGATACCTCCTCATGCTGGTCAGAGTGGCTAAAATGAATAAATCAGAAGACTCTAGATGCTGGCGAGGATGTGGCGAAACGGGCACCCTCCTACACTGTTGGTGGGAATGTAAACTGGTGCAGCCCCTCTGGAAAACAGTGTAGAGGTTCCTCAAAAAATTAACAATTAACAATAGAACTCCGCTATGACCCAGCAATAGTGCTACTAGGAATTTGCCCAAGGGATACAGGAGTGCTGATGCATAGGGGCGTATGTACCCCAATGTTCATAGCAGCACTTTCAGCAATAACCAAATCATGGAAAGAGCCTAAATGTCCATGAACTGACCAATGGATCAAGAAGATGTGGTTTATCTATACAATGGAATACTACATGGCAATGAGAAACAATGAAATCTGTCCATTTGTAGCCATGTGGATGGCACTCGATGGTGTTATGCTGAGTGAAATAAGTCAGGCAGAGAAGGACAGATACCATATGTCTGCACATATAGGAGGATTAGGAGGAACTTAATGGAGGACCATGGGGGAGAAGAAGGGGAAAAATCGTTGGGGAGAGGAGCGAGGTGAACCATGAGAGCCTCTTGAATACTGAGAACAATACTGAGAACTGACGGAGGTGGAGGAGAGGATGGGGGGGTGATGGACATGGAGGTGGGCACTTGGGGTGAGCACTGGGTGTTATATGGAAACCAACTTGACAATAAACTATGAAAGAAAATAAAATAAGATGACCATGTAAAGATACAGAGAAGTCAATGTGAAGACACAAAGAGAATATGGCCATTCCTTGGAATTTCTTGATTTATAGCTGCATCTCTCCACTTTTTACCTCTGACTTCACAAAGCCAATTTGTCTTTCTAAAAGCTTGAAGTGAGGAAGACTTTTCTTCTAGAGCTTTTAGTAAGAGTGTGACCCTGTTGACATCTTGTTTCAGAAATCTAGCCTCTAGATTTTGAGAGAATACATTTCCGTTGCTTTAAGCACCCCCAAAAAATAAAAATAAAAGAAACATTATGGAGAGAAGTTGGCATTTGGAAGGGGAAAATGGAAGAGTGTGAGTTTTTGTTATTTATAGCTTTTAGCCTCAAGGCAACTCAAATGGCTATAGAAAACCAATAGTGTTTCTGGCCTGAATAATCAGCAGAAATCGAGGCAGCCAAAGTCACTGGGAAGTGAGGGAAGGAAACAATCCTGGCAATGAGAAAGCCAAAGTAGGGAACCAAAAATTCTGTTAAAATCTTTGCTGATTCCTAAACTCTGTATTTATGGGCCAGATTTTAAGCAATTTAATTAAGGATGAAATAACTGAGTTGAGATTTGGGCTAGCACCCAAGAGTTTACAGTTTAAGTCCAACTAAGTTACTTACCTGCTAAACCAAAACAACAGCAATAAACAAAATGTAATACTTTTCAGAGAAATGTAGCAGAAAACAGTCTCCTCAGATAATGTTCACAACCAGGATACAATCCAAAATTACTCAACATAATAGAAACAAAAAATTATGATTTATTCTGGAGAAAAATGACAATAAACAAAGATAAAATCCACTATGATCCAGCTGTTGGAATTGTACAATAATTTTATTTAAAAATGTTTTAATGTTTATTTTTTTTATTTTTGGGAGAGAGACTGAGAGCATGCATAAGTAGGGGAGGGGCAGAGAAAGAGAGGAATACAGAGGATCCAAAGCAGTCTCCATGCTGACAGCAGAGAGCCTGATGCAGGGCTCACACTCAGGAACCTCGAGATCATGACCTAAGCCAGAGTTGGGTGCTTAACTGAGCTACTCTGGCACCCCTGGACAAGAATTTAAAGCAGCCCATTATAATTATGTACAGTGATGTAAAATATGCTTATAATGAATGAAAAGATAGGAAATTTCAGCAAAGAAATAAACCATGAAAAGAACCAAACAGATTATTGAACTGAAAATTAAATTACCTGAAATATAAAATTTATCTGATGGGCTTAACAGCAGATGAGAGAAAAAAGAACCAGTGTACTTGAGGAAGAATTGATGAAATTATCTAATCTGAAGTACAGTGAGCAAGAACACTTAAAAATAAACAGAATTTCAGGGATTTGTGGTTACAATGTTAAAAGATTTAGCATATGTATTATTGGAGGCCCATAAGAAAGAGGAAAAAGCAAAGGTGACACAAAAAATATTTTTAAAAATAATGGCCAAAATACTGCCAATTTGGTATAATTTATAAATTTATAGTTTAGAAAAGCTCAAGAAGCCCCAAGTCAGAGCACAAACTGCTGAAAACTAAAGATAAAGACAAAATCCTGAGAGCAGCCAGAGAAAAACAGTACATTACATAGGAGAACAATGATTTTTTTGAGCATTCAAGTTTCATAAACAATGACAGAAGACAATAACTGACATCTTTAAAGAATTGCAAGAAATAGAAGTATAATCTGGGAGCTCCAAATTTATATCAACAAAAATATTCTTCAAGGAATGAAGGCAAATAGAGACATTTTCAAACAAAAGAAAACTAAGGAAATTTAGATTAGATGTTTGCCTTTTTTAGAACTCAATGGATGTACCTTTTAGATTTGTACATTTTACTGTATATGAATTTTACTTCAAAAGAAAAGTGCTAAAATAGTATTAAGCTCTAGTTAATAATATTTATGCTGAAAAATTTAAAGAGAAGTGTACCTATGTCTACAATTTATTGTGAAATACATAAAAAAATAAGAAAGATTAATGTATGGCTAGAGGAATTGATAGATATGTGATAAAACAAATATAGTAAAATATTATTGGTAAAATTTAATAGGTACATAGTTCATTGAAAACTTCTTTTAACTTTGCAGTACTTTAGAAAGTGTTTATTAAAAATGTTGGAAAGATGTGATTAAAACTGCATTTATAAAGATTTATAGTAAGAGTGCTCTTATAGATTTTTTTCAGTATAATGCTAACATTTATTGCTTGTTTAAAGAGGACTTTGCTCATGGCATAGGAACACTTTTTCAAATCCCACTGTAAAAATACAGGTTCCAGAAATAGTCTTGATGTAGAAGTGTCTTAACTTGGGTTGCTATAACAAAATGCCATAGACTAGGCAGCTTAAACAACAGACAGACATTTATATCTCATAGTTGTGGAGACTGGGAAGTTCAAGATTAAGGTCCTGGCAGATATGGTTCCTGGTTTGTAGATAGCTGCCTTTTCCCTGTGTTCTCACAGGATGTGAAGAAAATGAGCTTTAGTCTCTTTTCTTACAAGGATACTAATCCCATTATGGGAACCTCATGATCTCATCCAAACCTAATTACCTCCCAAAGACCCTAACTCCAAATACCATCACACTAGGGATTAGAGATTTCAGCATAAGAATTGGGGGGGGGGGTGAGGGGGGCATAAATATTTAGTCCAGAACAAGAAGTTACAAAAAAAAGCAAACTCCCCACATTTTATCATATATCAAATATCACTTTTGACATTTTGCTGAATTCTTTATTAATATTTTAAAACATTCATATATCTTTTATCAACATGATCTTATGACATTAAATATTTTTCTAAAATATGATTGTAATGGATAATTATATGAGGATATTAAAATTAGTTTATTATTGACATATAAATTGTTTTTGAATTTTCACATGCATGTTCACATAAAATGTTTCACAAAAATGTTCACATAAAAAGAGATCACAGACTAAGAATCAAGAACCAGAAGGGCATCTGACCTCTCAGCTACAATGAATAAAATTAGAAGACAGTGGAACAGTGCTTTTAAAATTCCAATGAAAGAGGCCCCCAGGTGGCTCAGTTGGTTAAGCATTCAACTCTTGATTTTGGTTCAGGTCATGATCTCACAGTTTGCAGAGACTGAGCCCTGCATCAGGCTCTGCACTGACATCACAGGACCTGCTTGGGATTCTCTCTCTCCCCCTCTCTCTCTGTGCCTCCCCCTTCCCCCTGCTCACCTTCTCTCTCTCTCTCTGTCTCAAAATTAATTTTTTTAATGTTTTATTTATTTCTTAGAGAGAGAGAGAGACAGCGTGAGAAGGGGAGGGTCAGAGAGAGAGAGACACACAGAATCTGAAACAGGCTCCAGGCTCTGAGCTGGCAGTTAGCACAGAGCTCAACGCAGGGCTCGAAGCCACAAACTGTGAGATCATGACCTGAGCTGAAGTCAGCCGCCCAACTGACTGAGCCATCCAGGCACCCCTCTCTGTCTCAAAATAAATAAGTATTTTCAAAAAATAAAATTATGATGAAAAAGATTTTCAATTCATATTTCAATACTTAGCCTGTTAATATAACGAATAATGTAATATCTTTTAAAATTTACTTTTCTGAAGGAAACTATTATGGAATATGATTCACCAAAATAAGATGGCAAATGAATAAAGTGGAAGACAAAGGATCCAGAGAATGAGGCTCCAGTGCAATGCAGTAGAGAAGGAAGGAAATGCCCAGAATAGTTATGAAGGCAAGACCCAGCAGTACAGCAAGCCTAGAGTGCAGCCAATCTAAAATAATGGAAATGGATGGAAATACCCAAGACAGGGAAATCTTGAAGAAAAATTAAACTTGTAGAATACCTGGGGTGCCTGGGTGGCTCAGTCAGTTGAGCATCTTACTTTGGCTCAGGTCATGATCTCGTGGTCTATGAGTTCGAGCCCTGCCTTGGGCTCTGTGCTGACAACTCAGAACTTGGAGCCTGTTTTGAATTCTGTGTCTCCCTCTCTCTTTTTCCCTCTCTTGCTCGTGGTCTGTCTGTCTCTCTCTCTCAAATATAAAATAATACATAAAAAAAAATTTTTTTTAAACTTATAGAATACCTGATGAGTTTGAACTTGAGAGAATATTTTTAGTTCTGTTGAGTTGTGGATGCAGTCGTGAGAAAAAAATTGAGAAAAAAATTTAAAAAGCATTATTTCCTCTAGAGAAGACAACAAGTTGCACATAGAAAGAAATGTTATCATTGTATACTATACGCTCATCCCTAAATAATATTTATTTTGTTATAATGATGTAAACACTGTATACTGATTTAAGAATAAAAAGCAATATTGAGAGTACCAGAAAGGAAAGCTGTGTATACACACACACACACATACACACATAAAGGTAGATTATATAGGAGCTAAACCTTTTTACTTATTTTTAAGTTTATTTATTTTGAGAGAGAGCAAGAGTAGGGGACGGGCAGAGAGAGAGGGAGAGAGAATCCCAAGCTGGCTCTGTGCTGTCAGCATGGAGCCTGACGCGGGGCTTAAACCCACAAACCATGAGATCCTGACCTGAGCCGAAACCAAAAGTCGGACGCCTGACTGAGCCGCCCAGGCAACCCAATATAGTAACTAAATCTATAATTGGAAATAAATGGATGAAATATAAAATTTTTAAATATTAAGAAAAATTAGTATAAACACATTACTTAGAAATTTGGAGTTAAATACTGGCAGACACAGCTAAAGTAATTCAAAGCTGTCCCTGGAGGAGAGGAATTGGGAATAGGAAAAGATGGGGCAGAATTGTGCTATTTTTCGTTATGTGCCTTTTTCTGTATGTTTTTAAAACTTAAAAAAATTTTTTTAATGTTTAGTTTTGAGAAAGAAAACGCGTGAGTGTGCGCACGCGCGTGCATGCGCACAAGTGGGGGAGGGGCAGAGAGAGAGGGAGACACAGACTCTGCAGCAGGCTCCAGGCTCTGAGCTGTCAGCACAGAGTCTGATGCGAAGCTCCAACTCCTGAACTGTGAGATCATGACCTGAGCCGAAGTCAGATGCTTAATAGACGGAGTCACTTAGGCACCCCAGTTTTTAAAACTCTTAATGGGATATATATATATATATTTTTTTCTCGTCGACGCTGGGGTACTTCAAGGTTGCTAGAAGCTCTAAGTGGGGCTTACAAAGTCTAATTATAGCATCCTGAAACTCTATATAATTCCTTTGAATGGTTATACAACTGCTTTCCGTAATCCTTGTCTCCTAGATCTAGTATCTGGGTTCTCGGTAGAAGTTTTTACATGATCACCAGACCCATCCTATGACACAGATGCTAAGATAATGACTAGTTAGAGGCACAGTTGAATTACTTCTGTGAAAATATGACTCCTTTGCAGGCATGAGAGTTTTTGAAAGGCTGGGTGGGGCTGGACATAATGGGACTTCTCGGGGACTAGCACAGTTCCCCGTCCTGCGGAAGTTAAACAGAAGCCAGATTAAGGCTTTAGGGGAGTGGTGTAGACGCTTTTATATCAGGCATAGGGTTGGAGTAAATGACTCTGAAGTTTCTCCGATCTGAGATTGTCTTCATCTTATTTAGAATGGCTACTAGTTAGTATTTAGGGCAAGGATTAGACCCCAGGCAGAGGTGTTAATTATCTCTTTACTTTGTTCTCCCAACAGCATGGTTTACACTCAGTGTTTTCCTATTATTAGTCTTTGTGTATTTTAAAATAATACATATTATCCATTTTGGAGCTCCGCATTCCAAAATGGTGGTCGTTTGATTTTACTTGACGAATGCGTGTTTAAATTTTCTATGTTCTTAACAATTTCTGGTTCACTTAATCTGTCAATTTAAGAGGTATGTGAAATCTCTCGCTAAAACAATGAATTCATCAATTTTTCCTTGTAATCATTTTAATGTTTTAAATATATTTTGAAGCTATCTTATTTTTATAGACATTTAGAATTCTTATTGCTTTCTGGTATAATAAAGCTTCTTGAAACTACCTACTAGCCTTTATAATCTTAAATAATGTTTCCCCCTTCCATTTGAAATTAATACAACTATTCCAGATTTTTTTCATTAGTATTTGTCTGATGTATCTCTTTCATCCTTCTACTTTCAACCTTTTTTAAAAAATGTTTATTTTTATTTTTGAGAGAGTGTGAGCGGGGGAGGGGCAGAGAGAGAGGGAGACAGAGGATCTGAATCAGACTGTGCAGAGAGCACAAAGCCTGACACAGGGCTTGAAATCTTCAACTGTGAGATCATGACCTGAGCCAAATTTGGATGCTCAACCGACTGAGCCACCCAGGTGCCCGTACTTTCAACCTTTATGTTTTGTGCTTTTGGTATACAGAATTTTAATTCACTTAAATGGTAATCCCACAATTTATATATTATTATTGTTTATGCAGTTATTTGTTGAAATTTACCCATATTCTTATTATTTTTCTCAATAGCATTTCTTTCTGAATTTCAGAACTTCCTTTTGAGATTGTTTTTTTTTTCCGATTTATTCACTTCAGAATTTCCTTTAGTGAGGATATGTTGGAAGTTATTCTTCAGTTTGTTTGAGAACTGATATTAAACTGATATTAAAAGAGAAATTTCTAAGTTTATAAATTGATTAATTTCATTCAACATTTTGAGACAATATTCCAGTGTCTTACTTTTATTGTTGAGAAATCATCTTGTGGTCTAATTGATGTTCTTTTGAAAGTAATCTGTTCTTTTTTCATTCTAGCTGTTTTTTGGGGAGGAGGTGTAATTTTAAAACTACTTTAAAATTTTAATGTTCCACAGCCTCACTACACTGCAGCTAGGTGATTTGTTTGTATTTATTCTGCTTGAGATTCATTGGAGGATCCTGAATAAAAATTCATGAGTTTAATAGATTCTGGAAAAGTCCTGGGTAAAATCTCTACAAAATATTGCCTCTCACATTATCTTCTTCTGGAACTCTGGTTAGATGTCGTTCAAGCTTCTCAAACCATGAGCTATGACTCTTAATTTCTTTTTCATATTTTCTATTTCTGTATCCTTTGACTTGCATTTTAGTTAATCCCTTCAGCCCTAGTATTCACTTCACAAAATCTCTTTTCAGCTATGTTTAATCTGCCATATTTTTGATAGCCTTTGTTTTACTTTAAGTATGTTAAACAAAGTGACTTTTATTTTAATTTTTGATTTTTAAAACATATCTGATCTTTAAAGGTATGATTCTGAAGTCTATTGCTCTGCCTCTGCCTCATGGTATTTTGTTTCATTATGAGTTTGCTGATATTTTTTAATGAGAGCTCAGTGCCTTGAAACTTTATCCTTTAAGGATTCTCCAAAGCCTGGGCTTAATTAGAGTTTGGTATTCTGCAAAGAATTGTGTTTGCTTCTTCTTTATGTCTGCTTTATAACCTGAGAAGAGTTTATAGAAAATATATATTTTTTGACATCTAATAGCAATTCAACCACAAACCATGATTTTTGCTTAGAGATTTCAGGAACCAATTTTTATTTTCTATTACCTGAAGCAAGAATGAGGCAGGCAAGCTCCTTTACAATTTCCCTCTTTGGGGGGCTTTTGTATCTTAGTTTTCTATTTTGCCCACTAAGAGTGTTACCTTCCTGTAGTCTAACTTTATGTGAGAGAGTCTGATCTGACTCACCTTGCATGGGCCCGGTGTTTTTTCTCCTATGCCCCTTTTCCCATAGGCTGCCAGGGATTGGCAGGTGTTTTTCTAAATGTTTGTTTATTTTTGAGAAAGCAGGGGAAAGCAGGGGAGAGAGAGTGAGGAGGGAGGAGGAGCAGAAAGAGATAGGGACAGAGGATCTGAAGCCGGCTCTGTGCTGACGGCAACGAGCCTGATGCAGGCTTGAACTCATGAACTATGAGATCTCTGCCTTAAAGAGTCAAGATGCCCAACTGACTGAGCCATCCAGTTGCCCCTGATAGGTATTTTTCATGCAAACTTTGACATTAGTTCTGGCTTACCTTTTCAATTCGTATTTTCTTGTGATTTGGGGCCTTTAAGAATTTTTCTAACTTTCTTGCCATGTCAACTATTCATTTAATGACTTGTGGGTTAAAAATAAAAAATAGAGGCAACTGGGTGGCTCATTCTGCTGAGTGACCCAACTTCAGCTCAGGTCATGATCTCACAGCTCCTGAGTTCAAGCTTCCCATCTGGCTCACTGCTGCCACTGTGGAACTTGCTTAGGATCTTCTGTCCCCCTCTTTGCCCTTTCCCTACTTGCACTCTCTCTCTCTCAAAAAAAAAAAATCCTTAAAAATAATCTTTGATTCAGTATTTTAAAGTACATTGTATGAAGTAAATTTAGGGCTATATAGTTGTGCATATTGAAGGAAATAGAAACATCCTGCTTCCTTTCACTCTTGATTGCTTTTTTGACTTTTTTCTCCTTCCCTTTCTCTGTTGCCTTTTCTTAGGTTTTAAAATCCTTTTTTTAATTCCATTTTTTTGTCATTCTATTTTGCTTTTCACTTGTCCTTGATATTTTCTTTGATTCTTTTTTGTCTGTTATTATGTTTCTTTTCTTTCTTTGTTATCTTTCTTGCCCCTCCTTTCCTTTTTCTTTCTGTCATTCATGTAATTTTTTAACAAAGGCCAAAAAGTTATTCTTGGCCTACAAATAATATTTTAATCTCCTCTCAGAAAATTAGCTTAGCCATCACTAATTAGAACAATGAGGTTCTAAGTCATTGGAATGAAATCAAATTTACAGTGCCTTTCACATAGTAAGCACTCAATAAACGTTTTTGCTTTTGAATGAAACTTCATTAAAGGCTCTAACTCTACTATGGTGAGCACATTGTGAGATCAAAATGTTGCCAAGTAGACGGTACCTGTGACTCAGTCAAGCCTAACCCAGACCGACAGAGAAATTGATGGAATGTTAATTGATAGCAGCTGGATGACTGGCCTGAGTGCAGCCACAGGAAAGGGCCAAGGATCTCTCAGGGAGTATAACATTTACATTTACTAAAGACCCCAGAGGCTTTTTAATGAGAATGACCTCTGGTTAAAATTAGAGTGAAGGGGAAATAAAGATAGTAATTTGGGGACTTTGGGTCTTAGCATATTTTCCACTTAATAGCCAGTGACTTAGAAAATGAAACTCATGGAATTCTCATAATAGTAATGACTTGGCCTTAATGATTTCAAAAGCCCCATTAGGTGGGCTCACAACTTGTTGGTTAGCAACACGGGAAAACATACTAGATGGAGAAAACAGGGAGTCCTCAGATTTAAAGCACTCTTATCAGCGTCCTGGCTGGTAGAAAACAGGCTGTGTTGATCAGGCCTTGTAGAGGAGACTGAGAGGGTTTGTTCGTTCATTGGAATTGAGAGGTGCTTTAGATGAGCTTGAGGGGAGTAAGATCAGAGTTTCTGGATCACTAGGTGGGTGTACATCTATAAAGGTCTCCCACCATGTGAAAATTCCCAAGTTGATATCTGAATAGAGTGACAAGGCCAAACTTTAATACAGCTTCTAAGATATGCTTTAGTGGAAGCCCCAGACGATCTCCTTTCCCCGAGAGAAATTGGCAATCATCCTGTCCATTGAATGAGACATTGGTTTGTAAATAGAAAGCTGGTTGATACAACTATATTGAAATACACTAGTTTGACTTTGGGAATATTTGAAATGTTAATGTATGATTAGTACCTAAGTCTATAGTGATGGGTTCTTTTATTTTTTCCTCCCTAACACATACCTTTATTTCCTAGAGCATTTTAAAGCAAATTCCTGACATTATAGTACTTCATCTGTAAATGCTTCAGAATCCTGGGTACTCCTGAAGAGGGTCAAGGTTATACCCAGCTAGTCCAATAGAGGAAGCCACAACACATAAACCTGCTCCATGATAATGCCTCTTCACCTACTGATGCTAACACGTGCATAGAAATTTCTGAATGTTTGTGTGTCAGTTGACACTGGAGGGCCTCAGGAAGAAAAAGGAGGGAAAAGCATATATTCAACTTACATCAGTGTATAATTCTAGGGGAGATGAGATTTGGAGCAGCGATACCTCGGTTGGACTGTTTTCCTAAATCTGTCTGTGTGGGAAAATTTCTTCTGGAAATCACTAATGCCCACAATTATTATCCTCGGGTGTGGTGGGGCTGAGGGAGGAGATACTGTATACAGAAGGTGTGAATTTCTGTACACAGGTGGATTTCAAACAGTTCTGAAATGGGAAGGGCCACATGAGAGTTTGGCATGGAGCTGACAAGAAACCACACAAAAGAAGAGTGAGTCTTTTTAAAAGGTTCAAAAAATATCAAACAGGAGATGGGATCTCTTACAATTACCTGGGATGGAGGTTTGAATTATTTTACCTGCACTTTTTTTTTAATATCTTAGGTGCTTATCCATGTGTCATATGTATTGCAAATATTTTCCTCAATTTATTGTGTACCTTTTTAATATTTATGGTGGTTCTTGTTTTTTGTTCCTTTCTGGTCTCTACCTTTGGGGCATGATTACTATTCATATTTTTTAGCAGATGAAATTTTTAATCGTTAGGTTACATTTTTAAAATGACATTGGAATTCTGTGGAATTTATGATTAGCTTAGCTAAAATGGCCATTTTTGCAGAATTGAGACATACTGCATCTGTCCTTTTAATTATTGTTTTTCAGAAAATTTTTCTTATATTGTTTTTGTTTTCTTAATACAGGTCATGCATTTTCTTAAGTTTACTTCTAGGTATTTTATATTTTCATTCTATATTTTAATTTCCAGTGAACTAATATTGAAATATAAGGGACTTGTTGATTTTTTATGTATTAATTAGTAAAAGGGTGGTTTCTTATTAGTTTTAATAATCTTCCAGCTGTTTTCCTTGGTTTTCCAAGAATGTGATGATCAGCAGTAAATAATAATGATTTTGCAATTTCCTTTTCCAAATATACATCTCTTGTTTTGTTAGCTTCTATGATTATACTGGTTAGTATTTCTAGAGTGATTTCAAATCATAATGGTGACAGGATCTTTTCTTGCCTTATATCTACTTGAAAGGATAATGTTCTTGTTTCAGTGTTTCTCAAAGTCCCTTCTGATATCCTTAAGAAAAAAAAAGAGTTCAGTAGTCAAATGTATTTTGCAAACACATTAGTATATTAAAGACTCTGAAATATCTACAGTAAATAGACTTGTTTAAATTGGTTTAATATATGCTTACCATTTCCTAAAAGTATTTAGTAATGAACCATAAACATCTCATCCCCCCCACACTTTTTTTATAACAAAGTAACTATAATCTTATCCAACTAGTGCTTTACGTGTTTAAGCTTGCTATTGGGTGTTGGCTTGAAATAATTTTTAAGAAGCCTACTTTACATAAATCCACTGATTTTTATTTTACTAGTAATTGGATAATAAATCTTATCAAATAAATGTAGTATTTAATTCAGATGATTGAAATGCATTTTTCCTTTGATCAATGCAACAAATCATATTACTAGATATAAAGCTATAGATATTAATACATATTAAACTATCTAAAATAAAACATTCCATGACCATGGAGCTTCATATTTTGGTGCTCCTCTGTATTTTATTTGCTAATATTTTATTTAATAATTTTTGAATCTGTCATCACAAATGATATGGATCTCTAGTTTTCTTTGACATGACTGGTAGTCAGCCTTATGCCACTTTCATAAAATGAATTAAAGTGTTTCCTACCTTCTCTGCACCATAGGCCAGTATTGTAGCATAGAAACTCTCTATTCCTCAAGTATTTGAAAGAACTGCAGGTGGCACATATCGAGTCTGATGCATATTTTGGAAGTGGTTCATTGACCACCCTTTCGTTGTCTTTCATGGTATATCCAGATTTTCTCCTTAGTCGGTTTTGTGGTAGGTTGATGGCATCAATTGGCCCAATTAATGATGCTCTCATATCCATGTCCTTTGCAGTGTGGTTTTTGCAGCTCTTCACAGCAAGATGTGGATTCATTTTTTCTGCATCTTGAGTCTGGGCTGCCCTTGTGACTTGCTTTTGCCATTAGAATCTGATAGAAATGACATCATTTCTAAGCTTGGGCCTCAAGTGAACATGTGTAACTCTGCTGTTGCTCTTAGAACCCTGCCTCCTCTATGTGGATAAACTTCAGCTGGCCTGCTTATGAGAGAACATATGGAAGAATCTGCAGTGTCCCATCTAAGATCATCCTAGACAAGCCTGTAGCCAGTCATCTTTTAACATGTGCAGTATCCCAGTTAAGATTAACAGAACTGCCTAATCAACTTGCAGCTGACCGCAGACTAATAAGCAAACCACCCTGTTGACACACAGACTCATGAATAATAAAAAATGTTTATTGTCTTAAACTACTGAGTCTGTTATGCAGTGCTAGTTAACTAATATTTCCTTAGAAAATTGTCCTTTACAAGATTTTAAATTTATTGCAATTGTTTTTTATTGCAACAGTTCTATATGGCATTGTCTTATGAAACTTCTGTATCTTAATGTTTTTACCATTATCTATTGTGTGTTAGGTATCTATTGTGTGTTTAATTAGTTTGGCCAAAATTTTGTCTACTTTACTGGTTTGTTTCAAATCACTTCTAAATATGCTTTAATACTGTTTTAGTATTGGGGTTTCTTATTTCTTCTTATATTTTATTCTTTGTACTTTCCTAAAATTTATTTGTGTTGCTATTTTATTCTAGATTTGGGGGTTCCATGCTTACTTCATTTTTTTATCTTTTATTTTATGCTATTAAGACTATGAATTTTCCTCTCAGTTCAGCATTGGCAGAATATTATGTTTTGAGATGTAAGGTTGTCATTCTCATTAGATCTTATTATATCTAAATTGCTAATTATTACCACTTTTATTTCTTGTTTTACCATAAAATTATATAGAAAATTAATTTTTAGTTTTTAAGTGCCTTTGACTTTTTCTACTTATCCTTTAGTTATAAACTTCCAATTTTATGGCACTATGATCAGGTGATATGATCTTTATAATTCTGAGAACTTAGATCTTGTGTGTGTGTGTATGACCTGAGATAATACTACTTTCTGAAAATAAACACCTTAATTTTTAACCAAAATAAATCCCTTGATTTTGCTTATGGATTAATAAAATGTGAGACTTTAGTTGAGTGTTCAACACTAATTTGGATAGTTAATACTATGCAGGAAAATAACAAGACAAGAAAGAGGTGATGGGAAATGAGCATAAGAAATGTTGGTGGAATTGCCAGTATAAGCAGAAAAGAGAAAAGAAATCCTGGGTAGCATTAGTCTTGATTGATAATGTAGTCTTACTGTCTTAATTTAGTTAAAGAAGAAAGTGAGAGCAGATTTTTTTGTTTTGTTTTGTTTTCTGAGTGGGCTTTTATGTAGAGAGCAAAGATTTAAGACTGTGTAAATGAAGACACCCTGAATGTTTTCCTAGCCCCCACCCCACTTCCATTCATTCCTGGTCCATGAAAATATAAGAATTTTTTTTTATATCACTTGGGGAAAGACAGCAATTTTGCCACTAGGTACCAATAGGTATAACAGTCATGGAATGTACTTATGTGTGGGTTCTGTCCTGGGGAGAAAACTGTGGGGTTCTGCAATTGGGTGGCCAACATGACTTCCCACAGTCATGGTTTATAATGAGAATAGCCAGGCACTAATGATCTAGGATGTGTGGGTACAAATAACCTGCCAACCCTTTATAATGGTGTTACAAACAATAAACTAGACATCTGTGCCTGAATTCAAACTGCTACATTATATTCAAGTTATATTCTTGATTTCTGCCATAATCTGTTGATATTTTTGCTGCTATTCACATCTTTTTCAGCAAAATCCTAGATGTGAATTTGTTCCAAAAATCAAAAGGAATTTCAGTTTTCACAATTAAAAATACAATTGCTTTCTTATTTTTATCTATGACAGTTAAAAAATACGTATATTATCTAGTTTTGTTAGTTTTTAAAATTGAAGATGAGGAGAAGAGATGGGAATTAGTCATGGTTTGTTAATAAGCATGGGAATTAGTTCTGGTTTGTCAGATTGATGATTTAAAGAAGGAAAAGTACTTTGGGAGAAATAAGTATTGTGTAACTGTAAATCCTGACTAAACTCTGAAATAGATAAACAGAAAATAAAATTATTCAGATTTCTTTTGGGGAGGAAGAGAAGTTTTTTTGTGCAGTCATGGAGGAAACCACCAGAGGGCCTACTGGTGTACAGGCTTGGTGAACTGGAGTTTGGAGTTAATATGGCTACATCCTTCAACCATGTGTTAGGATGCCAAGATCCCTTAACAACTGCAGATGTTAGGTTTTTTTCTTTTATTGTATTTTTTTTGCTTGCTTAATGTTCTTGTGAAAATGAACGTCGACAACAATGACAACAACAGAAAGCTAACGAATTTTAACAAATTCTTTATCTAAGGAAGCAAATCTAAGTCCAAAAGCCTGGATGTAGCCCTTTGCTTCATAATGTTTACGTATATGACAGCAACCTTGCAAACCTAATTTACTTGTAGAGTCAATGTTAACAGTGTTTTTAACACAAATGATTACAAACTACATAACAATGAATATAAGTGAGTCACTAGTAGCTTGTGAACTTTGTTGCTGCTTATATCTGTTAGGGTTTGGTGCCAGTGACAGAAACCCCTCATGAAGGGGACCCTGTCCTCTCTGTACCTCCTATAGGGGTCCCTGTGGACCCCTTTTAATGTTCCTGTGCGTCCTTCCCCCACTTACTATAGGCCTTTGCTTTTAACCACTCATACCTCTCCAGAAGGCTACCCTGTATTCCTTTGTCTACAAGCACAGGACATCCCCTGCACCACCACAGACTGGCTCATAGCCAGTTACAGAAGATATGAGGGTTTGAAAGCCCAGATGACTTATCTCCACTTGGGTCAACCCCTGAGGTGTAATTTATCCCCTGAACACTTCCGTGGGAACTGGCCTAAGACCCTTTCTTAGCTTCTTCCCTTTCCCAGTCCCACTCCCCCTGCCACTTTAATGGTTTCTCCTAGAAGCACTTCCTTAAATCACTTGCACACAAATCACCATCTCTTGGGCCTACTGCTGGGGAACCTCACCCAAGACACAGCTTAAGTACTTTAAGAAAAAAGAGATTTAATACAGGGTACTAGACAGTCTCAGCATCATTGAAAGGGAGTAGGACTCAGAAGCCACCATTAAGTTTAAAAATATACTGCCAGAGTCACAATCTGAGGCACCACAGGCAGAACCACCTCTCAGCAGCCAAAGCTAGTGACTAGACAGAACACTGTATATGGCTACTCTCAAGTAGATGCCATGTATTTAGGACCTTGCTCCAGCTGCAACTATCTGAAATCTATTGCAAGGTGAGTCTGATTCAATTCCAACGTCCTAATCATGATACTGCAACTCACATACAGAGCCTATTTCAAATGTAGAACCTAGCTGCAAGGGAGTCAGGGAAATTTATTTCTTTTTTTATTTCTGAGACTTTGCAGTACTGGAAGGCACCCTAGAAGGGGGTGGAAGTGGAAGCTGGTTGCCAGTTGATCATATTCACAATGCTAGAGGTGAGAGGAAATGAATTGGTATGCATTCATTTCAGGGACCTTGTGCATTATGATTTTTGCCTGGCATGTGTTTTATCCTCTCATTCCCTACTCTACTCAGAGCTTGCTAATTGATTCTTATTTTTAGTTTTCACTTTAGATCAGCATTTTCAAACTGTTGATTATCACTAAATAAAGGGTCATAAAATCAATGTAGTAGGTATTTACCAGGAAGAGGAAAAAGTATAGAATTAAGTGAAATAGAGTAGAATAGAAAAATGTGGTGCTTCGTGAAATGTCTGTTATGGTTGTGTGTGTGTGTGTGTGTGTGTGTGTGTGTTGCTTGCACTCTAAATTTTATTTCTTAGTGCAGGCCATGGTCAAAGGCTTTAAAAATAATTTCTAAATATAACTCCCTCATTTCCCTGGCATTTAAGTCTCCTGTATATTGCAGAAAACTCTATAATGTAATTCACTTATTACAGTTCTTATTACACACACACACACACACACACACACACACACTCAATATCTGTGCTCCTCATTAGCCTTCAGCTCCCAGAGGAGGGGTCAGATACTGTGCTTCCCTTGCTTTCTGCTACCTTGGCATGAGGTTGGTCACATGGTAGTTTTTTTTACACATCTGTTGAATGAATAAAGGCAAAGGGATTATTATGGACTCTTGTATCACTCAGCTATTCCTAGGATTAATAGAAGACTCAAGACTCAGAGAAAATTTGAAGAAGTACATAAGCTAGAAATGAGAGTAACAGGAGAATTGATGCAAAGTAAAAAGATATCCTAGCACAAATCAACCAGTAATATAGAACAAGAGCATCAGAGAACCCACAGAGAAGAAATTCTGGCCAGATCAACATAGAGATTCCTCCTCTAGCCTCATTGCGATGTCTTGTCACCAGCTCCTTGGTGCAGGGGAATAGGAGACATACGGGAAACATATTCCAAAAGGGTATAAATAGCTTATTGAATAGATCTCATCTGAGTGTGGGTTCATTTATTCAAAACAAGTCTTTATGTACTCCTTAGCAAATCTTGAATTAATGAGCCCCTTAATAGTATTATATGTAGATCTCTGTGCTGGGTGTACCAACCTAACCATAGGAAGAAAAATCTTGTGAGTAAAGCCAATAAACAGTCCCTTACCCCTTAGAGGATTCTGTTGGAGGACATGTATTTGCAACTGCTGTGTTACTTAATGAAGTGTACCGATGATGAGTTGAGTAGTAGTATAATAATGCATTAAAAATAATAAGTGAATAAAGTCAGCATATATAGAATGCTTATTATGTGCCTGGAACTGTGCTCAGAACATTATGTCATGTAACTACTACAGCTCTGGGAGGTTTTAGACATATTTTACAGATCAGAAAACTCAGACTCAGTGAGAGTAACTAACTTGCTCAAGATGGTAGATCAAGTACATGGCAGTGAGGACTCAAACCCAGATCTGTCTCCTCCCCTGAGCCTATGTTCTCAACCACTCTGGCAAAGCAAGTGGTGACTAATTGTCTAATCCTTTTTCTAGCCCTTAATTATTGCTTTCTGCTTCTTTGTGGCCTGAGATTTATTTTAATTTTTCCTGTGGTTGATGGCATAAGATTCCACATTCATATACTATAATTGCAAAAAACTTCTGTGGATGGCCAAGAAAAACTTCCTCTTCAGATTGTAATCACTTGGAAATATTTGCCTTTACTCTTTAAGCTTGCATTTACAGTTGGAATGCATAGGCATTTCTAGTTATTTTTCTTGTCTGTTTATTTTTAAAAATTGTTAGGTACTTACTGTGTGTCAGGCAGAGTTCTACATTGGGGATACTGATCAAGTCCTTGCTCTGACACAGTTTTTATTCTGCATAGACATTATCTCACTGAAGGAGATAGACAATTTAAGTTTGGGATATATAATATAAAAAGTGGTAATAAGTACCAGTAAGAGCAAGTGGGAGGTAGAGAGTGACAGATGTATATTTGTGTATGTATAATGTGTTTTTTCTTTTTTTTTTTTTATGTTTTATTTATTTCTGAGAGAGAGAGAGAGAGGCAGCGTGAGCAGAGGAGGGTCAGACAGAGAGGGAGATATAGAATCCGAAGCAGGCTCCAGGCTCTGAGCTAGCTGTCAGCACAGAGCCTGATGCAGAGATCAAACCCACTAACTGTGAGATCACATTCATGAGCTGAAGTCGGACACTTAACTGACTGAGCCACCCAAGCGCCTCTGTAATATATTTTTTCTAGAATTCTCAGGATAGGTTTTTATGATAAGATGACATTTGAGCAAGGACATGTGAAAAATGAGGGAGAGAGTCCAATGGATTTGTGGGGTAGCACTTTCTAGGCAGAAGGTCAACAAGTATAAAGGCCCTCTGGTAGAAGTGCACTTGACCTATTAAAAACAGCAAGTATGACTTGGGTGTGACAGCAATGGAATGGATGAGGGGGAAATTGTAGAGATAAGAGTAAGATAATGTAGAGTCTGATGGGCTCTTCTAAAGACATTAGCTTTACTTAAAATGAGACATTATAAAGCATTGATCAGTGGAGTAACATGACTAATTACTTTTCAGAAGGATTGCTCCAGTAGCTGGTTGAAGTCTTTGAAGAAGGGAGGCAGCAATGGAGGCTGGAAGTCAGACAAAAGAAGTGCCTCTGGCAGTACCTGAGGTATGACATGAATTGGATTCATACAGTAGTGGTGAGGCTGGAGACAAGAGGTGGGAACCTTGATAGAGTTTGAAGATAAATTTATAGGATATAGTCCAGGTGAATAGACAGGGCTGGAGATACTTCAAGGGAGTTGTCAGCATAGAGACGTGACTGAATGAGATATCTGAAGAGAGAATGTAGTTCGAGGGAAGAAGAGGTTCTTGGGTTGAACTCTGGGGCACCACAGTGGTTAGAGGTTGGAAAGAGGAGGAGAAGCCACCCAAAACAATGGAGAAGCAGTGAACAGTGATGGACAAGGAAACCAAAGGAAGTGTTTCGTGAAGGAGGGTGGCATCAACTGCATCAAATGCTGTTGAGGGACAGTAGCATGGGTCAGATGATTGAGGATTAACCATTGATTCAAGAACATTGAAATTGTAGACAGTTTGTCAAGAGCTGCTTAGGGGAGTGATGGCATTGAATGAATGAGAAAAGAGGGTGTGGAGATAGTAGGTAGAACTAACTCTTTCTGGGAGTTTTGCAGAGAAGTGGGCTGGAGAAGGATACTGATGAAGAAAAACTTTTATTATTTTGTTTTATTGATAGAGAGTGCATGCATGTGCTTGCAAGTGTGTGAGTGGGGTAAGAGTGCAGAGAGAAAGAGAGAGGAGAGAGAGAATCTTAAGTAGGCTCTATGCCCAGTGCAGAGACAGACCAAAGTTAGGCTTTATCTCATGACTGCGAGATCATGACGTGAGCCAAAATCAAGAGTGAGATGCTTAACTGACCGAGCTACCCAAGTGCCCCTATTTGGTTTTTAAATATGGAAGAAATGACAGTATGTTTATTCATGTGAATAATCCAGTAGTGAAGAACGTTAGCCTTGAATAGGAGTGTGATTATCCACCTTTGAAATGGGAAGGAAGGCAATGCGTAGGGACATAGATGCAAGTTAGTGGAGGGGTGAATGTAGAGTAACACTTCTGATTGCTTTTATTTTCTGAGTAAAATAATAACCAAGGTTAGCAATTAAGTGTTAAGAGGAGAGCAGAGTGTTAGAAGTTTGAGAAGAGAGAAGAAAGGGTGAAAATTAATTGAACAGGAAAATGTAGGAGTTCTAGGCAGTATGGGGGCTTACTCAAGTTTTGTGGCTATGAATTCAAATGGAAATAAGTCAATATGGTAGGGGGATTTTCTCCAGCCATCCTCAGCTGCTTGGGTGCGAGCCTGGGGAAGTATATGGAGAGTTGGATTTGCCAGGGTTGTGGTTGCCAGGCAAGTACAAGAAATTTTTCCCAGGCAGAAAACTTACAGAGGAACACAAGGGGCAGGGAGTTGGGTGAATGTAAGGGTAATAGTAATAATGATTATTCAAGGTGTCTAAGCTGGGTAAAAGAGGAAATAAGAGTCAACAAGATTTATGGACAGTGAAAAGGTGACAAGGTTGGATGATCTGGTGGGGTCAAAAAACTAAGAGTTGAGGTGCTAAAGAGAGGTAGCTGGATATATGGGTATGTGATGGTCACAGGGTGGAATGCTGGAGTCCGTTATTGGCAATGGCACATACTTGTGTTCTTGAACAACGGCCCTATAATGTGGGAAGTAGTCAGGCATTGCATGGCTGCAGATAACATACTAAATACTATTTGGTTATTAAAAACTGTTATTTTAGGGGCACGTGGATGGTGGCTCAGTGGTTAAGTGTCCAACTCTTGATTTTGGCTCAGGTCATGATCTCATGGTTCATGGGATAGAGCCCCACATCAGGCTGTACACTGACAGCTCAGAGCCTGCTTGGGATTCTCTCTCTCCCTCTCTCTCTACTCTTCATTCTCTCTCTTTCAAAAATAAATAAACAAAAAACCCTGTTATTTTATGAAATATTGTTAAAATAATGTTAAAAGAACATGAACTTAATATTATTATATTACTGAGTCTTTTCTCAAAAAGAAAAGCATTTGTGTTTTCTTCAGATTTTTTTTTAAGTTTATCTACCTATTTTGAGAGACAGAGGGAGCATGAGTGGGGGAGGGTCAGAGACAGAGGAAGAGAGAGATAGAATCCCAAACAGGCTTCACACTGTCAGTGCAGAGCCTGACGTGGGGCTTAAACTCATGAATGGGAGATCATGGCCTCAGCCATAATCAAGAGTCAACATTCAAGCAATCAAGCCACCAGGCACCACTTGAAAAGAATTTCTCTTAAAATAATTAAGAAAATATGAAGACTCACTTTGGGCCCAGGAATTCCACATCTAGAAGTGAATTAGAGATGTATATTAAGATGTTTTTTTCACATAGTTCATCACAAAATTAAATATAATAGAAAAATTAGGGGGGGAAGTCTGTGGGGCATTTATTGATTAAATATATTATGGGATATTTATACAATGGAATACTATACAGATTGAAATAACGACATGGGAAAATACTTTTTGGCATGGAAATATATTTGTCACTCATTACTATGAGAAAAGTGGTAGATATATTATGATATGTTTTGATAAATAGCATAGGTGTGTTTGAATGAAAAAGACTGCACAGACACATAGCAGTAGTTAACTTTGGTTGGTGACATTGTAGATAATAATTTTTTCTCTTTGTGGAAGAGGTTTTCTCTGATTTTCAAGGTGTTTTACTTGAGTATGCACTGCTTTTGAAAGAAGATCCGGTAAACAATGATTGCTATCTTAAGAATTCTACCTTTTGTAGTAACCTATACCTGTTAACAAATATTGCCTGCTTATAACTCAGTTCTTTCCTTAAACGTGAGCAGAACAATTCTTCCTAAGTTATTCTTAGTTTGATTAGGGCTCCTAGGCCCTGATAGGTAGCTAAACTTGAAATTCTTAGAATAGTTATTCAGCTTCTATTTCACCTGAGGTATTTTTAACGGCCATAAATTTTTTCACTCTTTTCACTGTATCTATTTCCATTTGTCACTTCACAAATAATAAAGCAATAAAAAATAAATAAAATAATAAAGCAATAACAATTTCAAGTAAATTCTAAAGGCGTACTTAAAGTAAGAAATTCTCTTGCTCCTTTTGTGGTCATAAAAAGCTGTTTTTCTTCTTCGAAAAAATCATTTCCCCTATCATCAGACATTCAGTTGATCAATGTTTCCTGATTGATTTCTCAACTGTGAATACAACTGGTATCCCTTGCCAACAGTGATTGCAGGTTTTCAGATCACTTCCAAATTGGGCTCTTTTACGAAAGATCTGTCCCATTGTCTTTTCTGGAAACAAGCATTTAAAAAACATGTTTAATCAAAACCAACCATAGTTTTATTTTCCACTTAAAGAAAATCTAACAATTTCTTAACATTCTCATTGGGTTGTCATAAGGATCCACTGTTTTTTGTTAATGGCCTGGCTTGTTTCTGATTTTTCTGTTGCTTAATCTGGGGCATAGAGCCAAGTGCATGTTTTCAACATTCAACTATTTTCTCTACACCCCAGGAAATGTGAAATGTGTGTCACATTCAATGAAAGATTGTGCCTCCACCATGGAGTCTTCTTTATTTGAACATCTACTTTTGTTTATTTACCATTGTTAAAATTCTATTTTCTTGCACAATCTGAAACGACAAAGTAGTTCTTCTGAGTCGCTTATTCTATGCTGGATTTTTCCAAACTGAACTTCCTTTTACCAATGCATATTTCTAGATTTGAGTATGATATGAAATTTTTACTATCTTTGTGGCTTGGCTTGAAATTTTTTCAGTATTATAAGCAAGATTGAAATAGATATGCATATGTCAGAATTTTCTTCATATCAGTGGCTCATTGTACACAGAATAAAATTAAATTTGCAGAACATTTACTGAAAAGCTATGTACAATAAGACACTGAATTTTTTATAAAGATGATGCCAGATTAATGCTTATTTTATTTGATTTGACAGTCTAACTTTGACATTGTATGTGTGTATGGCTACATGTGTGTGTGAGGGAGAGATCTCTACCACCAGCTGTATGTGCTTCTATTTTTTTTTAAGTATACAAAGGCTTGCTAAATCAACACCCATTTCATTTCTCTGAATTCCCTTTCAATACTTACTCAGATGTATTAATTTTAGCAGAGCTATAATCATATACATATACCTTTTCAATTGAATGTACACTGTGTCATCACTAAATGAAAACAAACTGTGGAAAACACAATTCAGAATGAATGGAAAGTTTGAATTGCAGGATATTTATGGAACTTGTTTCAGAGGCATTGAATCAAGGCTGCTTAGTGATGCTCCCCAGAGGTTTTGCTTTACTGAGCAACCAAGATGGTTATTTATAATCAATTTCTTTTTTTTTTTTAATGTTTTTTATTTATTTCTAGGAGAGAGAGAGAGAGACAGCGTGAGCAGGGGAGGGTCAGAGAGAGAGGGAGTCACAAACTGAAACAGGCTCCAGGCTCTGAGCTGGCAGTCAGCACAGAGGCCGACGCGGGGCCCGAACCCACGAACCGCAAGATCATGACCCAAGCGAAAGTCGGACGCTTAACCGACTAAGCCACCCAGGCGCCCCTATAATCAATTTCTCAAGGGTTTGTTAATTGTTCTCAAAATAAGGAAGGGTGCTTACAAAGGCGGTATGTCTTCAGTTGGAATCTGTTGGATCTCTGAAGTATTTATTTATTATTTATTTATTATTTATGCAGCTCCTATTTCCAGTTTTGGTTCTGACATGTAAAGAGCCTGGACGTTGTCACTCCTGCCTTTAAAACAAGAAAAAGGTGAACAAACTGAAAATCAGCTTTATTTCTTGGACCCATCAGAGAATTGAAGTTGCAGAACAAATCACCACCCTGAAATCTGGGGAGACCAGCAAATCTAGAATCATAGCCGAGATCTGCTCACTTGGAAAAGAACTCCCAGAATCATAGTATGAACACATAAGTGGTCATTTTGATGAATTAGTAGGAAGCTGATTTTGTATAAACTTGAGTGTGAAAACCTCCTTGGGGTTAGTCTTGCAAGTGTGTGCCATGGGGTGGGTGTCTCTATATTTACGGGTTTACCTCCAAGAACCCTACCACATTTTCATGGTAAAGACCAAAGAAAGATCCCTTTATGGCTCTGGCTGGGAAAAGGGAAAGGCAGCAATAGTGAAATATGACTAAGCATTCTCCATCACAAAAGCCTGTTCTCTGTGGGGTAAATACCAGTCTTAGCCCACATAGAGGAAGGGTATTTCTCTGACAATAGCCCCCTCCTCCCTGTCTCACCTAAGCAGGATGGGGGGAGATAGGAAGCAAACACTGGTGAAGGTTGTCGGCCAGGGATGCAAGCCCACTAAAAGACAGATTTAATCACTTGGCTGACACACAGATGGGGCTCCAGTACCTCCAGCTGGATTACAGTGGAAAGAGCTGCAAGATGCAGACTCCCAGTAAGAGTTTTTAGGGAAACCCAAAGGCAACTGGGGAGACATAAAGAAGGCACTAGAGGAATTTGAAGTCATCGGCACCTTTAGCTACAGTACACATTAAACACAGCCCAGCTCCTAGCCAGATAAATATAAAACCTCACACTAAAAGCTTTTTTACCTCAGTTCCTATTAACCAATATAGTATACTGTCATCAAAAAATTACAATGCATGGGAAAAGGTAAGAAAAATCACTATCTGAAGAGACAAAGTGGGCATCAGAACCAGACTCAGATATGACACACGTTTGAAATGATCAGATAGGATATTTATTTATTTATTTATTTATTTATATATATAATTACTTAAATAGTTTATTGTCAAGTTGGTTTACATATTCAGATAGGATATTTTAAATAATCATGATTAATATGTTAAGGACTCCAATGGTAAAAGTAGAAACCAGGCAAGAACAGATGGATAATGTAAGCAGAGAGAAGAAAACTCTAAAAAGGAATCAAAAAGAAATGTTGGAAGTCAATAAGTACTGCATCAGAAAAGAAGAATGCCTTTAATGGTCTTACCAATACACTAGACACAGCTAAGGAGAGTCAGTGAAAGTAGATGACAATAGAAATTTCTCAAACTAAAATGCAGAGAGAAAAAAGGATGAAAAAAAAATCTCCCAAACCAACAAGAATAGAATATTCAAAACCCATGGGACAATTTTGAAAAGTATAACGTACATGCAACTGGGATATTAGAAAAAAGGCAGAAGTATTTGAATCACTGATGGCCAAGACTTTTCCGAAACTAATAACACCAAACTGCAGACTCAGAAGCCCAGAGAACAACAGGCAGGATAAGTAACAAATAACTATACTTTTGCATATTATATTTGGACTGCATACAGAGAAGCTTTTGAAAGAAGCCAGAGAAAAAGAACGGTTACCTATAGAGGGACAAAGATAAGAATTACAACAGACTTCTCATCAGAAACCGTGCAAAAGTGAAGTGCTTAAACTGATGACAGAAAAACTCCACCAACCTAGATTCTATATCCAGTGAAACTGCCCTTCAAAAGTGAAAGGGAAATGAAGCTTTCTCAGGAAAACAAAAGTGAGGAAATTCTTTGCCAATGGACCTGTACTGCAAGAAATGTTAAAGAAGTTCTTTAGGGAGAAGATTGATACCGTCAGCAACTCAGATAAAAAAAGGTTTATTAAAATTATTTATTTTTCTTGGGGCGCCTGGGTGGCTCAGTCAGTTAAGCATCTGACTTCGGTTCAGGTCATGATGTCGCAATTCGTAGGTTCGAGACTCACATAGGGCTTTGTGCTGACAGCTAGCTCACAGTCTGTAAGTCTGTCTTTGGATTCTGTGTTTTGCTCTCTCTCTGACCCTCCCCTCCTCATGCTGTCTCTCTCTCTCTCTGTCTCTCAAAAATAAATAAAAAAAATTATTTATTTTTCTTAATCTTAATTGATCCAAAATATAGCTGTTGGTTTTAATTAATGATAATAACAGTGTACTGGGTGATTATAGCACATGATACATAAAATGCAGGACAGTGATGTCATAAGGAACAGGTGGGAGGCAATCCTGTTAAGAGGTACCTGCGCTACATGTGATGGGGAGTAGTGTTATTTAAAGGCGAATTTAGATGAACTATAAATGTGCATTGCAAACTATACATCAAACATAAAAATTGTTCTTAAAAGAGGTATAACTGATGTTAAGAAAAGAGATAAAATGAAGTTACATAAAATCTTCAATTAATACCAGAGAAGGCAGAAAAAAAAAGGATAGAAAGGAACAAAGAGCAAATACAATGAATAGAAAACAACTACAAATGGTAAATACGTTTGCACTGTGTATCTTTGGCTAAAGTAAAATGTCTCGGACTTGTGTATGGCATGGCCTATAGGAGGACTTTCTCACGACTGCTCGGCTCTCGTCCCCAAAAAGGTCAGGTGTGAGTTCACCCACTGTGTTTGTGGGACACTGAGCAACAGAGTCCTCAGTTTGGGTTCCTTTGCCTATTCCCAACCCTATTTCCCCTTTGCTGCCTCCTTTGTGCAGATGACTTGACTGGAACCCATGAATGTTAGGCCAGAGGAAAACCTAGGACCAGTCAGTTTTAGGGAAGAGTTTTTCCTGCCAGAGGGAGCCTGGGCAGATTATTCTTCTCATTTCTCTGTCCCATGGAGCACTCAGGAAAGATGTTTCATACAGAATTTGTGGATAAGCAAATGTAGGTACCAATGACAATAACTCTTGGGAGAAATACTCATATAATTTATATTCTGGAAGTCCATGACACCATCAAATAATGAGAATAACAAGAAAGTCCTGGCTCCCATTTCCCCATCTGGAATAGTCTCATTTCCAAGTAAATTTATCAAATGTTATTTTTGTAAATAAGGCAAATACCATAAAACTTCGAGACTTGATATGATCTAATAAGTAATCATTGGATATAGTCAATTGACATAATTGTTAAAGTTTGGAATTCTATAGAGTAAGAAAAGGGCCCTCAGCAGTCCGTGGCCTTTAGAAATGTTGCTATGCTTTTTCTTATCAGGCATATCCTTCCCGTCATGCCTTTCCACCTCATCTCCCTCTGTTCAAATTCTGTTTTAATCTTTATTTTTACTGTAAAGTTAACATGCTTATTTTGTTACATTGTGACATTAAGAAATATGCAAGAGATTCACTCCGATGTTTGTCACTGAAGTGGGTCCCTTCTGCAGGCCCTATATAGAATTAGCATTTAACTTGATCACAATAAATATGCTTTCTAGTACTGAAAGACAGTTGCCTAGGGTTACGACATTCCTAAGTGACAAATGATCCAGTTTTCATCATTCAGTTTTTCCTAGAGATTCCAAGAATATCTGTTAGGCAAAAAATAGGATCTGCCTTTTTTTCCGCACTTAACAAACACTGGTCAGTTTATTTGCCCTCAGAGGTTCATCAGATGTTTATGATTGTAAATTATCATTATAAATTACTATAGCTTCAAGTTCCCAAGAGGACATTTAAAATATTTTCCATATTTTAGTGTATTCAGATGGTCTCATGCAATTAGACTAATATATCCTGAATTGATGTTCCATGGATATTAATAGCTTGCAACAAGTTTCTTGCTGAAATATTTTTGAGAAATTGTGTTAAAGCTACTTTAAAAGGTTGTTATTTTTTATTATTATTTTTTTAATGCTTATTTAATTTTTAGAGAGAGAGAGAGAGAGAGAGACAGAGTATGAGCAGGCAAGGGGTAGAAAGAGAGGGAGACACAGAATCCGAAGCAGGCTCCAGGCTCTGAGCTGTCAGCACAGAGCCCAACATAGGGCTTGAACTCGCAAACTGTGAAATCATGACCTGAGCTGAAGTTGGATGTGAGATCATGACCTGAGCTGAAGTCGGATGCTTAACCGACTGAGCCACCCAGGAGCCACTACTTTAAAAGATTTTTAATACATTAAATCACATAATGAATTGCTAAAAGGGGTTTATTGTTAAATATTTGTACAGTGTTCATTAGGACACTTCCTAGAAATCCCTGCATGTTGAATTGTTAGCAGTTAACAGACAATTTTATTATTTTGAGTAGACATTTTCAAGAGAAACCATGAGAAGTTTGAACACATGCAAAAACTACCTTAGTAACCTTGTTCGTGTTAGTTTGTTTTTGTGCATGAACCAGTTATGTGTAGGCTTGGTGATAAGGTGATGTTTATGATGCAACCAATATTCTGGCTTATTAAAAGAGATGAAGATATTCTTAGGACAGATAAAGTACTTAAATAGGAAGCCAGGGGTGGTGGTGCGAATTCTTGATAAAATACTTTGAAATCTGTTAAGGGGTTGGTTAAAGAAAGAAAAGAAGGAAAGAGATGATTTCTTTGAAGCTATACAAAAGATCAGAGAAGTTGGGTCTATAGAGAGAACATCCAGAAATGAAGAAGTAGCATTCCCTTCTTGCTCCAAAATATTAAGGAGGCTTCCTGGGTGTTGGCAGTTTATGGAATTCCATTATGCCAGCCCGAGGAGGAAGAGACACATCTGTGGTTGTTGGTGCAGACTTCTTGCTGAGGAGAATGGAGGAAGCCAGATAGAGCACACATATGGTAAGTAGGGAAGAAAGCATTTCTCCTGGATTACATTTCCCAAACAAGATAGGCAATGCTATCCCAAGTTGCTGTGATGCACTTCTGCAGGTTCACGTGGAATGAATTACGTTGCCTCAGGAGACATGGACTGTTTATCTAGTGGTTGCATTCCTGAGAAAGAAGCTAAAGGACATGTAGCAGAAAATAATGAGCCTTGGAGTAAAAAACCTGGATCCGAATCCTAAACTGTCTCTCACAAGTGGTATGATTTGGGACAAGTTAGACTTCTCTAATCTGAGTTTCTTTTGCCATTTCGAAAACAAGAGTGATGTCTGCTTCTTCAGAACAAATTAATATGCCTAGAATAAATTTTGCACATAGAAGCAGTAGCATCATTTAAGGTTCCAAATGTATTAATTTGGCTTTGATTAAAATGAAAACTATAGATACACAAGTTATTTCAAACATGAAACTTTAGAATCCAAAAAGAAATATGTTTTTTAAAAACCAAAATGAAATTCTGGAAAAGGGAAAACTACGGAGACAGTTAAAAGATCAGTGGTTTCAGAGAGTTAGAGAGGAAGGAGAAATAGAAGGAGCACAGAGGATTTTTAGGCCCGTGAAAATACTCCGTATGATACCATAACGATGGCTATATTCCCTTACATGTTTGTCCAAATCCATAGGATGTACAACACCACGAGTGAACTGTAATGCAGACTATGCACTTCTGATGATAAAGTGTCCAATGTAGGTTCATTAATTGTAACAAACATACCACTTGGGGGTGGAGGAGATGCTGATAGTGGGGAAGGCCACTATATGGGAAATCTCTGTACCGAGCTCTTGGTTTTGCCATGAATCTAAAACTGCTCTAAACAGTAGTCTTAATTTAGGGGTGCTTGGGTAGCTCAGTTAGTTAAGTGTCCGACTCTTGGTTTTGGCTCAGGCCATGATCTCATGATTCATGAGTTCCAGCCCCGCTTTGGGCTCCATGCAGACAGCACTGAACCTGCTTGAGATTCTCTCCCTGCCTTTCTTGCTATCTCTCCTCTGCTTGCTCTCTCAGTCTCTCCCTCAAAATAAATAAGTAAACTTAAAAAATAAATAAAAATAGTCTTAATTAAAAAAAATCAAAGCACTAGACTGTCATTAAAGTTTGTTTAGACAGGGAAAAGATATTAAATACTTACATACCAATTACCTTGAAATTCATTTTAATTTCTTTTTATTTTTCAATTTTTTAATGTTTTTTATTTATTTCTGAGAGAGAGACAGTGTGAGCAGGCGAGGGTCAGAGAGAGAAGGAGACACAGAATCTGAAACAGGCTCCACGCTCTGAACTAGCTGTCAGCACAGAGCCCGACACAGGGCTCAAGCCCACAAACTGTGAGATCATGACCTGAGCCGAAGTTGGACGCTTAACTGACTGAGTCACCCAGGCGCCCCTCGAAATTCATTTTAAATCTGTATCTCGTCATCATAAAGTTGAGTTTCTATTTAAATGTTTGCAAAAAAATTCCCATTTTAATAATTTAAAGACCATTAAGTTTGACTATGGGTGCTTGCTCTAGGAAACTACAGTTGTTAAAATGTACAGGTAGTGGGGCGCCTGGGTGGCTTAGTCGGTTAAGCGTCCGACTTTCACTTAGGTCATGATCTTGCGGTTCGTGGATTCGAGCCCCGCGGTGGGCTCTGTGCTGACTGCCAGCTCAGAGCCTGGAGCCTATTTCAGAGTCTGTGTCTCCCTCTCTCTCTGACCCTCCCCTGCTCACGCTGTCTCTCTCTCTCCTAGAAATAAATAAAAATATTTTTAAAAAATGTATAGATAGAAAACTGTTCACTTAAAATGTTAGCCATTTCTTAGGTTGATTTCACCCATCCACCTAGTGAAATTAATCCCCTAACTGTTCTTTGAGTGGTTTATTGTATGAACTAACCACTATAAAAAGATTGTACAGACTCTCAAAATTATAAACAGATCTAAAAGGATTTCTTTATTGAAAAATGTATCTTACATATAATAAAAAAAAGTGTCTAAGATGCATTAACTTGAATATAATGCAGAAGCTGAATTTTCCTCAACACATATAAATATTTGTCCTAATCAGCTAAGTCTGCAACCTGTTCCCTATTCCTTGAAAGCTCATATTCCACATAGCCCACAGTCTGGCCAAACCACAAAAATTCTAAATTAAATATTATAAGTTAGAGACAGAGAAGGACAACCCCACCTTGCATCATTAGGACCTTGCTTCCAAGGGGCTAGCCCACCAGGATGGCATGTTTGCTGGTCTGAGAGCCATTCTAACTTAGCTGGGAGATGAAGGACAAGGGGAATATGCAGATCTTGGCAGTGATATCCATCCTACCCTTTCACAAAGTTTTCATTATCTCTGGGTTGGCTGCTGACTCTGTTTTGATAGCAGTCTTCTATATCGGTTGAGGAGTATGTAAGCAAGAGAGAAAGAAGGAGAAAGAGATGATAAAGCAAATTGGCCAAAATATTAACATTCGTAAATATAACGTATATAGGTGTTCCTTGTACTACTCTTACAATTTTTTTAACATTTAAAATGATTTCAAAATAAAAAGTTAAAAATAAAAAAGAAGCGTGTCATGAGTTCTGTGTAAGAATCTCCCCAAACATCTCATGCTGGTTGGGAGGTTGGTTTGCACAAAGAAGACCTCTAAACAATGGTAGTGCCTAACATCTTTTTGTCAGCTCTGACTCAGGTGATACAGCAGGTTCTACGTAGGTGAAGAATTAGTAACCTAGAAAGAAAGAGGATTTGCCTAAGAAGACATACTACATGTCTGGTTTTCAAAAAAGTTGGGGACATAATCTAGCCTTCCTGACCCTGACTCTAATAATTGACTAAAAAAGTTTGAGAAACCCAAATGTGCCTTTGCCATCCAAATTCAAACCGTAGTACAGTTATCTTACAGGAAAGAGAAAAGTGTGTGTGTGTGTGATGGGGTGGAGGGTGGGGAAGGGGTGGCCTCAGCCATCTTTCCACAACAAGGTTCATAGTCCCAGTGCTTTCTCCCAGCCTCCCTTATCCCTCCCATACTCCTCTTTTCGGGATGGTTCCTGGCTCTAGAGGATTCCACGCCAGCATGGCTCAGGTCCTTACAGTCTGAATAGCTACAAAATTTCATTTGGGAGCAAGAGTAAGCCAGGGCCCAGAGTATTGCAGCAGCCCTGATGCTGGAGCCTTGGTGCAACACAGGGAATGAGCCAGCAGCCTGCAGCAGGTGGCCTGGTGGGCCATAGGGATGTTCTCCATGTACACACCCTTCTAAGCACCGTGCCAAGGGAGCTTTAGGCATGATAACCTTCTTTCTCTGGACAAGTTCATTGATTGACAGTCAAACTTGGACTCAAATTTGACAAAGCCTTTAAATATAGTGTATTAATGGAATATTGGGTATAATAAGACCAATAAATCAGGAAGTAGTTGCTCAAGAAAAGATAGTTTAACACTCACAGTTCCCAGAGGAGGGGGCAACCATGCCATGGGGTGGGGTGGAGGTGAGGATACTTTGGGAAGCATCACAGTTGTTTGAGAATCAGAGGAAAAGGGAGGAACTGCTGTTGGCGAGAAACTTTATTGTGGTTTCTGCAGGGATGGATTTATAATTTGCATCAAAAACATTTTCATACCCTCCATCTAACTGGCCAGTTTGTGTTATACTCCCATCATGTCCATTGGTTTCTTGAGGCACCATAATATTCAAAATATTGTAAAGGACTCCAATAAAAATAGGGTTAGCAGCAAACCCAGAGGCAAAGGAAACATTGATGTAAAGGTAGGATGATTTTGACTGTTCAGAATTGGCATAATGACTATGCCAATTGACTATGAAGAGAACTCTGAGTTTTCTGTAATGTTCCAAGCAGGTAGAGTTCAGACTTAAGATGGCAGACTTGATACATTTGTGGTCCCAGAGAATAAAGCTAGATGTGAATGCGAGTTTGAACTAAATGAACTCTATACCCTGTCCAACTCTAGGGACCATAACATAATACATGGAGCAGTTCAAGGAGAAAAGACAGTAGACCAGCAGGATCCCAGTCTAAGTGTTGGTTTCTAGCTCCTGAACCCTAGGCCCCAAAGAGCTAGACACCACTTTTGGTCACAGTAGAGCCAGAATTGTTGCTGTCTCTCTGCAGAGATAAATTTCTCCTGATGTCCTTCCTCAGCATGTCTTAAATAGGATGTTCAAAGGCCCCCAGGACAGGACTAGTTGGAAACCTGCGTGAGGAATGAGGCACACTATGAAGGCAGAGAAGCAATAGAGGAATACTGTAATAGAACAGAGAATCTCCAGACAATGAAGAAGATGGTTATGTTGGTGTCCCTAATGTAGGACGTACACTATGGTTTTCTGTCATTATTTTGCTGCCTATGATTCGGTGGCATTTTATAATGAAGAGAAAGCTGAAGGGGGTAGTGAGCACCAGCCTAAGTGTTTGCAGGCATGACCTCTTACTTCTGACTTTGTGAATCCTTTCCTTGGATCCTTGCCATTTTGCCTTCCTAGGCTCCCTGCTAATGCTTCCCAGTTCTTCATATTTCCCTAATAATATCTGACTCATAACTGGCTCTCTAGAGAGTTTGAAAAGGCTTTTGTATTGAGTGCCTGTGTTGGTAACCTCTGTGAAATCAGTGGGGGGCTTTGCTCTATTGGATCATTTGTTTTTATGTTGGGCCACCTAAGAGGGCATTGGCTATAGTGATATCTAAATTTTCCTTTCCCTGTGATGTCTGGTTCCAACCTCCTTGTGGTATCAGGGTATATCTCCCTTAAATGTGTTTTGACCACCCAATAGCCAGCTAGAACCAGGACTTAGATATCCTGGGTGGTAAGATTTAATGAGTGGATTTTATTAATTCCTAAGTAATAAAATTTAAAAATAAGTCTTCAGATGCATTTAAAAATGTGTCATGTATTATTTTAGGCATGTGAGCTATGAAATAATGGCAATAATGATGTGTTTAAACCCATTAAATCATGTAGCTGGCTGAAAGTGTTCCATAAAATAGAGTGGGAGTAATAACTGTGGGTCATATTGAATTTTGAAAGATGACCACACAGGGACCAGGCAGGCTCAAGAACATGAATATACTCTGAGGCAGAAAGCATTTTAGTGGAATTTCCTGAATTTCACAGAGAACACGTGTAATTTATAAGACAAAGATAGTGTAAAGGTGTAGATAGTCAATAACTGATTCAGATCAAATAGGATGACCTTCTGGGATAGTCTTTCCACAAGTCAATCAGTGTTCAGCCAGTCCTATGTATGTGTAAAGGAATCTCGTATGCACCAAGGAACTCACAATTGATTTGTTCTTTTTTTAAAATTTTTCATTATTTTTATTTTTCATATTTTATTTTTGAGAGAGAGAGGCAGAGAATGAGTGGAGGAGGGACAGAGAGAGAGGGAGACACAGAATCTGAAGCAGCTTCAGGCTCTGAGCTGTCAGCACAGAGCCTGGTGCGGGGCTTGAACTCATGAACTGCAAGATCATGACCTGAGCCGGAGTCGGATGCTTAACCGACTGAGCCACCCAGGCGCCCCGCAGTTGATTTGTTCTAAGGTGCTTTTATGCATCCCATTCAGTGCTCTCATGAACCTTAGTGAGGCAGGCAGAGCAAATAGTTGTCTCCCCACCTCACAGATGAAGCAACTGAACCTGTGGGACCTCTCAAATTCTAATGCACAAGCAGAGCAGCTGGAGCTTCTGCTAAACTGCAAATTCTGCTTCAGTAAGCCTCGCATAGATCCTGAAGTTTTGCATTTCTAACAAATTTTCAGATGTAACTGACGTTGCTATTACGGTGAGACCTTATAGGACGTGAATGATTCCAACTGGTCTGGCCAGGAAAAATCAGTTCAAGACATAAATAAAAGGGCATCACATGTGTGCTGAATTATTATCCTGGTGTCATTGGCTAATCGTTGAAAACGCATTTAGTGCAGATCTCCATAATAGAACTTACCAAAATGAATTGTATTTTGCTGCACACTGAGCTGCTTTGTTGAGTAGGTTCCTTGAGAGAATGGTGGTGGTAATAAGTAATGACAAAGATGATGATCCT
Source organism: Hyaena hyaena (assembly GCF_003009895.1). Taxonomy (NCBI): domain Eukaryota; kingdom Metazoa; phylum Chordata; class Mammalia; order Carnivora; family Hyaenidae; genus Hyaena; species Hyaena hyaena. The sequence continues at coordinate 277,070 of NW_024081363.1, forward strand.
GAAAATAATAGCTAAAATTTATTGAGCACTTTCCTTGTATCAGACATGGCACTAAGTCCTTCACATTACTGTCCTTAATCTTTACCATAATCTCCCCCATGGGAAGTACTGTCATATCCCTAACCTACAAAAGAGGTATTGAAGGGCTAGAGAAGACATTAGCTTAGAGCTGGTTTTCAAACCCAGGTAGGGGCCATATCTTCTTTGTATCATTGTCTTTTGACACCTGGGGGTGAGGGGTGATTTTTGTCTTTGTAAAACGGATATTTTGGACCAAGAAGAGGACTTCCTTCTAAGTGCCACAGTGACAGAATGGGCTGCCCTAATGGACTGAGTGCTCTGATTCTAGGATTTCTTGAACTGGGTGAGCACCTGGACTAACTTAGTGGTTTGCAAACTGTGTTTTATAGAGTTGCTTCAGAAGTGACCTGAATGGGATGAAATACAAGCCTAAAGGTCAGGCTCTTAATGTTCCTCTGCTTTTACCAGAAGAGTACTGTTTTATCTGATTTATAGATTCAGGGTCTCAGTGTTGTTGTGTTTGGATAAATGTTTCTAATGATAATAACATGTCCAAAGTCTTTAGACCAGATGATCTCTAAGATCTTGTACAAAATTAACATTGTTTAATTTGGTCAAGGTCTCAGGCCAGTGAGAGGCAGAGCTTGGATAGAGTCTGGGTCAGCTGGATCTTTATTCTATCCCATGCTATCCTGAAGCCTAGACCTGGTACTCTCTTTTTCAGACAATTCACTGACAAAGTTACTTCTCAGAGACCTAGTAGTTTTGGGAAAAGAACTAAAAGTTGAATGACAGAACCTGACTTCTCCACTAATTAGCTATAGAGCCTTGAGCAATCATTTATTTATCCATCAGATATTTATTCTCTCTCACTATGGACCAGGTAGTGTTTGGTGCCTTGGGAATATGATAGTGAACAAGGCAGACAGAGTCTCTGCTCTCATCAAACTCACATTTATATTTTTTAATGTTTTTAAAAATTTATTTCTGACAGGGAGAGATAGACACAGAGTGAGCAGGGGAGGGTCAGAGAGAAAGGGAGATACAGAATCTGAAGCAGGCTCCAGGCTCAGAGCGAGCTGTCAGCACAGAGCCCAATGCGGGGCTCGAACCCAGGAACCGTGAGATCATGACCTGAGCTGAAGTAGGACACCCAACCAACTGAGCCACTCAGGCGCCCCTCACCAAACTCACATTTAAAGTGGCGATACAGAGAATAAAAATTAGATTGCTAAACAAGATGATTTCTACTCATAAGGACCACCACACGTGCAAAAAACTAAATAAAACAGGTATGATCAGAGAGTGGAACTGAGAACCTTACCTTAGGCTCTAGTAGAGGCTCTTGAATAGCTCCTTACTTTTTCACCTTCCAAAGGAGGAAAAATTCTCTAAAAACAAAAACATCAACTGAAACAAAATGAGGAGATCCATGTTTCTTTCCAGTTGGATCCATCCTTTTGGTGTTGGGTGACCTACACTCAATGGGAAGGAGCAGACATACTTCAGTCTTCTGAGACCCCATCTTCAGAAGGCTTGCCTGGAACACGTAGGCACTCAGCACATGCTTGAGTAGGAATGAGAAAGCCCCATGTGTGGCACCAAGGTGTTCCAGGTCTCCCCCCCCCCGACCCCTCCCCCCTTGGTTTTTACAATCTACTCAAGCAGTGAGCAAATGTCGTAAGAAGCAAACACTGGTTCCCAGGCATCTTTGCTGTTTCCTCCTCCTGTCTTGTCTTGGCAGGCAGTCTGCTTTATTCTAAAGAACATTCCACCAGAAGACCTGAGCTCCGGTTAGAGATTTGTCACTAGCTGGTCAGGCAACCTTGGAGAGTCCTAGAATTTTAGAGCACAAAAAGATCTTAGGGAAATTTTTCATTTTATAGACAAGAAAATGAAATTCCCAAGACTTGAATTCAATTCAATTCAACCTTAATTCAAGGTCACTTGGTGCATATGGACAGGCCTAGAATCTCAGGTCTCATGATTTCCAGTGTACTGTTCTTTCTGTCACAAAATGTTCTCACCCTACTGGGCCTCAGGTACTTCATCTGTAAAAGGAAGAGACTGACATGGCCTATTCAGTGCACAGATATGCTTCATCTGACTAGCAGATCTAGTCCTTCAAAGGAAGTCCATGGGGTGGGGCATCAAGTCTCTGGTTTGACACAGATCCTGTCACTCCCATTCACCATTCTCTGTCATCTGCTCAGCCCTGTTTGCATGAGTTTAGGACCCTGGACTAGTGGATTTCTTAGATCTCTTCAGCCTTGAACATGTCTGATCCCAAGCCTTATCCCTTCATACTTTTAGACAGCAGACAGAATTTCTGGTGGGAAAGGAGAATCTCTTGGACCGACTTTGTCCCTTTCTGGCAGAAATACCACCCATCAAATCAGAGAGGAGTGAGAAATTACAAAAGTTTAGTCATCCCAACCCAGAGAGGCCAAAATCTGACTAAAGGCAGCCTCAGCTTATTATAAATTTAACTTGTAGAAAACCACCCGGCAAGATCAAGAGGTGAACCCCTTTGGGCTCAGGAATAAAGGACCCCTTGTAGCTAAAACTCCACCCTTTCAGGGAGACCCCTGCATCACACATGCAGAAAGTATGTGAGGCTGGAACAGTGTTTTCTGGGATGGCGGCGTCCCAGTGGATCCAGTCTGAGGCTTAGTGCTGGGAGGAGCGATGTTGGCTACAGATATTGGCCTCAAATGAAACAATGACTATGCAGGCTTCAGGGAATTTTACTAAGTATGAGATCACCCTGGCTGTACTGGGCTTTCTTCACATAGCCTGTTATCTATAATTGGGGAGTTAGAAAAGGCAAGGACTTTAAATATCCCAAGGAGCCTATCCCCTGCCCTGCAGAGTGAAGCTCTTTTTCTAGCCTTGTTATCTATCCCCCATCAACAGAACACTGGCTTCAGATCCAGGGAAGGTCTTACCTCCTGTCATTCTGCAGTAGAAATGAACACTGCTGCATGATTTGCCCTGTCAAAGGACCTGTGTGGCCCAAGTGACAGAACATCAATTCCATTATACTTCATCTTTCTGATCTCTTTATTCCCCCATTTACTCATTTATTCAACAAATATTTATTGAGTACTTGCCTACAACGTACCAGACATTATTCTAGTGCTTGAGATCTGCGAATGAACAAATCAAGAAAAAAGTTCTTGTGCTTATAGTGCTTACATTCTGTCTGCAGTAGGTGATCGTCCTGTGTGGACCCTAAGAAGATCTAAGGTTTTATGAGTACCTTCTTAGTTACCTGCTAGTTTCTTCAGGGGCACTTTAAGGGATGCTAAGGGTCTAAGACATATTTTTTTCATTCACTTTTCCCCTTACACTCACAGTGATTATGGGGAGCAAAAATATGATTTCTCAGATTCTATGGCTCTTTTTCTTTTTTTAATCCTATAACCATTAGAGAGCCCTCAAGACTGAATTTTCATAGCCTGAACTCTCACTATAGACTTCTGAATGATAAAAATGGGCTTTTAAAACTCCTCGTTTATATCTAGCTTAAAGACACTTCTTGGGGGGCCTGGATTTACTCAGTCACTTGAGCGTCCAACTCTTGTTTTCAGCTCAGGTCATGATCCCAGGATCATGGGATTGAACCCGATGTCAGGCTCTATACTCAGTATGGAGCCTATTTGGGATTCTCTCTCTCTCCCTCTGCACCTCTCCTCTGCTCTCTCCCTCTCTCTCTACAATAGTTTTTAAAAATTTAAAAACATTTCTTGGATTCCCATGTAAAAGCTCAAGATGTTTAAAAATGAACTATCTTTCCACAGCTAGCTATCAATCAGGGTTTTGGGATCTCTGTCATCAACACCAGTTTTCCACCCCCCTTTCATTTCTCAGTTTAAAAAGCCTTGTCTTCACTCACTTCTGATATCTCTGACACTCAGTTTCTCTTCTGACTTCTTTCATCTTGTTCCCTATGTCTGTTCCTGTGCCTCTGTTGTCACTGCCTTCCTCCCAGCTCATTTTTGGGTGGGTACACCAGCCCCTGCCCCAATCTCTCCTGCATGTGCATACCAGACAAATGTTCCTTAAACATTGCTTTCATCTTACCACTCCCTACTGCTCTCAGACATCTAAATCCTTTTCCAGGTTTCCAAGGCCCTCATGGTCTGACTCCCCTTTACTGATCCAACAGCCTTTTCCATTTTCCTCTACATGTACTCTGCTCTTAGGTGGGTCTCTTAATGTTCCTCAAATGCACAAAGCTCATTTATGTTCAAACACACTTATTATTTTCAGCCAAGGCAGGCTTCTCTTCTTTCTTCCCTTAGCCTAAATAGATCACACACCTATTATTTGGAATAACCCAAGTGTCACTTCCAACATGGACCCTTCAGTGGCCAACTAAGTACCTCCTTTCTGTGGGCTTCCACAGGTCTATAGTTTACCCATAGTAACGACATTAGTCATTAATGGTTTGTCTGTTGTGTGTCATATTAATCTTATCTCTCCAAGGAATCAGAGCTCCTTGGTGAGGAACTATAGACTATTCTATAACCTATATACTCTCTTGTACTATGTTATACCACACTACATTGTACTATAGACTTTTGTGCCTACACTTTCAAGCCTAAGCTTTTTGGTTGATTGTATTTAGGTAGACGCTACCCACATTTCTGCATGAAATAGGATGCTATTGCACTTCATTACAACTCTTTGTGTCAAAGATAAATAAAAGTTGATTTTTATTAAGAAAAAATAACAAGGCATGTTTAATCCCATCTTGGAGAATCCTTATCTATGCATATAGATCCATTACCCATTTTCAGGCACAGAGTTTATTCTGGAGTTCCTGGCCACATCTTTCATATTAAATTAAATCCCTCACTTTTTCTAAATTGTCAAATTTAGAAATTTGACCTGATGTCAAAGGAGAAAAATAATTTTAAAAGATATTAGAGAGATTCATTCATCTTCAAGATAGGTGTCTTTTTTCCGTCAAAGAGCTAAGGTTTGATAATCATTTACATAGACAAAAAGTCACTTTCTGTCTTTCAACATGAAAAATAATTTGCCTAGAAGACAGGAATATGGTTGTTTATCCTTTGGCAATATATGCAACCTCAAACTCAGTGAGCTACAAATCTGTTCTTTTCAGAATATAAATTGACTGTTAAGAATCTGTGTACCAAATGATTATGTGCTGCATATTTCTCTCTTAATTCACGCGCACCATGTATTGTATAACATGACCTCATATGCTGTAACCATCGTGTGTGCAAGATACATAAAATACATCATGAATGTCCCACTACATATCAAAGCCATCCAAGTCTAATGAACTTATTTTACAGACTCTTTCTATTTCTTGTCCCACATCATACATTAGAAACCAGAAATCAGTCTAAATGTTTGAATATCTTTTTGTAGTAAATCATAGTATCTTGTTTTGCTATTTGGTTGTCTGTACATTTAGTCTGGATTTCTTTCAAGTGTACTTCTTGTTTTTAACGTCACCTTAAAACCATTTAAGGAATGATACAAACAGAAACTCCTTCTCATATTGAATAGATTCATGAACTGTGAATTATTGCCTGGGGCTAATTTACCATTCTAATCCTCTGTAGGTTTTGCAAGAGTCAAAAGGTTCTATCTTGCTTCATGACAGAGCAAAAGTTATACTCCTTTTTATTCAGAAGAATCCATAGATGAGAGGAAAATCTGTAGAAGAGCATAGAGATGATTTTCTTCACAAGCTTCATGGCTATATTGAGGTTTCTAGCCATTTGAGATCTGTACTACTTTAGAGGAAGATAATACCCAGAACATGGAGAGCACAGAAGGCAAGTTCATGATATGACCTGGCCTCCATTGCGTTTTCAGTGCAGGTTATCATATCCACAGAGCTCAGACAAAAGAGAATAGGAGCCCCTGGCCATGACCTTGTGCATGTGCATTATTCATCAAGGGCACATCCTTATAAACACATTCCTCCACCCCACATCCATTCATCTCTTCTGACACATGCTTTATGCATCTTCTACTTTTTCCATATGTATCAGGGTCTGTAACAACATAAGGATAGCATGGGCTGGGCAATTTGGGGAGACCCCATGTTAAGAATAGCTATACACCCCTTGCCTTGGAAGAAATAGGAATTTGTCCTCTCGAAAAAACTTGTCACATTCAAACAAAAAGACGAGTAAGAAGTAATCCTGGGGCACCTGGGTGGCTCAGTTGATTAAACCTCCAACTCTTGATTTTGGCCCAGGTTATGGTCTCATAGTTCGTGGATTTGAGCTCTGCTCATTTTCTGTCTCTGTCTCTCTCTCAACATAAATAAATAAACCTTAAAAAAAAGGAGTCAGGAGTAATCCTGCTTAGAGACCCTCAGCCATTAATATTTCAAAAAGCAAGACCTTGTGCTTATTGAAAGAGAACCCTCAATTTATGGGTTAATACTTGTGGGTTCAAGCAGCCTGAAGTTCCGAAGTTCACTTGGATGCCTATTGCCATCAAGGGATCAGTGGAGGCTGCGTATCAGGGTCCCCCAACCACCTTGCCTAGACCGGCCAGCTGTTTGCATATTCATCCTCGTCAGGCCTGCTGGTAGGATCTGCAGTCTCAGGGTGGAGGAAGACTGGAGCCTTCCCAGAAGACCACAAAAGAAAGGAAAATGCGAAGAAATTTTGCCAACTTGGATTGTAATTTCAGCACTTTTATGACAAATTCTTATAATGTTTACTCATTTTCCCATTTTTTTCCCCAGAAAAGGGTATATCTCTGCCTCCCAGGGTTTTGCAAGTAATTCTGACACATTTTTGTAGCAGCTGTCACTGAACAATGCTTACTTTTCTCCTAGTTTTCATCATGAAGTTAGAATTCATTGAAGTGGGACACATGAAGTATTTTTTTTCTGTGGTTTTGAGACCATATTGAAGCAACAGCAATAAAGGAAATGGGTGGGGAATTGCTATTAACTCTATATGACTTGAGTGTTCCCAAATTGAACGGACTATCTTTCTAGAAAGTTTCTCTCAACTGCCTAAATACTAGATTGTTTTGCTCTCCCCAGCTATATCAACTCTCTTTTTAACTAATCTGAAATGTGAATTATTTTTCCTGATAAATGACATAGAATAACCATGGAACACTGCTTTGCAAATAATAAGTCGTCAATAAATGTTCCAGAGTGAAAGCAATTCAATTGTGGTTTTAAACTGTCATGCTTAGGAGAGAAGAATTCTAACAAATCATTCTTTTCCTACCCTATAAAATGATGTTTACTTCTTCTTTCTTTTTTTTAAATGTGTATTTATTTTTGAGAGAGAGAGACAGAACACTAATGGGGGAGGGGCAGAGAAAGAGGGAGACACAGAATCTGAAAGCGGGCTCCAGGCTCCGAGCTGTCAGCACAGAGCCTGACATGGGGCTTGAACTCACAAACCTCAAGATCATGACCTGAGCCAAAGTCGGATGCTCAACCGACTAGCCACCCAGGTGCCCTTCCTTCTTCTTTCTAATGCATATTTGTAGTAAGTTATATATAGTATAAATGAGAAAATAAAAGATCACTACTCAAAGTTCCCTTATTACAATAATATTTTGATAAGTATTTTCTTTTGGCATATATGCTTATATATTTATATTTATACATATATATATTTATTTAACTTTCTATCACATAGTCAGCATTTTCCCAAATTATTAAGGGCATGATTTTCAATAGAAATACCTTATGATATATTCATATGCCTATCATAATATGTTCAACTATTGCTTTTTTGTTAGTTAACAAGATTATTTTTAATGCAGTAAAACCTTGAATTGTGAGTAACTTGTGTTGTGAGCATTCTGCAAGACAAGCAAACATTTCTAATAAATTTTAACTTGATAAATGAGTAGTGTCTTGCAATATGAGTAGTAGATCATGCCAAAAGTCACATAATCACAACTGACCCAATGATTCCTCTCTCTCTTTCTCTCTCTCACTGCAGTATTGTGGGTGATTGTCTCCCATGCTCAGAGGCTCGGTCTCAGGGCCATGGTGTTTGGCAAAAATCAGTGATTTTTAAGAACGTTGGAAGGTATCCACAACTGGCACTAGTATATTTTTTGTCACCTCAAAACACCTGTGGGCAATCCTTTGTCTTCCGTACAATAGTAAACTTAGGAATGCTTTGTTTCATTCTAGGTCAGGCTGCCTACAGATAGACGCTTTCCTCTGCTGCCTTATTTCCAGTTACATTAAAGACAGTATACAACAAGAGTTTATTAATACTGTACTGTAGTCAACATCTGTGCAAGTGTATCCAATGGCCCCCATGCAGAAAAAGATTCCATTGAGCTGATAGATAGCAGTGATCCTGTGTATGATAGTGAAAGTCGTCCTACACAATAACCCTCCTCTCTCTTGTCTCCCTCACACCAGCCATGAAGGTTTTCAAAGGTAAGTGCAGGTTAATTTGTTTATTTTTCTTCATATTTTGTATTTTCTTTATTATTTTGTATTATGTGACAGTATTGTAATCATTTTTACATGAATATTCTTGGGTTGTGGAATGAATCATCTGAGTTTCCATTATTTCTTAAGGGGAATTTTGCTTTGATATACAAGAGCTTTGGATTACAAGCATGTGTCTGGAATGAATTATGCTTGCAAACCAAGGCTCTACTGTATTTCAGTATTATAAATATTGAAATGAAGATGCTGTGACCATTCTGATATAAAAATAAGTTTTTAGTTCTGAGAGTCTCCTTAACGTTGATTTCTGGAATTGAAATCACTAGGGAAAGGTGTTGTGGCATGTTAAGACATTTTTATTGTGGACAATTTAAAGCATAAGGAAAAGGACCAGAATTGTGAAGTGAAACCCATGCACCCATCACTCAGCGTCTACAATGTTCAGTTAGGGGTAGTCTTGCTTCTCCACCACTACCCATACTCTTCTCCCCTTCCTGGGGCTATCTTGGATCAGATATCAGGCATCTCGCCATTTTGTCCTGGAACCCACCCTTAACTTTTTTCCCTGGTCCCACACAGCCAACCAGCAGCATGTCCCAATGGTTTTATCTCCAAAATATACCTTGTGCCCACTCTTCTCCATCTCTGTTGGCATCACTCTAATTCAGGCCACCACTCTCTCACCTGGACCCCTCCAATAATCTCCTAATTGGTTTCCCTGCTTCTTGCCCACTTATCTTAAGGTAAAGATCTAACATGTCAAATAACTATTTTAAGACTAATTCCTATAACAGCTCAAAATAAATTCATCTTGTCTAATTCTTTGAATTTTTCTGTTGAGCATAGTCTTTTTTAAAAAGGATTGCAGAGAGTGTTCAACCTGTTTCAAAGAGATCATTCTAGGTGCAACCCTAACAAGTAGTCTTATAATTATAATTACATATATGTAGATTATGAAAACAGATATATAGTTGAAATCAGTCACTAAGTGATATCTAAATTAGTATATCTATAGGTCTAAAATACGTGTATGTGTGTGTGTATATATGTATATATATATATATATATATAATTACATATAGATCTAGATCTAGATTATGGAAACAAATAGAGATAGAGATATATTGCCAAAATCAGCCATTAAATGATATCTAAAATTGGTATATCTGGATGCATGTGTGTATATGTGTAGATATATATATTTAATTTAGATGGTTGAGGGATAGTTCTGCCTACAGAGAGGAGGCTAAATTAAATGACCCACTGAAGTTTATTCTACCTATTAAATTCTTTGAGTCTGTGAAATTTCTTAATGTAATAGAAACCTCCAGGTAAAAATTGAATAGGGAAAAGCTTACTGCTTTTGAAGACATGTTAAAGATGAACTATCAGGTTAAAGTCAAGAAGAGTTTGATTAAATAAATGATGGGGATGCTTACCTACTTACTAATTAAGATATGTCCATTTATATCTTGTCTGTCCTGTAGTTAGTGAAGCCACTGTTGCCCTGGAAAATGAAGGGGGACCGAGATGTGGTCATTTATAACAGTCTGTGGAAGTTTGTGCTGACTCCTTAAGTTAGAAGACTCAGTACTTCAATATTGAGAGTCTTACTGATGTCTCTGTCTCACTTCTGTGGCAACCGACTCCATGCAGACTCCCTCCAGCTTCATGCACCTGTAGCACTTCTCCCTCAAGACGGTCCCATGGCTGCTTCATGCTTCTCTCATCTCCTGCACACACCTTCTTCTCAGGGAAGCCCGCCCGAAGCCTGTGCTTGGAGGAATGAGTTACTGCCTCATGGGGCAAAGCTTAATGGATAAATGCTCCTTCCTTTCTTTTCCTAGATACTCATAGGGCTATGTATCCACTCGCTAACACACCGTGTTCTGACTCTCCCCTCTTTCCCTGTGCTGGGCCCCCACCCCTCCTGTGGTGGGCAGCCTCTAAATGGCCTCCCATGTCCTGCCTGATAATATTCATACCCTTGGATAATCCTGTCTCCTTGATTTTAGTCTGGACCTAATGACTATTCTAAACACAGAATCTGACAATGGTGGTAGAATGTCACTTCTGAGATTAGGTTTTAAAAAAGACTCTGACTTCCATCTTATTTGCTCTCTTTTGCGCTCTCTCTCTCTCTGTCTCGGAACCCTGGTTCTGGAGAAAGCAACCCACCATGTTGTGAGCCTGGTGGAGAGGCTCATATGGCAAAGAACAGATGTCATCAACCAGTAGCCAGTGAGGATGTGAAGCTTGCAAACACGACAGATCGTCCCCCAATCCTCCCCCGAGGTAGCTTTCTTGTACCTTTTACCCCTGCTGCTCCAGCAGATGGCTTGTCGCAACCTTACAAGGGACCCTGAGTGAGAGGCCCTAGGATAAGCTGCTCCTGAATCCTGATCCATAAAAACTGTGTGGGAATAAATGTGTTGCTTTAAACAGTGAACTTTTGGGGTGTAATGGAGCATTTGTAACACAGCAATAGATGCCAAACACATCCTACCCCCTACATCACACCTCTTTTTCACTTTTCCCTGGGATCACACTCCCTAGTAAAGTGCTCACAAGTGGGATTTTGTCCACACAGCTTTCTGGGGAAACTTGGCTAAATTATATATTTTCTTTACGTTCTCTGGTAATTATTTGTTCATTAGCTCATTCTCTCTGTGACTTGCAATTCTCCTTTTATTTATTTGTTTGGCCTAGAATAAGACAAGGTTAATCCTTTTGATTTTCTCCCTCTTCTCTTTTTCAGCTCAGGATACTTTTCCTCTGTGGTGTTTTTGGCTGTTATATCTGTACCAGGTTTTCTCATTTCTCTCTTGAGAGCACTAACAAGTTTCTGGCATGCATCTCCCTTTCCTACCCTCCCTGCTTGTTATCTTCTCTCTCATCTCTCTCTCTATTAAAAAAAATTTTTCCCTTTGCATTCTGAAGTAGGTTCTCATGTTGGCTTTCACATTTTGGATTCAGTTTTCTTTCTTTCTTTTTTTTGATTAACAAATTTTTTATGTCTTTATTTTGAGAGACAGAGACAGAGAGCAAGTGGGGGAGGGACATGGAGAGAGGGAGACACAGAATCTGAAGCAGGCTCCAGGCTCTGAGCTGGAAGCACAGACCCCAACACAGGACTTGAACCCACAGACTGTGAGATCATGACCTGAGCTGAAGTCAGACGCTTAACCGACTGAGCCACCCAGGTGCCTCTTGGTTCAGTTTTCAACAGTTATTCTCATTGCCCACTCCAAACGACAGTGACTTCTTGAATTGATAAAGATATCTTTTATGAAAAACCTTTAGATATTTTAATTAAGTTTTATGTTGCCTTTTGCCTGAAAAATCTATTTTTGAGATATAGAAGGTTATGATAATAGCCTGGAACCCTGGGGAACTCAAGACAGGGCTAAATCAGTGCCAGACCAGCGGCACGGTGATGACTTGAGGACGATGTAGAGAGAGTGAAGCAGGGAGTGTATTACTTTGTTTTAACAAGAAGCCCAACTATATTATAATCAGCCTATGTGTTTCCCAGGAGAAGTGCCAGCCAGACAATACCATGCTCTCATGTGTTCCCCTGAGGGAACGTTGCCTTTCTCTGATTTCTTATCTCCTTTAAAGCTACACTCGATATTCATTTGTATTAGGTTCCATCCACATCAGAATATTTAGGGTGGGACCACACTACTATGATTTATTCCAGGAACAGCCTTGGCAGTAAGCAAGCAGTGTCTTTATTTCACAGCTGGGAAAAACTGGTTCACAGAGAAATTAAGTAATTTGTCCAAGATCAGAAATCTGGGAAAATGGCAGAGAACCTTTTAATATTCTCCTACTTGCAGAAATTCTTCATTTTAACAATTATAGTGTTTTGAAATCAGATAATTATGAAATTTTTTGGTTTCTTGAATTAACAAAATATTTATTTTGAGAGAGAGGAAGTGTGTGCATGTGAGCAGGGGAGGATCAGAGGAAGAGGGAGAGAGAGAATCCTAAGCAGGCTCCATGCTCAGCACAGAGCCCCACGCGAGGCTCATTCTCATGATCATAAGACCATGACCTGAACCAAAGCCAAGAGTCAGACGCTTACCCGACTGAGCCACCCACACGTCCCTCTTTTTAAATTTAAATAGGGTCTTACTTTTAGTGAAATTCTCAAAATTATTTTCAGCATCTGCACTTCTATTTCTGTGGTCTTTCCCTCTTCCATCTTTTTTTCCCTCTCTGCTTATCTGTAATGTTTCAACCAAGGATCCCTTAGCAAAACCTGGCCTTGGCAAAGGAGCTGAACCTATACCCTCACACAAGAAAGGTATTTATTAATGTTTAAGATATTACTTCTTTCTAAGAATTACAAATAAATGAACCTTGTGGAATTTGAAGGACTTGAAAGTTAGAAAGGAGGGTTGGAAGAACTGAGGTGAAGAGTAGGAAAGAAGTGTGGGAAAAATGTCTGTTCTTGGCTTTTATAGCTCACCATGTAAGTTCTACTTACTTCTGTTGTCGGCCTGTGCCTTGCAGTGGCTAGCGGGACGCTCCAGGCAGAGCACATTAGGGGTACTTCTCCTGATTCTGCAGGATTACATATTTTAAAAAATGACTGTATTTTTGACAGCACTTTTAAGTTTACAGCAAAACTGAATGGGAAGTCCAAAGAGTTTCCGTGCGCCTCCTACCCACAGCCTCCACTCCTACAAATATCCTGTACCAAAGTGGGATATTTGTTATAATTGATGAACCTCCATTGACACGTCATAATCCTCCAAAATCCATGGTTTACATGTGGGTTCACTCTTGGTGTTGTACATTCTGTGAGACTGGACAAATGGACAATGACATGTATCCATCGTTATAGCATCACAAAGAATAGTTTCACTGCCCTAACATTCCTATGTGCCCCACCTATTCATCTCTTCTTCCTCTCTAACACCTGTAAACCAGTGATCTTTTTACTGTCTCCATAGTTTTGCCTTTTCCAGAATGCCATATAGTTGGAACTGTACAGAATATAGCCTTTTCAGATCGATGTCCTTTCACTTAGTAATAACATTTAAGATTCCTCCATGTCTTTCAATGGCTTGATAGCTTATTTCTTTTTAGTGATAAATAATATTCCATTGTCTGGGTGTACCACAGTTTATCCATTCACCTACCGAAGGCCATTTGGTTGCTTCCAAGTTTTGGCCATTATGAGTCAAGTTGCTGTAAACATCCATGTGCAGGTCTTTCTGTGGAGTAAGTTTCCAAGAGGGGCATGATTGCTGGGCTGTATGGTAAGAGTGTGTTTAATTTTGTAAGGAACTGCCAAAATGTCTTCCAAAGTGGCTAGACCATTTCACATTCCCACCAGCAATGCACGAGGGTTCCTGTTGCCCCACATCCTTGTCAGCGTTTGGTGTTGTCAGTGATTTGGCCACTATGATAGGCGGGTAGTAGTATCTCATTGTTTTGACTTGCAATTCCCTAATGACATATGATGTTCAGCATATTTTCATATGCTTATTTGGCATCTGTATATCTTCTTTGGTGAGCTATCTGTTCAGGACTCATGTCCACTTTTTAATCTAGTTGTGTGTTTTCTTACTGTGGAACTTTAAGAGTCCTTTGTGTATTTTGGATAACAGTCTTGTATCAGATAGGTCATTTGCAAATATTTTCTCACCCGTCTTGTTTGTCTTCTCATTCTCTTGAGGCTCACACTTCTATACAGGTATCTATCACTTTTTGAAAGTTTGTATTACCCCACTTCACTTTTATAAAAGGCTTACATTAGGACCTTTTTCCACTAACTGAAAGAAATCTTAGGATTTTTGCTTTTATGAAAAACGGTGAAAAGTAAAAATAGTGTTCGGCATTTGCTTTGCGTTGAGCCATTATAGAGGAGATACACACCCCCAGCAGGGACATTGGTACCGCCCAGCTCCTTTCCCGGGAACTACACTCAGCATCTCAGCGTCAACCTGCCAGAGCTCTGAAATGTGTATGTGGGCATCTGTGCTTTATCTCAATTTATTTTGTGCATCTGTTAGCAAGATGTGTTCTGAAATATCAGAAAAGCCCAAGAAGAAGCTTTTTAGGGGCCTGGGAATGCTCAAAATTTTTCTGTGTAAGTTAATGGTAATTGTTTCTTTGCTTTACACTATTTCAGCACTGAAGAAGTTTTCATTGGAATGCTCTACTTTTGGATAAGAAGGGCAACCTCTATTTATTTCTTTGTTTCTGAGAAGTGCCAACAGAGCTGAGGTGATGAGGAAAGAACATTATGCTCTGGTAACCATGGAGCAGGCAGCACCTAAAAAGGACAGATACTTCCTTGTCTGTTTTCAGCTGCTGGACTGCAGACGTCTCATCACTAGAAGCCATACAGAGTTTAAGGAATGTGCCACCTGGGAGTAAGCTTGGCCCTAGAGATTTCTGCTATATTCTTTGAAGCTTTAGGATCTTGCTGTCTTGGAAGTCAAACAGATCCCAAAACTCTTTCAGTGTATCATACCGGTTACAGCATCAGTCCTGTGTCACGAAATGAATTAGGTCCTCCAGTGTATAGTGGAGTATTGTTCTAATTTGCATTTCCTTGATAATGAATGATGTTGAACATCTTTTAACATGCTATTTACGTAAACTTCTTTAGTGAAATTTTAATATTGTGTTCATTTTGGGTTTTTTTTTCTTATTATTGAGTTGTAGAAATTCACTATATATTTTGATATAAGCACAATGTCAGATATCTATTACAAATATTTCTCCCTTTGCTTTTGAATTTTCTTTTTTTAATTTGTTTAATGTTTATTTATTATTTGTGTGTGTGTGTGTGTGTGTGTGTGAGAGAGAGAGAGAGAGAGAGAGAGAGAGAGAGAGAGCGAGCGAGCTGGGGAGGGGCAGAGAGAGAGGGAGACACAGAATCCAAAGCAGGCTCCAGGCTCTGAACTGTCAGGACAGAGCCTGATGCAGCGCTCAAACTGTGAGATCATGACCTGAGTTGAAGTCAGACGCTTTAACCGACTGAACTACCCAGGCTTCCCTGCCTTTGCATTTTGTTAATAGTGTCTTTGAGGTTTTTAGTTTTGATGAAATTCAACTTACCATGCTTTTCCTTTTATGATTAGCATTTTTGTTTTCCCTGCCTAAAAAATTCTTTGCCTACTGAAAGATCACCAAGATATTTCCCTATATTTTTATCTAAAATTTTTTTATTTTAATTAATTGATTAATTATTTTTAAGTAGACTTCATGCCCAGTATGATCCCAATGTAGGACTTGAACTCACCACCAAGAGCTCAAGACCTCAGCTGAGAGTAAGAGTCAGATGCTTAACTGACTAAGCCGCCCAGGCACCCCTTAAATTTTTATTTTTTACATATATTCCTTTTAAGATTTTTATATAAGGTTAGATAAAGGTCAAAGTTTACTTTTATCCATAGTGCTATCGGTTTTACAGTGTTATTTATTCAGAAGACTGTCCTTTCTTTATTGACTTACCTTGGCACTTGTATCAAAAATCAACAGCTCGTATACATGTGGGTCTATGTCTGGACTCCCCTATTTATTTCACTGATCCATGGGCTAACCTGTCACCAGTACCGTACTGTCTTGATAACCTAATTATAGTGTAAATCCTTTAATTTTGAGATGTTTCAAAATTATTTGGGGGGGAACTTCTTGTTCATCCAAATATGTAGTGCCACTCCTCCCAACTCCTTCTTACAACCAAAAATCTGTGCTTGTAACACAACCAGGAGCTGAGGAAGTCTCTGAAAGGTGGAAAAAAGAGGACGAGGTGTGTTGGGACCTCAGGATTTAAGGAAGAGTAAGGCAATGAGTTTCTGGGTTTCCCTGTAGCCTCTCCTATTTCATGAACCATGAGTTGCAGAACCCAGACTGCCAACAGGTGCCGACAGTCTCCCATGGCAAATAAATAACAAATAACTCTGTTCTCCCTTGTCAAAGACTGGGAAAAGGATTGCTTGACAGCAGAACATTTTAGTCAATACTGGCCCTATTCCATCTAAACAGCAATGGAAAAACCACAGCCCCCTCTCCCATCCCACAAAAACAGACCGTGTGCCTCTCTCCCCACACTGTGTGTCAGTAGGGCCGAGTGGGAAGCTGATCGTCCATTTCCTGCCCTGTGGAAGCACATGATGCTCTGATATCTATGCCAGGGTGGTGTCTGCAGAGGCCAGTGGTCCCCCGAGCTTCCAGGCCCACCCAGAAGCAGCAAGAAATAAGGAAGTGTTGACTTCTTACCAGTGTGGAGTCTTTCAATAAATAAGCTGATACCTTCCAATTTATTTAATGTCCTTAATACATTTTAGCAGTGGTTTATAACTTAGTGTAAGATCTTACACACATTTTATTAAGTTTATTCCTATGTATTTCACATTTTTGATAGTACTTTAAATTATTTATTTAATAAAAATATCTTTGTTTGGCTTTAGAAGATATTTTTGCTGGATATAGAATTTGGGGCTGACAGTTTTTGTTTGTTTGTTTCAACACTCTAAACATATTATTCCAGATTTTTCTTGCCTTCATTGTTTCTGATAAGAAGTCAATATTCACTTGCGTCATTGTTCCCTGGTACACAATGTGTCATTTCTGTATCTGCTTTCAAGATTTTCTCTTCATCTTTGCTTTTAAGCAGTATCAGCATCGTCTTCATATTTATCCTTCTTGGGGTTTGCTGAACATCTTCAATCTGTAAAAATAACGTTCTCCAAGCTAGATAAATTTTTTACCACTATTATCCAAAAATTTTTCTTGTTTCTTCTCTCTCCTCTCCTTGTATAACTTCAAATATATGCATGTTAGACCTCAATAAAGTAAGCCGTTGAGGCTCTGTTAATTTTTTTCCAGTCATCTTTATATTGGATAAATTTCTATTGTGTAATATTCAAGTTTCTTGACTCTTTTCTCTATCTTCTCCATTCTATTAAAGTCATCAAGTATATTTTTAATTTCAGACAACTAATTTTTTGATAAATTTTTTATAGTTTCTATTTCTCTGCCTTTTCATTATGAGCATATTTCCTTTACTTCATTGATCAGAATTATAATACCTGCTTTAAAAATTGTCTCCTCATTCCAACATCTGGGACATCTCAGGGTTTGTCTCTATTGATTGTCTTTTCACCTGAAAATTGCTTGCCTTTTTCTGTTTCTTTCTGTGTTGAATATTCTGGATTGTATCCTGGACAATGTGAATTTTAAGTTGTGAAGACTTTTGATTTTGTTATATTTCTCCAGAGAGTTGTGGTTTTGTTTTGTTTAATAGGCAATTAACTTTGCTGAACTCAAACTATGAACTCTGTCTCGTGGGCAGTAGTTCAAACTGCAGTTCAGTTCTTATATCCTTAACTGGGTTGGTTGCAGTCTGTCCACCTATGCAAATGTAAGGGTGAGGCAGATATTTTGGATAAGTATATACACACAATTTGCAGCTCCCTGTCTCTGGTGTTCTCCTTTTTGGGATTCCACTCTCATGGTTAGCAACTGAATTGCCTCAAACTTTTTTTTTTTTTTTACTGTTTTTTAATGTTTATTTTTGACACAGAAAGAGAGAGAGAAAAGGAGAGAGTGAGGAAGCACAAGTGGGGGAGGAGCAGAGAGAGAGGGAGACACAGAATCTAAAGCAGGCTCTGAGCTGTCTGCACTGAGCCCGACAGAGGGCTCAAATCCATGAACTGTGAGATCATGACCTGAGCTGAAGTTAGACACTCGACCAACTGAACCACCCAGGCACCTGTGAATTGCCCCAAACTTTGTATGCTGTTCCTTTAGTCCATATAGACTGTGGCTTTTCTCTTAAAGGTTTAGTCACCCTGCACAATGCTGGTTGTAGGCTATCTTCAAAGTTGTAAGAAATAGGGTACATATGCTCTGTGCTATTTCCTTCCTTGAGGTGTCATCTCCTCTCCAGAACCTGCTTTTGTTCACATTCTAGTCTTCTAGATAATTTTGTTGTTATTATTATTTGTTTTGTTTTTGTTTTTTTCCCCCAGAGTTTACTGTTAGGGTAGAAGGGTCCAGTAGGAGGTTATTCAGCCAAACTAAAGATATTGTTTAAAAAAAGTTTTTAATCCATTTAACAATATGTTTTTGCTTGCAAATAGAATTATAATGAATTTTTTGTAAAGTGACCTTGTGTCCTGTGTCCTCGCTGAATGTAGTTTACAATCATAGTCACTTTTTTTTAGATTATTTGTGTATTTTATATACATGATCATTTTGTCTGTGACAGTTTTACTTCTCCCTTTCCAGTGTGTCTCTTTTATTTCTTTTTCTTACCTAATAACCTCAGTTCCAACTCCCAACAGAGTGTTGAATACAAGTGGTGAGATCAGCTACCCTCCTTTTGTTGCTTATGTAAAGGAGACAGAATCTGGTCTTTCACCATAAAAAACGAAGTTGAGTGTGTTTTTCCTCATAGATCCCCCTTATCAGGACATTCCTTATATTCCTAGTTTGCTAAAAGCTTTAGTTTTAATTTGGTGTTTATTTTGTCAACTGCCTTTTCTGTGTATCTTGAGACAAGCATGTATGTGTTTAATCTATTAATATGGAGAGTTACACTGCTTTTTTTTTTTTTTTTTTACAAATAGATTATTGTCATATAACACCCAGTGCTCATCCCCACAAGTGCCCTCCTCCATGCCCATCTCCCCCCTCCCTCCCCACACCCATCAGTCCTCAGTTTGTTCTCAGTATTCAAGAGTCTTTCATGGTTTGCCTCTCTCCCTCTACCCCACTATTTTCCCCCTTCTTCTCCCCCATGGTCCTCCGTTAAGTTCCTCCTAATCCTCCTATACGTGCAAACATCTGGTATCTATCCTTCTCTGCCTGACTTATTTCGCTCAGCATAACACCCTCAAGGTCCATCCATGTTGCTACACAAGGCCAGATTTCATTGTTTCTCATTGCCATGTAGTATTCCATCGTATAGATAAACCACATCTCCTTGATCCATTCGTCTATTGATGGACACTTAGGCTCTTTCCATGTTTTGGCTATTGTTGAGAGTGCTGCTATGAACATTGGGGTACATGTGCTCCTATTCATCGGCACTCTGTATCCCTTGGGAAAATTCCTAGCAGTGCTATTGCTGGGCCATAGGGGAGTTCTATTGTTAACTTTTTGAGGAACCTCCACACTGTTTTCCAGAGGGGCTGCACCAGTTTACATTCCCACCAACAGTGTAGGAGGGTGCCCGTTTCTCCACATCCTCGCCAGCATCTAGAGTTCTCTGATTCACTCATTTTAGCCACTTTGACTGGTGTGAGGTGGTATCTCAGTGTGGTTTTTGATTTGTATTTCCCTGATGAGGAATGATGCTGAGCATCATTTCATGTGTCTGTTGGCCATCTGGATGTCCTCTTTGGAGAAGTGTCTGTTCATGTCTTCTGCCCATTTCTTCACTGGGTTGTTTGTTTTTCGGGTGTGGAATTTGGTGAGTTCCTTATAGATTTTGGATACTATCCCTTTATCTGATATGTCATTTGCAACTCTCTTTTCCCATTCCGTGAGTTACACTGCTTTTTGAATGTCAGACCAACTTTATATTCTTGGGATAAAATCCACTTGTTCATAATACATTTTCTCTCCTATATATTTCTTGGTTCAATTTGCTAAAGTTTCGTTGGAGATTATTGCCTCCATAATCCTAAAGGATATTGACCTGTCCTCTCTTTTCTTGTGATGTCTTTGTTTGGTTCTGGTGTCGGGACAATGGGAGCTTATAAAATGAACTGGAAAGTGTTTGCTCCTCTTCTTTTTTCTGAATGAGTTTTTGTAGGACTGTTATTATTTCTTTCATAAATGTTTGATAAAATATACCAGTGAAGCTACTTGTGCTTGGTGTTTTCCTTGTGGGAACATTTTAAATTATGAATATAATTTCTTGAATAGCTGTAAAGTCTCTTCAGCTTTTCTTTTATTTGCATATCAGTTTGGTAATTTGTGCTTTTCACAAAATTTTTCCATTTCATTTAGGTTGCCAAACTCATTGGCACCAATTTATTCATGATTGCCTTTTAATGACTGTAGGATTTTTAATAGCGTCCCCTTTTTATTCTGATAGTGGTGATTTGTGTCTTCTTTTCTTTTATCTTGAGGAGTGCTGATTATATTACCTGGAACGGGCTTTTAGGAATGTTGAAAATATTGGACTACACCCTGGGAAGGAGGTGTCACCTTGGGCTCCATGCTTCCCTGTGGCCAAGGTAATGTTCAGCTAGGGATGTGACTGTGCACTGTTAGCATTAACATTCCCAGCAGCTGGAGGATGGATGTATTGGCTCAGAAGACTAGATCTTGGCATAAAATAGCATTATCTACTTTGGAAGAGAAAACACATTGCTTTTTCAGTTTAATTTTTTACTTTTTTTTAAAGTATTCTCTATATCCAATGTAGGGCTCAAACTCATGATCAATCCTGATATAAAGACTAGTTGCATGCTTTGCTGACAGAGCCAGCCAGGCACCCAGAGGGAACACATTTTGTGTGTAAGATAAAGTTTGAGCAAAAGCAGGGCATTAAATAGCAAGAGATTTGCAGAGCCCATATGGAATTTGGCTTGGCAAGGGCCAAGGCACAGAGAAATAAATATGGGAAGGGCCCCAAAGAGTGTCCACCAAGTGGGTCCCCTGGAAACAGTGATAAGTCTGCTCAATTAGTGATATCAACTTTGCTTTCTAATGCTGGTTATCTCCTGCTGATGGGTTTCTAGACAAATGAAATTGGATATTCATTTTTACTCAGTAAATACAAACAAAATCTTTCAAGTATGGGTCTCTGATTAAAAATTAATAAAATAATAAAGTTGGGGGTTACTGGTGTGAAGAATTAGGTAAAAGCTTTCTGATTTAAAATCTACAATAGGAATATACCTCTAGATTCCTGATCAAGAGAGTCATTCTAAATCATTCTCAAATTTTAAGTCAAGAGCTGCAGATTTAATTCTGGAAATGCAAATTTGTTACACTGCATATTATAGACAGATTTTATGTTGATTTTTTAAAAAAATTATTTATTTATAAACTTTTATTTTAATTCCAGCTAGTTAACATACAGTATAATATTCATTTCAGGTGTAGAATTTAGTGATTGATCACTTACAGCACCCAGTGCTCATCACGAGTGCCTTCCTTAATGCCCATCACCTATTTAACCCACCGCCTCCACCCACTCCCCTCAGGAACCTCAATTTGTTCTCTATAGTTAGGAGTCTGTTTCTTGGTTTGCCTCTCTCTTTTCTTTTCCCCATATGTTCATCTGCTTTGTTTCTTAAATCCCACATATGAGTGAAATCATATGGTATTTGTCTTTTTCTGACTGACTTATTTTGCTCAGCATAATACTCTCTATCTCTATCCACATCATCGCATCTGGCAAGATTTCATTCTTTTTTTTATGGCTGAGTAGTATTCCATTGTGTATATATACCACATGTTCTTTTTAATTTTTTTTTAAGGTTTATTCATTTTTCAGAGATAGAGCATGAGCGGAGAAGGGACTGAGGGAGAGGGAGACACAGAATCTGAAGCAGGCTCCAGGCTCTGAGCTGTCAGCACAGAACTCAACCTGGGGCTCAAACTCAAGGACCATGAGGACATGACCTGAGCAGAAGTCATATGCTTAACCAACTGAGCCACCCAGGCACCCCTATACCATATCTTCTTTATCCATTCATCAATTGATGGACATTTGGCCTCTTTCCATAATTTGACTATTGTTGATAATGCTGCTATAAATATTGGAGGCAGGTTTTAAACAAAGAATTATCCTCTCTTAAAAGAATACAAAGCATTTTGTAAAGCTTTCTTTAATTAATGTCATTTGAGTATCCACATGCACTTATAGTATTTATCATTCACAAATCATCCAAAAGTGAATGTGATACATGAATGTAGTTTCTTAATCATTCCCTAAATTCTGATCCCAAATGGATATTTGCAGGTCTTTTTTCTCCCGGTATTTGCCAGGAGCAGAGTCTGTTTCTCTTTAGTTACTCAAAATTCCTACTCTTCTTGTCATCAGAATCTGTTCCCCAAAATATATCTGAAACTCAGAGGACAAATGCTGGTTAACAATAAGGTTATCCCTTCCAGGTTGATTTGCACATTTATTAGGAATCAAAACTCTAAACTATAGGAAAATGCAATTTTAATTAGCTGGTAAGTATAATTTCTTATAGATGCTCACCAGTATTAACCTCCAGTCTCTCCAAAACAACCATCTACATCTCCTTTGCCTACTGGCTACTCCAGCCAAGCCGAGCTGCCTTTAGAACTGCCACATGAGGGGTGCCCGGGTGGCTCAGTAGGTTAAGCGTCCGGACTTCGGCTCAGGTCATGATCTCACGGTTCCTAGGTTTGAGCCCCACGTCGGGCTCTGTGCTGACAGCCAGCTCAGAGCCTGGAGTCCATTTCAGATTCTGTGTCTCCCTCTCTCTCTGCCCCTCCCCCACTAATGCTCTGTCTCTCTCTGTCTCAAAGATAAATAAACTATTAAAAAACCTGCCACATATAACAAGTAATAAGCATCAAACTCACCGTCTTTGCACATTCACATTCCCGGATTCTCTCATCTTCCACGCCTCATTTTTCTTCATCTCCCATCCAGCCGGTTTCAAGTCTCACTGTGGTTTTTGTCTTCAGCTCTCCATTGTTTTTCATATCCAATTATTTACTCAGCCATGATGGTTCTACCGTGAAGTCATGCGGTAATTTTTTTCTGTTTCATGCGTGCTGCATGATACATCCCTGGAGCTCCTCCTCCACACCGGGACCCAGAGGCTGCATTAGCTTCCTGATCTCCTTTCTTAAAAGATTTTTGTTCCTCAACCCCTTCAGCATAGTGACAAAAAATTAATCTTCTAAATCATG
Source organism: Hyaena hyaena (assembly GCF_003009895.1). Lineage (NCBI taxonomy): Eukaryota > Metazoa > Chordata > Mammalia > Carnivora > Hyaenidae > Hyaena > Hyaena hyaena. Next base: position 300,414 of record NW_024081363.1, read on the forward strand.
TCATTCCTTTGTTCTCTATTCTCTCTCTCTCTCTCTCTCTCTGTGTGTGTGTGTGTATGTGTGTGTGTGAGAGAGAGAGAGAGAGAGAGAGAGAAAGAGAAAGAGAGGGGTAATCTTTTTTTTTTTTTAATATTTTTATTTCTAGAAGAGAGAGAGAGAGCATGAGCAGGGGAGGGTCAGAGAGAGAGGGAGACACAGACTCTGAAATAGGCTCCAGGCTCCGAGCTGGCAGCACAGAGCCCGACGCAGGGCTCGAACCCACGAACCGCGAGATCATGACCTAAGCGAAAGTCGGACGCTTAACCGACTAAGCCACCCAGGCGCCCCGAGAGAGGGAATCTTAAGCAGGCTCCATGCCCAGCATGTAGCCTGATGTGGGGCTTGGTCTAAGGACAATGAGATCATGACCTGAGCCCAAGGAAATCAAGGGTCAGAAGCTTAACTGACTAAGCCATCCAGGTGTCCCTCATGCTCTATATTAATGACGTGTATTTCTGGACGTCCCAGTCTTCTGGTCTCACTTCCTAATCTAGTCTTTCACTCTTTTTCCCCTTCATAAGCCACCTGGTTTTGTCCATTTTCTAAACAGGTTGTATACTTCCCTGTCTTTGGTCCTTCCTTGAGGAGAGTTTTTCTTTGCATAGGAGAGAAGGGCTCTACTATTCATCTGTAAAATACTGTCCCAAGTTAACCCTTGGCTTATCTCCTTTTTTCTCCATGGCCTCTCTGTCCATGATCTCTCATTTTCTCCTCTGAACATCTAGAACTCTAATCCTCTACCTACTTAGTATGTAAGTATGTATTGCTGTATATTGTTAGTTCCATTCTCTTAGTGTACAGCGTTAAAAGTATTATATTAGACATAACTATGACCCTCTGTGACCCTTCAGCTGAAGGAGGATCCCAGGCTGGTCCTTTCCTTTTGTGGAACACAAGGGAGAAGCTGACAGAAGGGAGAAATAATTCTACCTAACAAAGGGCTGTGGACAGGGAGATAGGCTGAGGAATCCTACGAGAAAGAATCCCAGCACTTTAAAAATTATTTATTAATTTTTAAATTCCAGTATAATTAACATATGGTGCTATGTTAGTTTCAGGTGTACAATATAGTGATTCAACACTTCCATACATTACCCGGTGCTCATCATGGTAAGTATACTCTTATCCCCTTCACCTGTTTCACCCATCTCCCCACCTCCCTCCCTCTAGTTTGTTCTTTAGATTTGAGCATCTGGTTTTTTTTGTTTGTTTGTTTGTTTGTTTTTTTGCTTTATTCTTTGTTCATTTGTTTTGTTTCTTAGATTCCACATGTGAGTGAAACCATATGGTATTTGTCTTTCTCTGACTTCAAACAGCATTATACCCTCTAGATCCATCCATGTTGATGCAAATGGTAAGATTTCATTCTTTTTTTTTTATAGCTGAGTAATATTCTATTGTGTGTGTGTATGGGTATATGTATATGTGTGCATAAGGATATATATATGCATAAAGACATATATATATGCATAAAGACATATATATATGCATAAATGGAAATGGATACTGGGCTGCTTCCATAATTTGGCTATTGTAAATAATGCTGCAATAAACATGGGGGTGCATGTACCTTTTTGAATTAATATTTTTGTTTTCTTTGGGTAAATACCCAGTAGTGGAATTACTGGATTATATGGTAATTCTATTTTAAATTTTTTGAGGAACCTCAATACTGTTCTCCTTAGTGGCTGCTTAGGCTAGCACTTTAATCTTAGACTTCCCAGCCTCCAGAACTGTGAGAAAGAACTGCCTATTAACTAAGCCCCCCAGTCTATGTATTTTGTTATGGCAGCCTGAACAGATACAACATGACACTATGTTGAGATTGGCTTTCAGGTTCAGAGAAGAATAGCTAACTCTTATACGCCCCACCCCCACCCCCCATACACACATTGTCCTCTCGTCTGTAAATTCTTTTGGGACAATGTCTTTTACATCTCAGAATCCCATGCAATACCAAGTAGTATTGTGAATATAAGAAACCCACGTCCTAACCTGTCTGTTTGTTTTTGGTATTCCTGGACCTTTGTGCCTCTCTTCACCCAATTCCAATAGACCTGTCATAGTCATTGGTGGGTATTCCAATGAGGCACATGTGTCCCAGTGACTGTGCAAGAAGGTCCATTAGGGTTTTGGAAGAAGATAAAATGAGGAAAAATATGTGATACCATGGTTTATAGGAAATATATATTTTGTCATTCAGGTGATCAACATATAGTTCTCATATATATTTGGGTTCTGTCCACAGTTCCCAGCTTACTTTCTTGAGTGATAAGAGCAATGGGAACACCTTTTGTTATAATATTTGGCCTCTTTTCCTCAGTTCCTGAAAAGCTTCAGAGCCAAAAAGGTGAAATGGGTGTCTTGTTATTCATAACAAGTCCCTTTCCACCACAATTGGATTTATGTTAATGAGGTGACTTTAGGAAATCACCTAAGGATGGGAGGCTGGTTGCCAGCAGAACCAACCATGAAAGGAGGGGTAGAAATTTCAGTCCCACCCCCTGATTCCTGGGAAGAAAAAAAGGGCTGGAGGTTGAATATATCACCAATGTGCAGTGAATTAGTCAATCATGCCTATGTAATGAAGCTTCCATAAAAACACACAAAAAAGGAGAGGATTTGGAGGGCTTCCAGATCAGTGAACACACTGACATTTAGGGAGAATGGTGCACTCAAAAATGACATGGAAACTCTACCTCCTGTCCCATGCATCTCTTCCATCTGGCTGTTATGAAGTTATCTGCTTTATAATAAACCTGTGATCTGCTATGTAAAATGTTTGTCTGAGTTGTAAACTACTTTAGCAGATGATTTAAACCCAAGGAGGGTCATGGGAGCTTCTGACTTGTAGCCATTCAGTCAAAAGTACAGGTGACAACCTGGAGTTACAATTGGCATCTCAAGGGGAGGGGGCATTCTTGTATGAATGAGTCCTTAACCTACAACCCAAGAATTGGGTTGTTGGAACTTATAGTCTGTAGCCAGTTGGGCAGAAGCACAGATAAAAAAGTGAGTGTGTGATTGGCATCTCAGGTGGAGGGCAATCTCATTAGACTGAGTCCTTAACCTACAGAATCTGACGCTATCTCTGGTAGATAATGTCAGAACTGAGTTGCATTGTAGGATACCTAGCTGGTATCCAAGAGCTCCTCCTTGATGTTGTAGGGGAAACCCCACCCCACACACCTTGGAAGTTGTGCAGAGAACCCCTTTATACATATTTGCATGCATACAAAATCATTCTATACATTTTTAATTTTTTGTATGTTTTATAAAGTACATGCAAAGTAGAATTGGAATATAATACAAACTGCTTGACAATTATAGCATTCATATTGTAAATTTCCTTTGAGAGGATCAAGTTCAGGATTTCTATATCTGGATATACTTCAAGGAGCTGGTCGCTTTAGAAATACAGATTCCTAGGCCATATCTCAGATCTACTGAATCAGCACGGTGAATTAGGGACAGGAGTCTGAAGTTTGACAAGCTCCTTAGTTCATCTTGAAGCAACCTACCCATGGCTCTGCTTTTCACTGAAATTTAACCCCCTCATTTTCTTGAAGAGGAAACTGAGGCTCCTAGAAGGAAAGTGTGTTGTCAAGAACACAGCAGATTAATAGTGTAGACCAGACCAGGACCCACATCTGTCTTCTAGTCCATGCTTGTTCTACCCCTATTTCTGTGGTTGACTTTCAAGCTACAGGCATTGTTTTATAGAGTTTCCCAGACTCTCCCTTCTCCCATTCTATCACTCTGGACACTTCCCAGGGGTTGGTTATCTGTGGAAAGTTATCTAGTATGATGTCATTAATATTGCTGCTAGCAGAAAATCACATAGAAATAGAGAAAGTTCCTGCTGCAGCATGTTATGTTGCACAAATGGCTTGATTTCCAGATGGAACTCATAGGAGGCAAATTTTAGTCTTACTAAGTCATATCTATTGTGATTGAAAAATGTGAAAGCATTTGAGCTTTGTAGATATAAGAAACACAAGTGAAGGGTGTCTTGCAAACCTACTGTCAACATAGGTGAGTGGAGGCATGGTGGTCTTAGCAATGGAAGCAGAGAATTCAGGAGTAGAAACAGGTTTAGGAAGTTTGCTGATACATTAGTTATCTATTTCTGTGGAATAAATTACCTCAAAACTTAGTGGCTGCGAACAGCACACATTTATTATCTCAGTTTCTGTGGGTCGCTGTGGGCACTGCTTAGCTATGTGTCTTTGGATCCATGTCTCCCACAGCTGCAATCAAGTTGTTGGCTGGGGTTGTGGTCTCCGTTGAAGACTTCCAAGTCTTCATGGTTGTTAGCAGAAGTGGCTTCATCCAGAGCTTTTGTTCTGAGGGCCTTAGGTCTTCCCTTGCTGTCAGCGTCTCTCAGTTCCTTGCCACAGGGCCTCTCCAGGGCAGCTCCAAACATAACATCTGGCTTCCAGCAACATGAGCAAGCAGAAGAGCAAGAAAGGGCAAGCAAGATGGAATCAGAGTCTTTCTGTAACTTAATATCAGAAGTGACTTCTCATCAACTCTGCCACCCTCTAGCTGCTAGAAGTGAGTCACTAGGTCTAGCCCACACTCAGGGGAAGGAGATTACCCCAGGGTGTGAGTACCAAGAGGTGGAGATCTTTGGGGGTGATCTTGGAGGATGCTGCCCAGCCTGTGGGAGGATGAGGTGGAGACACCTATCAGGAACTTGGACTGCTGAAGTTGAAGCTCTAGGGAGGTATCTGGGCTGGAGATACAGATCTGGGAATTAGTAGCATTTTATGAGCAAGAGGTGAAATCATGGGAACAGATAAAGTCAGCCAGGAAGGACATTTTTTTAAAGGTATCCACCATTTACTAGTAGCCACGAATTACTAACTTCTTAGAGAAAATTCAAGCTGAGAGTAGAAACAGAAACTTGTAGGAAAAGGTAAATGTCACCAAGCAAAACTACTTGCCATTCCTAACTTGTTTAAAACTTTCAGATTGGCCATGGAAACTTGGGTTAGGCCATGTGGCATTTCCTGGTATGATTAGAATATTATTAAGATCCTGAGAAAAGCTTGTTGTCCATTGAATTTCCTTAAAATAGGTGACTAATTGAAACCTGGAAGGTCTCCTGATGGAGAGAAATAGAGTCTAGTGTGTTTGTCCTCTATCAATTTTAAACTACAGAGCTGATGGATCTCAGTGTTTCCAACAAGTTTGGGTGATGAATACTGTAAATACTCATATAATATGATTAATCATGGTCATTTAAAGGCCTCCTCCCATGGGCCCACAGGACCCCTCCTCTTCATAAGCACCCAGCCCAGGGTGTGTCACAGAAGCCTTGGAGAGCTAGAGGTGTGTCACAATGAAGGATGGGGACACACCTCATAGGGCTCCTTTGGCCCATGATCTTTCCTCCCTCTGTGCCTTTGCCTCATGCTCATCGGTTCTGCTGGAATGTTCTCCCAGACTGTTTCATGCAGCCAGATCCTACCCTCCCTTAAAGGCTCTCCTCAAATCCCATCTCTTCCATTAAGTCTTCCTGACTAGACAAGCCCACCCCACCCCACCCCACCTCTCTCTTCTCTGGACTCCTTTCTTGGTGTCACTCATTTTGCAGGCTAATCCCCAGCCATTTTCTGTGCTTGCTTTTGTCTTCTTCATCAGGGGTTGGCAAACTACGGCCCCGTGGGGCTAATCTGATCCCACTGCCCATTTTTATACGGGCCGCAGGCTAAGAATGGCTATTGCATTTTTAGACTGTTGAAAAACTCATAAGAAGAATAGTATTTTGTTTCATGTGAATATTACTTGAAATTTAAATTCACTGTCCACAAACATTAATTTTTCGTCAATAAGTTTTGTGGAAATTTGCTTTCTTTTGCATCTCTGCCCACAAAGCCTAAAATATTTAGCGTCTGTCACTTTTTTTTTTTAATATTTTTATTTATTTCTAGGAGAGAGAGAGAGACAGCGTGAGCAGGGGAGGAGGGTCAGAGAGAGAGGGAGTCACAGACTGAAACAGGCTCCAGGCTCCGAGCTGGCAGCCAGCACAGAGCCCGACGCGGGGCTCGAACCCACGAACCGCGAGATCATGACCCAAGCGAAAGTCGGACGCTTAACTGACTAAGCCACCCAGGCGCCCCTAGCTTCTGTCACTTTATGGAAAATTTGCTGACCTCTGCTATAGACACTTGATGTCTCCCTCCTGAGAGAGGGTGTAACTTTTCTCAGAGGACACATTGCTGACACTTTACAGTGGCTTTTGTGGGGTCTACTATAGTGTGGAACACAGAGCTGGTGTTTGGTTCATCCTGTTGGATGTAGCTGAGAGAGGAGGCATTTTAAATTTGTGATGGATGCAATGTTATGTCCTTTCTTGCTGTCCAGGCCTTTTCTCTATTTCTCTCTGCTGTTGGGCTGATATCTGTTATGTCTGGTAGAAAAAAATGACAGGGAATACCAGGGTGGGTCACAGAACTCATGGCAAACACAAGTGAAATGAAGTCTGGGAACCAGAGCTTTTGTTTTGGGTGGGGAGGAACTGTTTGCTTTGGGGGATTGAGGTAATGAAAGTTATTTCAATAACATAACTTAACAGTTGCACATGCTTTCTGCCAGAAGGACAACTAGGCAAGCCTCACCCAGGAACCCCATCTGCAAAATGTGAAGATTAAACACCACAGTGTTGAACAAATTCTCCTCCCTGGTTGGCAGAAGGAAAAACTATATACGCACCTTGGTTAGACTGTGTGAAATGCACCATATGGACACAGACTAGAGGGGGAAACAAACAAACAAAGAAAGAAAAAACCAAATTGTGTTAGGGTAGTGGGATCAGGGGAAGATACAAAGAATACCCTTTTCTTTAAGTAGCTAAAATACTTTTACAATAAGTAAAACCTGAAAGTAATTAAAGTGAAAAAATTATATTCCTTCTCTAGGATACACACATTTTAAGCTTTTTTTTCTTTTGTACTTTCCTCCGTCACAAAGCCAGAATTTTACATTGAAGCAGTAAATTCCAGGATCCCGAGTATAAATATAGACACAACATGTACAAATTTTCCTTAAAAGGAGTATTTGTCATTTTAAGCTGCTCTTCCTTAAACCTTAAATTCTCTAAAACTTTAAAATGGGAAGAGCATTACTCACTTCTCACTGAACACAGTGCTTGCATACCCCAGGCTTAAGAAATGGTAGTTGTCACCACAAGGGTCCCCAAAGTCCTAGACCTTGTGATTCCGACAGGCAGATATGGCATCTCCTTCCCAGTTGAATAGCCAGATTCTGATAGTGGCTAGCATATTGTGCCTGACTTTCACCTGAAATTGGTTAAATGAATAAGTGAGCTAAACAATAATAAAAAGAAATGGGACATACATAGAGGTACTCTGCCAGCAAGCAGGCAACTTACCCCTACTGTCATTTCTTTTTCAAATATGAGACACATTCATCCATATTACCTCCCAAGACGGAACAACTAAAGCACAGTCAGTCAATGTGATGTGGCAGGGCTCCATCAATAGCTGGAGACCCTTCAGGCTTTCCTCCATACACAGAGTGATAGGGAAGAATAGGGTGAGGTTTTTAAGTTGCCATTGTATCGCCATCTTGAAAGGAAGTTAATGTATTTATCTGTTCATTCCACGTATATGCACTGAGCAGCCACTGTGTACAAGGAATTGTTCCATGGGAAGGGGTGTGAGGAGGAGCTAGAAACCAAAGCAGAGAGGCAGGGAAATTGACTACAGCAGCTGTTATGATCCTTTCATTTCCTGGGGAGATCTTAGTGACTGCAGCGTGGAGTAAACGGTGCTCTCAAATAGGATGTGGTGTGGACTGAGACTGCAGTGAAGCTCAGGGGATGAAATCTCAGCTTCCCAGAAGACATGGTATTATTATGGGTAATATTGTGTGTTATGGATACTGGGAGTGGCTCCCGTTTACATCAGCCCTAGGTCTTGACTGAGCGTTCTGTGGGAGGTGGATGAGGCAGCCGTGATGACATGAAAAGTACCCTTGACTTATTGTCAAAGGCATGGTTCTGAATCTAGCCCTGCCTCTAATACTAGTTTTTGGAATGTGAGCAAGCTTCTTAACTTTTCTGAATATGAGTTTATTCATCTATTAAGATGGAGACAGAAGTATTTTCCCTCATAAGTTTGTGTTAGTTGTCTATTCCTGTATCATAGGCCACCCTAATAATTAAGAGGCTTGAAACTACAATGATACATTTGCTCTGTGAGTTCACAGGGCAATTCTTCTGCTGATCTCCTGGGCTCACATTTGTAGCTGCATTTAGCTGGCAGCTCGGTGATGGTCTTAACTTAGCTGAGACATGGCTTTTTCATTCCCAACTCCTTTAAGGTGTGGCCATCTGAGGCCAATGTTTGCCCCAACATCTGAAGGCAAAAGAGGAAGCTGCAAGGTCTCTTAAGGGTTAGCCTTGGAAGTCATACAATGTCACTTCCACCATATTTCTATTGGTTAAAGGAAGCCACAGACCAGTTCAGGTTCAAAGGGTTGGGAAATAGTCTTCACTTCTTGATAGAAGATGATAAGAAATATTGTGCTCATATTTTGCAATCTACCATAAAGTTGTGATTTATGAGATTAAATGAGATTATGTATGTGATTAGGTATTGTTTTCTGATATAAGTAGGTATTGTTTCTGCTAGCTGTCTATACGCATTATATTTTTGTAACTTCAAATTTCTACAACACTCACTATAACACTCAACACTCCAAAGCTAGTTTTTAAAATTTTTTAAAAAAGTATTTATTTATTTTTAAGAGAGAGAGACAGAGTAGGGAAGGGACAGAGAGACACACACACACACAGAATCTGAAGCAGGCTCCAGGTTCTGAACTGTAAGCACAGAGCCCAAGATGGGGCTCAAACTCACAAAACCATGAGATTATGACCTGAGCAGAAGTCAGAGGCTTAACTGACTGAGTTACCCCAGTGCTCTAAGCTAGTTTTTGATGACACAGCTGGTTGTATTATGAAAGACCTATGTGTCACCATCAATGGAAGGAATTAGGGCCACATGAGAGTCTTTAGTTAACTCATTTCATGAAGTAATGATTTAGTTTTCATTGAAAGACCTAGAATTTGATTTTAGAGTATTCTTATGCTTTTAGAAATGCTTTATCTCAGTTTCCTCAGAACATCCTTGAAAGCTCTTGAGATGGTTCAGGGGACATCTGGACATTTTGTGTGTGTGTGTGTGTGTGTGTGTGTGTGTGTGTGTGTGTGTTTGACAAGCATCAGTGACCCCAGTTTTTGGTAGTAGTGTTTTAGTCACGGCATGCATCTTGTTAGGACTATGCATCAAGATACTCCATCATCCCCTGACCAGGGTTGTGGGCAGATTCCTTAAACCATCTCAACCAATTAGAACCTAGCCTTTGAATTTGAACCCTAGAAGGGGTGGCAGAAGGATCAAAATGGTTGGAATTTATTCACCCAAACAGTATTACTTTGAATAGGTCTCCATTTGTTTCTGCTGTGTCTACCCAGATCTACATTAATTCCCATTTTATTCCAGAGTCAGGTTCAATGAGCCATCTCATAATCTGATAATACTTTAAGCAATTTCTTTTTGTTTAAATTGTCCAGAGTTAGTTTTCTTATAGACAGAGACTGCTGACACAGATATTTATTCAGTAGATATAAAGTAATGGGAGTGGTCTGGAAGCAAAAATGCCAGAAGAGTCTAATTGATCAAACAACAGCCAACAAAGTAGTTATCTTTTGTAACAGCTTTCAGAACACTGGACAGGATTTCTTGAATAAGGAATACAGCCTTGTCCTTAAGGATTCATAACCCAGCTATGGAGAATATAATAATTATGATAATTACAGAAAAAATTATAGTTCACCAAAACAATATATAAATATTCTAATTGTCAGTGCCTAACATAGAGCTTGACATACAGTAAACATATTAGAATTATGTATTACAATTAGTACATTATTAAACGAATGATTAAGTTGGGTGCAATGAAGTTCGAACAAGAGAATCATGAGCAAGAATTCCTCATGAATTTGAGGAATTTGAGCAGGTTCTCTTATAATGGGTAGAATTCTTTGAAATGAAGAGGAGGAACAAGGGAATTCTAGCCTGTTGATTTATTTTACAGTGTTATAAACTGTGATAAGTTTAATGAGAGGTAGCTCCTGAATCAGCTGGCGTCAAGAAAAATCTTATTGCAAAGACATGATTTTCTGTATTTGATACTGAATTTTGTTGCTGGTAACATGCTGCTCTAATGTATGTTGATTGCCTAGATAATAGGACTATTTCTTACCTATTTAAAAGTGCTTTTCTCTTTCAGTGATTGGTTTATTTTTCTCTTAACCCCTATGGGTAAGTCATGAGACCTAGTCACAAAAAGGGGACTTTGTGGGGCACAGAGCTCCCAACCAATATGAAAAGGAAGTAGAAAGTTCTGGCTGTACTGAAGGAGGAGTCCAAGGAAAAAAAAAGAGGAAGACAAAAAGGGAGAAGGCAAGGGGCACCCAGGTGGCTCAGTAGGTTGAGTGTCCAACTTCAGCTCAGGTCACGATCTCACAGTTCATGAGTTTGAGTCCTGTATTGGGTTCTGTGCTGACAGCTCAGAGCCTGGAGCCTGCTTCAGATTCTGTGTCTCCCTCTCTCTCTGTCTCGCCCTTGTTCATTCTCTCTCTCTCTCTCTCTCTCTCAAAAATAAACAAACATTAAAAAAATTTTTTTAAGGCAAAGGCAAGAAGCAAGCTTTAATGTAAATCTCTCCCTCAGAGGTGAAACCCTGGAAGGCATTTTGGGGGTGACTTAGGAGTACATAATAGAAACATTCAGAATGGTGGAAGGGAGCCTGCAGGGCACCAGGGTTTGCTCTTTGTTTTGTGGGTAAAAGCCTTAGAAAAGCCCATGTTCAGTTGCTGCTGTACAACATGTCACTAAGTGGAAGATTCTGAGAGATGACTGTGTCTCACATGTTTCTGGAGTGCAGGGAAAGGAGACAGAGTTTCCAGGTTCTCCAGAGGGTACAAAACAGTCCAGACCCTTCCTGGATCTCCTAGAGCCCTGCTTCTCCTGAGCCATGGTTCCTCTGCACAGATCCTTTTCCTAGTCTGAAAAACTCCCTTACCTTTCCCTACCTGGAGAGCTTTTTAAAAATGCCCATGTAGAAATAAGTCAGGCAGAGGACAGCTACCATATGTTTGCACGTATAGGAGGATTAGGAGGAACTTGACAGAGGACCATGGGGGAAAAGAAGGGGAAAAATAGTGGGGGAGAGGGAGGGAGGCAAACCATGAGAGACTCTTGGATGCCGAGAACAAACTGAGGGCTGATGGGGGTGGGGAGGGAGGAGAAGGGGGGAGATGGGCATGGAGAAGGGCATTTGTGGGGATGAGCACTGGGTGGTATATGGAAACCTACTTGACAATAAACTATTTTTTAAAAAATGCCCAAGTTAAGGCTCTACTCTTGGCTACTTAAATCGGAACCTCCTGGGGCTGAGTCCTGGTGCCAGATTTATTTTAGGGTCTGGTCATTCTACTGCATAGCCAGGGTTGAAAGTCGCTACCATAAGTAAGGTCTAGTTATGTGTTTGGATTTAACCTCATTTCCTCAGGAAAGCATTCCCTGCTCAGTCTCAACCTAAGGGAGGTGCCTCTGTTATATATCCTCCAAGCAAGCATCCAGTATTTCGTCCTCTTGGCTTTTAACATTTGGGTCATTATTTTTTTCAAGCTAAGTTTCCCTGTAGACTATCTGGTGTGTGAGAGTAAACAAAACAAGACAAAACATCCCTGCCTTGCCCATCGAGAAGCCGCATTCAGTCATGCACCAATTGGTACACAGCCAGTCAGTAAATACATCTTGGGTGAATGGTCTCTACTCAACCAAGGGTGTGTGACCAAGACTCCAATTCATGAATCTGCTAGGAGAAGTTTTACAGGTGAGCCCTTAAACTAGACCACATACTTATAGACTGTGACTTTAAATGGGCTCAGAGTTTTGACAGTTTCACTGTTTTCATCTTCAAGTTCATTTGTTATCGCCATCATCTGTGTGGTCAACATTATTATTTCTACCTCACAATCGGAAAGTAGTGAAATAACTTGCCCAGGTCCCTGTACCCTTTATCTAGGCACAAACAGCTATGAATAAGGAAAGCCCCCTTCAACAAGGTTCCTGTTTGTGCTGCGCTCTTATTTCTGGCTTGACAGCTGTGACTGCTACACGGGGATTTTCTGGGGTCTCCAGTTCCAGCCACCAGGGCCCAGGGTGCGATTTCCTGCCCTCCGAAGCCTTTCTAGGGTACAGACAACACTGGGCCTTATCCATATAAGGCTGCCATAAATACTGTATTCTCCAAAGTCACTGTGCCTTGCTTGTCCTGGAGAGGCAGCCGTGTGTGTGTGTGTGTGTGTGTGTGTGTGTGTGTGTGTGCGTGCGTGTGTGTGTTTGGAGAGGTGAACTAGAATTGTCTAGGAGAAGCCCAATCTTAGTTAGCTGTGGGCTGGGCGAGAGGACCATCCCTTTACCACCCCCTTCCCAAATCTCAGCTTCCAACATTCACAGGCCTCTGAATCGGAGGAATCGCACTCAGACACTTGGAGCATCTCGGATTCATCCTGCGTGACTTCAAGTGAGCCTCAGAAGAGCTGCGCCTCGAGTGGGCTCTCGACGCCCCGGGGGCCAGTGGCAGTGGCGGCGAACCCTTGCACGCCCGCGCGCCCGCCCCGGCAGCTCCCGGTGCCCGCGGCCCCGCGACGCGCCCTGCCCCAGCCTCCCGGACTCCGGTCTCCGCTGCGCGCCCGGCCCGAGAGGCGCAGAGAGGCGGCGCCGGGGCGGCGCGGGCAGCCGGGACGCGTCTCCTCTGGCGCCGGGGTCGCCGGGGCCTCCGGTGCCTCCGGTGCCGTCGTCTCCAGCGCGCGTTCTTGGTGCAGGTGGCACAGCTTTCCGCGCCGGCCGGGCTCCCCAGATCACGGGAGAGGCTAATCTCGGGTCTAGACCTCCCAGCGGCAGAGAGGGGCTAAACGGCTCCTCCACTTCTTGCCATTCCCCCAGCTCCTCACCCCAAAACGAAAACTCCCAGGCCGGGCAGAACCTGATCACCTCTGCCTCCTCCCAGCTGCGCTAATCCTGCGAGCGAGGGAGGCCCCCGCGCCGAGGCGGTGGCTGGCAAAGGGGAGTGGAAAGGGAGGATGGATGGGGCCGAGGGGTGGGGTGGCGATGAGGGGGATGTAGGAGGGGGTGTCATTTTCTTTTTCTTTCTTTTTTTTTTAAAAAAAGTATTTCTCTCGCGAGAAACCGCTGCGCAGACGATACTTGAAGAGGTAGGGAAAGGAGGGGGCCGCGGGAGCCGCGGCAGAGACTGTGGGTGCCACAGGCGTACAGGCGGCCACCGCTGGGACAGCTGCGGGCGGCGCGGGGCAGCGGCTGCCGCGGGCAGGACCGACGAACAGCCGCCGCCGCCTCGGGAGCCGGAGCCGCCGCTTCTCCAGTGGGTGCCGCCAGGGTCCCGACTGGGGTCGGGCGGCCACCGGGGGCTGGAGCTGCAGCCAGGGAGGCTTTTGCGTTTGCGCCGCGCCGAGGGCAGGGACAGGGACTGGGTGAGGGGCTGTCCCGGAACGTCCGCAGCTGGCGCCGGCCCTCCCCTGCCTGACAGCTTCCTGGCCCGGGGCTCCCGGTGCCGGGCTCCGCGTCAGATGCTCGGGGGGCGGTGGCAGCGCCCGGAGCCGGCCGGGGACGGCGCGGCGGCTTTCCAGCCCCGCGGCTTGGCGGAGAGCACCGTCCGGGAAGCTGGGGCGTCCGAGCGCGCGTCGCGCGCCTTTCGTGCCATTAAAAAAAAAATGAACCCGGCGAGCTGGCCCCGGGGTTTCGAACCGCTCGGGACATGGGTACTTGGAGGCGCGCTTTTCGGGCGGCGTCCGGGAGGCCGAGAGGCGGCGGGGGCCTGGGCTTGTCGGCCAGCTGTGGACCAAACGGTCTTCACTTACCCAAAGTAACTGCGCCACGCTCAGGCGGCGCGCGGGCTGGGCTCGGGAACGGGGACCCCAGGGCTTCAGCATCCCGATGCCCTCAACGTCTCCCCCGCCTCGGCGGTTTGTCTGTTGCAGCTGGCAGGGGCCGCCTGAAGCGGGAGCAGCGCCTGGAGAAGGCGGGAGGAGCCCGGCCCGGGGGACGGGCGGCGGGAGAGCGGGACCCCGGCGGCGCGGCGCGCTTGAGGGCGCAGCGGCGGCCGCGGATCGAGCCCGGGGCGCGGCGAGAGGCTGCGGGAGCCGGCGGCCGCTCGGCATCATGCGGCGAGGAGGGCTGCTGGAGGTCGTCCTGGGATTTACCGTGCTCCTAGCGTCCTACACGAGCCATGGGGCCGACGCCAATTTGGAGGCTGGGAACGTGAAGGAAACCAGAGCCAGCCGGGCCAAGAGAAGAGGCGGCGGAGGACACGACGCGCTTAAAGGGTAATGGAACGGGCCGGCTCCTTTGGCGTGGGTCTCGCCTCCCTCCTGTCCCGCGTATCAAGACCCAGAGGGAACAGACAGGGCCGATTCTTGACACCGGAAAGATCCTTGACGAGATCTCCCGGGGGCACCTTAGAAGTGCAGTGGCCCTCGCCGCGAGGCTAAACCGCTTTGCTGCAACTCTTTAAGGGTTGCTGCTCCAGAGGAGATGTCACGGTGAAAAGGAATCTTGGGCCATTGTCGAGGCCGATTTTTGGAGGCGAGAAGGGTTTTTTGAGGAAGAAGGGGAGGAGCTGCCACTGAGAGGCGAGGAGAAGCCCATTCCTTTCCCTTCAGACCAATTCCGGTTGTGTTTAGGGGAAAGTGCTTGCCTCTTGGGCACCTTTGCAGATGCTCTTTTGGCGAGCGGGCAAGGAAGGGAAGGGATTCTAGTGACAGAAAGAGAAGACACAGTCAGTGGTTGGCTTTCCACGGAGTTATGCTTATTAAAACAACGGGCTGGTTTTTCTGGTTGACACTGCCTTCCTGATGTCTGCACTGGAAGCGGAGCAGGGCAAAGTTCTTGAGAACTTGGGTTCTTTAGGGTTGTAAGGGGCTCTTCATTTCATTGGGAGCAGTCATGCTTATGTGGCGGGTCTTAAACAGGATTTTTTTTTTTTTTTTAAATCGGTGATGTGTGTGATGGACATGCAATTGAGCATTTCACGGGCTTTCTAACAGCAGGAAATATTTAAACGAGGCAGGTTGATTGTATGAGGACTGCCAGTTCCCTGAATTGGAGAAGGGTGGGAATACGTTTCCTGTAAAATTGTTCAGATGGAATGAAAATCTGTCTTTGTGAGATTGTTTAAATTCAATCCCCCAAAGGAGGAGTAGGATGAACTGTAAATGAACCATTTTATCTTCTTGGAGGAGTCTGTTAAGTGAACCCAGAGGGTATGCACACACAGAGATTTTCTACTAAGTTCTTTTGATTCTCATTGTTGGTTCTTTTCGAGTAGCTCTGTAGCTTGATTATATGATCCTGATCGTCAGGTGATGGTGTCCAGTCCGATATGTGGCTGAACATTTCCTTTATTCCTTTCTGTTATGGGCTGTTTTAATTATATATATGTAATAAAATTTGTGTTTGTATGGCCCAAGTGCAGGAAGAAAAAAAGGGAGTAAACTGAATGGACCAGTTTTTTGAGTCTTGGTCTAGACCAGGGACAAGGTGATTGTCAGGGCCAAGCGCTTCGGCTGTGGTAAAATATGCATGATTTTCTGGCCCCAGGAAATAGTTATGATTAATTTAGTTCCATCTTGGCCTTTGTGGAAAATAAATCCAGGATTCCAACAGTGCTGGAAAGGAAATTTGCTTATCATGTTAAGCCTGATTCTGATCAGGCAGCCGACATTCATTGCTGTGCAAGGCCCACGGCGAGTTCTACAGATGGACTAAAAGTCTGATTTTCATACGTTCTCAAAAGGACCTGATTTGGTCTAGTATTTTTCCTTAAAGAAACATATTTCTGCTATTTATATTATCATAATAGTTCAGCTTGATGGCATTGCTGCTATAGCAAGAGAGGAAGTAGGGTTTGATTTTTTGGATAAAAGTCTGCGAGGAGACACATCAGGCCTGGCCAGACATTTGTCTCATCCCTTTGCTAACACCAACCAGCTTGTTTCCTTGGGAGGCACAGACTCAGTGTGAAAACAGAAACAGCTTTACTTTGCTGCTTAGCAGAATGTCCATAGTTTTACTCACACCACCACTTATTTCTCTTGGGTTTTGCATTTTTTATGGTTACAGGGCAACACCTCTCTGTGTTCTTCACAGGATTTGGTCACTAACATGGATGTTACTCTATTGCAAACTACTCGTAAAGCCTTCCTAAAAATGTGTTGTTAATAGAACAGTAATTATGAGTGTGCTTCATTTTGTTATCTATAAGACTTTACATAAAGAATTAAAAAATAATTATAATTAAAATTTGCAGTATAATATATCATATACTAATATAATATAAAGGTTTTCATTTTTAGATTTCTCATGTTATCTATAAGGTTTTATATCTATATATAGGTATATAGATATAGACAAATGGGGAGGTAGAAAACAATAATTTAAAAGGATATACAATTGAAAGTATTTCCCTCTTACCTCTCAGACACCATTTTCATACATTATAGGCATATATATGCATATTCAGATATATATATACATATGTGTATGTATACTGTGTGTCCTATTTAATCCATGCAATATACTGTACATACTGTTCCAAACCTTACTCACTCCTGTATATCTTTAGTGCATCCATCTGTTAATTTTTATGGACCTACCTTGTGCATTCTCTTGGTGCATAGAATCCCATAATGTGGCTGGAACAGTTCCCTAATGGTGGCTTTCTGAATTAGATTAATTTTTTTTTTGCTATTCCCCAGTTCTCCTACATGCCTGTGTGTGTGTACATGTGCAAATTTATATGTGGTGTAAGTTAATAAAAGTAGAACTTCCAGGGACACCTGGGTGGCTCAATCGGTTAAGCGTCGACTTTGGCTCAGGTCATGATCCCATGGTTTGTGGGTTCGAGCCCCACGTCAGACTCTGCGCTAACAGCTCAGAGCTTGGAGCCCGCTTTGGATTCTGTGTCTTCCTCTCTCTCTGCCCCTCCCCCACTCATGCTCTTTTTCTCTCTGTCTCAATAAGAAATAAACATAAAATTTTTTTTTAAAAAAGTAGAACTTCTGGAGAAAATGTTTTCCCATAGATTTTAAACAAGTACCAATTCTGCTTTTAAATCTGAGTAGCATTTAAAAGGTATTCTCTCTGTGTATGGCTCTTACGGTCTCCCATGAATAAGTCTTTTAACCATGCCCTGCTGTATAAATCATCAGGAAAAGCAGTTGTGGGTAACGTTTTTCCAGTTATTGCTTAAAATTTCTATTTTTTGCTAGTTAAAATATCACCAGCTTGAAAACTAACCTCTTTGACTACAGGAAAACCTTTTGACCATTTTGATGGCAATGCACAGTTTCTGAAGCGAAAGTGATTTGTAACCCCAAGTCTGCCTGATGCCCAGTTGGTGGCAGCAACTTTCAGCACCTCACTAATATTTCCTCTGGTTAAAATGTGCTTTAAACTCACCAGTGTCCGCAGGGCACTGGTCTCGTCTCTTCCACCAATACCGCCTTCTTGTCTTTCTCTGATGTGACAGGTGACTATGGAATTTGCCTTGGTTGACTTCTTGAGATATGTATCCCTTTGCTGTCTGCACCCCCGCCTCACCGACTAGGGACATGCCTAGCTTTTCCCTCTCAGGGAGTGTACTTCTAGCTTGTCTTCTTCTCTTCCATCCTGTTGCAGGTGGTTTTTTTTTTCCCCTTCCCACTGGGCAGCAGAAGTTGTTCCACAGTGGAAATTTAAGCATCCTCAAGTTTCTTCCCAGCTTTCGCTGTGTTTTCTTAGACTAAATTGCCAATTTCTGTTTTTACAGGAAATCCTTTTTTTATGGAATGAGTGTGGTCCCCATTCACTCTGCAAAAATTGCATTTTTCTCTATTTTGAAAGGAGAATTTTGGAAGCTTCAAAAATGTTTTCAAATAATACATGTATAGTAGTTTTCCTTTGACTGGGGCACTGCTTAACGTGTGTGAAGTGACTTTATGAAAAATAATAAAATCCTAGCTTTATTGTTCAAATTTCAAGAGTTTTTCAAAAACAAGAGTTTTTCTCAGCTGGGTTCTTAACTTCTGTGATTAGGCAAAAAGTGTGAGAGACAATTCAATTTAAAAAAAACAGCTCGAATAGCAGTAATTAGGAACCGTTTATCCTAATAAATAAATATTTACATATAATATATTATATATTTTAATTATATTACATATAATATTTTATTTATTTTATTATACATAATACTTATATATAACAAATTAATTATGTTAATTTATAGAATTATATGGTATTGTTATTTTATTATATATTATATATAATAAATATTGTTAATATTGCCGTTTTGCTTTAGCTCTCAAACAAGAAAATACTGAAGTTTCCTGTCAAAGGGGGAAAATATCTCTAGAGTGAAACCCTTTTTCCCCCAAACCTCTGATAAGACAGACTGAGAATTTCCATCCTTGTTGCCTGGCTCATAAGTGTATGAGACTGGGTGTATTTCACACAATTTATCCCCTTGTGCGTAATTTTTTGGTCTTTGTTTATTTGTTTACTTTTTCCAGAGGTCTTGTTACCAGGAAAATACACACGGAACAGTTCGTACACAGGGTAGATTATGTGATGGCAAACTGCAAGGGATTAATTACACAGAAGTCTGTTATTCAAACAAAGAACTTTTAACAGGGGACACAGAAAAAGTTCTGTAAACTTTATAAAGTCCACTTACTTTACAAAGAGGACTTTAAGACGTCATCTGAAGTCAGGTAGGCTATATTATGGGGAAACAACTCTTGCAGCGGTATGGCTTGTCCTTGTATTTATTGAAAAGGTTAAGCTAAAACATTGCAATACCGTTAAAAAAATGCATTCTTAGGGCACCTGGGTGGCTCAGTCCGTTAAGCATCTGACTTCGGCTCAGGTCATGATCACACGGTTTGTGGGTTTGAGCCTTGCATTGGGTTCTGTGCTGACAGCTCAGAGCCTGGAGCCTGTTTCAGATTCTCCCTCTCTCTCTGCCCCTCCCTCACTCGTGCTCTGTCTCTCTCTGTCTCAAAAATAAATAAAACAAGAAACATTTTTTAAAAAGATATTCTTAAATAAAAGTTTTTAGCAATTCCAAGTTTTAAATTAGAGATGGACACAAAATACTGATTTACGTGACTCACTTTGTAGCATTTAAGACATAGAGGTTGTTTACAAAAATACGTAAGTTGTTGGTATCATATGTTGATTAAAACATACATCAGCCTACCATGAGATGAGGTCGAGGCTGATGGAAAAGGAAGGACAGACATCCCTCCAAGCTTATTAGGAATTTTAAAGATCACTGAAACACTCCTTTGTTGTCTTGTATAGCTGATGATTAAAAAGATCATATTATTATGCCAGTGACGCTTATCATGCAAAATACTGAACAAATTATTGGGGTATTTACCCATAGTTTGTTTGCTTTTTCCTTCATTAAACTGAACAACTGATTTGTGAAGTTTAACCTTTGTTTTCTATGTGAAGATAAAATTTATTTTTTTGGAAATAGAAATAAACTATATTAACAATTTCTTTGCATCTAGAAACCAACCCCACAAGCAACTTAGAATTTTTTTCCAATGAAATGTTTTAAGAAAGCTGAAATCAGTTAATACATCAGGCTGGAGTTACATGGCAGGCATTGTTAAGCTTCATTTTCCCATTAGATTATTAAGTCATCAAAGGCAGGACTCCTATCATAAGCGTTTGAACACTAACTGATCATTAGATGGGATTTCAAAGAGTTCATTAATTCAGGAAGTCTTGATTGAATGCCAGCCTGAATTCAGCTCTGTGGAATGCAGAGACATTAGCCTGTAGCCTGCAGGAGCTTCATATTTGGTAGGAAAATTCAAACGCATTATGGGAAGAAGCAGGAGACAATGGAAAAGTAGCAGAGGGCATGAGTATAGGATTAAGTAAAAACAAATAACAGCAGGGGTGCCTGGGTGGCTCAGTTGGGTAAGCATCCAACTCTTGATTTTGGGTTAGGTCATGATCTTATGATCCATGAGATTGAGCCTCGCATTGAGCTCTGTGCTGACAGTGTGGATCCTTCCTTGGGATTCTGTCTCTCCCTCTCTCTGCTACTCTTCCCACAAAATAAATAAATAAACTTAACGGTTATAGCAGTAGGAGGGACTTTTAGATGACATTTATGTCCCAGGTGCTGCTCTCAGTGTTTTACATCTGATAACTCATTTGATGTTCACAGCATCTCTATGGGGTGGGTCCTTTTATTAACTTTTATCGCTGTGAGAGCTGAGGCACACAAAGATTAAGTTTTAAGGACAAATTCTTTTTTTTTTAATTTCTTAAGGTTTTATTTATATCTGAGAGAGAGAGAGAGAGAGAGAGAGAGAGAGAGAGAGACAGCAGGGGAGGATCAGAGAGAGAGGGAGACACAGAATTAGAAACAGGCTCCAGGCTCTTAGCTGGCTGTCAGCACAGAGCCTGACACGGGACTCGAACCCACGAACCGTGAGATCATGACTTGAGCCAAAGTTGGACGTTTAACTGACTGAGCCACCCAGGCACCCCAAGGACAGAGTCTTAATATTACTTTTGTTTCTCCATTAACTTTAGTTCTGGTTTTGGTTTTTCATTCCACTGGTCAAAAATGTAGGACTAAGCCTTTGGTAAAATTCCACTTAAAAGTCATAATATTCCTTCATGCTAGTTCACACATCCCACGTATAGTTAATAATGCACTAATATTTGTCAAACAAGAAACTTTACTTATAATTTCTACAAAGACACTAATAAAACACAGAAGGAATTATAGAATGTCAGAGTTGGTGAGTTCTTTGGATGGCACGTGTATTTTAATGTTATGTTATGTTATATATTTTATACCTTGAAACTTTACTAAGAGTGGTAGGTAACCATCACAGGTACTCTCCTGCATTGCCCATGGTTCTGAGTGGGACATGTTCCTTGTGATGTCATTCAGAATCTCTTGTTCTGATGTCCCATGTGAAAAATTTCTTTCAGAATAGAGTTGGAAGAGATGTTTCTCTTTTCAGGGGAAACTGTTATGTGTGTTAAGTTTTTACCAATATGACAAATTTATTTAATTCTTTGTTTCATTTTTTACCATGGTTGCCTTTAAGGTCTGAGCCATTAATATAATGTAATTTTTACATTAAATTGCCATAATAATGGTAAATATTAGCAAGCTCTGACATATCACTCAGTATTGCCCTTTATATATATTAATTCTTTTAATGTATAAATTCTTTATGAGAAATAATATACCTACTTGCCCATTTAATAGATGAGGAGACTGAAGGATACAGAGTTTCAGTAATTCCTCTGGGGACATAAACTAGTAAGAGAGAGAGGCGAGAAATCTGGCTTCATAGTCAGTGGTCTTAACCAGTATATTTTACTGCTTCTAAGTTACAATAAATCTTACACGTGGTAAGTTTATTTCTTTCTCCCATACTCTTGATACCTTCATTTCCCCAGAATCTTCCCTATCATTGCTCTGGGGAAGACTCAACGTCGAATTAAGGCAAATGCAGTCATATGCCAAAGGAAGCATCACTGTGGGAATAGGATTCAGCAGAAGAGACCCCACAGTGAAAGCCCATCAGGGTTGTCATGCAGTGGCCCAAGCTGCCTATTTCTTTTTTTTTTTTTTAATTTTTTTTAATGTGTTTTATTTATTTCCAGGAGAGAGAGAGAGAGAGACAGCGTGAGCAGGGGAGGGTCAGAGAGAGAGGGAGTCACAGACTCTGAAACAGGCTCCAGGCTCTGAGCTGGCAGTCAGCACAGAGCCCGACGCGGGGCTCGAACCCATGAACCGCGAGATCATGACCTAAGCGAAAGTCGGACGCTTAACCGACTAAGCCACCCAGGCGCCCCTGCCTATTTCTGTGCCTATTTCTGTAAATGGGATTTTACTGAAACAAAGCCATGCCCGTATATCATTGGCGTCTGCTTTCCTGCTGCAGCTGCAGTGTGGAGTAGTTACAACAACGCGTGGTGGGCAGAACTAAATTATTTGCACCTTAGCCCTTTACAGAAAAAGTTTGCCAACCTCTGGTCTATGTGATAAATACATGACCATCTACTAGGACTGAGAACTTTTGGAAGGCAGAGTTCTTGTTTGTTTTATTTATCACTAGGGATACTGAGGAACGGGGCATGTATAAGCATTCAGTAGACAGTATCTGAATGACCAATTTTGAGATTGACTGGTAAGGAAAATTGCATAAATTAGAGCATGGAGGAAACATGGGAGAGAAATAAGGAAAAAAGTGAGTGAAAAGCTGTGAAGGGAAATGTGTGAAGGTATTGAGGGACATTGAGTACAGTTGGGCAGGGTTTGCGTGGCACACCTTCAAGGGGAACAGTTCCTAGTGTAGCCTAGGAATGTAGTGCCCCCTGGATTTGTGCAATATATAGCCACCTGTGCTTGTCCATAGATCGTGACGCCGTCAAGAGTGGGAGAGGAACTACTATCTGATTTCTGTGAAAGGTGAGGATGGTGAACTCGTAAGAGAGTCTAAGATGGGAACATGATTGGATCTTTGCCACTCTGACAGATGTGTGAAAGGTGTGTGGCTTAGAGGTAGGGAGGCCAGAGGCAGGGAGATTGGGAGGCTAATAGAGGGGTGAGGGTGAGAGTGGCTGATGGCCTGAGCAGTCAGGGTGGGTGAAGAGAAGGCTCATGTGATGTTCCAGAAGTAACATGAGCAGTACTTGACCACTTGGTTGGTCAAAAGGAGGGGCAAAGGGGAGGACACACCTAGGATGCCCCTGACCTCCAGGCACCTTAAAACGTATTTATTATACATAAAGACATTATAGCACTGTTCATGAGAAACTAAAGAGAAACAACCATTCCTAGTTCCTCTACTATAGGGAAACAAGCTATTTTCCTTTGTGAGTGTTTTGATTTTCTTATTGCTATGTAACAAGTCACCCCAAACTTAGTGGCTTAAAACAAGAACAATTTTATTATTTCTTATGATTCTGTAGGCCAGGAATTTGGACAGGGCACAGTGGGGAATCTTGTCTCCGTTTCCCACAGTGACTGATGGGGCTGGAATGAGCAAGATGACTTCTTCACGTGTATTTCTGGTTTCGTGGACTGGTGCCTGCAGCCCTATTTACTTTGGTGCGGTGAATCTAAATGGATGGACAGATGAGGGGGGAAAAAGGAAGCAAAGAGCCACTTGTCAGGCTCTGCTGGGTGCTTTCCAAATTTTAAAGCTCTCTTAGGCAGCCTCCTGCCTGGACCTGTCCCTGGGGATGGAGCCACTGAGTGTGATATTTTTTTCAAATGGAGCGCCAGGTGCAGTTATCAGTGTCTGTTGGGCCTGGATCTTGAACAATAGCCTCTTGACCTCTGATCACATGCTTCAACCCTATGTGTTGACTACAGAACTGACTTGAGTGTCTGAGGGCTAGCTGGAGGGGCTCAAGTGTATTATCCCTGTTGGCTGGGTTCCTCGGTTCTCTTCCATCTGGTCTCAGATCGTCACCTCTGTGTGGCATCTCCGCATAGACTCTCCAGCCACACAGCCATACTTTTTACAGTGTACCCCAGGATTCCAGGAGCACAAAAGTGGAAGCTACCAGACCTTCTTCAAACTTAGTCTGGATGGGCATGGTCTGGAATTCCAGGCAAGTCACAGGCCTCATCCAGACTCAAGGGCATGAACTAATATACCCTTCCTCTTGACGTGTGCATCAGCATGTGTCTGCAGAGAGGGGAGGAATTTGAGAAGACATCTTTGGAGACTAGCTAAAACAGTAAGGGATTAGGTTTTTGAGAAGGTCATCGGGTGTTTTAATTCTCACTTGGTGCAGTCCCATTGACTTACCTCTTCATTGGAGATACCGCATTGTATTTTGCTACTGTAACTTCGGAATGAAAAATGCTACATGAACAATGTAGCCTCATGATCTGTTAGATTAATGTTAAGGACGCTGTTCTTAGCTTGTCCACACTTCTGCATTTAAAAAATTCACACAGCCCAGGAATAAGATTACAGTCTGTATTCAACTGGCAACTTTTGTTTTTTCAAATATAAGAATTTAAAAACTCCTAAAGTCCCCCCACCACCGCCTTTCCCTTTAGCTTCTAAAACAGGGACAGATTTAATGTGTGATCTTTTTATTGACTTAGGTATTTTGTGTATTTTGCCTTCCTTCTGTATGAGATCTCACTTTCAACTTCTATTAGTAGCTTCCTTTTCATATATCTGTTGGTGTAATTTGCCTCAGAAACATTTTTGGGGGAATCAGAGATTATAGCTGATCAATAAAAATAGATATGCAGTTGCCAATAGTTGGTATTAAAGTGAACTCTGTTATTTCTGTTGTAAATGGAGCAGACATACTGTTAATAGAATTAAGTTAACCTTAAGAGTACCGTAAGTTTGGATTGTGGATCCTCTGCTCTATTATATCAAATCCTAGTTTTAACTTCTTGCGTCTTTACCACTTTCTCAAGTGGCTTTTTTTGTTGAAATTATCGGCTGAGTCTATTTATTCAGCCCTTCCGAGCGGAAGGGAGAGAGGAAAATTCCCTATCTCCACCATTCCCAGCCAAAGATGTATTCCAGACGGCAAGCAGGCTCCGAGTTAGGAGAGCTGCTCCATGAGACAAGTGATTTGGTTCAGTGTTTTGTTGAAGGGTTGTGAATTCTTAGACCATCAGTCATACTTACATTCAAATATAAGTATCCAAACACATCTAAGTCCAAATATAGTACAACCATTTTATGATGTTAGTGTTGGGAGGAAGGATTTATGTGGGCCCTATGGACACATTATGTCTGCTGTTAAGTTCGTGGTTTTGAACTGAAGTATAGGAATATCTCTATTAATCAAGGGAATGTATTCCAGAGACGGGGTTTTGTTTTCTTTTGTTTTTCTGTTTCTTCTCCTTTGCCCCCTTCCCCTTCTTTTTATTTCTTTACCATCAACATTTTCTCCTTCTTCTTTTCTTCATTCTCCCCCTTCTTCCTCCCCTCCATCATCACCATCATCATCATCATCATCATCACCATCTCATCTCATCTCATCTCATCTCATCTCATCTTTCTTTTCTTCTTTTTGCAGGTAACTGCAGAATTTGAGCTATAAGTAAAATAGGGAGGATAGGAATATTCAGTAAGAGTTAAAACATTAAGAAAAATAAATTCTAAGTAAAATGTTAAATTTTTACTCGTCAGTCTTGGGATGTTTGAAAAGAAAAAGCAGAGGTAAGAATTTTATTAGGAGAGGGAAGGAGAAAGATTAAAGGAGGTGGAAGGAGAGGATTGGGAGAAAATTCTAGGGTGGAGAGCTATCCTCCAGGGACCTGGGCTAGACAGAGCAAATGATGAATTCTGACAGATAGGAATGACAGCCCCCTCATTCCAGGTGACCTGTGGCCTTAACTGGCCTCTTCAGGAGACTAAGGGCTTCTGGAGGAGTCAAGGCATTGAAGAGACACTTAGATGTCAGAAAAGATCCCTGCGAAAACATTTAGAGGGATGCAGTGGAAAAGCACGTTAATCCATCATGTATGGTGAATCCATGTATATGGTGCCACGTCAAGTGTGGTACATCCCCATTTCCCATGGATAATGGTTTATTGTTCACCCTTCCTCCTATCAGTTGCTACTGATTTATAAGATTGTGTAATCAGAGTCTAATGGGTTGGTGCCTTTGATGGGTAACTTTTAAAGGCTCTTCTTATATGAAAGGTTTTTTTTTTCTTTTTGAATATGTAATCATGACCCAGATCTTCCTTTATAGTCAGACCATTTATCTTTACAAAATTACTATAAATTAGTGCCATAGTGGGTCCCATTTTAGAAACTTACAGATGCTGAAACCAAGGCCCAGAGAAAGTTCTTTAAAAAGTGCTCACGGTACTTCTTTTCGTCTCTATTTCATAGGTGTGGTAGCTGAGCCACACAGTGGCAAGAGACAATTTAAGTAGAAATGTGCTAGTGGGTAGAAGATTATACTTCTGCATTGTCTTCATTTCTTAGAAAGGGTGACTGGTGCCTCGAAGTCCTCATTTGTGCTTTAAAGAAGCAAACTTCCTGCACTATGTAGGCAAGGACATTTGTCTTGTTCTTGTTTATTTGGCCTGAGGCACTGCCATCAGCTTCTCAGTGGTCAATCCTGATGGGAAGCTGGGCACTAGAAATTTAGCTCTTCAGTGTTATCTTGCAGTCAACAGAAGCCTCCATACTAGGCGTGGTTGAGTAGGATGGGGCTTTCCAAGGCGGGTAGCTGCCAGTGAGAGTAGCAGGGAGGGGGTGGGAGAATGAGAAGGGGGAGCCTTCTGTGGGAGTCTGTAGAGCAGCACCCCCTCCCACCACCAGCACCACACTGCCACTTGTAATTGACAATTAGAATGTCAGATGTCCTGGGACGTGCCATAGCAGCTTTAGGTCTGTAAGCTCTGACTCTTATCTTCTAACAAGCCTGACTCAGTTACCTAAACTACTCATTTATACATTTAGATTCCATGTAAGAAGCATGCCAATGAAGAAAAGCAAATCTGAAATTCTTGTCTTTTCTTCCATATCATCTATCCCAATAATTTTAGAACATCTGCCTAATCCAAGTGACAACTATTTATTGAGCGTTAACTGCGTTTGAATTGGACCTAATGTTTAACTCTCAGAATGAACACCCCATCTCAGGTCTGTTGATATTATTATAGTCTTTCCAATGGTTCCAGGCAGAACTACATCTGGAGTATCTTTCTCTCCTCTTACTGATGGGGTTAATGTCCAAGGTGATGTGGGCAAGTGCTTTGCAAGGAAGGACCTGATGTGCAACATTCAAGTTGAAAAACAGTTTTTAATCTACCATGGACTGCTGCTGCTTCACACCCCAGAGTTTAGGTCACTGACCTCAAGTTTGCAAATTTTATATCCCATTACCACCCTGTGAGCTCTGTGCTCCCCAGGGCCACATAGTTGATGTTTTAGCTGCAATCTGAGAAAGTGTCTGAACATTTCCTGAAGAGTTGGCTAGGAGTGATTTGGCAGTTCAGTCATGAAAACCCGGAGCTAGTGGCTGGGGTATACGTTATAATTACCTCACACTGTTTCCTATTTGAGCCTGGTTGTGGGTAGTTGGGTACAGTGGGATTGCTTGTGAGACTATATTTTAAAGGACCGAGGAGTCATTTTTAATGAACGCTAATAACCATTGGCCATGTTTTGAGGGAAGTGTGGACGTGTGGACATAGACATGCCTGGAGGCAAACCCTGGCTCCACCACCTACTAGGAAGGAACCTCAGACAAGTGGCTTGATCTATTGGACTCTCAATTTCTTCACTTGCAAAACGAGATTATAAAGTTCACCTTTCTGGGTTATTCTAACATTCAAGGAGGTAATACATTTCAATTCCTAGTATGGTGCCTGGTGTGTTTAGCTGTGGGTGATGAGGATGATTATAATGCTGTTGTGGATAAGGATAAAGAAAGGGACAGAGTCATACAAAGAGGCTGGATTTTTATGGCCAAAGCAAAAAGTTAGACAACCATTGGTATCTGGAGACCATAGTCTCAACTTTCTCATTAATTCAGAAACACGGGGAGCAAACTTGAACTTCAAACACTTCAAAAATATAATTTTAATGGAAACTCACTTTGTAGAGATTTGGTTATACCTAAAGACAGTGTGCTGATAAGGTTTTGATTTTTAAATTCCTTTCCCCCCAAATTGTGTTACCTTTATTGGGAAATAAACTTAATCCCTTTTTAATATGGCCCCCTCAACTCCTCCAGAGAAGTTTGTATTTTTTTATTGGTAGCTCTGGCGAACAGGCCTTGTCTCTTTCCCTGCTGGTCGCATCTTTTGGCACCACTCCTGTCACATGCCCATCACTGTGGCCAAAGAAATGGGGCACTTGGGGGACCAGGCCTGAGTCATGTGGAATGGGCTCAAAAAAAGTAAAGGGGTGCTAGGTGGGGAAACAGAGGTCGGCACCCAAACTGAGAAAGCTCCCTTCCCATAGACCCAGAACTCCTTCAACTCACTCTGTCTTTACCGGTCCCTCTGGGCGCTTTGTGAGCAGACCATCTTACGTGATTTGGGGCCAGGCTGACTCAGATTGGACACCTCTGAGAAGAGCCATGGCCTTTGCTCTCCAAGTGAGCATCCCTTCCTTTGGCTTCAGGCACCACAGCAACGTAATGCTCATTCAGTACAAAGGAATCTTGTTTGTTGTTGTTTTTCTTCTGTGTGCAATTTCTCTTGAGAAAGTGAAAATCTTATTTTTTCATTTCCTTTTAATAATTCCCATTTCGATTCTAATGAGAGTTGACCTTTAAGAGATATTAAGCTACTGAGAATCTGGGAATGTGGACAGAAAGCATACATTATCTTAATGCAGGCAGTGCTTTGGTAGAATTCCTATACCCTGCATCCTTCCATACCAACTTATGGTTAACTGATTGGCAATAAGGTTAGGAAGTTGTGGTTGCTTCGCTTTCATTCTACTGGCTGTAGAAATAAGAATGCTTTCAATAAGGAGTGGTTTAAGCAGATAACATTTACTTTTCTGTTTGTCGTTAATAATGTTCAAATTACCTAATATCTCTCATCTCTTTGGGGCAAGTCACTCTGTCACTAATACAAAGTTTATAAGAAAACAAAAATATGAGTATAAACAAACAACCAGATATTTCCTCTGCTCTACTAATTTCCCAGGAGAGAAATAAACCCCGAATAACAAAATACACTTTTCCTTTTAAACTTTTGAAAACCTTTCAGGAATTTTACAAGAACATGCAAGCCATTTTCCTTTCTCTCTTTTTCTTTTACTTTTTTCTTGGTCAGCAGTTCTGACTTTGTATAGAAATTTTTGAACATCTTACAGAATTCTAGACAACAGGGTCTAATTAATTTGCCCTTGGACGGACTCCTCTGCTCATTTGCATTTGGGCCCTTCCTTGGAAATAGGTTGTTAAGTACACATTCTCACATATTGAGGAGTCAGAAAACATACCAGGGTTCCTTGCTAAATGATTTCCTCCTTCTCTTTCATATTTCCCATGACTATACAAATTCTTCCATTTGTGAACCGAGTGCCAAAATGCAGCCCTTTTATGGAAGGACTTGATACAAACCAATCCCTTTTCCCTCAAACTCATCTTTTGTTAACTGATGGGTTTATGTTGGTCGTAAGGAAAGGCAAGGGGTCCTTATGAAAATGGATCATGTCAAAAAGGAGTTGTAATGCCCAAGGAAACCCATCCCCTGGGCTAACATGCTTAGTTACTTGTAAGAGTGTAGTTAAGTCCTTTGTTCTTGGATTCCTTTCCAATGAACATTAACCTTAGTTAGTAGCTGCATACTTGAGATTTAGAAAAACACTTCGGTTAGTTCTTGCCACTTGTTTAAGATGGTAAACAGGCTGGAGTTGTGCTGTTATCATTTCTCATGTTTTTATTTTTTAAGTTTATTTATTTATTTTGAGAGAGACAGAGACAGCACAAGTGGGGAAGAGGCAGAGAGAAAGGAAGAGAGAGAATCCCAAGCAGGCTTTAATCAGGTAGTGCAGAGCCTGGTTCAGGGCTTAAACTTACAAAATAGTGAGATCACAACCTCGGTCGATTCCAAGAGTTGGACACTGTACCACCCAAGCACCCTGGACTGTTATTATTTCTAAATGGGGACCCCCATCCCATTCAAGAATGTTGAGTTGCATACCAGGTAAAAGTGAATCTTCAAGAGGCGCCCAGCTGGCTCAGTTGGTAGAGCACATGACTCTTGATCTTGGGGTCGTGAGTTTGAGCCACATGTCGGGTGTAGAGATTACTTAAAAAAGTGAAACTTAGAAAGGAGGTCTTCAAATGAATGAAAAAGGAAGAACGTGTGTTGCCCTGGTGGCATATAGGAGAAGAAGGCTATCAGAATGAACTAGACCACATGCTGCTGCAAAGTTGTTTTACTTTTTAAGGTGGAGAATTTCAAATATATGCACAACTAAAGAGAATAGTGCCATGAAGCTCCAGGTTTAGCCCTTATCAGTTAATGGTCAACCTTCTTTTATCCACTTCTTTCCCCTGCCACAGATTATTTTGAAGTAAACCTCATGAAAAACCATTTAACTTGTTGTGACCATTTCAATATGTACCTCTAAAAGATACGGACTTTTTAAGAAGCATAAACATAATACCACTATTACATTTAAAATTAGTGGAACACCTGGGTGGCTCAGTCAGTTGAGTGTGTGACTTCGGTTCAGGTCATGATCTCATGGTTCGTGGGTTCAACCCCTTGGTCAGGATCTGTGGTGACAGCTCAGAGCCTGAAGCCTACTTCAAATTCTGTGTCTCCCTTGCTCTCTGCCCGTCTTGACTTAGGCTCTCTCTCTCTCTCTCTTTCTCTCTATCTCTCTCAAAAATAAACATTAAAAAATTTTAAAGGATAAAATTATCATTAATTTTTAAAATACTCTCAACTATCCAGTGAGCATCATTTTCTTCTTAGAGGTTGTTGCTACGATGACGTTTTGTGCTGGTATTTGGCACCCATTCTGCTTAATTATAGCTTGCAACACGAATACTGTCATACCTTCCCCAGAGCTCAAAAAGTGTTGAGAGGACAGTGCTGTTATCCCTTAGGCTGAGAAGCAAATCTTTTGGGTTGGATTTCAGGGAAGAGATATGTTGGCAATTGAAATGTGAGTTCCCACATTCTCCATGTAATGGACAGTGCCTCTGCATTAAGTCATAGAGCCCTGAAACTGGAGAGTGTTTTAGAACATCATCTGGGTCACCTTGGCCTTTGTGCAGCTCATTGTCTTCCTAAGCCAGGCAGTTGCCTGCATGATCTGATGGTTTTCCTTGAATTTACTTTTCAAAAGGCAAGTCACACCCATATTCAATTGCATGCATAAAACACGTTCCATTGGCAGCTATGAGTAGGTTTTTGAATTATCTGCATTCAGAACCTCTACATTGTCTCCCACCCACTCCCCCAAACACTGAATATATTAAGAGCTGACTCATATCTTCAGTAGATGGAATGGGATATGATATTCACCACACAGAGGTACCAGCCTATAGGAGTGAATGTTTCTGAAATGTGTTCCTTTTAGCATTGCTTTCCTTTTCCAATATATTTTATAAGATCTGTCTTAGAATGTTTGTTTTTGTAGACCTAAGAAAACGAAAATACAAAAAATTATGCATCAATTCACTTATATAAAGGCACACATTCTTGTTGGGGTATTTATGGAAACATCGTTCTAATCTCTAATCTAAAAATCTCTAGTACTAATGTTGGAATGTTTTATTAATAAATTCTTTTTGTTTTTAATTAGTGATTTATGACATGTTTCCCTTGTGTGGCCTTTGTACAATTACTTCACTTCTCTGAATTTCAGTTTCCTCGTCTGAAAATGAGCACAGCAATGTATTTTCTTGATAGGACTCAGGAGAAGAGTCACATAATCACTTTGTAAATTATAAAGTTCTCCAAAAATTGCTAATTATTACTTTTATTCTGCAGTGTGTTTTCATATGGACTAAATTCCCAAGGTAGCTAAATTTCCTCAAATTTAAATTAGACTATTCTTTAAAATTTTCCAGATATCTAAATGTTTAGAATTAAAAGTTTATAACTTTGCCTCAGTTACAAAGTTAAAAAAAAGTCATTGAATTTTTTATGCCTAATACTGTGAATTGTTACTTTCAGTGAAATAATCTCAACAACTACATGCTTGTAGCTAACTTCTTCCGACTGTTTAGAAACTCAAATTCTATCAATGATTTATTTTCTATTTTCTTGTTCCTTAGCAACAATGTTGTTTCTGTTCTGATGAAAGGGTTTGGTAGATAAATGTTTTAAAAGACCCATTGGCTCTTGACTCTTAATAAAGTTTAAGGCACAAGGTCTTTGAAACTTTTGTAGCTATAAAATGTTTCTAAGTGGTGCCCCTGAAAGAATTTTACTTTCATACCCGTGAATTCCATTTATGGGTATCTTATATATTCAATTTTTCATTTTGTGTTTTTAAAATTTTTTTAACATTTATTCATTTTCTGAGAGACAGAGATTGACAGTATGAGTGGGGGAAGGACAGAGAGAGAGGGAGACACAGAATCCAAAGCAAGCCCCAGGCTCTGAGCTGTCAGCACAGGGTCTGATGCAGGGCCCAAACTCACAAACAGTGAGATGTGACCTGAGCTGAAGTCGAACGCTTAACCACCTTGGTGCCACCCACCCAGGCACCCCTTATGTTTTTAAAATCAAAAAAGGTAGATGAAATGAAACTGATTTCTTAGTAGTACTTATCTTTTTATTATTTTATTTTATTATTTAATTTCTTATAAACATTTGCCTTTTCAATAAATTAAGTGCTCACTACTCTGACAGAATTGTCTCTCATTTTTTGTCTTGGTCAGAGGCATATTTGAAACCCTAAACCTTCGTTTACCACTTTGGACTCGGGTTTTGTCCTAGGTGCTAGGTTGTAAAGATATATCTGAATTTTCTATCTTTAGGGAACTCCTATTGCAAAAGAGAGGGCAATTATTGGATTCCAAGAGCTCTAAAATGCTTAAGTACCTGGACGATGAGGTTGAGGCCCCCAGATAGACTTCAGAAATGACCTTCCTTGCTTCATCGGGAAGCCAGTCTTTCTGGAAGCAGCTCACTGAACTTTTGGTCTGTGAACCAGTCCAGGGTACTGATTTCATATTATAGTTGCTGGTGGGATGGAACCTTCCCATCTCTAAAGAGATCAGGTACATGAAGGATTAGAATATCCAATTACTCCCCAGTGTCTGTCTGTTTGGGTACAAATGACACACAGTGTCACACTAGTTTCCGGTCCCTACTCCTCAGTTTTGAAATCCCTGCTTTACTGACCTATGGCTGTTGCCCGTTGGCCCCGAGAGTCTTGTGCAGGCGTGGGGGATGGCGCCGGGCCTGGATCAGGACAAACTTTGGTTCCGGCTGCCCACTCGGGACTGTGGAGTGGCCTGAGGTGAAGGTGTTCAGTTCTCACAGCTCACTGGGCAGCTTGCTGTAGCTGCAGGGGCCACGGGTTTGAGTAGCCAAGTTTCCTTCTGGTTGCCTGCCGTGGAATGTGTTTTCCCATAGAAACAACATTTTAAGTTGTGGTCAGGTTCCCAGACCAGCCTACAATAGCCTATTTAGCTGATAGAGACTGCTATTTGACTAGCCTGGGGACCAAACCACCACCTATTAACATTGTTTCTATTGGAAACGCCATTCTGAGTTTTAAATACCAATAGAGAAATGACATTTTGGAGCTCTACCTGTTTGTCCTGTTGGGCCTCTGAACCAGAGAATCGAATCGCCGTGCGCTCCCAGGTCCTGAAGGACCCCATTCTTTCTCCCAAGCTTGACCTCATTGGCTGGTTTTCCCGTCTTTCTGGGGGCTGCCAGCACATTCAGAAGATATTATTATCTCCCTGGACAGAGCTCTTGGTCTGAGAATTTCTCGGAAGTGGTGGGAATCATGGTTTCTTCCATTGGTGGTAAAGGGGAGGGAAGGGAACAGTTGGAACTGAAGGGAGCAGTGAACTCCCTAGACACTACCTGAGTCTGTCTTTCACTCTGTAGGTTCTGGTCCACCCTCTTAGTTTACTTGGTTGTGTTTCAGTCATTTCTATAATTTCATCTCCCCTTTGGAAAAGTACAACATGGCTTTGGCTTGAGTAAATGGAGTAACGGTCAAAAAAAGAGAGTCACAACAATCCTTGAACTCATAGGTAAAAGGTCAAAGGGTTGCCAAGTTCTGGGAAGCAGATTTTTCGAAGCATCTGTGTTTTGATAGTGTCATTGGTCAAACCCTCTCAGGTGCTGGTGAGCTGTAAATTCAAAACGTGCTCATTTCTCTGTTTTGAGACAATCCATCCTCATCGTTATGGAATCAAATAGTAAAGTTCCAGCTTCATAAACAAATACACCTCTCAGCATGTGTAGCTAGGAACACCTTTTATACAACTAGCCAGGGGTTCAGTAATGCCAGCTGGCCAGAAACAGAGCTGCAGAGAGCCGTAGCTTCAGTGCAGACGTGACAGCAGGTTAGTCCGATCATTGCTTTTGGAAGCTTGGGGACCACTTGGGTGGTTGAGAAGTTTGTGTAGACTTCTGTGTTCTTCGTGTGGTTAATCCAGAGGACCAGAAGCAGAAAGTAGGATTGGGACCTGCTGTCCATAGCAGTGCTTCTGGTCTTCATGTATCAAGGTCTAGTTTTCTGTTAACAGTGTACCCTGTGGCTTTAAATTTTTCTTTTTTTTTTCCTTCAAAGAAAATGTGTGTGTGTGTGTGTGTGTGTGCCTGTGTGTGTGCACACACACGTTCCAGTCATCTATAAAAGATTCCAACAGGATTCCTATTGGCTGCCAGTCTAAAATGACCTCTGGATTTGGGGAGCTGTCTTTGCAGCTTTCTCTTTCTTCACCTTTCTTAGATTGTGAGTGTGTGTGTGTGTCCCTGATATGGTGACATAAATTCTTTGACTTTTAAGTTCTTGAACTATTGCCTTTGATTAATATAAAACCCCTGCAACAATGTAGTTTAGGGTTCAGAACATATGGAACTATTGATGTAACAACCTCTCTGTGCTGTGAATTACCCCACCAGGTGGTGGGGAAGTGAGCCCCCAAGCAGCACCTCCAGACATAACTTTCAGGGCCACCCCATGAACTTTGCTTTTTTTTAAAATTTTTATTTATTTTATTTAATTTTTTAAATGTTTTATTTATTTCTAAGAGAGAGAGAGAGAGAGAGAGAGAGAAACAGCATGAGCAGGGGAGGGTCAGAGAGAGAGGGAGACACAGAATCCGAGGACAGTCTCCAGGCTCTGAGCTAGCTGTCAGCACAGAGCCCGATGTGGGACTCGAACCCATGAACCGTGAGATCATGACCTGAGCCAAAGTTGGACTCTTAACCAACTGAGCCACCCAGGTGCCCCAACTCCTGTGAACTTTGTGAGAGTTGTCTTTAGGAATTGGCCACATATGGCTGGCTCCATCTTTGGTCTTGATCAGTTGCAACAACCTGCCACAATGAAATGTACACCAATTTATGAGCAGAAACCCTTTGTTTCGTTTTTGTAGAAAACGTTTTTGTAGAAAACGTTTTGTAGAAAACGTTTTGTAGAAAACGTTTTGTAGACAAAACCCTTTGTTTTGTCTACACTGATTTTTTTTTGAGGGAAATAGGTTGATCCCTGAATTAAAAACATTAATAACTTCAATAAATTAATGATTAGCATATCAGTAAAATAACCAAGGCATGAAACCATTATACATTACTGTTTAGCTAACTATAGCCATTCAAAATATGTATTACATATATATTTTTTTAAATTTTAATGTTTATTTAGTTTTGAGAGACAGAGTACAAGGGGCAGAGACAGAGGGAGACACAGAATCTGAAGCAGGCTCTAGGCTCTGAGCTGTCAGCACAGACACAGGGCTTGAACTCACAAACCACGAGATCATGACCTGAGCCAAAGTCAGACACTTAACCAACTGAGTCACCCAAGTGTCCCGAAATATTTTTCTTTTAAATAGATTAGTTTATAGGAAATAGTTTTCACCATTAGACAGTTTCCATGTTAGTGGCATTCACACCTAACCTATTTATGACACCCAAGACATAGTATTAATCTTTGTTCATTGTACTTTATACCTACTAAGGTATTCAGTCAATGTTATCTTGTGTGCTTCTAAATAGACTCCAGGATTTCTAGGCATTATAGACATTGTTTCTCTGCTTGAAGACATATTAGTTTTGGAACAGAGAGAGTAGGGTAAGGTTTCAGGGAGGCAATCTAGACATATAATAATTTAAAATATATAATTACAAATACACACATATGGTTAAACATGTTGTATGTCATACATGTTATTCTTTGTTTTACCTATTAAGGAATTGGCCAAGTAGTCAAGTTAGCATACTTTTTAAATTTGCTGATTGCTATCAAATTTTTGTAATTAATACGTTATTGAGAAAATAAAAGTAGTGTTCAAAGTGCCAGAAAAAAATATATAATTGTAACATAGCATGTGTAGGTTTTTGAGCGGTATGTCTGAAATTGTGTTGGTAAGTGGAAGGGTGGTTGGGATTAACTGGGGAAGAGAATTACCACTATGGGAAGGCAGTGAAATTATACATTAAAAAGGAAACATGAGGGGCACCTGGGTGGCTCAGTTGGTTAAGCATCTGACTTCGGCTCGGGTCATGATCTCAAAGTGAGTTCAAGCCCCATGTCAGGCTCTGTGCTGACAGCTCAGAGCCTGGAGCCTGTTTTAGATTCTGTGTCTCCCTCTCTCTCTACCCCCTCCCCACCACACACTCTGTCTCTCAAAAATGAATAAACATTTAAAAAAATTTTTAAAAAAAGGAACACGGAAGAGCAAGTATAAAGATGGAAGAAGTGTCTGGATTTAGCATGTAGTCATGGAGGGGGGTATGTGCATGAGTGAGGGCTGAAACGACGAAGGGAAGGGGCGGGGCAGGTGGGTGGGGATGAGAGTGGGCAGGTGAGGCGGACCTGGCAGAGACCTGAAGATGACAGTGAGGTGTTCCACGTCTTAGGGAGGATGAAGTCTATCTCTGGAATGTAGGAGAACAGAGCTAAGCATGGTGAACATGAAAAGATATTTAGCTATATTGTCCTAATGAAATAGAGAGGAAGGAGGGAGCCAGGAAAAAAGAAGGTGTTAATAAGTCTGACAGTGAAACACCAAGATGTAAACCAGGGAGTTATTTGCTACTGGAGTTAGAGAATTGAAGAGGAATTTCAGCAGTGGGCTGAAATAAAACTGGTGATTCCTCTTAGCAAGTGGGAGATATCAAGTTATAGCTCAGAGAGCTTATGCTGTGTGGTGGGGCCAAGCACCCTCTTTCTGGACTCCTAGCTCCCCAGTCTGACCCTGATGTTTGTGTCTTACCTGTTGTGGTGACAGTCTTTGCATGATTGCCTGTCTCCTTCCCAGAGCGAAGACTATGTCTTAGTCACTATGAAAAACTAGAACCGTTTATTTATAATTGCATACCGTCTTATTTTACTTTTTAACAAACTTTTCACTGTAGAACAGTTTGAGATTTACAAAAAACCGGGAGGATAGCACTACATGACGTAGGTTGGAGAGGTTGGCTGGCTTATACCTTCAAAGGAGGGAACCAGAAATGTCCAAGTCCCAGCCAGTGTTGACCCATACAATCCAGAAATGAGTCCCTAGGTCTGAAGAGCCTCCCCCTGTCTGGCAGAACTTGAGGAGGCCATGGAAGTCGTTTTAATTACCAGGGTTTGAAGTGTCATTACTTGAGACGTTGTGACTGGCAGACGGACTGGATTAGTCACATGTAGTATTCAAATCACTGCTAGTAGAAATGACCTCTGCCTTTAGCAAAAAGGGCCAGTCTAAAGGCACCCAAATAAGGGGGAGAGCTTGCAAAGTTTGTTGGAGTAGTAGTGGGTCCCCTTATCAGATAGTGCTCATGGTTTTTCTTTTCTTTTTGATTAAAAAAAATCTGTCATAAAACTAATGAAGTCATGATGTGTGGGTCACAATATATGTAGCTCATTTGTATATTAGAGGTTTTTTCATGAACTATCACATTTTTGGCAGTGAAAATTATTATTTTTAAAAGCTGGAACAGTGGGAAATTAGGATTTTACCTTGAGCCATGTTACATGGACACTTGGGCATCCTTTATTTTGTGGGGGCAGATGCCTTTTGATCCCCTCCACACTTATTTTTAAGAGGAGTAAGTCACCGTATTTTTCTCCCACAATTCAAAACAGCAGGTCACTCATGCATGGAGTAGTGTCAGCCTCATTAACCTTCTTGCCCAAGGATATAAACACTTCACATGTATATGAAATAAGAGCCCACTGAACTTTTTTTTATTTTCCTGATCTTGTCTGAAAGGGAGTTTGAACTTGGGATAGGAAACAGAAAGGCTATCTTGGCTGTAAGAGAGGCCAGATTTACAGAAGTGGATTCTGGCTAAGGAATGTGGACACATTGCAGACATCTTGTACACAGGCCAGTTCCTGCAGTAATGTGGTCAGACATGGTAAAGCCCAGCTGTTTGCTCCATCGAGAGGGGCTTTTGCTAGCCCACACCATCTCTGAGTGCTGTGCCTGAACTGGATCCGAATATTCGGCCTGCTGAGGCTCACTGACCCCCAGAGAGATTGGAGGTGGTTGTTGTAGAGCACTGTA
The DNA here is from genome assembly GCF_003009895.1 of Hyaena hyaena. Lineage (NCBI taxonomy): Eukaryota > Metazoa > Chordata > Mammalia > Carnivora > Hyaenidae > Hyaena > Hyaena hyaena. The sequence continues at coordinate 338,786 of NW_024081363.1, forward strand.
TTCAAAGCAACTGATAAAAGTAGTTGTAAATAAAGACTTGGCAAAAACAGTGTAATATACAGGGGGAAGTGACTTTAAATGTATTTTCCCTTTCTCCCTGAACTATTAGAATCTTGGTGAAAACAATTTATGCTTAAATTGGTAGTTTGTTGATGGGCATTTGGTAGGGTTTGTCACACATCCCCTCATGAAGGCTATTGGGTGAAATACCATCTTGCCCCCAAATGCATCTCTGCCTTAACATAGCAATTAAGAGGGCATACTGGCGTTAGGCATCCTGAGTTCAAATCCCCATTCTTTACTTCCGCGAGCTGTGGGACCCTGGCTGGTTTGTGTAACCTTCTTAAGCTGTAGTTTCCTTAATGTTAAAGACAGTAATAACAGAACCTACCTCAAAGGGTTGCCTTGAGGATGAAATAAAGTACTATGTCTTTAGCACGTAGCATATAGGTCTTTTCTCTTTGAATTTTACTTTGAGTTTTCCAAATGCTACCGCTGCTTGCAATAAGCTTTAACTCTTGACTTTTTTTTGGCAGCAGGTGGGTGGGTGTGGTTGAGGAAGTGAGAAGGAAGAGAAAGGTTTGAATACTTCACTTTCATTTACACAAAAAAGTAACTCCATTAAAGATTTATCTTCTTTGTTAATGCTTTTTGTGTGAAACTTTAGAATAAAATCTTTTGTAATGGAAATAATCCAACCCGTCTACTTTAGACTTTACATATCTCAGTGCTTTCCAGCTTAAATAAGACATTCATTATTTCTAGAATTAGAGCTGTTTTTTCTATGTGTGAGTAGAATAAATACCACCCAGCTTGTTTGCATGAGTGCTGTTAGTTTGGAGTTCTCAAGACCAAAGTTAGCCGAGAACTCTTACATCTTTCTAATACTTTGCATTAAGCCGTTTAACCTGGTAGTATTTAATGTGTTAAAGAATGAATGCAATGAGATTAAGACAGTCATTGATAGAGGATATTGGTTGAAACAACTGAAATTGAATAATATATTGTTATAAGACATAAAATTATTAAAAATCAAAAAATATCAGAGCATGCAAACAAAATCACAATTAGTATGTAGAATTTTAAGTAATCCAGTGAAATGAAAATGTGATCACTAATGAAATGGAACTGTGAATGAATGAAACAGTTCATGCAATGAAACAGAAAGTACCCCATTTATGAAATAAGATGCTTATGCTTTTAAAGTAATTACTTCAAATAAAAGAGGATGATCAAAGTATAACAGCATGTAATTTAAAAAATGAGCAGTTATTGGGGCGCCAGCATGGCTATTTGGCTAAGCGTCTGACTTAGTCATGACTAAGCTGGCTAAGCCAGTCATGATCTGGCGGGTTCTTGAGTTTGAGCCCCCTGTGGGGTTCTGTGCTGTGAGTGCAGAACCTGCTTGAGATTCTCTCTCTCCTCTCTCCCTCTCTCTCTGTCCCTTTCCCATTCAAGCTCTCACTTTCTCTCTCTCAAAAATAAGTAAGTAAACATTCTTTTTAAGTGAGCAGTTATGAGTGGGCATTAGGTAAGAATGCAAAAGAATTATCTTCACTTTGCCAGATCCTCACCCCTTGGGACAACCAATTTTAACCATGTATGCTTTTAGTTCTTCTCATGTTTATCTTTAAGACACTACGTATGGTGCTTGTACCTCTGTTTCTAGATGTAAACAGTATCCATTGGCTCCATGCCATGAAAGGTGGGGACATAGCTCACTTAGATATCTATACCTTGTCTATCTCTTTTCCTTCCTATCTATGTTTAAATAATCATGGTATGACTTTCAGTTATTGGTTATTTTAAAACATGATATAATATACGTAAACCTCTGTCTCTTGGATCAACTACTTTATTTCTCTCCATACCTTTCTTCCCAATTTGATAGCTATACCATTACTTTTACAGGTACAGGTTTAAAACATTTAAATTTTGTTTTGCAATCATTGTAAATTGTAACATCTTCCATGTTTTGTCTGTAGGTTGATTGCAAACATTGAAAAGACAATGAGGAATGCTTATATTATGATTTTTCAAACACCTTGGAAAATCTTTTTAATATCTTGCTTTGTAGGACTGAAATTTTTAATATCTTGCTTTGTAGGACTGATTCTGGACTCTTTTCTCTTGGCTTTTTTATCATGTTATATGTGTTATTACTCCACAAATACACTCATTCTTGTCAGACAATATGTCTTGATTTTTGTTTGAAAATATAGTTACTCCAACCACAGGACACCTACAAAGGCTCAGGGGTCCTCTGAAGCTATTCCAGGATTTGGTTTGGCGTTGGACTGGGCCCAGTGCAGTTGTGGTAATGAGGTGTTTGTGGGGAAGGTTTGAGGTGGTTGACTCTGGCTTGGATTATCATTTTCAATCTGGAGAAATTTGTGGAGTTCAGAAGGTTTGATTGTTGCCCTCACCCTAGCCCCCTCTTCTAACTTCTCTTCTCATTCCCTTTTCTAAGATTCTGAGTTGCCCCAGGAAGTTCTGGGTTATCTGAACTGAAGTTTTGGGCACTACTTTGTCACTGAAGGGATACAGGAATGAGAGCCAACGGCTTAGATTTTAATAAACTCTCTCTTCCTTAGCCTCCTATGGTTCCTTTGGTTGAGTAGTTAATTTAGGTCAGAAAATAATTCTATTATGATAATAATGCTGTATTGAGTTCATGTCCATTACTTCATCTGATACACACACACACACACACACACGCACACACACACATACACACACATAAACACATACAATGTGGCCAAGGCAGACATTTCATTATCCCAATGTGTAGAGATATCAACTAAGGTTCAGAGAGGCTCCAGCATCAGGTGCATAGTAAGCCTCTATCCATTGTTTTATGTCTAGTTTGGGAGAAGTTCTAGGCTGTAGGTCACTCTGTCTTTCTTCCTACCTCTCTTTTTGGCCTCAGCATCAGTCAGTCTGAAGTGTGCATTTTGGCCTGCAGTGTTCCAGATCTACTGGGGCTGTGAAAGAGACACAGGATAGGGCAAAGACCTCACCTTTGTTCTCAATTCTGCTTGTGCTTGAAGTAGTGAGTTCAGAGAAGATGCAGGAGGACTCTGTGCTGTTACACATGGTATGCATGTAGAGGGAGAGTGTGTGAATGCACGCCAACCAGAAGTCAGTTTTATTTATTTTTAATTTTTTAAGTTTATTTATTTACTTGGGGAGAGAAGGAGAGAGAGAGTACATGTGGGGAAAGAGGCAGAGGGAAAGTGAGACAGAGAGAGAGAGAGAGAGAGAGAGAGAATCCCAAGCAGGCTCCACACTGTCAGCAGAGTCTAATACGGAGCTTGAACCCACAAATCATGAGATCATGACCTGAGCTGAAATCAAGAATCAGACCCATAACTGACTAAGCCACCCAGGCATCCCCAGAAGTACATTTTAGTTACACAGTTTGTTTTTAAAGGTTTACTCTTATGGGGCTACAGGATTTATACTAGCAAGCCTTGGAATAGCTACTGTTGGTGAAATTGGTTACAAAACATTTGACCTTATTCATCAGCCCCTGAACTTTAGGAGTAGCATCAATGTTTAGGCCCTGAGATGTGACATAGTAAAATGAATGCTTTCTTTCATGACTCTGTGTGTTCAGTCCTCTGTCTTAGTTTCTAGCGTAGAGCTAACTAGATCCTTACCCACTTGCTCCCTTAAGTTGTTAAATATGGATCATCTGGATTCTGAATGGAAGCTTTGCTTCAAGAAACCTGATGAAATGTTTGTAAACAAGAGACCCAAAGTTACATTGACTTTATTTTCCTGTAACTCCTGGTATCAACTATGTTTGCAAACTTTGGCTAAAGAAATATTTACATTTTTTGGCTTTTATTTTTTCCGACTAATGTCAGCATTTGCATTCCTCTAACTCTGGTGAAAGGAGGAATATGGTTACATTTTAGGAGGGAGTTAGGCCATAGAAAAAAATATACACAGCTTCAATAAGTAGAAATTTAAAACTTATATGTGGATTTTATGATGACCTTTCTTAACTAGATTGGTAGGAATTTTATTGTTTAGACTCCTGTAACTCCATACATTTTTTTAATTTTTAAAAAATTTTTATTTATTTTTGAGAGAGGGAGATAGAGTGCAAGCAGCAGAGGGACAGAAAGAGAGAAAGGGAGACACAGAATCTGAAGCAGGCTCCAGGCTCTGAGCTGTCAGCACAGAGCCTGACATAGGGCTCGAACTCACGAAAGGTGACATCATGACCTGAGCCGAAGTTGGATGCTTAACTGACTGAGCTACCCAGGCGCCCCATAACTCCATACATTTTTACATCTGTGCATTGTGATAGAATCTCTCATTTTTATTTTTCTGATGTATGCATATGTGATATTGAGGGATATCCTTATTGGTATCATTATGTTAGAGTCCCAAACTACTAAGCCAGTGTTAGGTCCCATGAGTTTACTTTTTTTTTTTTGTCTACAAAAATTCATCCTGGTTTTGTAACTCAGAGATATTTTTTTTTCCTTTTATGTGGTCACATTTGTTTTAAAGCATGGAGTTCTTCTGATTGGATTTGTTTGTTTGTTTTAGACCTAATGTCTGTGGATCACGTTATAATGCTTACTGTTGCCCTGGATGGAAAACCTTACCTGGTGGAAATCAGTGTATTGTCCGTAAGTAGACAATCTATCATTCTTCATGTTCTTTTCTGTTGTTATGGTTGCATGGTGATTCTTAGTACTTGTTCCTTTGTAATTGCATACCATTAATATGTTTATAGCAGAGCCTTCCAGCTCTAAGATTTTCCTACTTCCTCTGAATCCAGATTGGGAAATACACTAAGTTGGTCAAGCCACTGTTGTCCTTTAATTTAGTGACTTCCTTTGGAATATTTCTGACATACAGGGAGTAGAGCCACAGGGATAATTTGATCAAGGGTACATGTTGCCAGGATTCATAGACTTTGTAATCACTTTGATGGGATTTTGAAAAAAGGATACATTGCTGCTTTCCTTATTGTAATTTCTGACTTGCTTGGCCACCCACAAGCCTACTCAAACCTTGTACAGTCAATTTGGGTGGTCGAGGCCTAAGATTCTAACTTTTAGAGAGGAAAGGAAGTGGCTAGAGCATCAGATGAAGATGAGTAGAAAGACTAGGGAAGAACTCAGATGGTACCAGAGATTCTCCCATTGGCTCTGCTGCCACAGCAAATATCTAGATTTTCATCATATACTACAAATGTTGAGTGATAAACCACATGCCAGAAAAGATGCTATTTAAAGGAGATATAAGTGAAATTGGTTATGGCATCTGTCCTTTATGACCTTTTACTGTCATCATACATATGGAGAAATTTCCAGTTTTCAGAAAACTCTATCAGGACAGTGGGGAAAGTTAGAGCTGAAAGGACATTAAGGAATCATTGAGTCCACTTTCTCTCTTGGCCTAGCGTGGTCTGTGCAGAAGAATAGAATATTTCAATCAGTATTCTCTTGGTGACCTGAAAAGTTCATCTCTATCCCAGTTTTTGATTTTGACCAAAAGCATCTTATTCATTTGGCAGATTGTGCTTCATTTAAAGATCAAAACTGAATCACTAAGAGAGATACATAATGGTATTTCACATTTTCTAAATGAACTTGACAATGTAATCCTTTCCCTTGTGTTCTTTTCTTAAATGTTTACTTATTTTGTGAGAAGAGCTCGTGCACATTTGCAAACATGTGTGAGTCAAGGAGGGGCAGAGAGAGAGAGAGAGAGAGAGAGAGAGAGAGAGAGAGACAGGGAGAGAGAGAGGACAAGAATCCCAAGCAGGCTCCACATTCAGCGTGGAGCCAGACTTAGGGATTGATCTCACAAACTGTGAGATCACAACCTGAGCTGAAATCAAGAGTTGGATGCTTAACTGACTGAGCCACCCAGGTTCCCCTCCCTTGTGTTCTGTAGAATCTGTGAGAAATGATGTCTTCAGGTATTCAAATAAATGTTTATAGGATCCTTTGACAGCTTATTTCTTAATAGTTTTCAGTCTCCATCCTAAGATTTTTTGACGTTTGAATGCATTTTCTCTCAAGTATATTATTTTTAGCATTTGCCGCTTGCAAGGTTATGCAGGAATTTGAGTAGGGGATTATATCTATGAGTATAAAAAGTAGTGACCAAATCTTAGTCTGCTAATAAATAGAAATGATTTGCCATTTGGACTTATTCTTCTGGCCACCAGCAGAGCATTTGGTGCCAACGTATCAGTCCCTCAGTGACATGAAATTGTTACTCTTTCTCTAAAAGATGAACAGCCTCTTGACTGTAGTAGAATCAGGGCTATTGTAGTGGGTTCCCAACTCCTTCTCTCAGATTGTTGATGTAATTGAGAATGGGACTTCAATGTAAAATAAAAACTACTCAGTGGGCAGGATCCAGTGTAGAGAATTAGTCTTAGCAGAACATAGTATTTTTATAGAAATTATTAAGCAATAAGCATTTATAATGAAATAAGCTCCCAAGAATTGCCAAGAATACTGCTGCAACTCTTACATCATTAAATCATAAAGCTAATATAAAGACAAAATGCTTATAGGCATATAAATATGTTTAAATGCAGGACTTTTGTTTGTTTTGTTTTCTCTATACATGATGCCAGGGCTTTTGATAGATTGGGTGCAGTGTGGAATAAAAGAGAGGTTAAGAACCACTGATGTAAATAAGGGAGTTGCAGCATTTTACATCCAGAGCTTCTTTAGTTCCCCAGATTTGTTTTGTAAGTGAATAAACCTGTGGCCTAAGGTCACATGAGTCAAGATGGCAGAATTAACCGGAAGCTGAGAGCCCAGGTTTCCTCATTTGAGGGTTGGGTTCCTATAAAGCACCCTGCTCGTAAGCCATGCACTTACAGACCTCTGGTTTCATTGACAGCCATTTGCCGGCATTCCTGTGGGGATGGATTTTGTTCTAGGCCAAATATGTGCACTTGCCCATCTGGTCAGATATCTCCTTCCTGTGGCTCCAGATCCAGTGAGTATAACATGTTATTATATATAATATTATTTTATGTGGTTATGCCCTATTTTCTCCTAAATTTGCTTTTGGCTTTTCCCTTGCCTGCAATACTTTTTTTTTTTTTTTTCACTAGAACATCTGCCTTCTCTGTTCTGCCCAAAATACTTGGAATGGCTTTCCTCAGTCTGGCCTCCCATTTTCCTTCTTCACTCTTTATAAGGAAATTACCTATGGGACTTAGTTACTATGAATAATATAAAGATTATGTTCCCATGTGTAGGTATCGCCTTATTTATCTTTGTGTCTCCAATGTAAATACCATAAAAGATGCTCAGTGGAATGATTGTTTAATGAACATTTTTGGCTCAAGAAAACTAGGCATTTTTCCTAGTGGTACTGAAATATGAGTTGGATTAAACACTTTTTGAAAAACTGAAGACCCCTACTTTTGCAAGAAGAAAATGTAAGAAGTCATTATGACAGTTTTGGGGGTGATTTTTCCTCAAGCACAAATATATTTTCTGTTTCAGAATTTTACCACTTCATCCTGTGATGCCAAATGATACCTACAGTTTATTTTTCAGAGCCTTTCCTTGCTAGTTCTGTTGTTTTTACTAGACTTTCTTTGTTTTTTAATTTTTTTTCAAGTTTATTTATTCGATTTAAGAGTGAACACAAGCAGGGGAGGTTCAGAGAGAGAGAGAGAGGGAGAGAATCCCAAGCAGCCTCTGCACCATCAGCGCAGAGCCCAGCACTCACTCAAACTCATGAACCGTGAGATCATGACCTAAGCAGAAATCAAGAGTCAGATGCTTAACTGACTGAGCCACCCAGGTGCTCCTTTTTGGTTTTTTATTCTTTACATGTGGTGCCCTCAGCAATGAATTAGAGGAAATGCAGGGATTGGGAAAGAGGTCAGTCATTATTGGTTATTAAAAAGGTTTAAGCTCCTCAACACATTGACCATCATCAAGGCAAAAATCTTGGAGTTTTATTATTGTTGTTGTTGTTGTTGTTAAAATTTTTTAATGTTTCTTTATTTTGAGAGAGACAGAACATGAGTGGGGGAGGCGCAGAGACAGAGAACGAGACACAGAATCTGAAACAGGCTCCAGGCTCTGAGCTATCATCACAGAGCCTGACACGGGGCTTGAACTCATCAACAGTGAGATCATGACCCAAGTTGAAGTTGGCGCTTAACCGACTGAGCCACCCAGGTGCCCCAAAACTTAGGTTTCTTTTCTATTTCCCACTTTTTTCCTGAGGAAACGAATTCCCCTTACAGTGTGTTCTGTTTTTGACCAGGTTTCCAAGAAAAATATTGTGGAATAAGAATATTCTTTTGTCTATTGCAAGTAGAGACTTTAGTGGTCAAGGTCCATTACCTATTAAGACTTCTAATATTTAGCCCTGGCTCTCATGAGCCATTTAACAGGATAGGACAGGTAGTCCTAATAGACCTTCTTGGTGGCCACTCAGGTGTCTTATTAAAGTTTTTCTGGCAGGGAGTATGCCAGGTCTGCCTGAGGGCAAGCTGCAAGTGCTGAAGGGTGAGTGGCCCAGAGGCAATTGTTGGCCAGTGACAGACGGAGAGTGTTGGAAAAGTGTCCCAGATTCCTTGCCTCTCAATTTGCAAAACTATGAAATGTGTTCTCCACTGTCTCTTAGAGTTCCCTAGTGGCTTGAGCCTCAGCCGCCCACAGTGGTAATAGGCTCAATCATGTATTTATTAGCTTCTTTCTACTCCTTGTCTCACTTCCCCACTTTCCTACCAGTGTTTCCTGATGTTACTTACAAAACAGACTACTTGCATTTAAATTGTTGTCTCCTAATCTGGTTTTGGTGGAACACAAACAAAGACAGCCTACTACTAAAGATAGTTGTACATTGGGATAGAAACTTCCCCGTGGGCTGGGAGGTATTTGCTTACTGCATTGAGAATAGCACATTCTTATTTGATCTCAGCTTTGTTTTGAATGTGCAACTTCCAAGCAATAGCCGGTTTGTTCTACAAGTCAAGGGCACCTGAGCTGAAGGAACTACAAATAAGTAGACAAGTCAACTGGTGGCATTTGCAGGAACATGTTGGACATCTTGATCTCTATCAGGCAGCCACCGAGAACTGCCTAAGGGATGGGGAAGGAGTCTAGATATCAAGCTGGAAACAGACCCTCTCACTCAGATGGGCCCTGGAACAGCATACTTCTCTGGCAGGGAGAAAATATAGCTGGATGACAAAAACTAGGTATCCATGTAGAAAGGTCTTCAGTATGAGAGTGTGAGCTGATAATGATTTCTCTGTCAAGTAAAAGTCATGAGATACATGGGATAGGGTGTTGACAAGTTGGTCCTAGTAGATGTCAAGCTAGTCTCAAGGTAGGAGAAGTATAGTGGTAGGTCCTGTGGGCTGGGTTTAGGTGAGAGACTGGAGCCCAAGACTTGTGGGTAGTACTCTTTGAAGAAGTTTGGGTCCATCTATGGTACCTGCACATTCGACAAAATCCCTGAGTAGATTGTGGATGAGAGTAGTTTGAGGAGGAGAGTCTGATTTCCTCAAGATATTTGAAGCTTTAAATCATTGACTTGGACTCTACCTATGCTAATATTGTCTAAACATCTTTAAAATTAAAATTAAACTTGGCAGAATGTTTTAAATGAAGGGTAGCTGGAATACTCCGAATTCATTTCTGATCTTTTGAAGTCCTTTTCTCGGGACCAGCTGTGCTATCCTAGACTTCCGGGCTGCAGTGTGGTTGACAATAAATGCGGAGAGCTCACTTTGCTAACTTTCCTACTACTAGAAGGATAACTTGACAGAGCAAAATATTAGTATTCACTACCTGTGGTTCTACCCAAAAGGAACAAATTTAGATCATTTATTTCACCAATATTTCCTGTGAGAAATTTTATACTTGTTACGTGATAGGGGTTAAGGAGGCCTGGGAAACTTGAGGTGACAGTGAGGCTTTAATTTTCTCATTTGGAAATGAGAAAAAGTGTTCTTTCAGGTTGTTTTCTACTTGAGTGTGCTGGAACGCTGAGAGTAGGAAATGATCTCTTAGTGGCCTGAAGGAGACTGCATTTCCAGAAGGTCTAAACTGCCAGCCAGGAATTCCTTTGGGCACGAGGAAGACCGGACTTCTCTTAATCTATTGGAACTTTTGCCATTGGTCATAGAGCACCAGGGCAAAAGAGGAAGATTGGCTAGCCAGAGTCAGAAAAATGGGTTTCCTGGACTTTAACTACAATTCTATTGGGATTGCTCTTGACTCCATCAGTCCCTGAGGCTGACTTTTATTTTGAGAGAGAGAGAGACCGAGTGTGCAAGCAGGGGAGGGGCAGAGAGAGAAGGAGACAGAGAATTCTAAGCAGGCTCCACATTCAGTGTGGACGCTCCTCATGGGGCTCAATCTCATGAGATATATACATATATATAGGGACACCTGGCTGGCTTAGTTTGTAGCACATGTGACTCTTGATCTTGGGGTTGTGAGTTTGAGCCTTACATGGGGTGTAGAGATTATTTTTTAAAAATCTTAAAAAATAGAAATAATATAAAGAAGATTATTATGTTCTTCAATAACCTATATTATTATAAAAGTTCCCTGAATTTTATATTTAGGAATTTGGAGATCACTTTTATATTCCTCCTGTTTTATTGTTTATGCTTTTTCAAAGGATTTTAAAAACTAAACTTCTTTTTTGAGATATAGATTCATAATCAGTTATAAGAAATAATACGGAGAAATCCTGGGTATCCTTCCGCCAGTCTTCCCTGTGTTAGCATCCTGTGCAACTATAGTATGACATCATGGCCAAGATACTGTCACTGATACGGTCAAGACACAGAAAAGATCTATTGCTGCAAGGATGCCTCATGTTGCCCTTTTCTAGTCCTGTATGGAGCCCAGTTCAAGGCTTGAACTCACAACCCTGAAATCAAGATCTGAGCTGAGATCAAGAGTTGGACACCCAAACGACTGAGCCACCCAAGCTTCCTGGGATACATTTTTTTATGGGGAGTGAGGTTGAAGTCTAGGTCCCTTCTATACCTATATATGTCCAATTGCTCTAGTACCATCTGGTTGTGAAAAGACTATCCTTCACCCATTTAGTTACTTTTGCACTTTTGCCAAAATGTCGTATTTATGTAGGTCTATATCTGGGTCTTTGTTTTATTCTATTTATCCATATATCTATCCCTTCTCCAATACCATACGGTCTTGATTACTGCAGCTATGTGAAAAGTCTTGAAAATGGAGTAGACTAATTTCACTTTACTTTTTTCAAAATAATTTTAGCTATTCTAATTCCTTTGCCTTTCCATATAAATTTTAGGTTAATCTTCTCTATACCTACAAAAAAATCTTTCTAGGATTTTGATAAAAATTATAGTAAGACTGAAATCAATTTAGAGAGTATTGACATCTTTCCTGTGTGGAACCCCTTATACTTGGAAAATTTTTTATCATTTTCAATTTACTTCAGTTGGGGATGCCTGTATTCCCAACACAAATCCGAGCTCTAAGGGTAGAAGAAGGCCAGGGGAACAATTCTAGAGCAGTGTGTTAGCAAGTTTGAGCAGTATGGGCCAACCACATGCTGAAAAGTTTGAGAACACTCTGGATAGGAAGGTGGTGCTATAGCTAATCTAGAAGAAGTGATCCTTGGAAAGCTTTCTCAGCGAAGTGTGGAATTTATATGAACAGGGAGGAGAGGAGTGTGTGGAACTTGCTCTGACTATAGAAATAGTTGAACCCTTTGGTTTCTAGTCTGTTCTCTATGAAAGTGCCTTTATCGCTATCATTTAATCTGTCTTTGAACTTTTCCCAGCTGTGCTAGCACTTGTTTGGTTTTGTTACTGCTCTTGCAGGGACCCTGGCTGCCCCTGTGGACCTTTCCAGGAGTTAGTCTTGCTCTCTCATTTGTCTGTCTGTGTCTGTGTTTTCCTGTGCCTAAATTGAGATCATTTGCCTGTCCTAGAGATGCTTATTTGCAAATTGCTCTCTATATTCTTTCTGCCCCTGTGCCTGCCAAGACCATGGCAGGTCTGTAGCATCATTCCCAACCTAATGCTTCCCAAAGAAAATGGTCACCTTAGTCCTGCATCTCTCTCATTACCACAGCATGCTCATAGTGTTCTCTTCTGGTTGGTTATTTCATGGATTAATTCGTACTGGGCTGTCACCTAAAGGGAGCTGCCTGGTGCCTGGCAGATAGAAGGCATTCAGCAAGTATTTATTGAATGCCCAGCATGATTTACTGAATCTGGAAAAAACATAAAATTTATTCAGGATCCTATATAGCTACAGGTAAATGGCAACAGTTTCTGTTAGTTTTAGGATGTTGAGCCTTAACTGAAACTCTTTGAGGCAGTCTGCTCATTTCCTTTTCTTTTTTTTTTTTTTAGAGTCTATTTATTTATTTTGAGAGACACACAGAGAGAGCAAACACATGAGAGTGAGCATGAGTCAGGAGAGAGAAGGCGAGAGAATCCTAAGCAGGCTCCACACTGTCAGCACAGAGCCCATTGTGGGGCCCAGCCTCATGAACCATGAGACTGTGATCTGACCCAAAACCAAGAGTCAGACCCTTAATCAACTGAGCTACCCAGGCACCCCTTGTCTGTTCAATTTTAATAGGAAGTCCTCAATTGTGTCTTAGGGCTCTCAGAGTTAACTGCCTATGGCACCTTGGACACTGACACTTGAACTCCCTAGTATTTTCAGTTTCTGGTAAAATCTTAACACAGATTGAGTGTAGGAATATATTCTGACTTAAGGTATTTAGAGCATGTAATATTTTAGGACATCCTTATGGATTTATGTGGAAGCCTGGCTTTTTTCTAGAGATCTAAACTTTGGTCTCATAATTGCCAGACATATGGGATGTTTGTTCAAACCAGTGTAAATTTAGAAGATGCATCAATGGCAGGACTCAATAAAAAAATAAAATTAATTTATGTATATATACTCCCTAAATTGTTCCTGCTGTAGTAAAGCTACATATCTAGCTCCTTTATTTCCCCACAGAAATCCTGAATGCTTACTCTCACTTGTAAAGAAATATGCTTTTCCCCTGAAGATCTAAGACTCACAGACATGTTTGTGGCAAAGCATATGGTAAAGATCCAATTATCTTTTGATCAGCTTGCTCCCCCAACCCAAAGATTCATAGTTCCTTGGTTTATGGGGACTGCTGGACTAACTATGCCTTACTATTTCTCAAGTCTGGCCAAAGGGTTTTACTTTTTAAAGGAGATATAATATTTTATGTTGGAAAAGGTTTACCTGAAAGACAGGCTAGAAAAAATGTTAACAGTGGTTCAGGAAGACTTTTATTACATTGCATTTAAATGTAAACTTATCGTTTTTCCTGAAAGAATTCATTCTATTTTTCAGTTTGAATAATGTAAAGTCCCTATTTGAACTACTTTAGCTTTTTATCTCAAAGTAGCTAAATGGCTTTGTTGCTCATGTGGGAATGGAAATTAGCTCTTGGCATGAACCACTTTAATTGAAATCAGTTTGTGGGTTGAGTTCCTATGCTGCTTGACAAGTGACATCATTTCCTGTGCTTTTCCTAATCCTCACTGTTTTTCTAAGATAGGATGAAACTAAGTTTAACTTCAGTTTTTAAAGCAACTATACACCTTTTCCTGACCTACTTAGACTATTATCCAAATTTTCACCAAATCGTTCCTTCTGTATATTTGTAGATAGTTTTTTAATTCAAAAGCATTTTGCCTGAGACATTCTAATAGAATCATAGGAGCCTAAAATAACTGTTTTAATCAGTTTCCTGGATTGCTTGACTTCTATAACAATGCCCCAACACAGGAGTTATTTCTGCCTTTATACATGGAGAAATAAAGATAAAGTATTTTTAATAGCAACCTACCTAGGGCTGTACAATAGCTTAGGACATAATGGACAACTTCTTAGTCTTCGTTTCAGAGGATAGCTTTTAATGTCTTCAGGTGGTATGAGTTAAGTAAATGGAAATTACCTTAGTAAAGTTCTATATCACACCTACGAGTAGGCAAGATGGGACTCAGGCATTTAATGGGTATAATCAATAATCATGAGGTTTCCCACTCTAAAGAAGCTTTTAGACAAATGAGTTTGGGGATAGGAGAAAACAATTTTTAAGTAGATTATGCTTCTCTTTGGAAATGTATATTATAGAACCTAAAGTACTCTGGAGTCAGAGGAAAAAGGGCTCATATCAAGTGGGAGAAGGGGGAGAGAACAGGAATCAGAAAAGATCAAAGAAAAGAAGATATATTTGCAGTGGATCTCAGACATAGATAGGGATTCAGTATTTGGGAAGAGCTGTGTGTGTTGTATATTGGGGATTAAGGGTTAGGAGCAAAGAGACAGGTTAAAGAGGAGATTTTCCCAAGAGGCTAGAACAACGTGCTTGGCATTTTGTATGGGATATAGTAGGCACTGAGAAATATTTTGTTGAGTGAATGAAAGAATGAATGATAAGTAGATCAGGGGCTGAGTCATAGGACACCCTAAGAGTATGCAGAGGATCCCCGAAAGGCCCATGGCTATGCTGAAAAAGGCTTTGAATGCTGAGAGATGGAGGAAGTTGTTAGCACACTAGACCGGGAACTTCTGATGGTGCTTGAGTAAGTGTGTGACATGTTCTTGAGAAGGTGTATCCCTTTCAACTTGACTGCATTAACTCTTTAGTCCTCTATGAGGGCATAGTAAGTATTCAGTTCTGACCTCTTTTCCCCATTGTCATGTGGGGATTTGTGTAGCAGCTTAGGAAAATGGCCCTTTGTCCCAGAAGTCCACAACCACTCTTTGATACAGCAATCAGAATCCTAACCAGGGCTACCAAAGAAGGAGGCATCTTCTCTCTACTCATAGCAGATTTGGCTCTTAAGCTCCAGGAAAACTGAGCATAAGAGCGAGGCTGAGAATCTTGTTTCTACTCTTGCATGGGAGGAGGGATTCTCTTCTCACTATGTCAAATTGTGGAGCCTTTTTCTGTGGGAATTTTCTCCCACAGCTTGGGGGGGAAGGTGGAGTAAGCCAAAGTTCCAATGCCCAATGCTGGCCTCCTTGTATAGGGATGTGTCAACAAGGATTAATGATGGATTCAGTCAAGCTTTTAGGCTTCCCCAAGTAGAGTAGTTACTGTGTGCAGAGAACTAAGGAACAGCCTGGAATTTTGAAAGTGGTGTTAGTGTCCTAAATTACTGTACTGGTCCTTCTGCTCTGAGTCCTGAAGTCATACTTTTGTAGGTGACAATGTGATAAAGAGTGGATTTCAGACCTTGTGGGTCTTACTTAGTTTGAAGTTACAGTTTAAACAAGCAGTTCTTAGCCAAGGCAAGCTGCCTCCATTATCGGACAGCCTTGTTATTAATTGCTGTTGTAGGTATTTTTTTCTTCAAAATTTCTTTTAACAAAATTCCTTGGAATTTGTCACTCAGACCATTTTCCTGGCCACCTACAGTGGAACTCTAAATCTTTAAACAGGAAAATTATTGTCTTTGTAATCATTGTAATCTTGTCCCCTATAGTTACTCAAGGCATTATTTTCTTGTTGAAGGAAACTACAGAAAGGGCACTGAGTGGGAAGTCCTGCTAAATTAGGGAAGTCATTTAGCATTATTAAAGTAAATATCAAAGAAACAATTGCATTGTAACTGATTTTATACACAACAAAAATTACACATTTAGTGTTGTCAAATAGGTTCTTTCTGCACAAATACGTGAATCTTGATAAACCATTTTATTTTCTGTCCAAATTCCTACAATTCAATTCCTGTCAAGTGTTGCAATTTAGGTACCTAAACTTCAAAAAGTAAATCATTCTTTTTTTCTTTCCTTTTCAAGTTCAACACTGTAATATTCGCTGTATGAATGGAGGCAGCTGTAGCGATGATCACTGTCTGTGCCAGAAAGGATACATAGGGACTCACTGTGGACAACGTAAGTAAACCATATTTATAAGTATTCTAGATGTTAAACTATGTAGATAAGTGTGTAGACAGAAATGTAGGCAAAAAATACAGAGATAAGTGCTAATGGACTTTGATTACCTGGAATGTGGTATTTTTACAGATGTCCAGTGAGTCTTACATATGATCAAACCACTTACCTAATGCACTTTGCACTGAAATTCTGATTGGAACCTTGGGAATGCTGGTTTGACTGAATTTCTTCTTGTTTACCTTCAGCACCCTACTTACATCATCCCTTTAATGTATAATCAGAACCCAAGGTGCAGAATTCTTGGTTCCAGATGTATACCTTCTGTTTGCTCATTGAATATTTCCACCTCGATTTTCAAGAAGCACCTTAAAGTATTTCAAACCTCAACCTCCTCTTTCTCCCGAAAACATGCCCTTTCTCTTGATTAATGGTATCTGCATCTCTAGTTTCCCTATGTAGATTCTGCTGCTGTCATAGTTAGCACACGAGGTCCAGTTTGTTGGTTCATTCTTGAAAAGTTTGTTGTGTGTCTATGCTCAGTCAGTCCTTGTACTTTACAGAAGATGAAAATTCCTTTACGAAAGCACATTTTGTATCCCTCTAAGATGAATAGATGTACCCTGCAGAGAATTTGGAAATGCTCAAAAATACAAAATAATAAAAATCTCCATAATCTCACCATTCCAGATATTCCCTTCTAGTCTTTTAATGTACATGAGATCTCATTGTATGCATCATTTTTAAGACTACTTTTTTACTTAATATTTTATGAGAAGTATGTTCTATGTTGTTAACATTTTTTACGTTTTAATGGTTGCAGAATACTCCATTATATAGATGTCTTACTGTTTATTTAATGACTATTTCATGATGGGCATTTGTTCATCCTGTTGGTAGTTTTGCCATTGTATATGTACGTGCTATGATGAATAATGTTATTATAAATCAACATTTATATTATGCCCTTGTGACTGTGCACAGTGTGGTAAGAATAATGATAGAGTTTTGTGTAACGCACAACAGTAGTATGGAGAGAAGAGACACAGGACAGCTTCCCCGTGTGGGAGCCCCTTGTGCTGCGTCTTGAGGGATGGGGTGGAGTTCACTTGTCAGATAATGGGAGATGGGCCTTCTATGCAGCTGGCACAGCATGGGCCAAAGCCCGAGAATGTGCCAGAGCATGAGATGTCAGACACAGGACCTGTTTTGGTCTTGCTGGAGCTTAAGTGCTGATGGAGGCAATGGGAAGGGAGATAAAATGGAAGTCATGGGCCAGGTTTTGAGTGCTTTTGTGCATACCATATCTTCATCCAAAATAGAGCCAGGGGAGAAGAGTGAGATATCAACAACCAAGAACATTTGTCTGTTGAATTATTTACGCTGTGTTTATTATGTGCTAGGCAAAATTTCAAACTCTTCACATGTATTAACTCATTGAATAAAGCAGCAGCGTCCTGAGTTAGAGGCCTCTGTTACCTCTAATAGATGAGGAAACTGGGGCGCAGCAACACCAGTAACTTGTTTAAAGTTATATGGGAAGGGAGTGGCAGAGTTGGGATCCGAACCCTAGCAGTCTGACTTCACAGCCTGTGCATTGAAGGCTATGAAATGCTGGCCTCGTACACACCACTTACAATAGTTTACAATGAGAAAGGTCACTGTGGCCAGTGTAGAGGTGTAAACTGCAGGGGTAAGAAACCAGAAGCTGGGGAAGACTAGCACCAGGCTGTGGCTACAGGGATGGAGTGATGGGGTGGAGTTGAAGGCACTTTCGGTAAGGGAATTAGGAGGAACTGCTGCATCTTCTTGCTCTTTGGTGCTCCTTGAGAGAGTTTAGTCCAAAGTCTAGCACACAGCAGGCTCTCAGTGAACACATGCAGTGTTAGAAAACCTTTCCCAGACCTCACTTACCTAATCTGTGAAATGAGATGGTTGGCATAGGCCAACCCCAGATTTCTGCTTAAAATCTTTTCGTTCTCCCCCAAATGTAATTTTATGATGAGAAATGAACTCTTGCTATAATTTTAGCCATAAGGGGTTATGTCAGTTCATGTCCTCTGATCCTGAGTGGATGCCAGGACAGAATTGGATATACAAGAAGATTTATTGTGGAAAAGGCTTGTAAAGAATAAAGGAGGGAGAGAGCTGGAGTAGGAGGGGAAGGCCTTCGGAACATGATGCAGGTCTGACCCCTGTGCAAGGGGAGTGGAATTGTGTAGAAAATACCTTAGACTATAATGCAGCTCCAAGAAGCCTGGCCCAAGCTGATAGGGAGCCCAAAGCAAAGATTGTCCATCAGAGTTCTATGATGGGCAGAAATGCCTAGTCTCTGGTACCCCACTAAGTTAAGTCATTGGGTGGTAGCAGCCAGGAGATATGTGCACTTTATGTGAAAATGAAGCAGATCTGAAGGTGGGGCAGCTGGAGGCTGTTGGCCAGCTGAACTCCTTACAGTAGGTTTTCTTGGAGGGAGATCTGAGTGACTCAACTTCATGACTGCCCCAAGGATATAGACCTATTGTACAGGAAACATATGAAGGAGGAATTAATTCAAAAGGAGATATTCAGGGAAGCCTCATGGAGGAATGGAATTTGAGCTGGGCTTTGAAGAGTGGGTGGTACTGGCAAATTTGGCTCAGAAGAGCCTACCACCTGTGGTAGATGCCTAGAAAGAGGCCATGCATGAAAGAGGTGCAGGATATTGTACGAGAAGAGTTGTTCGGGGCATGAGCTCTGAGTTCTTATTTTAATGCCTTTTGTGGCAAGTACAATGTCCCTCCCTCCAGCATCACTGGACTTATCCATGGATTCTGTTATAACAGTCATTTGGGTCTTCATTGTGGTGCATAAATATGGTCAGAATTAATGCTTTGTTGTTTGCAGTTAATTGTGTGGTTTAACGTCTACATTTCTGTAATGGTGACAGAGACCAAAGCTGTCTCTCATGGGAATCCTCTGGAAATTAAGTACAAATGATTAGCAAAAGAGCTTGCTACAATGTAGTTCTCATTCAGGAACATCTCTTATAAACCACCATTTTAGAGGCAGGATTGAAAGCATTGCTCAGATACTTTCCAGAATGAAACCGTCAGCATTAACACAGGTACAGACTCCCCTATTCCAGCCAGCGTAGCCTGAGATCCCTGAGGAATATAGACAGAGCTGGAACCACAGAGTAACTGTTTAAAATGAATACCAGGATGAATAGATTTTTAAAAAATCGTTGTCCTTGACTAGCATCTACTTTTAAGTAACAGCTCACGGCTTCTCTCTCCTTGTCTTACAGCTGTCTGTGAAAGTGGCTGTCTCAATGGAGGCAGGTGTGTGGCCCCAAATCGATGTGCCTGCACTTACGGCTTTACTGGACCCCAGTGTGAAAGAGGTATTTTTTTTTTTTCAATGAATTAGTATAAATTTGTTGTGGTGGCTAACGCTGCTATTAATTTAAGCACATATTGGGTTTATACTGCTACTTCATGAATTGTGCTGAGCTTTAAGGGGGTTTCTGAATTGTCACTGGGGAGGTTCCTATGATTACAAGGCAGTGGCTCTAAATCTATGCATGTTATTCAATAATTCTTGCCAGTGGCCTACAGGGCTCACTAGTGAGCATATGCATAAGTACCAGTTGGCGTCAGATAAAAAGAGGAGAATTTTCCATAAAAACTAGCATTGAGCTCATTGTTATCCTAGTAAATTAGAGAAGTGACTCCAAACGAAACATCTGTATGGAAAGGAAAAAATTGAAAATGAAGAAAAATACTTTTAAAGATCTGTGAGAACCTACTGGGGGCTGTAGTGGCAAAAAAGCATAGCATCCAAAATTCACTAGAAATCACTATTGCTGAGGAACTGGACTTTCACATATGTGGTATATCCAATACCCAGAACAGCCCACTGATGCATGTATATCCCTCCTCATTTTTCCATATGGAAACACCAAGGCTCGTGGAGGTCAAGGCTGTGCCTGAGTTCACACACATAATAATATGCTTTAATCTGAATGTGAGTTTTCTATTTAAGTGTAATGCTTACTGCTGCTCCTAATTAAAAGAAGTGTTCTACTTTATTTGCCTACCTATAAATGCAAATTTGATACTGAGATATATTTAGATACATAATATTCCTGAGTAATTTTCCCCAGCTCCCTGAACTTTGGCTGTATTGATCGTCTTGTCTCTACATTCATAGCTATTTTCTCATCGTTTCTAGTCTGGTGGTGAAGGTTTGGGAGGTTTATTTTGTACAACACTGCAAAATATGAAAATACTCCTAAACTTTTTAAACAGCAATCATCACTGTTATCCAAAGTCGTATGTAGATTTTTTTTTTTTTAAATTCTGAGTTGGAAAGTAAAGATTCAGTAGCAGATGTTGAATATACAGTATGTAAGAACAAAGAGCAGAGATCGGTATGTGAGAAATAATTTTCTGTTCCTATTTTTACAAGCTCATCTAAATGTAGTTATTTGCTGATAAAGCAACTATACCTATTTTAGCAAGTAATTCTAGGCCAATTAATATTATTACTGGATAAATTATACTGTATCTTAGTTCAGTACCACCACATGGTATTAATGAGTAATGCATCATGTACTCTTAGCCTTTACATTGCATTTGGCATAATTTTGGAGGCCCCTTTTAAAACTGTTTCTCTTTATAGATTGAAGTATTTTCATTGATGTGGGGATAATATATATCTAACAGTATTCAGAATAATAAAGATACCTCTTTCAATTAGGTAGTATCATTCTGTGGCCTTACTGAAGACGACATGGGGTTTAAATTGTTGAGATTAAAATCGTTAGGGTGTAACATGGACAGTGGTGTGTGAAAATAGTTCTTCAGATGATAATACTGAATTTAATTTGTTCTAGAAAAATCACACATAGGAGGAAGTTACAGGGCGTCTTGCCTCTAAGAGAATGATTAATAATTTTCTGCAAGGAATATTGATACCCATAGTTCAGGCATTGATGATAAAATAGTCTAAAGGGGAAATGATACTTAACCATTCCATAGTCATTTCTTCAAAGACTTCACCTTTTTAAAAATTTTGTTAATTTAATTTAAATTTAAAATTTTTAAAAATACAATTTTTTGTCAAGTTGGCTAACATACAGTGTATACAGTGTGCTCTTGGTTTTGGGGTTGATTCCTGTGATTCATCACTTACATATAAAACCCAGTGCTCATCCTAACTAGTGCCCTCCTCAATGCCCATCACCTATTTTACCTTCTCCCCTGGCCCCCTCCATCAACCCACGAAGAGTCTCTTATGATTTGCTCCCCCGCCCTCTGTATATACATTTTTTCTCCCTTCCTTTCCACCATGGTCTTCCATTAAGTTTTTCAAGTTCCTTATATGAGTGAAAACATATGGTATCTGTCTTTCTCTGACTTACTTTACTTAACATAATAGCCTCCAGTTCCATCCATGTTGCTGCAAATGGCAGGATTTCTTTCTTTCTCATTGCCAGGTAGTGTGTATATACCACATCTTCTTTATCCTTTCATCAGCTGATGGACATTTAGGCTCTTTCCATAATTTGACTATTGTTGAAAGCACTGTTATAAACATTGAGGTACATGTGCCCCTATGCATCAGCACTCCTTTATCCTTTGAATAAATTCCTAGTAGTGCTATTACTGGGTCATAGGATAGTTCTATTTTTAATTTTTTGAGGAACCTCTGCACTGTTTCCCAGAGTGGCTGCACCAGTTTGCATTCCCACCAACAATGCAAGAGGGTTCCCATTTCTCCACAACCTTGCCAGCATCTGTTGTTTCCTGAGTTGTTAATTTTAGCCACTCTGACCTGTGTGAGGTGGCATCTCAATGTGGTTTTGATGTGTATTTACCTGATGAGTGATGTTGAGAATTTTTTCATGTGTCTATTGGCCATCTGGGTATTTTCCTTGGAAAAGTGCAAAGACTTCACCTTTTACCAAAATTAAGAAATGAAGTGAATGCATTGAGTTACTATTCTAATCAAAACTGGTGTATTACTCAGGGATTTCTCCAAGTTTGGGGTGTCTTTCTTTAACTGTCCCCTTTCATGATAAGGCTATCCCGAAATTTGCACTAAGGTGTAAATATATTTTAGCCCAGTAGAATCTTCACAGTGGTGATTACGTAAATAAAATTAATCCTTAAATGGCAGATTTTTTAGGCATGTGCAGTAGTGAGGTTGGGGAGGAAACAGACTCTCTTTAATTGTTACCCTTTGCCTGTTGTACCCACGAATACTGTCCCAGCCTTCAGTGTGAGAAGGGAAACATGAGTGTTATTTCCCTAACCACATGGGAGAGGGGAGTCTTTTTGATTCCAGAATTGTATTTCCACTTAAAGAGTCTTCCCTGTTTTCTGCTCTTATGGATGTCATCTTCTTACCTCTTTAAAGAACTAGGGGCAGTAGATCCTTTTACCCTCAAATGCAGGCTCCTGATTTCAACAATGATTAATAAAAATGTAGGACTGAGTCAGGACAAAGCCATCCTGAAACATACAGAAGTGTTCAGTGTGACTTCTGACGGTGAGTTAGTATGCTGACTAAGTTGTTCACCACCTAGACTGGTTTATTAAGTTGTTCAACTACATTGGCTAGTTGCATTATGCTTTAATTGGGATATGGATTTTTATTTTTAAAAAATAACTTCCAAGAAGTATTTACTAATTTCCTTTCTCCCTTCCGGGAGGCTATGCCAAGTGCTCCTTCTGCACTCTCCCTTAGCACACCCTCCACATGTGTTTTGATGGAACACATTATATGGAAACCGTAGGTTCCAATGCCTCCCTCCCCAAGTAGGCTATACCCTCTTCAGCAGTGTCTGTGGTTTCATCAACTTTTTAATTCCCACACCAAGTTCAATGCCTAATGCATAGTACATGGCCATTAAATGTTGAACTGGACTTATTTTAAAGCAGCAGGAAATCTGGAGATATGATTATCAGGTATGAACAAGTGTCTCCTAGAAATAGTTGATATTTACATACTTGTGGATGGTCCTGGATATTTTGCATTGGTATCATTTTAAGCAGAGTTTACAATGTTGATGACTAACTGAATTTTGCCCCGCCTTTCAGAAGTCTGATCTTTCAGGGCCACAAGGCTGTCACTTTTCAGTTAGCAAGGATGCAGAAAAGAAGGTGTATTTTGACTAAAACCAGCTGGCAATTGGCAAATAAACAATTTCCTATTGTGATATAAAGTACACAGAAAGGACCATGTCAAATGTCAGTTACAAGTACTTCTCAGGATAAGTAGTTTGTCCCTGGCAGATATTGGAGCTTCTATACATCTGTAACTACATCAGAGAGCCAAAACAAGTATGGAATACCCTTTGTGGGTGACACTGGCAGGATCTGGATCACTTTGAGCCAAGAAGTGAATCTTAATAATCCATGAACGTAATTTTTGGATTTGTGATGATGTCTCCATCACAAGCAGTGGAGCCAGGCTTGAATTGCAAATCATAACATTCATTCAACAAATGCAATCAGAACGTGAAGCAAATTTGTCTCACTTGTAGCATTTAGCCAGTAAAATAATGTTTTTTAGTGGGCTGCCTGGGTGGCTCAGTCGGCTAAGCCTCCGACTTCGGCTCAGGACATAATATCGCTGTTCACGAGTTTGAGCCCCGCATCAGGCTCTGTGCTGACAGCTCAGAGCCTGGAGCCTGCTTTGGGTTCTGTGTCTCCCTCTCTCTCTGCCCCTCCACCACTTACGCTCTATGTCTCTCTTTCATAAATAAATATTAAAAAATGTTTTAAAAAATTTCTTAGCTTCATTGCACAGGTGGCAATGATACTGTTGCCTGTCTTTCTGTACTATGAGGAGGAAAAGTAGAGACCTGTGACTTGTTGCCTTGCAAGGTTTACTTTTTAAAAACTGAATGTGGGGGCACCTGGGTGGCTCAGTTGGCTAAGCGTCCAACTTCAGCTCAGGTCGAGTCCTGGGTTCAAGTCCCGCATTGGGCTCTGTGCTGGCAGCTCAGAGCCTGGAACCTGCTTTGGATTCTGTGTCTCCCTCTCTCTCTGCCCCAGCTCCGCTCACACTCTGTCTCTGTCTCTCTCAAAAATAAATAAATAGTTTTAAAAAATAAATAAAACTAAATAAAAACTGAATGTGAATACCTGTCGTTACATTTTCCAGTTTGCTACAGTCTTTACCACTCCTTATTGTTATGCATCATGCTCACTTCATTCATTTAGTTTGCTTCTTTACTCCTAGGAGCACTTAACTTTGCTACCTCCTACTATATTCTACATCAAAGATTGCATCTCATGGTGTTTTCTTTTGTACCCAAAGTTTCTGGATAGCCTCCTGCCCCACTCTCCTTCATTTTTGCCTTCTCTCTGCTTGGGCGTTGAGCACCTTTGTAAAATGTATCTTGCCTACCCTCACTGGTACAGTATGTTAGCATTTCTTGTGAGAATATTGAAATGAGATCAGTGCCTATTTTGGCAGTAACAACACAAGCTAGTTGTGCATTGACCTAGTTACTGCCAACAAGACTATGTGGAATCATATTTTCTCTTGCCATCTTGCACTAGAATGCTGACTACTTAAAGTCTTGTTAAATGCTTTTATATTAAACATAGTGAATCATATGAGTGGCTAAGACTTCTCTAGGTAATGAAAATGAAAGAAGAATGATAGGGACAGAGCTGAACTTGTAGATGGCCACTTGGTAGTGATGAATAGGCTTGGGGAAGAAGAGAACAAAAGGTAGATACCGAGAAAATATGAGGAGAAGCAAGATAACTAGGAGACCACTGAGCCAAAGAAACTAAAAGCAAGTTCAAGAAATAGCTTGACAGTAGTTAGATTCTTCAAAGGGTCAAGAAAGAATGAGAATCACATTGCTACATTGATGTAGCAATGGGTGATGTGTCGTGGATACTTAAGAGTGTGCCAGGCAGTGTGCTGAGCACTTTAGTTAGGCAATTTGCAACAACCTTATTAGGAAAGTCCTAAAACGAATCCCACTTTACAGACGAGTGAGCAGAAGCAGAGAGAGGTCAAAGAGTTTGTCCAAGGTCAGACAGCTTATATGGGATGCAATCAAAAGCTGAAACTAGATAGTCTTTGCACACAACCACTGGGCTATATTTCGGTTTCACAGGAAGAGATCAATAGTAACCACAGAGAATTATCTGAGGAATTACAGGAAGAAATCCAGAACTAGGAGTTTTAGTATAGAAAGTAATAGATTAAAAAAAAAAAAAACACTTCAAGAAATTTGTCTACGTAAGTAGTTTCCCTCCATGGTAGAGCTGAGCTAAGTTGCTTTTAAATTTTAAAAGACAGGGGAAAGGAGTCTTGAGTATTGCTTTCATGTTTCCACTGTAGGGACTTAGGATATTTCTCTGTTTGCTTGATTTTGATATTTTAAACATAACAACCCACTCTTAGAGAAAGGTTGATTCTTGTCTGTTTGTAGTACATGTAAATTGACTCCAAGGAATTGAACCAACTTTCTGAAATGTAGACACACAACATGAATATTGTTGTTTAGTGTAGTTACCATGGAAGGTGTATAGTTTTTCTCTGATATTACACTTCTTCAAACCGTATTTGGAAACTCTCTTTGGAATTATCTTTAATTTTTTTAATGTTAATTTTTGAGAGAGAGAGAGAGAGAAAGTGCAAGTAGAGGAGGGGCAGAGAGAGAGAGAGAGGGAGACACAGAATCCAAAGCAGGCTCCAGGCTCTGAGATCTCAGGACAGAGCCTGACGCGGGCCTTGAACCCATGGACTGTGAGATCATGACCTGAGCTGAAGTCTGCTGCTTAACCAACTGGGCTACCCAGGCGCCCTTGGAATTATCTTTAAAGAGCCAACAATACATTCAAATAAGTGTGTGGACATTTTGCCCCTCTTTCTAGAAGGCATTTGAAGTTTTAGAAACAGCCTAAAATAGGGTCAGTTCTAGTGACTATTGTGGGTAGTCCAACACTTTAGTTGATTGGGATCAGAGGTTGACTTAGATTAAAAATCAGTGAAAAGAATTGTCTTGTGTGATTCCTATGGCTCCTGGAATTGGATGAATGTTTTAACGTTAAACTTTATGTGAGCCAGAGGATGAAGCATAAAGCGTTGGAAATATAAATGCAAATAACAAGACATTTTCTATCATTACTCCACCTGGCGATCTTCATCACATGCTATCTGAATGTGAGCACGGACATGGACTCCTCTCCATTCCGAATCATTTGTTCATTGTTAAAATTCCTATCCAAGTCTAAACTGTGAAGACAATGCTTGGATTTTTGTCAACTCAAGAAAGTCTGCTGGCTATGAGTAGATAAATTATAGGGGAAAGCATTATTGAACTGGTAGCTTTAAGAAGAAAGAACAATGGGGTACAAATGAGGAATAGAACAGAAATGAAAATGTGGCAATAATTCATAGTCCATCAGAGAAGTATGACAATGAAAGGTAATTCCCTCCTTTAGAAAATTTGAGGTTAATGAAGCTGGAAAAGATGCTTAGTTTTTGTTTTTTTTGTTTGGGGTTTTTTGTTGTTGTTTGTTTGCTTTTGCACAGTAATGGAAGAACAGAGCAGAAGACCGGTTGGCTGGTTGTAATTCTGCTTCATTCTCTTATGTGCAGTTGGTATTTTAAAAACTCTGTTTCTCACAACTTATCATCAGTTTCTCTGATGATACAAAAATGATGGTTTTGCACAGAGCTCTTTTTAAATTAAATTAAATTTAAATTATTTCATTGAAAATTAAAAAAAAAAAAAACTATCCTGAACACAATTAAACCTTTATTTTGTAAATCCACGGAAGACTGTCTGTGGTATGGTTAATGAACGGAAAGGACTAACATATAATGACCCAAATAGGTAATAACCAGGTAGATGGTGGATACATGTGCCTTATAAAAAGAAAATAGAAGCATATTAGACAGACTCAAAGGACTGTCAAGAATGCTTCAGAATCAAGAGGCGATTTTCTTGGGCTTTTTCTCCTGGAGTTTTTCTTGAAAGTACTGATGAAATTTAGATCCTTTTTTTTTTTTTTCTTTGAAGCCCCTCTTCTGTCTCCTTGAAAGTATGGGTAACACTGCACTTATGATACTAAGTTTACATTTTAGGTGACTCTCCCTAAAGTCTCTACAATAAATGCCACAGGCTAACTCCAGTTCTCAAAGTGCCTGCGGAAGGCAGAACCCTGTGAACTATGACTTTTTTTTTTCATGTCGCATGTAAAATTTAACTAGAAAATTCATAGTTCACAAAAGTAATATATTTTTGTTGATAGCTCATGAGAACATTATCATAAATTTACTCAAGATACAGGACAAAATTCACAGTTAGGCTTGACATTTGACTTTCTTTTTTCTAAAGGATAACATGCAATAAACTGCTTCCAGTGAAATAGGTTGAGGCACTTGTGAGCCTGGCTTTTGGTATTTAGTCTAAATGGAAAGCAAATACCAGTGTGTAGATAGCAGAGGCAGAATGCCATAAATATTACTATGCATCTAAAGTGGTATTGCAATATTTGGCAGTCGGTAGATCATTGAATAAACTTGATTTTTCTAGAACATTTCCAGGAAATACATCTGTTAACAGAGACATTCAGTTTTTGTGGTTGAGTAACTGTATACATGTAGGGAACATATGCTACATGCCTCTGGATGCTCAGCAGGCCCGTGTGAACAAGGAGGACCTGCTGAGGTGCCATCACAAAACAGTTTTATTTCTGCCTATTACTGTCCTTACCAGCCCACTCTGTGGGCTAGTTTTCCCCCTGCTGGTGGATGAAATTTTCTGATCCCTTTCAGAATTTCTCCCCTGAGGTCCCTTATGTGAGCAACCATGTCTGTATTCTTATTGGTTGCTTACATTTCCTTCCTCATGCTCTGGATGTCTGGTGGCACCTCTAGTCATCTGGGGCCTCTTTGCTGCTCCAGGCAGCCCTCTGAGAAGGGACCTAAGCCCACTCCATACCAGCTTTCTCTTTCAGTAGTCCACAACGGGTGAGAAACACTTGTGCATTTTTTGTCACAATACATTTTCAGAGTGCAAACCAACTTCAGCACGGTAGCCGCCTCTCCCGTGAACCACATCCAAGCATCTGACCAGCTGGTTTCCAAGGATTAGACAGTTCCCAGTCCAAAGTGTCCCTGAAACTGCAGTGGATACATCTCATGCAGTCTGAGTAGTCTCTTTGAAGCCCCTCTTATGACTTGTCATCATAATGTGGTCCTCCGCCAGTTTCCTAGAAAGCTAGTGACAGTTCAGCTCTCTCTCAAGGAACACCCTTCCCATCTCTTACTACCTCAGACATTTTTATATTCCTATTGGGCATGAGGGTTCAAGAGCTCTGTGACCAGAATGTCACCATCTCCTTTGCAAATTCTGTATCACAGTATCACGCTTGACCAAGAACATGGCATCTTGTTGTCTTGGTGCTTCAACCAAAATGCCCATTTTAACATCGTCTACTATTTTCAAAACAAATCATTTAATGCAGCTGTTAAATTTGATATAAAATTTGGTATCAAGGGTTCATGTTCAAAGACCATTTGTTTTCAAATTTATTGTTCTTTAAGCTCTTATGAACTTTTTAAAAAGATGAAACTAGTTTTTATGAGTTAGTAGCCACACTTTGGGTCACCTTTCAGTCTTAGGTACTCAAAACACTATTGTAGCACTGACCAACAGAAATATAATATGACCTGCATATGTAATTTTAACTTTTCTAGTAGCCACATGAAAAAGTCAAAAGAAACAGGTAAAAATAATTTTAATAATACATTTTTTTAACCCAGTATCTTCCAAAGTTTTATTTTAATAGATACTCATTATTAAAAATTATTGAGATATTTTGCATTCTATTTTCCATACTAAGACTTTGGATTCTAATGCATATTATGCCATATCTCAGTTTGGGCCAGCTAGAAACCACATGTGGCTACTGGCTACCACATTAGACAGCACAGCTTTAGAGCTTTGCTTCTAGCATTATACATCAGCACCTCACCCTAAGGTCTCTGTTAAGTATCCAGTTTTCCTTCTTCCTGCTGCTGCTGCTTCAACTGAAAACCGTTTTTAAGTTTATTTATTTATTTTGAGAGAGAGAGAGATAGAGAGAGAGTGTGAGAAAGAGCACATAAGTAGGGAAAGGGTAGAAAGGAGAGAGAGTCCCAAGCAGGCCCTGACCAATTAATGCAGAGCCCAAAGTGGGGCTTGAACTCATGAACTGTGAGTTCATGACCTGAGTTGAGGTCAAGAGTCAGATGCTTAACCGACTGTGCTACCCAAGTGCCTCTTTTTTAAATTTTAAGAAAGCAGCATCTTAGAAAATCAGAGCCTGTATTGGTATTTAAAAATAAACCAATGTAAAAGAACCCAGAATTCGAGGTTTTAGGATAAAGTCTAATTAGGAATTTCTAAGTTGAATTTTGTTCAAATATAAGTGATTAGCAAAATCTCTTGTGGTCATATCAATGAGATATAACAACTATACAAAGGTTTCATGAAGGCTGGGCTAGTCACTATGATGGAATCAGAAAGAAATGTATGGTTCTTGGCATTAGGGACTGAAAATCATTTTTCGAAAAGTTAGAAATGTATATATGAAATGTTAAAATAACTATGCAGAGTTAAGATTTAGCTAGGCAGAGGAGATGTGGGAAAGTACCACAGATGAAGGGAAGAGAGTACAAAGATGCAGAGGCCAGAATTGACCAGGGGAAAATGGAGGACAAAGTTGCCCTTAGGAAGTCCTTGCTATGCTAGCTGTCTTAGTGTTGGAGACTTCTTATGAGAAAAGGGGAGTGGGCATGATGTCAACTTGCCTAACTCCAAAGAAGGGTAGGTCTATTTCAGATCTCTCTGTGGTGACCTTCTGTTCTACCGAACTGTGGCTTCTGCACTGTTTCTGTATGAGGCAGAGTATTGGGACTTCACAAAATTCTTTGCATATATAAATTAGTGGCTGGACTGGTCTATTTCTGAAACTGTTTTAGCTTAATTTTGTGGATAGCAGCCTGGAGACCCTTACCAATTTTATATGCTCAATTGAGAGTCCTCGAGAACACTTGGTGTTTATGTTCCCTAGTAGTTATGGCCTCTAGAGAGTCTGTGCTGTTTTCGTTTTATGAATGTGTATTGGACAAATATATGGGACTTCATGGTCTAGATGATGTGCCAAAGTACTTTTTGTAGAACATTAGTCCCATGGGGATTCCATGAAATGAAGTTTCCATGGTCAATAGCATTTTGGAAACTCTATACCATGTCTTCCTTCTGGAGAGGCGGTGGTTATATTAGCATGTTAGCTCTCGGGAGTCCTTCAAGAAGGTAACTGTTTTTACTCAGCACTTCTAATTCCATGAATGTTAGAATCCCAATCCTCCGCCTTTTTCCTCCATTAACACCTTTAACATCTTTAACATCTTTATCCTGAAGATCTGGAGTCTGAGTATTTTAACAGTTATTTTGAAAGTCACTTGACATCTCTGTGATGATACCTTCATGTTCTACATAGATATTTTAAATCCATATATGATCCTTATCTGGAGATGAATATTTGCTGCATGTCTAAAGGTTCTTGGAGAGAGATGGTTATCATGTAGTAACTTACCTTTTGTGTTCCTATGAGGATCCATTTGGCCATAAATTGAAATACCATTCCTTGGGGTTTGGTTTTCAAATATTTTGAAGTATCACCTAGGCAAAGTGGACTATCCCTGAAATATTTGATAAATAATAGTTCTGAAATATTTGATATGGTTGGCATGTATGCCATCTGTTTTTTAATCAGCACTTTAGGGTTCTACTTACCAGAATTGGAAACGAGAGCCTCTTTTTCTAGATTGACTAAATTCTTTTCTTTCAGGGTCAACTTTAAGGCTTATTCCTCCAGTCTGTTCTTAGCCATGAGGAGAGCCACCTCCCGGCTCCATCAGTTTCCTTGCATCTTCACTGCCTCTCCCTACCCAGACCTCCTCCATGTTTCTATTTGATGGTCAGTGCATGCATTAAACGTTTGGTCTTGGTCTTTCATTTTAAGCCACATTAGCCATTTTAGTATTTTTATCATCTAATGAATTCTTATTTTTCTTGTACTTTCATTACATTTTTAAATTGGGTGACCCAGACTTTGCCTTAGGGTGTGTGTGTGTGTGTGTGTGTACGTGCACGCATGTGTGTGTATTATATATGTGTATGTCTATAATGATGATTTTTAATGATGTTTATTACCAAGTAAGGAATGAGCATGTTCATCTTGTCAAAAACTTTTTTCCATGTACATGTATTAATTCTTGTGTTGAAATATTTATGCCAGCAATAAAAATATCTAGAATCCTATCTCATGGCTTTTAGGAAGCCTTATAAATAAGTTATGATATTTTAAGTTTTCTTAAAAATATTTTCTTCACTAAATGAGACATAAGTGACATTGATTTTAAAATATGAATACACACACACACACACACACACACACAGCTATGAATATGTGAACGTATACACACCCATTTTTTAACTAGTTTTTTTTTTTTTAATTAAATTTGGCCTATCAGATCCCATGATCTGGACATTATCAAATTTGCTAATCCAGTTCTAGTTTTGGTAATTTATATATAGTCTTCCAGCTGGACTATGGTGCTTCCCATAGACCAAAGAACAAAAGCTATGTCTCACTGAGTACCAAATGAAGTGTTGTGAGGAGAGTAGGAATTTATTAAATTATTGTTAATTTACTCAGTTTAGCTGTGGGATCTTGAAGTTGATGAGAAATAGTATTTAAATATTAAATATATTTGTTTAACATAGCATTTTTTAAAAAGGTCATCTGAACAATAGCACCTACAAATGCATCTGTATTTCATGTGGAAATATGAGTACAGATATTGATGGTTGAAATGTGTGGGAAGTGAATTCTGTGGCACACATGAAAGCAAATGTTCTCCAACTTTCCTACCATATTCCCTCAGCAGCAATCCCTTTTCTCTGAACTGTTTCAGAAGAACTTTGTAAGTAAACAATAGATTGGGATATTTATTTCCTCGGGAAATAAAGAATGTTCTAATGGTGCAAATCATAAAACAGGCCCATTTCTATCTCTGTCCCTGGAGAGCCCTCACCCTCTTGCCTGCCCCCCCCAGAGGGGACATTGTTGACCTTCACTGTTGCACGATACTCACCTAGGTGAAATAGAAGACTTACAGGTTTGGGGCCAAATTTTACCCAAACTTAACATGGTTTTATAAATATGCATTAGCTCCTAGGGATCATTTCTTTCCTAAAGTCTTAATGGAAAAGTCTTATATTCTGTTAGGGATTCCAGTGATTTATTCTTGAAATGAAAACTCATGAACTTTAAAAGACAAAGGCAAAGCCATGGCCTTCCAGAAATAAATTTTGATTCATTCTTTGCATAATGATATGTAAGCTTCATTTGCAGAGTGGGGGATATTTTGGAACTTTCTTGTTGTACCATGGGAAAAATAAAAGGCAGAGGCATACGTACATTTTAATGATATAAAACTGGATTTGGATAACAGTGTATAATAGAAGCTTGAATTGCCCTCTTTGAGGAAAACAACCCTTAAACATCATAGAAAATTCTTTCATTTAAAAAAAATAGCATAATTTGGAGTTGGATAGAAAGAACTATTTCTTTTCAGACTTTATTTAGACTTTGTTTCTTTCTACAGTGTTTTTCCACACTGCCAAGCAGAACAAGCTATCACAAACCCAAACAAAAGGCAATGACTCTGAGAAGTCATTACAGCCCTTTACTGAGCCAATGTGAAGTGTGCATAGGGGTCGCATGTTCTCATGGCTCCTCAATTGTTATTCTTTATTTTTTATGAATGAGAGGAAATGGTAGGAAAATTATTTTCAAAGCTAAATTTTATTCCAGGAAATCCTCATTCCAACTTGTCAATATCACATGACAATACTTTAATGATTTTAATTTAAGATGCTTAATGAGGAGATACTGTGTTTTTTCAATTGCCTGATCATTCCTAGAAAACTGGTTAAGAGCTCAGACTCTGAAAAAAATCCTGTTCTATATATATTTATAGGTCTGATTCTGCTTTTTGTTTATTTATTCATTCGTTTTGTTCCACAGTGGAACCATATGGCATTTGTCTTTGTCTGACTTATTTCACTTAGCATATAACCCTGTAGGTCCATGCATGTTGTCTCAAATGTCAAGATCTAATCCCTTTTTATGATTGAGCAATATTCCATTGTATATACATACATACCCCATCTTCTTTATCCATTCATCTACTGATGGACACTTGGGGTTCTTCTGTATATTGGTTATTGTTAATAATGCTTCAGTAAACACAGGGGTGCGTATATCCTTTTGAATTCATGTTTTCATTTTCTTTATGTAAATACCCAGTAGTGGAATTACTGGATCATATGATATTTCTTTCATTTATTTGTTTGTTTGTTTGTTTATTGAGAGAGACAGCGAGCAGGAGAGGAGCAGAGAGAGAGAGTGAGCAAGAGTTAGAGAGAGAGAGAGAGAGAGAGAGGGAGGGAGAATCCTAAGCAGGCTCCCTACTGTCAGTGCAGAGCCCAATGTGGGGCTGGACCTTACAAACTGAGATAATGACCCAAGCCAAAATCAAAATTTGGTGGCTTAACTGAATGAGCCAGCCGGTGTCTCTGGATCATATGGTATTTCTATTTTTAAAATTTTGAGGAGCCTCCACACTGTTTTCCCCTGTGGCTGTACCAATTTACATTCCCACCAACACCGCATGACTGTTCTTTTTTCTACACATCCTCACCAACAACTGTTGGTTTGATTTTAGCCATTCTGATGGGTGTGAGATGCTCTCTCATTGTGGTTTTGATTTGCATTTTCCCTGATGATGAGTGACATTGAGCATCATTGCATGTGTCTGTTGGCTATCTACATGTCTTCTTCGGAAAAATATCTATTCAGGTCATCTGCCCAGTCTTTTTTTTAAATGTTTAGTTATTTATTTTGAAAGAGAGAAAATAAGCAAGGGAGGAGCAGAGAGAGACCCTTTATTGGATATGTCATTTGCAAATATCTCCTCCTATCCAGTACGTTGCCTTTTTGTTTTATTGATGGTTTCTTTCACTGTGAAGAAGCCTTTTGTTTTGTTTTGATGTGGTCCCAGTACTTTATTTTTGCTTTGTTTTCCTTATCTGAGAAGACCTCTCTATAAAAATGTTGCTATGGCCAATGTTGTGGTATTTTAAAATCACACATTTCAAACCTCACTTATTAGAGTTCAGTTTTGTTAAATGTGTCCATAGAAAGATTTGATATTAAGCTTGAAGGAAAGTGTTCAGGAAGAGACATGAGTTTACCTATTGTACATCAGTTATTCCCCAGGCACTGTGCTAATCACTGGAGGTGTGTAATAGAATAGGAAACATACTTACCTCTGCCTTCCAGAGTTACATTCTCATGGGGGAAGTAGAGATTGTAAAAGTGTAAATGCAGAAACACCAAAGTACCGATGTGGAGGAAGGCCATGAAGAAAAATAGGGGTTGTGAGGGCAGAGAACAATGATGCATGTGGGCCAATGGTCAGAGGTGACTCTCTGAAGGGAGAGAAGTTACCAGCCATGTGAGGAATGAGCAGAAGCTTTCTAGGTGGGAGGAAGAACATGAGTAAAGGTCCTAAGATGGCAAGCACCTGTGTATTTGTGGAAATAAAAGAAGGCCTTATCGGACAGAGTTCAGACAGTGAAGAGGAGTGTGGGGAGATGAGGTGGGAACAGTGGTCAAGCGATGTTGTAAGGGAGCATTGTGTACAGTACATCAAGACATGGGCAGCTGTGCTGTGTCACCCACATTGGGGAATAAGAACACTGTAGATTTTTCTATGGCATGTTACAAGCCTGATGGCTAAGGTTGTCTCCGAGAATCTGCCCTAAAGAGCCCCCCAGTACTGACTCAATTAAGGTGGGAGAGTTGTTCTTGTAGGTTTCCAATGCTCTTTAAAACCAGGGGTATCTTGAGTTTTATGTGACTCGTATCGTTTCTCCTCTCACCTTGTGCCTCTGTTAGGACTCTGACCCCTGGCTTTCCCCTAGGAAAGTGATTACACTGGAACTTAGATACTTTCAAAATCTATCAAACAAGTACACCATGAACATGGTTTGTTAAGCCATCAAGCATGTTGAGATTAATTCATGCTTTTCAGTGAACTTCTCCCTGGGGAATGCCTTTGGATGTCATAATAGCAATTCTGGTATCAATAAATCACTTACTGTTTGGACAAGCCATAGCCACCACCTCAGTCATTAGACATATTTGTAATGGTTTATGTGAACAATAACAACAACCACCTAGCAACATACTGTTTGGTCATGTCGTTTTTATGATACCACATGTGGTTTTGCCACATGCCAAACTCTTGCTTTGTCTAAAATATATATTGCAAATTAAACAGCAGTTATTGTTGGAGGCTCACTGCGTACACTACATGAAGTCATGCTGCATGGTGTATGGCTTTACATAAGAGTGACACATTGGTGTTTTTTGCTAGTTTTTTAGTATTTTCCTGCCCCATGAGAGAAGGGACTATGTCTGTCTTGTTTACTGTTTTACTTCCAGTGTTAGGTGCCTAGTAGCTCAGTAAGTCTTTGCTGACTGACTGAATGAATAAATGAATAGTTTTTAGGCACACTTTATTTTTTTAAGTTTATTTATTTTGAGGGAGGGAGAGAGAGAGAGAGAGAGAAAGAAGAAACAAGGGAGGGAGAGAGGGAGCATGAGTTGAGTCAGGGAGGGGCAGTGAGAGGAGAGGGAGAATCCCAAGCAGGCTCTGCACTCAGCACATAGCTTGATGCAAGACTCCATCCCATGACTGCAAGATCATGCCCTGAGCCAAAATCAAGAGTCAGACACCGAACTGACTGAGCTACCCAGGCACCCCAGGCACACTTCATTCCTTGTAACAAAAAAGAAATGAGTGACCTCTGTTTAATGGATAGTTTTCCACTTGACCTTTTAAAACAATCAACAGTGTGAATTATCTGAAGTGTTAATACCTTGGAAAAGCCAAAGTTCTGTGATCCCTTTCACACATGCAGTGTATCTATATGTTATAGACATATACACAGCTTCACTTGGTCCTTGGTACAATCTTGTGAAAATACTTAAGTTTTAAAATCAAGGAAATAGACTGGAAGGACTGTCTGTATCTTCCCTAAGGCAGGTACCTAAGAAAGAGATCTGTTTTCTACCTCGGCCCAGACTGTAGTGCATCCATATTTTCCAACAAATATTTGCCTAGATTTGGAACTTGAATCATCTGTAGGATCATTTAATTCAGCTGTCATTAATTATCTTTATTTTAACTCTACCTTTCTTCTTTTCTCTCCATCCCATTTACTTCTTTGATTCTCAGTTAGCCTGCTGACACTTGACTGTTTCCATTCTCTCTGTCTCAGTCTTTAGATTAAGTGTTGAAATCCTAAATTTTATGTGACTAGGCAAATCTTCATTATTAAATTTGTTGGGGAGAGCTTGTCTTTAATTGTAAACGGATGTTGTATGATGAAATCACTTTTGCCTAGGCTGAAGACAAATAGAGTGATGGATGTGGGAGCTTAGCTGCAATTGAGCTATGAATAGAATAGGAAGAGAACATGGTCCCAGTGGAGCCTGAGAACATTCACAGTAACAGAGAATCTGGTTGTATGAATGAATCGCTCTGCTCTGCTGTAATCTATGTAAAGTGTGAAATTAGACGAGATGTAATGGAGTGTGTGCTCAGGGAAGTGCTGAGAATTGGTTTTCTTTTATGATCAGTTTGTTTTTTTGATACACACATCAGAGGATTTACAGCTTTGTTCTTATAAAAATAACTGGGGGTTTAGAGTAGGAGACTAGTCTCCTGGATAGCATGAGCTCCGTAAGAACAGGGATTTTTTTTCACAATGCCTAGAATAATGGCTGACATAGTAGATGCTCAGTAAATATTTGTTGAACTTGTTGAATGGACTTTTTAACAACAAGACTGGGTTCAGAGTGGATTGAATGATTTGCAGGTGTGTTGTAATGCTGTCTGAGCTAAGCTAATTCAGTGACAGCAAGCTCAAGCTGACTCAGAGTTGGTGTTTGAGTCTTGTCTGCCCCACTGTACCAGTGCATGCCGTTCTAGTCTCTGTTTCCAGGGGGTAGCTTCCTACCCCTCTGACTCACTAGATTTGATTTTGAAATTATAATCAGCTGTAATTTAACTCTATAAGACAGAATAGTAACTTCAGCTAATCTGTGGCTGAAAATGGGGTAAGAATGAAAAGAATTAAAATGGATTGCTTTGGATAGTCTAAAGTGACATGGATTAATATGCTATCAGTTTTCTTCCCCTGAGAAACATTTGGTCACAGGGCGATCTGGCTTTCAGAAGAAATTCAAATTTGGGTGTGTGGCTTTTGGCATAGTCTAGCATCACTGGAATGGTCTAAGTAGATTTTGTTTCTTTTTTCCCATGCCTTGCCTTAGTTGCTCAAAAAGACCCAATCCAATGTCTTGACTGTAAGCTTATCTGTCAGTCATAGGCTGAGAGTTATCTTGCCAAGTCTCATTGAAAAGCCACTTAATGGAGTGCACTTGAGCAGTATATGATACCATGTGAAGCCTCTCAGAAAACTTGAAAAGCTAATGTTATGGGGGAAAAAATGTGGACTTTCAATGGAGAACCTAAGAGAGCAAAAGATTGATTTATTGATTGATAGTTTGGTCTCCAAAGAGCAAAGGTTATATTTCATGTTTCATAGTGCTAGGAAGCTACAGACTTTTAACAGATGCATTTCAGTTGCTCCAAGAGATAGAAATGTCTTGTTTGTTAGATTGTCAGGAACTAATGGTCCAAAAGATTCTGTTTTCTTTTAGCCATGGTGCATTCATAGTGGCTGTGTGTTCTTCTTTGATAATATGACAATATGGGTAGGTATGAGGGTCTGTTGGCCAAAAAACATCTTAAAATAAGATGTTTGATTGAGAAATAACAAGAATGGTGGATACTTCAGGCTTTCTTTTCTAATTTCATTAACTGCAAAAAAAGAAAAAGAGAAAGAAACAGAAATGTCATAATCTATCTCTTTAATTTAAAAACTTATATTTTGTAGCTATTCACTGATTCCTCTTTCTTCTTAAGATTCTATAAAATATTAAACATATTTCAGGAACTTCCTCTTCACTACATAAATATGAAATGTTAACATAAGATTATGCTATAAAGGCAAATATTCTGTCATCCAAAATATTTTAAAGCAATTACAAGACAGCAATTACTGTCCTGAGAAACAAGGAAGAACATATTCTTTTATCCATCACAAATTTATCCTTAGATTCTTATTATTTGGGCTCTTTTCTCCTGTTGTCTTTTAATTCAGTCCATCTTAGAATGACATTCCTCTTAATGTAGAACTGAGTTTAGAATACATAAATTATTTAATGAGCTCCTTTTTAAACTTCAAGAAGTAAATACAAATGATAACTCTTAGTTCTAATGGTCGTTAAGAGATACCTGCACCTTGCTACCCTTAGGGCAGTTTAGATTAATTACATCTAAATGTGCCTGGGTTTAATTAAGTACGGAAGACGTATTCATTGGTTAGGAGCATTTCCTAGGACATGGAGTCTGAAAGGGCCTGATTTATAATTTAATTTTTCTTTCCCTAACAGAAAAGTGCTCTTTTCTTACATGGTTCTCTGGGTAGGACAGAAAGTGCTCTTCTTACATGGTTCTCTGGATTTCTGTGGACTGAGAGAAGACATAGAGTTGAAAAACTCTTTATCTAAATCAGAAGATTGCTGCAGTGTTCTCCTCATTATTCTTCTCATCTTGAGCTGTTCCAGACATCAACAGGTTTCAGAAAGCTAGCTCTAGGCAAGTTGAGACTTCATAGAATATAAAAAATGAAAAAACAAAAACAAAAACACCCCACAACACTGATTCCTTTCCTTTCCCGCCTTTTTGAGAGGGTGGTAGAAATACATGTTCAACTGTATGTAGTTGAAACCACAATATAAAAATAAAAAAAGAAGGGCCATTGTTTCATTTTAAATTTTCCTTTCTCCAAATTTTTAAATTCCAGTTCACTAACATACAGTATAATATTAGTTTCAGGTGTATAATTTAGTAATTCATCATATACATACAATACCCAGTGCTTATTACAACAAGTGCTCTCCATAATGCCCATCACCCATTTAGTCCGTGCCCCGACTCGCATCCCCTCCAGTAACCCTTAGTTTGTTCTCTATGGTTAAGAGTCAGTTTCTTGGTTAGCCTCTCTTTTTCCCCACCTGTGTTCAGTTTGTTTTGTTTCTTAAATTACACATATGAGTGAAATCCTGTGGTATTTGTCTTTCTCTGACTTATTTCACTTAACATAATACTTTTTAGCTCCATTCACATTGTTGCAAGTGGAAAGATTCCATTCTTTTTTATGGCCAAGTAATAGTCCATTGTGTGTGTGCATGTATGTGTGTATGTGTACACATATATATACACACCAGTTCTTTCTTATCCACTCATCAGTCAATGGACATTTGGGCTCTTCTCATAATTTGGCTGTTGTAAATAATGCTGGAATAAACATCGAGGTACATGTGTCCCTTTGAATCAGTATGTTTGTATCCTTTGGGTAAATACTTAGTAGTGCAATTACTGGATTGTAGAGTAGTTTTACATTTAACTTTTTGAGGAACCTCCATACTGTTCTCCAAAGTGGCTGCACCAGTTTGCATTCTGACCAATAGTGCAGGAGGGTTCCTCTTTCTCCGCATCCTTATATTGTTCCCTGTGTTGTTGATTTTAGCCATTTTGACAGGGGTGAGGTAATACCTCATCGTAGTTTTGATTTGTACTTCCCTGATGATGTGATGTGGAGCATCTTATCACATGCCTGTTACCATCTGTATATAAACAAGGGCCATTGTTCTTAAAACTAAGCAACAGACCTAGCAATAATCGTGTAACTTGTTTGCTTCATACATGGAATTAGCCATGCATTCAGTGAATATGGTATTTCTCAGAATTTGTTTTTGCTAGGAACTTATCTATTACAAGCAGGTAAAGAATAACTTCTCACTCTCTGCTATAATTGCTACATTCAGGCATTTATCATGACACCCAAGAAGACTTTCCAGTGCTCTGGGTGAAATCTCTGGTCCTCACATTGCATTTGGGTGGCCTGACTTCCCTTCAAGGCTGTGCTCACCACTTGGGTACATAGTCACTATAAGTGTCTACAAGCCTTAACAAGTTGGAGATTCATTTTTGAAACTGACATTTTTCACTCAAAAATAAATCACAGGATGCACTTTGAAGAGTACAGGTCTAGGAATGGAACATTAACAAAGGATACATCAAACCACAGACACTTTTAGTTGGTCCAATTCACAGTGTTTCCACACAGCCTGAAAAAATAACATTATTACCAGCAAAAGTCTTGTTTTGTCCATAATGTTTAGTCATTATTTCTGTGAACATACTTTTTGAACACGTATTTGGAGGTAGGTACCCTATGCTTCTTACCTTGGAGATTTGGATTTTCTTCCTCATTTTTCTCCTTTAACAAATGAGCTTAACATGAATTTGAACCATTTGCCAACCTTAAAAGGTTTGATTTTTTAAACTATTTTTTTCTCAAATACTTGAATCAGTAGAATCCCTCTTGATTTTCTGCTCCATCCCTGGCCAAAATATGTATTCTAATCTTGAAGTTCTTCTTGTCAACACTGTGTTCTAAAATTGTTTGTTGGTATAAAAAGCCATAATATTTTAGTAATGACTACAAAATAACAGCTTAATTTTTTTAATTGAATTGTTAAGCTGCATAAGTCAGTCTTTTGGTGCCAGATGAAGACTTCTTTTACAACAAAACATATGTCATAAATATACTAGTGTTCTTAAAAATTTTTTTAATGTTTATTTTTGAGAGAGAGACAGAGACAGAGCACGAAATGGGAGGGGCAGAGAGAGAGAGGGAGGGAGACACAGAATCTGAAGCAGGCTCCAGGCTCTGACGTGTCAGCACAGAGCCCGATGTGGGACTTGAACCCACGAACCAGGAGATCATGACCTGAGCTGGTCAGATGCCTAACCAACTGAGCCACCCAGGTGCCCCATAAATATACTAGTCTTAATGACATAGGCCATCTCAGCCCTTGTGAGAAACCCTTATGGTCATGCTGTATTAGCCAGATCACTTCCTAACTTTCACTCATTATTTCATGCATTATGGAGAGTCACCAACACACGAAATATTAAAGTAAAACTGACACTGTTGAGTAATCAAAACTGTTGACTATAGAATCTCCAGGGAAGGAGGGACAATGAGCATTCTTTGGACCACTTAATTCAAGAAAGAACAGGCTTTGTTTATTTAAGAGGCTAGTTCATCTGTTTCCTGGTTGCATTCTAATTGTGAAAATGCCAGAGTGTATTACAATGGATAAAAAGGGGGGAAAATAAAGTATAATTTAAGTGGGCCAGGAAAGAGTGGTGGTAGACGTTTGAATGTTCCCTTGGAATTAATCAGTGCTTTATAAACCTAAAATACTTAATCTCAAGAACTGAGTTTCTGACTCAAGTTACACAGGAGAAAATACTAGTTGGCTTGAGAATGGAAAAACCTTGGTTCATATAAATTTGTACACAGATTCCTTTAGCATGGGAGAATTATAATTAGGGATTCAGAATCTTGAGAACATGATTGTGACCTAGTTATTCCTGTACTGCAAGTGCTCATAGGAGGTACTGGCTAGACCTGAAAATAATGAATTAGGAGATTCCAGCTGGGATATGATGAAAGCATTTTTGGGAATCTCTGTATCTTGGCTGGACCACATGGGTTATAACTTGGAGAGACCTAAACTAGTAGTAGTATATGACAGATTTATAACCCAATTGATGTTGGGCATCAGAAAAAAAGGCTGAGGTTAAAAAAAACAACTTGAAAATTATGAGCTTTAAAAGAATTGCCATTGGAAGGGAGGCTGAAGAAGTAAAGCATGCATTCCTTATGAGAAGGAAAATAAAAATAATAAAGATTGAGGGTGAGGCATTGTACGAGAAGCTTGGTGGTATGTTTTTCATAGTGAACCCTCCTTCTACAACTTCTTAGCCACGTTTGCTTCATAGTTCTCCATGCTACCTCTTCTGCCTAACACATTATATAGCTGTTTGTGATCTAGCTTTTCCACGATGCTATTGAATTTCATGAGGGCAGGGATTACTTTCCGGCACGACTCCCCCAGCTACTTTGTTGTTTCCTCAGCTACCAAAGTGGTGTCTGACATGTAGTAGACTTCCACTAGAAATATAGTAAATGAATGAAAGAATGAATGGTAGGGGCGCCTGGGTGGCTCAGTCAGTTGAGCGTCTGACTTCAGCTCAGGTCATGATCTCATGGCTCCATGGGTTCAAGCCCCACATTGAGCTCTGTGCTGAAAGCTCAGAGCCTGGAGCCTCCTTCTGATTCTGTGTCTCCCTCTCTCTCTGCCCTTCCCCTGCTCATGCTTTGGCTCTCTCTCTCAAAAATAAATGAACATTAAAGAAATTAAAAAAAATTTTTTTTACAAGAATGAATGGTATAAGTGTAAGCCAAAAATGTACTTTAGTCTGTCTTTCCTTCATTCCTTCCTCCTTCCCTCCTTCCAGCAAATACTTGTTAGAATGTGCCAGTGGACAAAGACTGAGGAAACAAGATTTCTGCACTCCTGGAACTTACAGTCTATTGGAACAAATCCAATCATGCAAGTGAGGGTGTAAATGAGTAAACAAGGGAGTCCAGTACACGGTAATAGGGTTATGATAGACATATACACCGAGTATAACATATGTATAAGGGAAAAAAATGCCTATCAACTGAGAATCCAGGAAGATTTTGGGGAGGAGTAGAAAATTTAAGATTTAAAGACTTAGAGTGATTTGTATGAGTTGACAGGAAAAAAAAAAAAAAAAAGTCTTGGCCTAGAAGAATAAAACAGGGAAACTGAAGCTAGC
This sequence comes from Hyaena hyaena, assembly GCF_003009895.1. NCBI lineage: Eukaryota > Metazoa > Chordata > Mammalia > Carnivora > Hyaenidae > Hyaena > Hyaena hyaena. Next base: position 381,721 of record NW_024081363.1, read on the forward strand.
TCATTGTGAATGGAGAGATGATACTAGAGCAAATGGAGTTTGGAGGTAATCAAAATGGGTAGTAATTTAAAAATTATTGTCTTTACAAGATGTTTTGGCATTTTCAGTGAGTCAAATATACTGAGGCTTCATAATACTTCAAATAGGTGAGATCATTCGGTCTGATCATCTTAACCTTTTTGGTCTCCCAGCTTCCAATTTATTCCTTCCCAACTTGCTGTCCTAGGCTAAGAATTAAGCAGAGCTCTAAAGCAGGGCCACCATTTCTCTGCCAGCACATTATTTGGAGTCTGAAGTCTTTCTCTTAGCGTAATAACTGGTTGCAAGGCTGTAAAGTCTGTGTTAGGACAATGGCCCTTTCAGGCTAATTTTGTTATCTGTGATTGTGGGCAGGGGTTATTCTGAGAGAACCCTCTTGCCTTCCATGTTATTTATACAGGCTATTTCCAATTTCTAATCTGCAAGTGTCCTCTTCTGAAACCTGTGTTTATGGTTAGCTCTAGGAATGCCTACCTATTGAGTAAAGTGGTAGTTCTGTGTTAATTGGATCTAATGTAACCTCCAAATTTTAGTAGCTTTAGTCTTAGTATCTTTACATATGATGGGTTTGTCATCCATATTTGTTCATTTGAATTGATATTTAAAATTAAATGGGGCGCCTAGTTTCAGCTGGTCCACCCGAGACCTCCTGAGCGCCAACCCTAGTCCCCCGCGCGGTCCCATTTCCGCTCCAACAAGATGAAAGAGACTATCATGAACCAGGAGAAACTCGCCAAACTGCAAGCACAAGTGCGCATTGGTGGGAAAGGAACTGCTCGCCGAAAGAAGAAGGTGGTTCATAGAACAGCTACAGCAGATGATAAAAAACTTCAGTTCTCCTTAAAGAAGTTAGGGGTAAACAATATTTCTGGTATTGAGGAAGTGAATATGTTCACAAACCAAGGAACAGTGATCCACTTTAACAACCCTAAAGTTCAGGCATCCCTGGCGGCGAACACTTTCACCATTACAGGCCATGCTGAGACAAAGCAGCTGACAGAAATGCTACCCAGTATCTTAAACCAGCTTGGTGCAGACAGTCTGACTAGTTTAAGAAGGCTGGCTGAAGCTCTGCCCAAACAATCTGTGGATGGAAAGGCACCACTTGCTACCGGAGAGGATGATGATGATGAAGTTCCAGATCTTGTGGAGAATTTTGATGAAGCTTCCAAGAATGAAGCAAACTGAATTGAGTCAGCTTCTGAAGAAGATAAAACTTGAAGAAGTTACTGGGAGCTGCTATTTTATATTATGACTGCTTTTTAAAAATTTTGTTCATGGATCTGATAAAATCTAGATCTCTAATATTTTTAAGCCCAAGCCCCTTGGACACTGCAGCTCTTTTCAGTTTTTGCTTATACACAATTCATTCTTTGCAGCTAATTAAGCTGAAGAAGCCTGGGAATAAAGTTTGAAACAAGATTAATAAAGTTCTTTGCCTAGTAAAAAAAATAAATAAATAAATAAAAATAAAATTAAATGGACAAAGCAACAGTGACTTTTATAAAATTAGATGCTATTTTGTGTCTTGAGTTTCCAAATGGGAGCCTCCTAATTGTCCCGATCTGATGTCAAGTGGAAACCATTGCTTACTCTTGACCTTTATCATGTTCTTAATCATGTAAGCATTTTTTGGAGTATTTTCTAGCTCATTACATTTATATTTGTCTTATTTTATAATGATAAGAACGGGAGATGTTTAGGCTATAGATGTATCTTTGCAGGAAGCCTGCACAAAGTAGATGCTTCATCCATATTTGTTGAGTCGGTGAATAAGAGATAATTTTGGAACACACATCTGATCATTAGCAGCTTTCACTGTCTTTAGGAAAAAGTCCAGACTCCTTTGCAAGAGGAACCAGGCCATTTATAATCAGGAACTGGTAGACCTTCTGGCTTTATCTCATGCTGTCACAACTGAAAATTCATGTTGTGCAGTTGCATTCACAGCTCTGTGTCTGGACTCATTCTGTCCTTTATCTCTGACAAATTCTTTACTGATCCACCAGATATGAAAGTTTCCCCAAGCCCTACTGCAAAAGAATGACTTCTTCAATATTTCTAAAACATCTCATATGTACTTCACTTTAGGTACTTTTCTCTCCTCTGGGTGGTACACTCAAGACAGAGTCTCTGTCTTATTTACCCTGTGTCTAAGAGTCTGATATTGTGTTTTGACCATAGCAAGGACTCCATCATTTATTTTGAATGAATAACCAGAGTGATTGTGTGAGGGCCAGAGCTTGAAGTTCACCTAGGTGTTTTAAGTTAAAAAAAATCTTTATAATATTTATTTTTGAGAGAGAGAGAGGGAGGGAGAGAGAGAGAGAGGGAGAGAGAGAGAGAGAATGAATGATGGACTGTGAACAGGGGAGGGGCAGAGAGGGAAGGAGACACAGAATCGGAAGCAGGAAGCAGGCTTTAGGCTCTGAGCTGTCAGCACAGAGCCTGATGGCAGCGCTCGAACTCATGAACTGTGAGATCATGACCTGAGCCGAAGTTGGATGCTTAATGTACTGAGCCACCCAGGCGCCCCAAAAAGTTCACTTAGTTCTGTAGCCCATGTTACACACCATGAGGTCAGGGCCCTGCAATTGAGACAAGGCAGACAGGGTTAGCAGGCTGAAGAGGCCTAACCGATTGCTGGGCCATCTGTAGAGAGGAGTGACCATTGCCAGCTTCTAGAAAGCCATAGATTCTAGCCTGCCTGCTCAGCTGGCCCTCTTCAGGGAAGAGTCCTTGAATGGTGCTGTCCTTGATGCCTTGCTGGCAAAGCCTTTCCTGGGAGATCTGGATCAGTCGGTTCACAGACTTTCTTTAGTTGTTTGCCAGGCATCTGGTTAAAGGAAGTATGCCAGACTTCAAGGGACTGATGAGAATTCGAGATCTCTTTGTTGGGCCACAAGTTGTAATTGAGAGCCATATCTTAGGAGCATAATAGAGATTATTTTCCTTAGAACTATGATTTTACATTTGCTGATGCTTGTTTCATAGTTAACTGTCCAGTCGCTTAGCCTTGTAACAGCTTTCTGTGTTATAATAATAGGTACTGTGCTTTTTATTTCTATTATATACTATGCCACAGTGTTTAATTAATAATTCATTGGATTCTGTTAGCACATGAGGAGTAATAGCGGTGTTTAGTGCAGAAATGTGATTAAGTGTCATTCACTGTGCCGTATGAGATAAATTTGCTTCCTCACACAAGCCTCAGATGTGCAGTTCCAACATATAATTTGTTTTGTGTATTCTGGGCTGTAACTCAGACTATATGGGTATAAATATAAAAGCAAAACTACTAACTTTCAAAAATAATTTGATATAATCCCAAAACATAGATCTCAGAGGAGATTCCTTTCTTAGTTGAAATGCTTTGTTAACTTCTTGTGTTCAGTCAAACTCCTTACCTTGGCACACAAGACCTCTTAGGATCTGGCCCTACCCTCCTTCCCCAGCTCTTTCCCCACTGCTTCTGCCAGCAGGTACCTTCCGTCTGTCTGAGGAACCGTGCCCACTTCCTCCCTTCGTCCTGTTGTTCACACGTACAGGGTTTTCCAAATTGGGTTTTGTCTACAAAACAGAGGGCACTACCAAAGTGCCCTTTGCCTATTGTTTATTTAAAATTTCTTGAAATGTCGAAGAGTATAGGGAATGATATAAGAGCCGTGTGTAAATGTTCCACTTGGGATTAACAAATGGTAGCATTTTATGTATTTTGCCTCTATGGGAAACAAACCATAACATTTCAGACAGGGCTGAGGTCTCCTCTTTTTTTTTTTTTTTTTTTTTTTTTTTTTTTTTTTTTTTTTTTTNTGTAAATGTTCCACTTGGGATTAACAAATGGTAGCATTTTATGTATTTTGCCTCTATGGGAAACAAACCATAACATTTCAGACAGGGCTGAGGTCTTCCTTTTTTTTTTTTTTTTTTTTTTTTTTACCCTTCCTAGTTCTTCAGCCATTCCTCTCTCCAGAGTCATCTGTCATGAATTTGTCATGTATTTTTTCATGTCTACACTTCACTATACAGAAGAGTTCATGGCCATTTGTAAATGTGTAGATTTTGCCGTACACTTTCTCTCCCAGATTTTAAGCTCCACTGGGAGCTCTTTGCTTCTGGTGGGTTGAAGATTCTTTGTTTTGTTTTCTTTTTTTTTAAATTAATTTATTTAAATTTAAGTTAGTTAACAAATGAAATTCACTTGTTGCTTATTTTTTTACAGTTTCCTGAAACTAAATTTCTGGTCTGGAGAGTTTTGTCAAAGTCTTGTAAATTTTAAATTTGATTTTTCACTTTATTGGAAGCTTGATTGACCTTTCCTCTTACAGTCTTCTTGCTCCCACACCACAAATATTAATTATATATAATACATACTTTCTTTTTATAGACATCATATTACCTTTCCATTAACTTGGTAGCTGTAGCAATGAGAATCTTTCACTTACAGTGTTCAGAATTCAAAGTAATACATGTTTATAATGGACAATGTGACAAGGATTTTTTTTAAGTCAGAAAAGTGCAAAGCTGTTAGAAAAACATACTCATAGGCCCCTGGGAATTACTGTTAGCATTTAATATGCTTATTTAAGAAAATTTGGAAAGTGAAGGGAAGTAGGGACAAAAACTACATACCATACTAATATAATGACAGTTGATATTTGCTTGATGTTATTTCCTTCTGACTTTTATTTACATAATCATTTACTTCACAATCAGGACATAAATGCAGTTCATATTATACATTAATTTACACATAAACATTTAAAAAATATATAATCCTGTGTTTCCATTTTGTTGTGCATGTAGGCTCTACCTTTAGTTTTTATTTCTTTTGTTGTATCACTGTGTGTAATATTTTGTGCATAGAGATTTTTCTGTATTTAGAATAGAGCAGAATTATTAAGTATGGCTCTGAAAATCTTAAAGTTCTTAAAACATATTGCTAGCATGGTTACATGTGCTTCTGAGTGTCTGGGTCCTGGCTTCTCATTCTTAGAACTATTTCTTTTTAAAGTAATCAAAAAAGAAACTACATTTTTGCTCATCCCTGTCAACAGCCATCAGCTTTTTATAGAATTAAATTTTTAAATCTTTATCTTATTTACTTTAAATATTTTTTGAGGGGCCCTGGGTGGCTCACTCAGTTGAGCATCCGACGTCAGCTCAGGTCATGATCTCACAGTTCATGAGTTTGAGCCCTCTATCAGGCTCCGTGCTAACAGCTCAAAGCCTGGAGCCTGCTTCAGATTCTGTATCTCCCTCTCTTTCTGCCCCTCCCCTTCTCTCACTCTTGCTCTCTCTCTCTCAAAAAGAAACATAAAAAATTAAAAATTTTTTTAGATATTTCTAGTTTTTACTAGCATACAGATATATTACATGTAGATCTTTTCCTTATGGTTTCATTTATGGCTTTTGAGGTCAAAGAGCCCCTCTACTTTAAAAGATTTGATAAATATTTTGATTTATAGTCTTTGAATGTTTTTGTGGTTTGATTTTTAAATACTTTCGATGCTTTAGTCCAGTTTGGACTTGCTGTAGGCTTAAAACAAATTATACTGAATTACCATTGTTCTGCTTTGCCTAAATTAAACCAGTGATAAATGCAGTGGTAGATAGATAAATTCCAGGATTCGTCTCACATCTTTTTGTACCCAGTCGATTCTTATTAGGTGTGTTCTTTACATCAGATTGATGGGTGTTAATAAAACGTTGGCGAACCTTGGACTTCCCCAACTCACGCTACCCCTCTGTGGCTCAGTGGGGATTTGGCAGCTGTCTGATGGATACGTTGCTCTTATTTTCTGATTGTCCTCCAGCTAGTTCACTCATGCTAGGTTTTTTTGGCCTTTCTTTTGGGCTTGTGACTCTGCGTTCAGCATTACTCAACAAACCCATTTTCCTTAGGCCCTGGGAGGTCTAAAACACAGGGTCATTCATCCGTCTGCAGGATCCTTTCCAATCACCTTTCCTCCAGGATCTGCTCGCCCATCTCCTGCAGACTGGCCAGCAGATGCAGTTCGCCTGGGCTGGCCGGCACACTCTTCCTTCTTACTAGCTGAAAGCCTTTCTTTTCTAGTTCCACGGCTTCAGAATAAACAAGTATTCTGTTTATAGCAACAACATTGTGTGTGTGTGTTTTAAAAGGAATGAGGAGTAAGTGATTCAATAACTGATCAAAAGCTGACTTTAAAATAAGCTAGACTTTGTAAGACAGCTTTTGCAACTCCCCAGGGTAAATGTGGTGAGCTCCTTATCACTCAGTGTTCAACAGAGATGGGAAAACATTTACGAAATGGTGTATAGGAGAGTCAAGCAGTTCATGAGGATAAACTCAATAACCTTATCACCCTAGAGTTCTAAAGTTACGTGAGCAGAGACACCAGGGTGGCTTAGTCCTTTGAGCGTTCGGCTTCAGCTCGGGAGCATAATCTCACAGTCTGTCAGTTCAAGCTCTGCATTGGACTCTGTGCTGACAGCTCAGAGCCTGGAGCCTACTTTGGATTCTGTGTCTCCCTCTCTCTCTGTCCCTCCCCTACTCGCGCTCTGTCTCTCGCTCTCTCAAACATAAATATTAAAAAATTTTAAAAACTTTTTAAAGTTATATGAGCATCCCATGTTCCACCTCCTTTGTTTTTCTCAGAGTTTTCCCTACATTTGTAGTTGCAAAAGCACAAAACAAAAAGCTATATTCTATGGTCAGTTTGGAAAAAATAGATTTTCAGAAATACAGGAAAAATATTTTAAAATGGGTTATCTACCCCAGGTGGTTAAAAATACAAAGTTTATTCACCTAGTAGGTGAAACAAACTGCACATACACAAAAAGAGTAGCAAGCCTGTATGGCTGAGATACAACTAGAACAATCTAACTGTAGATTTGTAAGGTTTAGTATATGGATGTATCAGTTCCTATGTGCTTCTTTTAAAACAATTGATGAACCAATTGGGTTTTTAAAACAAAAAATAAATATAAGAACTGATGGTCCAGTTGGGTTTTTAAAACAGCTTTATGGAGATATTTTAAATACCATAAAATTCACCAATTCTTTTTTTTATTACTTTAAAAAAATTTTTTTTAAATTTATTTCTGAGAGAGAGAGAGAGAGCGAAAGAGAGAGAGAGAGAGAGAGAGACAGAGAGAGACAGACAGACAGACAGCCAGACAGCCAGCATGAGCATGGGAGGGTCAGAGAGAGAAGGAGACACAGAATCTGAAACAGGCTCCAGGCTCTGAGCTAGCTGTCAGCACAGAGCCTGATGCGGGGCTCAAACCCATGAACCATGAGATCATGACCTGAGCCGAAGTTAGGCGCTTAACCAACTGAGCCACCCAGGCACCCCAAAATTCACCCATTCTTAAGTGTATGATTCAGTGCTTTGTAGTAAGTTTGGAGTTCTACAGTCATTGCCACAATTTACATTTTAGGACATTTAGAACATTTCCATCTCCCTCAATAAGATCTTTTGTGCTTATTTACAGGCAGTCCCTTTCCTCCATCCCAACCCCACCCCAGAAACCACTAATCTATTTTATCTCTCTCTAGATTTACTGTTTATGGACCTTTCATATAAATGCAATCTTATGTATATAAGACATGTATCTGGCTTTCTTTACTTTGCATAACATTATAGTACCTGTAGTATGTATTAGTTTGTTCCTTTTTATTGCTGAAAAATATTCCATTGTACAAATACACCACATTTTTGTTCACCCATTTACCAGCTAAAGGACATTTGGATTGTTTCTGGTTTGGGGCTATGATAATAACTGCTCTGAACATTCTTGTACAAGTCTGTGTGTGACTGTATGTATTCATTTCTCTTGGGTAGATACCTAGGTATGGAATTGCTGGATTGGATGCTACATTTATGTTTAACTTTTTAAGGAACTGCCAAATTGTTCTACAAGGTGGTTGTACCATTCTACACTCTCCTCAGCAATGTACCAGAGTTCCAGGTTCTCCATATCCTTACCACTACTTTTTATTGTTTGTTTTTTACATTGTAGCCATTATAGTGGGTGTGAAATGGTGCCTCATTACAGCTTTAATTTATAAGTTCCTTATGGCGAATGATGTTAAGCACCTTTTCATGTGTTTATTTATGTATCTTCTTTGGTGAATTACCTATTCAGATATTTTACCAATTTTAAAGTGGGGTTATTTTTCCTCTCATTATTGAGTTATAATATGAGTTCATTATGGTTTATGATGCCATCTCTTTATCAGATATTGCAAATATTTTCTGTCACTTGTCTTCATTTTCTTGACATTGTACCTTGAAGTATGACAGTTTTTTATTTTGTTGATGTCAATTAATCCATCTTTTTCTTTAATGAATTGTGCTTTTGCAGTTGTAACTAAAAACTCCTTGCATAAACCAAGAACTTAAAATGTTTCTTTTATATTTTCTTCTAGCAGCTGCATTGTGTTAGGTCTTATATTAAAGTTTTGGTCCATTTGAATTAATTTTTGTGAATGGTGTTAAGTAAGTCAATTTTGTGGGAAGTCATGGGGATATCCAATTTTCTTAGTACCATTTGTTGAAAAGCCATCCTTGTTGAGTTTCCTTGGCACTTTCGTTGAAAATCAATCAACCATAATTGCAAGTGTTTATTTCTGGACTTGCTTTTCTGTTCAACTTGTCTATATCTCTATCTTTAGTACCATAGTCTATTGATTACTGTAGCTTTATAGTAAGTTTTATAGTCCTCCAAGTTTATTCTTTTTCCAAATTGTTTTGTCTATTCTAAATCCCATGGGAATTTTTTTCCATTGAACCTACAGATCAATTTGTGGAGAAATGCCATTTTAATGATTATAAGTTTTCCATTCCATGAACATGGAATGTCTCCCCACTCTTCAATTTCTTTTAGAAATCTTTTGTAGTTTTCAGTGTGAAAATTTTGCACTTGTGTTGTTAAACTTATTACTATAAACTTTATTGTTTTTGATATAATTTTGAATGGAATTAAAAAAATATTTTTAGATTGTTCATTGGTAGTATATGTAAATATGATGGCTCTTTAAATGTTGATTTTGTATTCTGTGACCTTGTTGAACCTGTTTATTAGTTATAGTAATTTTTTTGTAGATTCCTTAGGATTTTCTACATACAAGATTATGTTGCTGATGAATAGAGATAATTTTACTTCTTCCTTTTCAAACTGTATGCTTTTAGTTTCTTTCTTTGCATTACTGGCTAGAACACCCAATACAGTGTTCAAGAGAAGTGACAAAAGCAGACATCCTTGCCTTGTTTCTGATCTTGGGAAGAATATGTTCATTATTTCACTGTTATTTATGATGACAGCTATAGGTTGAGGGATTTAACTCATATTGTTTATATTTATATTTTGTTAAGTGTTATCATGAATGGACATAGGACTTTGTCAATTGCTTTTCCTGCATTTGTGGAGATGATCATGGTTTTTATCCTTCACTTTATTATTATGGTATTCATATTAATTGTTTTTCAGATGTTACTTTTAATTTTTTTAATGTTTATTTTGAGAGAGAGAGCTCGCAGGGTTGAGGGCAGAGAGAAAGAGGAAGACATAGAATCTGAAGCAGGCTGTAGACTCTGAGCTGTCAGCACAGACCCAGATGCAGGGCATGAACCTACAAACTGTGAGATCATGACCAGAGCTGAAGTCAGATTCTTAATTCACTGAGCCACCCAGGCGCCCTTGATTTTCAGATGTTTTAAGTCAAACTCGCATTCCTGGGTAAATCCTACTTGGTCATAGTGGATAATCTTTTTTATATATTGTTGGAGGCAGGTTTTAGTATTGTGTTGAGGGATTTTGTGTCTCTGTTCATAAGGGATATCGGTCTGTAGTGTTCTTTCCTTGTGATGTCTTTGTTTGGCTTTGGTTATGAGGGTAATACTGGCTCATAGAATAAGATGACAAGTGAGCCAAGGGATGTTTGTTTTTTAAACTAGTTACAGTCAGGAGGAGGAAAGGATGCTGTAGCGGTGTTTCTTTATAGTGGAATTCCATTTAAATATTATTTTAAATCTGCTAGGAACAAATACTTTGATAAAATGTAATAAAACATATCACTAGAAAAATGATACAAAAATATACAAATACAAGCTTCATTTATAAAATAGATTTAGCTTATATGAAACAACTGTGTCAAATTGATACAACAGTTTCTACAGGCTTTTTACTTTTTCAGAATTGCAATATAATGGACATATCACATTATATTCGTTGCAGGTGTACAACATAATGACTTGATATTCGTGTATATTGCAAAAGTATCACCACAGAAAGGCTAGTAAATATCCTTCACCACATATAGTTACAGTGTTTTGTTCTTATGCTGAGAGTTTAAGATTTACTCTCTAAGTAACTTTCAGAGGCTTATTATTGCTCTTAATTTCTATACTTATTTCATCACAGACTGGATACAGACACTTCTCCCAAATCTGTCAGCACCTTTGAGTAGCACGTATGCAGGCTTCTGCTTCTCAAACTTTCACGTACCCAGAAATCACCTGAGGATTCCACACAAATGCAGATGCTGATTCAGTAGGTCTGGGTCAGGGCCTGAGGTTCTGCATTTCTCTGAGCTCCTAGGTAATGCTGATGATCTTGGTCCCCAGACCATGCTTTGAGTACTACAGCTATGAAGTATACTGCAGAAAGTAAGATAGATGTGATTCTTTTATAACTCTATCATAAATTGTGTTGGGACATACTTTGGTTTTTCAAACACAGTTGGATTGGCGTTCAGTGCTCATGGTACTCTAGATATCGGTTGTTTTTCTTGGCCTCTAACCCCCCAATGCTCATCTATAAATCGAGGGGGATGAACTAGAAGATCTTGGAAGTATCTTCCAGATCTCACAGTCTGTGATTTTAAGCATACATGTCAAGGGAGATTTATGGCTGCATTTGCATTTTCTTTTTGTATAAATCTAATACAATAGGAACCCCAAACCTTATGTTGTTACCACAGTTCTTAACATGATGTTAAAACTAACCATAAAGATGCTTTCCTAAATTTTGAATGATACAAAAAGATTAGTAACAACATTCAAAGATTTTTCCGTGTTGAAGCCTTCAAAAAGTGGGCGGGAGTCTTGTTTAACCGTATAGTTGGAAATCTAATTAAAAAAAATAATGGATTTGCCTAAACTGTGGAGAAACTAGTAAAATAGGTGTTTATATTATGAAATTCAAGTTGACACAAAATAGCTGAAAGGCTTCAATTTCAGCCAAGTTGAAATGATCTCATTTTCCTTTATGTTTCATTCTATTTACTGAGATACTTGAAACATTTTCCCTTGTTGCTTAAAAGTAAATGAAAAGGGTGGTAAATCAGTGGTAGAAATGTGTTGTCAAAACCTCCAGGGGCTGTATCCTCAGTCTTCAGCACATATTAGTGTGATTCTGCTATTCTTACTACAGATGATTACAGCAAACTCTGCAATGAAGGGTGGAGACACTTGGTCAGCGTCCAAAGAAAGTGACTAATAATTGACCTAATGTACAGAGCACATGAATAACATATTCTTTGGGTAAAAAAAATATGGTTTATGGGGTGTACGAGAGTTCACATCCCTCTTTCAGTTCTTCCAAAAGATTTAAGATACTAAGCTGCTTTATTACAGTTTTAATTCCTCAGTCTCAAAAGCACATTATGCATAAATGCCACTCTGCAATTCAAGAACACACTCTCGCCTCCAGATTTTCTTAAAGTAGTTATTTAGAATTCTAAAGAGAAATACTGTTAATTTTGTTACATTTAAGGTTGCAGGGGCCTCACATTGTAAAAACAATTTTATTTTAGTTTTAAATCCCGTTAAGCAATTGTTTCCCTTGGTGAGGAGATTTGAAGTCTCCAACATATATAGGCATTTTTGTTTGCTGAGGAGATGAGAGCAAAGTTAGAATTTTCCTTTTCTTTTTTCATCTAACACGTTGAACATCACTTGAAAAATACACTTACTGTATTTCTGTTATTTTTGGCTTGGCTGCAAGATATTTTATTTGGTGGATTTCCTTTTATTCATTTAGTAATAATGGGGTCAGCTCCACAGACCTTTTTATTTTTAATTAACTAACCCCTGATTGTGTTATGTGCTAAGACACATCCATTAATGTTCAGAAGGACACAGATCAAAACATTTTACAGTACTTCTCTCTGGGGGGTGAGATTATAGTTGAATTTCATTTTCTGCATTCCACTTTTTTGAATATCTTACAAAGGCCATTTTTCTTCATTAAAAGACCACAAATACAAAATTTAACAAAACGTAGGCATTTCTAGCTTTATTTCTTTAGCAAGAGAACTTGTCGTGCGTGTGTTTAACATAGACTGTGTATCTACTAGATGCCAGGCATCTGGTGAGTCTGGGTTGATAGGCTGGTGAGACCATCCATTATCCTGAATGACTTCAGGCATAATGTCATCATCTCACCAAAGTATGGTTGGGGTGGGGGGACCAATAAATGGCACCCTCAGTAAATTATTACCATCTGTAAAGTGCTAATAATTCCATACGTCTCCCCTGAGGCTTTAAAGCTGATTAACTGAGATTGTGTGTGTCAGGTATTTGGTCTAGTAGCTGATTCATAGGAGGCTTTGGTTATGATTATTGCACTTCGGACATTCAGGGTGCTGGGGAACTTGCTCCTTCCAGAGGTGGCCCAGTCTATGCTTGGATGCATCGGGAAAAGAGTGAGACCCTACACCCCAGTGAAATCCATCTCTGAAGCTGCTGTTCCACATGGCATCCCTTTAAATATCACAACTAGCATTTTGGGTTATTACATTAGTTTAAGCCAAGCTGTGGTGGTGATTTTCCTGAGAGGCCGTCTCTGTTTGTATCACGGGGGGAGAGTGAGAAACTGGAGTTCATTTTGTAGTTATGCAACTATAGAGAGTTCTTTTGTAGATATGTGAGGGCCACCTGGGGTTTTGGCCTTTTACTTAACTAAATTAGCTTTGTGTTATTAGTTGAAAATAAGCATTTGAGAAGACAAAGAACTAGAAAAAATAATAGGTGCTGGACATCTAAAGCAGTTCAGATGAAGACACTGAGTCCAGAAACTTCAACTCCATTCTCTCCAAAAATATCTTTTCTCTGACCTCACAACAAAGCACACATAAAACGCAACTGGCTTTGTATCACAGAAATGTTTCTCTGTCCCTGCAGATGATTCTAATAAGTTTGCTTTATTGATCTGGTTGCAAGGGGTGCTGCCCAACAAATAATCTTATACAATAAAAAGCCTCTGGGGATCATTTAATAGTCAGGGTGGTGTTGGTGTCTGCATGATGAAGAGGATTATGGGTGACCGAAGTTCAGCTAATCACAGGGTTATTGTTCTGTAGTTAAGCAGCCACAGCGTCACTCTTGAGCTTTCTGTATGCCTGCCTCCCATACCAAGCATTACAGTCTTCCCCTAAAATTTCCAGACCACCCACTGTAACAATATAGTATATAAAAGGATCCAGATGCTCGGAAAGAACGGGTAAAGTGTAGAGCACGCGTGATACCTTCTAGATTTTGAGCACTGTTTTTTACATAGCTGGCTCGCTAAAGATATCAAACGTCACCTCTAAGTCAGGATTGAAATTATAACAAAAAATGCATTTTACGATTGTACTTGATTCAGGGGTCTCTGTGCATTTCCAACTTTGTACCTATCTTTCAGTATCTCCTAGAGAACACTGGAGATACAAATTGTAGCGTGGGCACACACACTGAGTTCTGAAGACAGATAGGACATGGAGAGTACCATGTAAGAGAGCTATAACCATGAGGAAAATGTATCAGATACATTGGAGTGTACACTTGCAAAATGGGAGAAGAAAACTAAGTACAGATAACTCATTACAGTTTAAGGCCTAATTTCTTGGAAGTTCTGCGAATGCTTTATTCTGTATCTTTTTGGGAAATAAATATGCATTTGGAACTTAGGCAGCTTTGCAGTGGTTCAGGGATGGTCTGTGGCTTTGCAAACCCAGTTTGTTCAAAAACAGGTTTAATCGATGTGGCTCACCCTGCCCCCCAAACATTCTGTTGAGAACAGGTGACTTATAAGAAGGAATCCTCTTCATATGAAACTCATGAATTAATTTATCTCAACTCCTTTATTTTCTCTCACCATTCTGTCTAATGTTGTTTCCCCAGTCCTTCTTTATCACATTACTATATTTAAAAAAATACTTACCTGGAATTTTATCTCTTCCTCTAGAAAAGTAGCTTCAGGAAAGCAGGAACTGGCTCCGTGTTTTCTGCTGTATCTTTAGAACCTAAAAAAGTGCCTGGCATATAGTAAGTAGGTTCTCAACAAGGATTGATGACAAAACTTGGTCCATCAAGGAACTCTAGACAAGACTATATGAAAAAGATCTTCTTGGTTCATTTGCTCATTCTTTTGTTCCTCAAGCATTTATTGAGGACCTGGTATATCTCAAAGACTGTAGTGCTAGTTAACTGGGTAAACCTTGCTCTAAAGGAATTTATGAATAGATAACAAACACATCTATAATGCAGTACAACCTCTTTATTAAAGAAAGCATAAACTAATGAACTAATGGACTTAAATTGTCTCATTAAGAATTTTAGAGTCTTCATGGGGAACCTGGGTGGCTCAGTTGCTTAAGCATCTGACTCCAGTTTAGGTTGTGATCATATAGCTTGTGGGTTCGAGCCCCACATCGGGCTCTGTGCTGACAGCTCAGAGCCTGGAGCCTGCTTTGGATTCTGTGTCTCCCTCACTCTCTGCCCCTCTCCTGCTCATTCTCTCTCTCAAAAATAAATAAAACATTTAAAAAATTAAAAAAAGAATTTCAGAGACTTCAAAATCCTTATGAAAACAATAAATATAATTTCTCCTTCTAACTTAAATGCTATAGTCAGATTATAAGCATAGGGCTTGTATGGACGGCTCTCTGCCTGATTTAGACTAGAGGCCCCCACTTGCAGGGAAGATACTTTCCCCAAACCATGAGCAGAGCTTTTCTGTCTTTTTACAAGCTGGCATACCAGCGTTTGAGTGGTGAGCCACCAGTGGGCCATCACTAAGTGCCATCTCTAAAAATAGCAGAACTTTATCCTTGAAAATGAAAATGCTTTGGTTTTAAAAATATGTCTCTGTTTCTAATGAATCCAAGGCTTGGATTTGTTTAAAGGCACACACATTTCTCTTTGCTGATGGCAAAAAAACAAAACATTCATGCCCAAGCGTGAAGGGCTGTTCCATTCAGAGTCTCCCATTGACCCAATTCCCCATTTGTAATACACAACCTGGCCACCATATGATGAAACATGTTATCTGTGGGGGATGTGTTCCAAGACCCCCAGCAGATGCCTAAAACCACAGAGAGTACCAAACCCTATAAATACTGTTTTCTCTTATACAGACATACCTGTGATAAAGTGTAATTTATAACTTAGGAACAATTAAGAGAGTAACAATAATAACTAAGAATAAAATAGAACAATTATAACAGTATACTGTAATAAATTACATGAATGTCATCTTTCTGTCTTTCAGAATATCTTGCTGTCTTCAACCTTTTCTTGTGATGATGTGGGATGATAAAATGCTTACATGATGGGATGAAGTGAGATGAGAGATGTAGGCTTTGAGATGTAGCATTAGGTTTCTTTTGGCAGAGGATAATCTGCTTCTGGACCACGCTGACACTGGGTAAGAGACACTATGGAAAGTGAAACCACAGATAAGGGAGAATACTACACACAAAGCTTCTCTGAAGTAGATGTATCCCAGTAATCCATGGTTTATTTGTGCCTTACTGTCCGTCAAAGTTGCCTAAGATGTCATAGTATCACAGCATGGACTGCAAGAGAGGAACCTTATGACCATCTGGCTCAATCTGTGCCTTTTGTAGGGGATGCCACGGAGGTCCGGTGAACTGAAGTTACTAACTGGGGAGCTAATGGATAGGAGTCCAGATGTGTTTCCATTCTCCTAATTTCCAGTGTAGTGTTTCTCACGTGTGATCTGCTGATCACTTGCATCCAAATTGCCAGGGGTGCTTAGTAAAAATGTGATTCCTTTTCCCCAAAGGAATCAAAATTGTTGAGGCGTTAGTCCAGGAATTTGCATTTTAATAAACTCCTCAGTTATTCTTATATACACTAAAATTTGGGCTTAAACCATGCAACTTGCTTGCCCAGAGCGACCTGCCTTCACATTTTCCCCTCCTCAGTTGGTTGATTATATCAACCATTTAAATATTAGGTCTGGGGTGCCTGGGTATCTGAGTTGGTTAAGCATCTGACTATAGCTCAGGTCACAGTCTCACAGTTCATGGGTTCCAACCCTACGTTGTGCTCTGCACTGACAGCTCAGAGCCTGGAGCCTGCTTTGGATTCTCTGTGTGTGTCTCTCTCTCTGCCCTTCCCCAGCTTGCACTGTGTCTCTCTCTGTCTCTCAAAAATGAATAAATGTTAAATTAAAAAAATATTAGTTCTGATAGCCTAAGGATATTATTCTAGTTTGTGAGGTGAAGCCCCTAATGTAGAGAGAGATTATTTTTCCATTAATGCAACAGTAAGAATATTTTCACTGGAAGGTTGTTGATTCAGTGGCTCAATTTGAAATTGTCAGTGAAATCTAAAAAGATAAATGTGATGCTTTAAAATTTTGAATTGAATCTGATAAAGCTTCAGTTGCCATTTAATATATTCACATCTGCTTGTGTTTTCACAAAAATGTTTTTGGATGAATGTTGACGGCACTAATAAAGTGGTTATTTAGGGGGAGGGACTGGCAGACGGTGAGTGAAGAGGAAGGAGAAGGTAATATTTACTGCACTTCTTGAGTAGTGAATCCTGTGAATGTATTGACTGTTCTGAATTTTAAAATTATATAAATCGTTAGAGCATTGACATTCCCTGTAGGATCGTAGCAATACAGGTGATTGCTCTGATTTTACCCAGGCTACATGAGCACACGCTCAGGAATCTAGATCTCCCTGTAGCAGGAGGTAATGAACATTCTGAAGGTCAAGGCCAGGAAGGGAAGGACTGCAGATTCAGCTAGTTTTAAGGAAATCACTAATTGGCTTGAAAAGATAAATCACACAGATTGTTCACACATACCCATGATCTCAAAACCCCTCCCCAGTAGACCATTCATCACTGGGAATTCGGATGACCTTGGGAAAATCACTGACCCCTCTTGAGACTTAGTTTTCTAGTCTGTAAAAACAGTGATGAAAACTCATTGCTTTTCAATTTGCCAGCTGTTTCTGAATACATTCTTTTATTTAGCCTTTATGACAACCCTGTGGGGTGCATGGTATGGTCATCTCTATTGTTCAGGTGAGGAAATTATGGCCCAGAGAGGTTAGTTGGTTTAGGAAGGGTCACTTAGGGGTGAGGTGTTTAACTTCCATTGCCAGATTCTTTTCACTGTAACATGAAGTGGCACAGATTGGACAATTTCTAAGGCCTCTTCTAGCATTAAAGTCCTTGAGCATATTAGCTACTCAGGACTCAGTGAACTTTTGTTGAAGTCTTTGAGAGAAATAAACACTGAAGCCATGGGTTCTCAGTTTTAGGAGCTCCCATTTGTGATTAGACTATCAGAGCATGCTCATATGAGGAAGACCAAGGATTACTTACAAATCTAGTACATGCTAATCATAATTATTTCTCATATCACATAACATATACTGTGCATCTAACTACCAAGAGGGTGGGGAAGTCCAGTTCCCAGGGAATAACATTCGAGACTCTCATCTTCTCTGTGAATGATGATGATGATGATAGCAACTGCTCTTTGATCACCTGCTAGGGTAAACATTTGCTATATATTACCTCATTGAATCCTTACCACAACTCTCCGAGAAAAATATTATCCGGCTTCTATAGATAAAGAAACCAAGACTTAGAGGTCAAGTGATTTGAGCGGCCATCTTGTAAATGGCAGAGCCAGGTCACTGGCCAGGATCCTTTACTGGTTTGAGGTATGTGAACTTAACCTTATGACTGTTTAATCTTCATATTTGCAAGTGCATGTAGGATGGTTTCAGATAAGGGTATATTGTAGAGGAAACTTGACTGACCCCTGCCAACACCAAGCTTGATTTCATGAAATAGCAAGTTAAGTCATGTTTCATGTGTCCATTAGTAGAGATAAGTCCATGAATTCTGCACTCTTCCCTCAAAACTCTTTGTATGAGCTCACTTCTTGTGCGTAGTTCTGTTACCTCATTTTGCCTCCTACCTATATGAAGTGGGAATAGCAAACTTACCCTTGCAGATAATAGATGACTGAGAGCAAATGATGAGCATACTAAACCATATGACAGGCTTTGTCTCTATAAAAGAAGGGTTTTGTGGATACAGTACTTTCTGTCTTTCTCTTCAGTATATTTTCTTCATTTTTTTTCTGCTTTTACATATGAAAACTTTCCTCTGTCATTCTCACCTTCCTATATGCCATCATCTCTTTCCGTCTCCTCTCCTTTGCCAGAGTGAATCCATTCTGTACTTGAATGCTGTGGAAATCTCTTGGCAATTCAAAGTCTCAGCATTTACCCAGTCATTCTGGGAAGCAAAGGGAGTTTACATTGTTTCCTTAGTTCAGAGAGACACAGGCAAGGTTCATAGCTTGCCTGGGTTGGCAGACAGTTTTTGAAGACTGTAAAAATTGTGCTTTGCTCTGGACCCTGGCTGCTTACAGAGGTCTGCCTGCCTGTCCTTGGTCTGTGTCCTCGGCAGGCCTTTCACTCAGTCAGACTCCTCTAATGAGAGAGTTCTTGGATTTCAGTCTGGGGGAACCCAGCCTCCACCCACCAGACTTCCTGGAGAGCTCTCTGCCGATGCTGAAAGTGCCTGGGGCCTTGAGGATTGCATCAAGCTCCCTGTTGAAGGGGTCTCAAAATTCCTTAGACATAATTTATTTGTGGCTACAATTTATTACAAAAGGAACCAGCCTATTCCAGCCAATAAATTGTCAAAGGAGCACATACCTAAGATAGAGAAAATGGCTTGCAGTACAGAATCCTTATTCCCTTTTCTAGTGCTCTGTAGTCAGTATTTCCAGTAACTTTAAGTAAAGCTTATTTCTGAGCAGACCCCTGGTTTTTGCTCTTGACATTTGCCAAAACCCTTTGGGTATTTGTTGAACGAGGGCAGGCCTTCTTATTCACCTGTATCCTAATCTGAGGTTTAGATAATCAGCACTTATTCCCAGTGTGAATTCAAAGAGTTCGAAATAGCTTTCTTTATTAAAAAAAAAATCAGACAAGTGGATGTGTATATGCACTACTCCATAGCTCACAGAGTAAGCTTTCACCAGAAAGTCAGAGCCATATAGCACCTATAGCTATTCCCATATTACGTCCAAGATTATCCTGGCTTTATAAAAATTAGCTATCAGAAAACAGACCCAGCTCACAGGCTTTGCTTCTTTGAAAATACATTTGAGGGGCGCCTGGGTGGCTCAGTTGGTTAAGCATCCAACTGGCTCAGGTCATGATCTCGAGGTTTGTGAGTTTGAGCCCTGTATCGGGCTCTGTGCTGACAGCTCAGAGCCAGGAGCCTGCCTCAGATCCTGTCTCTCCCTCTCTCTACTCCTCCCCCGGTCACAATGTCTCTCTTTCTCTCAAAAATAAGT
The DNA here is from genome assembly GCF_003009895.1 of Hyaena hyaena. Taxonomy (NCBI): domain Eukaryota; kingdom Metazoa; phylum Chordata; class Mammalia; order Carnivora; family Hyaenidae; genus Hyaena; species Hyaena hyaena. The sequence continues at coordinate 401,380 of NW_024081363.1, forward strand.
AAACATTAAAAAATCTTTTAAAAAAAGAAAATCTGTTTGATGTCCATTCCTACTTAATCTTGCCTCTGACCCCTCTGCTATTCATATATCTCTGATTTTGCATTACTGTATACTGTAGCCAAATATTTTGTATGGTTTTTTTCTCACCTTTTTGTAAAATTTCCTTAGCTACTTCTATGGTATGGAATTAAGTATTTAATTTCCAAAGCTAGGTGTCCATGAGCCAAAATAGCCTTTATTTTAGCAAAATAACTATGCTTTGCTTGACTGTGCTATAAGATGACTTAGACAATTTATGCTTCTCTTTACCACACATTAGGGAATACCTACTTAGAAAGGGTTTTCTATCCTGGCTTGGAGTAGAGCTAATTATTAAAACCCTCCCCCTTCTGGAATTATCAAGATATTAAAAAACCAAACCTCATGGTTATAATGTTGAAATGATGTTCAAAATGATACTCAAGTATTTATAATTCTTTATATCCTAGACAACATTATTTACAAACTGGGACAAGATATTCTGAAATGGGAAATAGTTGAAGAAAACAAAGGCATATGCATAGAAATATATGAAATGTGTCATAGGATCCAAGCTTGAGCAGTTTGGATAGAGCCAAAAGAATTCCAGTAGGGAGCTGAGAAATGGGGTTGGATGCTAGCTTAGCCTGGCTGAGAGAGCTTGAGGTGCTAATCATTGTTTGTGTGCAGCCTGTCTAAATTTTTCTTTTATAAGAAAATATATCTTGTGGCTCCTGGGTGACTCCGTTGGTTAAGCATCTACCTTCGTCTCAGGTCATGATCTCATGGTTTGTGAGTTCAAGTACCACATCAGGCTATCAGTGTGGAGTCTGCTTCAGATCCTCTGTCTCCCTCTCTCTCTGCCCCTTCCCTGCTTGCACTCTCTCTCTCTCTCTCTCTCCAAAATAAATAAAGTTTAGAAAAAGAAAGATCTATTTGAATGAAGTAAAAAAGCCACTCTAACTTGTGACATAGCCATTAAAAGGGATACCTAGTTATTCACATCTCATTTGCCTTAGAACTGGCAAATTCATGTCCAGGTGGTGGCTTAGTTATATTTTAGGCAGAGTGTTTAAGGTAAGTGTTAAGTTTTATTTTCCAATGAGAACCTTGCAAATGCAAACATATCAAATGATGGTCAATATTATAAGGACCTTCCAGAAATAGCTAAATATGCTCAGAGCAGCCCTGATGGAATGAAGATGCTGTAGAGGAAAACCCAGCTATCTGCTACCTTTCCTGAAACCTTCACCTGATTCTTTTCTCTTCCCTTTCCCAACCTAGACCCATCTTGCCTAGCCTTCTCAATGAATACTTGGCTTGAACTTCGTTCACTCAACTTTGTCGCTGACACACCCGTTGTACTGACGGAATCCTGGCTTGAATGGAGCTTGCTCAGCTGTGCATTAGACAAACCCTTCTGGCTGACCTGGTTTAAACCTGGCTTTCTTGACACCATCTCTGGCATGTTCCAAGGTGAAAAAGGACTCTGCTGCCCTTTCCATTGCTCCCCTGGAGGGGAAACCAATTGCTGCTTGGCACCAGAGTTTATCAGGCCCACATCCAGAGTAGTAACATGATGTAGGGAGAATAGAACGGGGCTGGAAGGCAGGAAACCTGAGTTCTAGTGCTCTGCTTCTCAGTAGCTGTGTGACCTTGGGCAAATAATTTCCCTGGCCTAGCTCGGTTTTTTTCATCTGGAAAGAAAAGTTAGGACCTTTCTGATCCTAAAAGGCAGAAATGCATGTAATACTAACAAGTTCTTGAATGGGTGGAGATTTTGGTTCCACAGGCTAATGAATATTTCCACCTTCCACACTGCTTCTTTGTCCAAAATATTGGTCTTCTCTATTGTAGTTTCATAGTATGCACTCAACCTACCTCTTAGTCTTGGGCTTGGAACCTCAAACCCTTCCTTCCTAAGATGAAAACTATGAGCTTGGGACACCTCCAGCTATTTCACATGTACAAGTTTACTGAAACCTTAACGACCATGTAAGGGGCTGTTGTTATCTCCACTTGACACATGCAGGAATTGAGCCTCGCTGAGGTTCTACAGCGGCACCGTGCTGGCAATGGGAGGGATTGGAATTCAGATCAGACTCGCCTGATTCCACAGCCTGAGCTCACTACCACCACCTGCCATTGACATAAGAAGTACCTGGCATTTTGTGCAAGGGGTCTCAGGGAACCCCTCTTGTTAAAGTCTCAAAGAAAATGATTTCTAACTTCATTTCAGATGCTTAGAATTTATGCTTTGCCAAGCACTTTTCCACTTAATTTTAAATCCGTGGGTATTTCAAGGGGAATTTAACCCATATGTTTCTGTTTCCCTTGTACTTAACTCATCAAAGAGGATTGTTTTGTAAACCTTAGCCTCTTCATATGAGCACTTTTGAGTTCATACTTGGCTGGCATTGGCTGGATTTTGAATCTGCCATGGCTGAAGCTTGATGTTAAATCCATCTTTCCAACCACTATTTCATGGTGGTTTCATCCTGTGAATGGATAGAAATTGAAGGTGAATTATAAAGCCTCTTCCAAAACTGCACCAAGATTCCGCTGATATGAAAAGAGATCCACTAACCTTTGAAGTTTTATTGTTCTCACCTAAAAACCTTACCCCACGAAACTCTTGAACTTTGTGTGAATATGCTCTATGAAGTTAAAAAATTAAATTCATACTTGCTGCATTTCCCCCTGAAATGATGTAGAGCAAAACTGGCTCTGAAAGATAAGGTATTTGAGATGTTTAGTGTATGGCTGCCTTGGAAAAGCCTTTTAGCTTAGAATCTCCTATTTGGGAAATATTTGAGTTATACAGCTAGTGGAAAGTTTCTTTCAGAGACCACCATTAGAAACGTAGAAGGCAAAAGCTTGTTTATTATCATAGCATGTAGATTAGTTGGGTACATTCAGTTCTGATATCCTGCTGAGTTGGAGAATTAATTAACTTCACATGAGCTCATCTAAGGAATGTGTATAATTGTTGGTAGTTGTGCATGACCCAAAGGGAAGCAAGAAAAATTTTTGTACCCGGTTAAAAGGTCAGTTCAACCAACATATATATTGAGTATCTTCTGTCCCTGACATTTGGGGATAGAGAATGAGAAGTCAGAGGCAAACAGGAGACTGTCCCTTCTCCTAGGGAATTTACCATTCAGTAGGCTATGACCTGTATGCTTCTGTCTGTACCACAGGCAGATGGTGAGAGTGTCAAATAGGCAATGTAAAGGCAGTGCAGCATAGGAGATGATGATGTTCATTTTGACTGATGAAGTTGGACAGGCTCCCTCCAAAATGAAGTGTTTAAGTTTGGACTTGAAGGATGAGGCTTTTGAAGGGGGAAAGGCATTCTGGGATGAGATAACCAGACATGTTCTTGGATAATATAGACAATGCCAAATAGTTTTCCCAGATCTCTGCCCTGTGCATAGACGTGGAGTGGGGTGAGCCTGTGGACGTGGATCAGAGCTCTAGAAGCTCAAGCTGGGCTAATGGGGATTGTGCACAGTCCTCAGTAATGAGCAGCTAGGATTAGCTTGACAGTCTTTAACTGGGCACAGATTTTCAGCACTGGGAGCCTTTAGTCTTAGATCAAGGGGAGAACATGGGAAAGTAGGAAGGAAGGGAACAAGACAGTGAAGAAATAATGTGTGAAATTTACATAAAAATTAACAGAAATACCATATACAGTGAAATTAACATAGCACATTAAATTTGGCCTATGTTTGAATAGTGCACAAATGAGGGTCAATTCTTTTAGAGGCAGAAGAAACCAATTGAATGATACATGCTATGTGAAAAGATCTCTTTTATTCACAGTATCATTATTACAGAACTATTAGACCCAAGGTTAAGTACTTTCCATACTTTAGCTCATATCATTCTTACAAACACCCTGTCTATTATTATCCCTATGTATAATTAAGGAAACTTAAGATCAAAGAGTAAATAATTTGCCCATGGCCACATAGGTATATAAGATGCTTCCATCTCAGTTTGGAGATAGTTACAAAGGTAATAAAAGAATATACACTGCTTATCATAAGCACTAGAACAATGTCAATACCTGTTTGGACTTTCCCATCCCAGCTCCTGGAGATGACTATCTCTGTTGTAAATTGTAACACATATATTTTTCAACAACACTGATATTGCTTCTGTTTTTTCATGACTTAGGGTGGATATATTTACAAACATTCCAACACTGCCCTGAGGGTTTATATATAGCTCCAGATTTAGGAGTTCAAGTAGGATCACTGATGCTGATACAAATAGCGCTTGAATCTTGAGGGTTGTGATTTAATCCTGATGTACAGGAAGACAACAAAATGAGACCTAAGAGGAGTGTGAGGGCCTGACCCAAGATTTGAGAAGTCTGAGTTCTAATTCCATCTGCTATTAATTTGCTTTGTCACATTGAGAAGATTACTTCACCTCTCTGTGTGTTAGTTTACCCTTGTATAAATTGTATGATCTCTTTGAGGAAGGCAAAGTAGTAAGGGGAAAGTACAGATTTTAGAATCAAAAACACCAAAATCAGAATTTTCATTCTGCCACTTAGCCTGTTTAAGGCCTTGGGCAAGTTTTTTTTAACTATACTTTGAGCCTCAGTTTCCTCTTCTGTAAAATGGAGGGGAAAGCCTTCCTTAGAACTGCTTGAGAATTAGGTGAGGCAGCATGTGAAGGTAGCCAGCAACAATGCTCTATAAATGTGTGCTTTCTTTCTTTCTTCGATAAGTTTCTTTCCAGTTCTAAAATGAGAGTCCAAAGCTCATCTTATACATAAATGTTTGAAGCACAACCAGCTCATAATTAAGGAATTTCCTGTATTGAAGGGCTAAGCACGTCTCTCAAATCAGATTTGTCATCAGAAGACTTTCCAAGGTCTGGATGAATCTTTTCAAATTAACAACAACATCTGGGGTTGAAAACAAACAAATAAAAACCCAACTCCCCTCACACTCAGAAGAGTTAGGGACAGGGAATGGAAAGAGAAGTGTGATAAAGTTCATTTGCCACCCTTTTTCTTCCCCTTCTTTGAACCAGAACAGATTAGAAGGCTAAGACTTTGTTTTTATTGGTTGTATAGACCATCTGTGTCTGCATAGGGTATCAGCACTGCTACCCTATTTAAAGATTGAATAATTCCTCACATTGATGCAAACACAGTAATTACCTTTCAATGCCCTTCCAGCCTCTCCTTGCCCACAGACCTCCGCAGCATTTACATTGGTCTTTGCTTTCTTTTCAGTACATTCTTATTGACACATAGTTTGAAATTGCCACTGTTTGGCAATAGCTCCAGGATTCCATTAGTTCCAGATGTCCACTGTATTTGTTTATATTTTTATGACTGTTATGGCAACAAATCAAATACATATAATAATTGGGAACCTGGGAGGAAGGGGATACTGGTCTTTATTTTCAGTTAAGGACAGTATATGGGGCCTATCACATTAAACAATAGCTCAACTGGTTAGAAAATAGAATAGGGAAACAAAGGTATTGATGACCTTATTTTTAAAAAATGTAATGTGTTTCACAAATGAGAACTGGCAGTAGTTCCTGGGATGGTGTTGATGCATATGACTGTTTCTATGTTAGTTGATTTGAAAATGTGTATGCGTTAAGAGCAGAGTGTTAAGGCAGGTTAACAGAGGCTGATCATGGCCCAACATTTAGACACCTTATCCAGTTGCCGGGAAGGAAAATTAAGTTGATATTTAGAATATAAGTTCATGAAGGAATAATATCTGGAATTCTCCTTTGAATCTGGGTGAAATTTATTTAGGTACTTGATCTGCTTTGCTCAGTCTTTTTGCTCTCAATCTTTAAAATACATGCTACATAAAAATTTCAGAAATGCAGTATCTTACTCTTGGATCATTCACACACATATATGTCAAATGACAAAATCCACGTACTTGGTGTCAGGAATGAGTTTGGATGAAGTGATAGAAGACCTTCCCACAGTGGCTTAAACAAATAGGGGGTTAATTTTTCTTACATGACAAATGAATTTGGAGGTATCAAAACTGTCATCAAGGACCACTGGCTCTTCATTCTTTCTACTTCACCAGCCTTAGTGCACAGGCTTTTGTCCTCATCATTACAGGTTGGATAATGGACTTTCCAGGCATCACATGTCTTTCTAGAAGGACAAAAGGATAAAGGACAAGGGGGTAATCCAGATGACTGTGTCTCATTTTATCAGAGAATGAAAAACTTTCCTTGACTCACCATCTTGTAGGCCTCTTATCCGCACCTTATTGACAGACCTGGGCACAGGTCTACTACTAACTGGAAGGGAGCTAAGAAGAAGGCGAGTCTGGAGGGGGGGGGGCAGCTGTCCACCTGTGCCCTTCAGCTTGCTCCGAACAAGAATCTTGTTGTTCTTGACTTGATGTTCATGGCAGCCTATTCTTTTGCTCTATTCTGCAAATTCCAACTATTGTTCACGAGAGGAGGCCCAGCAAGAGAGTAGAGCTGATTCAGAACAAATCTTATCAGTCCTGCTGAACAGACTAAAAAGTACATGTCCTGTGGTCTATGGATCAGTGGCATCATCTGTTTTAAAGAATATCGGAATACCTCAGTAATCTGTAACCATGATATTTGTAGGAGGAAGGGGGAAATGGAAAGAACTAGGAATTCTGGTCTATATTTTATATACATGCTTTCATTTACCACTCCTACAACCTGCCTGAGAAGGCAGTGCCAGGAGGCAGAAGAAACTGACTGAAAGGGTAATGGCTCACTGCCACACTGATCATCATAGTTTTAGGATTCACGTCAAATGTGATAGATTCAGGGAATCACAAGTAGTTAATTATGGCTTGGACAAAGGGAATGAATAGTGTGTAAGATTATGGGGTTTAGACCAACTTAGGAGATGTGTAATTTTTCATATTCATTCATTCATAAATACTTGAGTACTTACTATGGATCCACAAATTATTCTAGGCCCTGGGGATACAAAGTTCAATGAGATAAAATATTTATCCTTAAAGCACAGTCTGTTAAAGAACAGTCATATAAATCAGTGATTGCAGTGGAGATTAATTAGTGCCTCAGAGGATGGAAGAGGAGAGTGCTCAGGGAAGACTTCCAGAGGAAGGGCATTCCAAGCAGAGGGACCATAGGCTGAAGAACTACAGTCCACTCAGTGTCACTTGACAGGGGCTGCTCCTAAGGGAGTGGTGAGAGATGAAGCTGGTAGGGACCATTGCACAGAGAGCCTTAGGTTCTAACTCCCGTTAAGTTCATTGCTGTGCAGGTAGAGGAAAAGGGAATCTACAGTTAAGCAGAGATGATTGGGTTATAGAGGAGGGGCAAATTGAGAAGCTGTCAGGGTGGTAAATTTTACAGGGTTTACAGGTATGAATGAGTGTGGGGTGTGAGGGCTTCTGTAACACCCCCTCCCAAGCTTGTGGACTGGGTGATTTGGGCTATGGTGAGGCCCTTTACTAAGGTAAGAAGGGGTAAGTCTGGTGGGAAAACGAGCTTCTATCAGACACATCTTTCCACTCCTATTGCTTTCCTTGGGTGATGAAAATAACCTTCTCTCCTTAACTTGGCTGCTACGTCCTGGCTCAGACCAGCTTAGAGGCCACCGGGTCATCTGAATGATTCATGGCTTGGCCACTTAAAGTCCATCAGACAGGTGGAGTGTCTGTCTCAGGCTGCACAGCAAATTAGTTGCTAAGCTGAGGCTGAAAAGCAGGCCTCTTGACTTTTGCAGCCTACTGCCTTTCAATTCTATGCCTACAGTGTACTCTGCTTAAATAGACGAAGTAAGAGCATCAATAAATACCTGCTGCCATTTGAGCTGAGAAACTCACCTAGAATTTTGTGTGTTACTTTGAATTAGTTACTGACTTCTATCTGGCTGTGATAAGTTTTCTTCAAGTTTATTTGCTCCTATGTGGCCCCTCTTCAGTTACAATTGAGGTTAAGACAGTAATTGCTAAAGTGCTGTTTGTTTGGTCTTGTGTTACTAACTGGGAAGGGTTTTATATTTTCACTTTATTTTTAAGAATGAAAAGTTAACTTTTCTTTGAGAATGAAAATATTAACCTGGATGAGTTACCTAAATAGTGTCACAGTCTTATTAGTTACTTATTAAATGGTGCAGAAGTTTATGCACTTTTTTGAGGCACAAATATTTTTAAGGATCTGATGAAAACTGTCAACACTCTTCCTCCAAAGAGGTACAAATACACATCATGTTAGGGTCAGATCCAGTTGGTTGCAAGTTAACAGAACTAGCTGAAGCAGAAAGGGAGATTTGTTCCCGGGACATCCCAGGAACCCGAGGACAGCAGTGCACCAGGGCTTTATCGAGAGCTGGACCCAGGCTCTCTCAGCCTCTCCCCAAAGCCATGTGGTCTTGTTCTCACTCCTCTCTGCAGACATTGTCCTTCCTCCACACAAATGACCTTCTCTGAGCTTCTTCAGATACATGCTGGCCTAGAACTCTCGATGTAATATCACCTGAGGCTCCTGCCACCTACCTGCAAAGATGAACACCAGTACTTCCCAATGCGAGTGCTAAATTTCTTGAAGAGAACATGTGATTGCCACATTTGGATCAGGCACTTAGAGACTAGGGCCTCTTTGCTGTGTCCAGCTTTGTCAGGCTGGTACACATGGTTTATGTGCAACTTCTGGGCATTTTTGGACCTCCTGGGTCCCAGTTAACTCTGATCATCAAGTTAAGAATTATGAACTAGAGAAATTTGAATCCTGATAACCCAGCAGTACTACCTTTAAGCCATAAAACTACAGCAGGAAATGGGACATACATCTGAGCAAAAGATGCTTGCATAAGCATAAGACCTAAGAACACTTGATCCATGTAGGAATTGTGAATTTTGACTATCAGTAGTTAAATCCCAGGATGGTGAAAATGATGTAGATTGAATTATAACACTCTCCAAGCTCATTGATATTATATTCCTAACTTTTACCCTTAAAGGCTTGGAAATTCAATTTTAATTATTGTTAACATGCTTCGTAAATATCCAAGGGAATACAATATAGACCTGTTCATACATCCAGAGAGCCAAAATCTGGCCCAAGTTGTTTTTTCTTCCACAGTTGGAGAAAATTGTGGTGTTCGGCTTGCCTCTTGGGGCATGTTAAACCACTTTTAATGCTGTCTCTTATTATTTTCTAACCATATGCACTTTCCACACGTATCTAACCAGCTGCCTCAGATGAAATCCAATGTCTGGCCAAGCTGATGTAAATCTTTAGTAAGTGGTAAGAGAGAACAGAGTAACACAGTGCCCCTTCAGTGTTCAGACGGTATGCTATTTAATAGTTGTAGACCTCATAGTCTCAGGAGCAACTTGATATTCTTTTTCCAGTTCTATAGAATGGAAATTTCTGAGCCCTCCTCCCACTGGCTGCATGAGGTACAACTTAGCTAAAACTAGATTACCTATTTGGCTGTATGGCATAGTATTAATATTTAGCTCTTTAGATTATTTATCTGGGACGTCTGGGACATAATTATTACTTTGAAAGAGCCTGATGCATTTTGTGTAATTGCTACTCTATGCTTTAAAGCAGTTGTCACCTACAAGATGTACAGGTGTCCCAGAACATGAAAACCCTTACATTACCAGGGAAGCCGCCAAGAGGCCAGAAGCTACTGTGATTGTCCAGTTAGTACTATGTTCTCAGTCCATGTAGTAGATCTTAAAAATGGATGACCATGAAATAGCAAAAATGTAGTTGTGAGGTTCTAATGCTTTTAGTCTTTGGTTTCTCAGAATATCAGTCTTCTGCCATATTTTGATATCTGAGCAGGCACAGGTTTTCGTCACGGATCTTCTGTTGATTAATGACACCTACATGACAGGGTTTCGGAACCATGGCCTCTCTGATTTCCCCCAGCTTCCATGTATGTCTTCCACACAGTTCACTCACGTGTTCTGAGGAATGCTGGTACACTCTTCCAACTTGTCTTTCTTCAGTTGAGTTCAGTGCCAGACCCGAGCTGGAAAGAGTCTCAGGAATTTTTCATTCATCAGAGGTTTTCTTCCAAAGAAAAATTCTGAGAATAGGAGGGTCACCTTGAGAACTACTTGGTAATATATTAGCATGGTTCAGTGATGCATTTGAGAGAGACAGACAGACAGACAGAGAGGACAAAGAGACAGAAAAAGAAACAGAGGTGGAGGGGATGAGTAACCTATATAATCACGTATCCATAAGCTAATGACTATTTGGTAAAAGGCAATTCTAGAAATAACACTTCTTAACCAATGTATCTGAACTCCTGCACTGTCATCTATCTGTCTCCATGTTACAGAAAGCCCATATTTATATGAGGCATTTCTCAGTTGTGGTTAAATAGCTGAACACTGGTCCTTGCTTTAAGTTTTTCACCAGATCTTTAAGAATTGATACAATCAGCAGAGTGTGGTATGTATCAATTTCCTGTAGAATGAACTTAGGGCTGGCAGTGAGGATGCTAGTGGTCTTGGATTCCCTTGCCCTGTCATTTCATAGAAGCAACAGTGAAGTTCCTCTGGAGGAGATCCCACCCACACGCCAGGATTCCGTCACATATTGTTGGTCTGAGCCATGTGTACTTAATACTCAGGTTTCTGTGAGAACTGGCCAAACGTGTTTGAAGTAAGAATTTCAACCATATCGTTGAAATATAAATATGTGAATGTGATACAATTGTATGCTTGCTCACAAAGAGGAGCGAGGAATAAGAAATTCAGTGAAAAAGCTAAAATGCACAGACCAAGATGTCATTTCATTACACATAGGTTTTATAGCATCAAGATGTACAGATGTTACTGTTTTATGCAGGGCCAGCCCCATCAGTTCCTATCACCTGTCTGATACTCAGTACTTGTGAAATTGTGAAGAACTTTTGTCCTGATTATTGGTAGTTAGAGCATAGTCTTCCCTCAGACTGCCCATTTCCACGAGTGGCTGGCGATGTACCAGCTACCTGAGCCGGAAAACCCAAAGTCCTCCTTGTCTTTTCAGTTTCCCTCACTCTTCACGTGCAAACCATCTTTAAGAGCTGTTGGTTGCGCCTCCCAGGGACACCTGCCCGCTGCTGGCTGCTCTCCACTTCTGCGCTACCACCGTTGTCTAGCCACCACCATCTTCCCTCAGATCCCTCGGAAACCTCCTTACAAGCCTCCCCATTTTCACTCTTGAACCCTCTATGCAGCACTCTTTAAAAATAACACGTCGTGTTTTCAGTGGCTTCCTGTTGAGCTTAGAGCCAAATCCAAACTCTTTACCATGGCCTGGAATGTGCTGTGTAATCCAGTCCCTGCCCAATGTTCCAGCCTCATGGCATGTCCCTTTCCCCTTGCTCTCTGAGCTCTGGTCACAGTGGCCTTCTCTCATTACTAGAGAAACCATGCCCTCTCCCAGCTCAGACCCACTGTTCTGCAGCACTTACTCTCACTTTGCACAGCTGACTTGCCCTCTTCCTTTAGGCCTTGGTATAAATATAACCTTCTCCAAGAAGTCTTCCTTAATAACAGTTGCCACAGTAGGTATTCCCCAGTTATTGTCCATCATGGCAGCATGCTTATTTCATTTGTAGACTAAATCATAAACTCAAATTTAAAATGATTTAAATGTATTCATCTATCTGCTGACTACTTTTCCTGCCAAATTGTAAATTCTCTGTAGTAAGGGACTTATCTCATGCTGCTCACTGATACAGCACAGCAGCTCCATGAATGATTGTTGAATGAAGAAATCCTTGATTATATTTTACGACTGTGAAGTTTACTCGTTGAACCTGATCGCCGAAGTCAGAATGTCTGATTTTAGTTATGCAGTGGTATTTTTTTCATTGTGGTAAAATATACATGACAAAAAATTTATCATTTTAGCCATTTTTAGGGGTATAGCTCAGTGGCATTAAATGCATTCACATTGTATGCAACAGTCACCACCACCCGCCTCCAGAAATTTCTCACCTTCTTGAACTGAAACTCTACCCATTAAACAGTACCTCCCGTCTCCTCCCTTCCCCCAGTCCCTGGAAACCACCCTTCTCCTGTCTGCCTCTATGAATTTTGCCATTCTAGGTATCATATTAGCAGAACTTGCAATAGAGGAATACCAATTAGTTTATTTTTATTTCCCCTTTACTCTCTCTATGTGTAAGTCTCATTTACAATAATAATTCATTCTATTAGCCTCCTCCAGAAAGTTAATTCCCTTTGTATAGAATGTATTTGGAAATTAAGCAATATCACAAGGCACTTTTAAGATATATGTGTTGATCTAAGAATATGTTGGCCCTGGAAAGTTTTATATTTAATATCATTGATCACAGAGCCCTTTACCCTTATGTTGTTAATCTTGCATTTGGCTTGCAGGGAATGTTTTTTACTTGGTGGCTTTGAAGAAAATATAAAAGAACAAATAAATCAAACTGTTATATAATACTATTGTTTTTGTCTTGATGTTCCATAGCTGTTGCTCTGTGGTAGATCTGCACTTTGGTTTAACATGGCACTCATGCAAGCCATCTTAAAAATGCATGAATCAGAGCCAGCTGGTTCTTTAAAGTGCAATTTGCAGACCATGAAAAATGAAGACACTCTATGATTTCAATGTCTTGATTGTACATATATCACCCAACCCAGAATTTGACTTTTATCCAGCCCACCACCCATTTTTTTTTCCTAGTAAAGTGGTTTGGAGATAACTTTGGGGCAAAGTGAAAATGAATAATGACTTGTATGATGTACAGGTGTCATGTATATATGTGTATGACAAATAACGTCGGATAAATGATTATTCAGACATGAGATACTCTATTCCCTGAACAAGATTGCAGTCCATCACAGAACAGAATAAAATGTGTTAGCAATATGGAATGGCTGCTACATGTTATTGGGTTCTATAGAACTATGGCCTGGATTTGTGAACTGCTTAGTCTGCATGTTAGAATGAAATGGTGGGTATCACCTTGTTTCTACAGTTTTGAATTATATTTATATTAAAATTTACAATGGTAATACTTTTATGAGTTAAAAAGTTAAAAGTCAGCAAATTATTAACAGAAATAGTTTTGTGCTTATTCCTGTACCCTATTTCTAGAATTTTTTTAAAAAAGTTAGTTTTAGTCAAGCTGTACAGATACAGTTACTGAAAGATAAACATTTTGCATAATGTAGGTTAGTAAATTTTGCCCAAAGGTCATATTCTTTAAATAATACTGTAGAAACCATATTCATACTCATATCTTGCATGTAGTATTTTACAAAAATGTATGGATTAGAAAATATATTTGAAATTTATTGTGTCATTTAAAAAAAACATAGCTTGGATGAAATGGAAGGGACAATATTGCATAGTAAAAGTAGCCCAAGAAGGAATTCTCACCTCTTCAAAATTTTTATTCTTAAAAATTTCAAACTTACAGTAATGTTGAAATAATAATATAAAGTATACCTTCCACCTACATTAAATATTTATTAACATTTTTCTACTTAAATACATATAATCTCTATGTGTGTATTTGTATATGAGTGTATATATAAATATATGTGTATATTATATATGTATATTATACATATGTATATTATGTATATATTTTGTACTGTGTATATTATATAAATATATAAAGAGAGAGAGAGAGAGAGTCTGTTTTGCCACATCATTTGAAAATTAAGTTGTATACATCACAAGACTTCACCTCTGAACAAGAAGGACATTCTCATAGATAACCACAGTACCATGACCACATCTAAGAGAACAATTCCACAATATTATATAATATGCTGCCCATATAAAATTTCTCCAGTTGTCTCTTTCTGAAACAGAATCCAGTTACGGTTGGGTTATTATGTCTTTTTAATCTAAATAATCCCTCTATCTTTTTTTTTTTTTTTTTTTAACTGAGGGGGTCATTTATTTTTGGGAAAGTTCAGGATAGTTGCCTTTGAAAATCACATATTCTGGATTTTCTGACCGTTTCCTTGTGGTGTTATTTGTCTTGTTCTTCTACCACTGTGTGTCCTCTCAGCTACAAATGAAGTCTGGAAGATTCATTTGATTAAAGTTTGACTATTTTTGGCATAAACTTCATAAATGATGTTTCAAGTTTATATTTAATCAAGTCAGGAGTCACAGAAGTATTTCAGGGTGATCTGTGATAGTGAAATTCTGGAGGAAATTAAAAGGTAACTTTTGGTATTACTGATGCTAAGTTTGATGAATGTGTTTAGAACCTGGATGGAGAATCCCCCTGACATTTAACTCACATAGAACACTGGGCAGGGAAGTTGGAAATGGAAGTTCATGGTAATGGGGAGTGATGTTATGTGTATAAATGTGCTTTGTAAAACTGGGAGGGGAGAGCTTAGAAATGTAAGTTCAGTTGAGTGTTAGGGCAGCGGAGTAATGGGTGATTAGCCTTCTTAAATTTTGATTTGCTCTTTGGTTTAGTGAGCTGTGGTTAGTATAATTCATAAAGAACATGGTAAACTGTCTCATAATCAGTCAACACTATCGAAATGAATACTATGGAATTGGGTTATGTTGAGCTGTGGTAATTCCAGTTCATGGGCTCCCTAACATTTCTAAGGTATAACCTTCAGGTCAGCTAACTTTGAAGACACTTCCAATTAATAATGAAACATAAGTAGTCTTCAATAATGTTAAGAGAGGGAGAGAAGAGGGAGAGGGAGAGAGAGTGAGAGCGAGAGAGAGAGAGAGAGAGAGAAGAGAGAGAGAGTCAGTTTAGAACCCTAGATGGCAAAATCATGTTGGGGAGCTTTTGCAAAATACAGAAAGGACGTGATGGCCCCCTGCCACATCTACTGAATTGGACTCCATTGGGTGGGAGCAGGGGGAGGGAGAAGAGGGGCTGTGGGACAGGGGTGAGGTTCAGACATTAGTATTTTGCAAAACTTCCCTAGGTGATCTGGTTATGTCCCAAAATTAAGAATAATTGGAGTAAGAAGAAATGGCAACAGTTATGAGACTAATTATCATCAATGGAACTTCTTTGCTTTAATTTTCCTCAGACTGAAAGTTCTGTGAACTCCTTTCTGAGGAGGTTGTATTGAAATTCCACACATTAGGGGTCTGATGTGTCTCAGGCCAACCTACCTGGAAGGTAGAAGCATGCTGTGCTGTGACCCTGTCATGGATAAATTGATATCTCATTCTTTTGTTGGTAATTTTTATGAAAAGAAGGATTTAAAATAATTGGAGCCTACTACCCAAAATTATATCCTTGTGCCTCCCCTGCAGTTTGTGGTTTAATGATTGGGCAGGAGTGACAAGAATTCAGTCCACCACAATATTTTTTTCTCTGTGAATGATGCATTTCCTTCAGGGTGAAGCCTGATTACAAATGCAAGTGAAGTAGCACTGCGGGTCACAGCGTTCTGAGCTGCAGAGCTGGGCAGGGGCTGAGGATTCGAGGCCGCAGATACACGTTGGTTAGATCCTAAGTCTTGAGGCTAAATCTATGGGGACTGGGAACAGTCCTGAAGCCTCACCACTCAGAATGGGAACATGTAGATGCAGAATTTCCCATGAGCTAGCCACACTAGAGCAAGCCCATTAAAAACAATTAAAACTGCATTTTAATTTTGGAAAGGCTTGGCCTGTTGCCCTAGTTCATAGAGGTCTTAGAAGAAAGTGATTGTAAGGCAATTTGCAAACAGAAAGTATTTTTAATAGTATATTTTAGTTGCATTAGGAATAATGATTTACATTGAGGGAGTGAGTCAGACATTACCCAAGCATTGAATTAGGCACATTCCCTGTCTAGTGCTGGGACTATCTGGAAAAAAAGAGTATGTAAATTTAGCCTAGTATCACGTAAGTGCTATGGGAATAATTGTAAATAATTGGATTATTAGTAAGGAATTGGGAGTGTGGGCAGATTTTTTTTTCTGTGGTTGAAGTATTGGACAAAAAACAGCATAACTTTGGCAATCTAAATGAAGCACAGGACAAAGAGATCATGCTGCCAAATCAGAATGACATTTGAAAACCACGTTAATAGAGCATTTACCTTCCAAGAGATTTTTAGATCCAATTCTACTTCATCCAGATTATGCCTCTCCCTCTGCACTCAGCAGTTTTTATTGAAAATGTGGACCTACAAATACATTTATGTCCACTTACTAATAGGCAATGTCAAATGGTCTGGTTCTTTGTCCATAGTGATAAGTATTTAGTGTAGAAATATGTTAAGTCTATAGATTCTGTTATACATACTCAAACTATTTCCTAAATATCCAGTGTATTTAATAAAGATAGGTCCCTGTGGCCTCTAGAGATGCCTAATGAAAAGTGTCAGGATTAACAAGTGCCATTTCTATTCAGTGAGTTTCATATGAGATGAGGGTAAGAACTTGACCCTAGAAAAGTGTTAAGGATTATTTTATTTTTATGAAGGTCTTCCAATGAGGAATTCATGTCTGAAGTCATGAGCCAGTGTCAGACAGGACTGAATCAGATTTTCTTCATATTTTGTAGTTTGCCTCATTTTTGCTGGTGTCACTCTGAAATATGTGTTTGCACCTACCCTGATTCTTTGCAATCCTAATATATAAGGTCTTTCCATAGGATATCTTGGCAAAGTGAAGAGCAAAACTCAATCTGAGCGATGTCAAAGAAAGGATTATAAATTCAAATTTATGTTCCATTATGTTTTTTGAAAGGTTGAAATTGATATGCCAGCGTGAATCTGGCATTGTTGATTCAGACATTTGCACTTAGCTCAGTAAATTAAGAGGAGAAAAAGAAACAAACCTAAATTTCTTTCCTTGTTACCTAACATAGAAGGTTTAATCTGTTTTTTAAATAAAAGATTATGGTGCTCTGATCTTGGCTGGTCTCAGAAGCAAAATATGTATATATAACCATAAAAATCTTGATGGCTATTACCTGAGACTAAACATTTCTCATCCTAAGTAGTTCATCAATAATGAACACTATTATACGTAATAATGAAGAATTGGAAGCAATTTAAATGACACACAATAATAAAATTATTGAATAAATTGTGTTATAACTTGATGGAAAAGTGTTAGCAATTAAAATAATATTTTGGAACAGTATTTACATGGGAAAATGCTTTTGGCAACATTAAGTGAAAAAATAGAAGGATTCAAAATTATATACTTAATACAGTTTTGTATATAAAACTGGTTTTTTGCTGTTTTGTGATAAAGAATAAAACATGTGGAATTAGGTAAGGTAATATAACCAATATGTATCAAGGGTTTCTTTAGGAGCAATTACATGAGATTTTTATTTTCTTATTTATGTTTCTACCTTTTCCTAATTGAGATATTATTTATTTTTGAATCATAAAAATATATAATAAAGTATTAAAATAGAAAAGAAATGACATGTTAGTTACATATATATGTTAATATGTATTTATTAAATGCCTATAGGTAACAGTTGGAAGAATTGAGCCAAAAAACGAATGACTGCAGACTTTGGCTTTGTCCATGGGTTTCCTGCATTTAAGGGCACTTTTACTGCAAACCATCATGGTACCATCGTGGTGCTGCCCTTGATAGACAGACTGAAATCCGGGCAGAGATTTTATTCAAAAGCTCAAGCATTTAAGCTTTGTATTCTCATTTGAATTCAACATCTCTGGAAGACGATAGTGGATTTTGAACAGATCTGGCATATTATGAAAATATTAAAACATACCTAGAACTTGACTATCTAAAACTAAGAAATATTCAGCAGGGTAAAAAAAAAACCATAAAAAATTAACAGACAGTAAACTGAGGAATTGTCAGGAGATAGGGCTAGAAAGGGGTGGGACTAGAGCACGAGAGATTTGAGGGGAACGAAGGTAAAAGGTTAGTCTTTTGGAAGGGTGGTGGAAACACTGGTGGTGTGTATGTGCAGTCTACATAATTTTTGGTTCATTTGCATATCCAGTGCTAGTGTTCATTAATACTTTCCTTTAGGTTGAGTTAAACTTCTTTTATTCATCCTCATCATAGCAAACATACTTGTGAAATGTTTGTAATAATATACATAATAAACCTTAATATGTTTTTAATAATACAA
Source organism: Hyaena hyaena (assembly GCF_003009895.1). Lineage (NCBI taxonomy): Eukaryota > Metazoa > Chordata > Mammalia > Carnivora > Hyaenidae > Hyaena > Hyaena hyaena. The sequence goes on from NW_024081363.1 coordinate 419,470, forward strand.
ATTAGAATTAATACATAGTGGGGTACCTGTGGGTGGCTCAGTTGGTTAAGTGTCTGACTTTGGCTCAGGTCATGATCTCATGGTTCATGACTTTAAGCCCCGTGTTGAGTTCTGTGATGACAGCTCAGAGCCTCGAGTCTGCTTCAGATTCTGTGTCTCCCTCTCTCTTTCTGCCCCTCCCCTGCTCATGTTCTGCCTCTCTCTCTCTCAAAAATAAATAAACATTAAAAATTTTTTTAAGAAAATTAATGCATGACTATTAACACATGACAATCTAAAGTCATCTTGCATTCCATCAGTGATACACATAACACATTTTTGCAAGCACTTGCATAGAGACAGGGAGATGTGGAGATGGGGACCCGATGTTGTGGCCATCCAGTCCATCTCTCAAGTAATACCATAATTTGGGCCTAGTCCTCTTGCTCAACCGGGATGGGTGACTTTTTGTTTTAGGAACTCCTGAGAAGGCTCCTCTTTCTATGTGGACATTAGGGCAGCATGGGCATTAGGGTGGTGCCATTGGCAATAGGTGGCTCATTTTAGCATGATAGAATTGAGAGTGAGGAAGAACATTCAGTGATAGGGAGCAGCTGGGGTCATTACTGCAACAAAGAAAGCAGGAGAGAATGCGGAGACCAGAGGCATGCCTGCGGGTAAGATTCAGCTATTGCCAAATGGAGTCATGGTCCACCCTGTTGACTCTTGCTGGTACTGTAAAGAAGAGTTGCCCTTGGTAAACTGCGGAGCTATGTCTCATGAGCTACTTAGGGAAAGAAAGAAGAAAAGAAAAGTGAAAACCTAACCCAGCAGTTTCATTAGCACCCCCAGTGATTTTCATAAAACTGTAGAATTGATTGGTGAAAGGAACTTACTGGGGTTATTCAGTTATTATTTATTTACTCCATTCCTGGACTCACAGGAAACTATGCATTTCTGAAAGTGACATGAGGAAGCGTGCAATGGTGGGTGGTGGATAGAAGCCCATGGTCTTGCCACAACCCAGCCTCCCTTATCTGCCAAGGCCACTGTGGAACAGAAGGGGATATTATGGTCTCGATTTCTATCACAGGTAGGCTGGGGACAGCCTGGCTTTGGTCCTCTATGCTCACTACATGTTAATCTTTCTTGTTTGTTGCTGCTGAATCCAGATTGACTTTCTCCCTTTAGCGAACAAAACAAAACAAAAATGGAGGCAGATTTTGTATCCGATGAGAGTACTTGGAAAGTCTCCTATGGCCTTAGCTTATCTCTGTTTACTTTAAGATGGACTTTTGCCCAAGGGTTACAATGATTTCAGACCAGTGCCCTTACTCTTTATACTAAATGTCTAATGTCCTTGCATGGGCAAATTTTTTTAAATGCCTACTTGTTTGTTTGCTTGCACATTTTTTTTTTTTTGTATGTGAAATAAGATGGACCCAATCCAAAAGAACTGGGTAACCATTTCTTTTAATCAAGGAACTCCCAGGAAGAAAATGCCATGACTTGCCCCATTGCAAGTTTTGAAATTTTTTTTCTTTCTCCAGCCTAAATAATAAAAGACTCTAAGCTCCGTGAGGGCATGGATTTAGTCTATTTTAATCTCTAAAGCATCTACATCAAGCACAGGGACTGATTCATAGTAGGCACTGATATATTTTCTTGAGTGGATGAATGTGTCATAATATCATGTTGCTATATTTTTTATAGGACATCCCAGTTGTAAAGTGTTTTCCATTAGCTCATTTGATACTTACAAAAATGTCTTCATAGCGCTTAGGTAATGATGTTTTTATCCCTATGATATAGGTGAGGAAAATGGAGGTGTGCAGTAGAATGGCCTGCCCAAGGCTTCCCACAGAGCCAGCGATGTGTGGTTCTATCCGTGAAGACTGTTCTCAGTTAGGAGTCAAGCAAGATGGGGCACAGCTGTTCCTGTGCGTGATGGTTCCTGCCTTCCTGGACCTTCATGGAATTCTCCTTCTTTATTTTCAGATTACAGGACGGGCCCATGTTTTACTGTGGTCAGCAACCAGATGTGCCAGGGACAGCTCAGCGGGATTGTCTGCACAAAAACACTCTGCTGTGCCACCGTGGGCCGAGCCTGGGGCCACCCCTGTGAGATGTGCCCCGCCCAGCCCCACCCCTGCCGTCGAGGCTTCATTCCAAATATCCGTACAGGAGCCTGTCAAGGTAAACCCCTGGCTGATGGGGTTATTAATGAATTCATGTATTTGCTCTGGAGAGCCATTCTCCAGTGAAGTTGGAGAGAATGGAAAAGCGGTGTCAGAGACATAACTTCGCGATTTCGCTGACGGCATGATATCCAACTTAGGCATTAGGAGCGTGGCTCCAGAGAGAGCAGCTGGTCTCCCTGGAGTTCTCCTTGCCAGCAGCTCCCCCTCCGACCCCGGAGGTGTTTCTCTGGGGTGGTGCAATTCTGGTTGCGGCAGTGCTGTGCATTAGAGCAATGCTGTGTGTAAGCACAAAGCAAAATTTGTGAACAAGGTAGTTTGTTTTTCTTAATTTTTTCCCTCCATTTGATATTGTTGGAGTTCCTCTGTCTCCTGGGTTGTCCTTAGTTGACCCCAGGAAAATTGTTCCTCTCTCGATTTTACATGCTACGTTATGCTTTTTTTTTTTTTTTTACAAGTCAGAAATAAATTAAGATTTGTTTCACAGTTTTAAATATCCCCAGATGTCGCCTGCTTGCTTCTTCTCCTGTCTCCCATAGAAGCCCTTACTCTGTTTTTGGCTTTTACTCCTGTTCTTCCAGCTGTACAAATTCTTTTATTGTCTGGATGTCTGGCAGGAAACAGGAGGAAGTGAACGGAGGCAGTTCAGCACTAAACTGATGGGATTGAAAACTCCCAGGCTGTATCTGCTTCCTTTAGACATCTTCAGTGCTTTTTTTTTTTTTTTTTTTTTAATAAGTTGCAAATATTTTCAGAAAATCCAGGGTATGGTTTTCTGAGGCCAATAGATGCCAGTGTGGTTTGGTTCTGCATGTTAAATCTAAGGCTGATGTGCAGTGANAAAAAAAAAACCATAAAAAATTAACAGACAGTAAACTGAGGAATTGTCAGGAGATAGGGCTAGAAAGGGGTGGGACTAGAGCACGAGAGATTTGAGGGGAACGAAGGTAAAAGGTTAGTCTTTTGGAAGGGTGGTGGAAACACTGGTGGTGTGTATGTGCAGTCTACATAATTTTTGGTTCATTTGCATATCCAGTGCTAGTGTTCATTAATACTTTCCTTTAGGTTGAGTTAAACTTCTTTTATTCATCCTCATCATAGCAAACATACTTGTGAAATGTTTGTAATAATATACATAATAAACCTTAATATGTTTTTAATAATACAAATTAGAATTAATACATAGTGGGGTACCTGTGGGTGGCTCAGTTGGTTAAGTGTCTGACTTTGGCTCAGGTCATGATCTCATGGTTCATGACTTTAAGCCCCGTGTTGAGTTCTGTGATGACAGCTCAGAGCCTCGAGTCTGCTTCAGATTCTGTGTCTCCCTCTCTCTTTCTGCCCCTCCCCTGCTCATGTTCTGCCTCTCTCTCTCTCAAAAATAAATAAACATTAAAAATTTTTTTAAGAAAATTAATGCATGACTATTAACACATGACAATCTAAAGTCATCTTGCATTCCATCAGTGATACACATAACACATTTTTGCAAGCACTTGCATAGAGACAGGGAGATGTGGAGATGGGGACCCGATGTTGTGGCCATCCAGTCCATCTCTCAAGTAATACCATAATTTGGGCCTAGTCCTCTTGCTCAACCGGGATGGGTGACTTTTTGTTTTAGGAACTCCTGAGAAGGCTCCTCTTTCTATGTGGACATTAGGGCAGCATGGGCATTAGGGTGGTGCCATTGGCAATAGGTGGCTCATTTTAGCATGATAGAATTGAGAGTGAGGAAGAACATTCAGTGATAGGGAGCAGCTGGGGTCATTACTGCAACAAAGAAAGCAGGAGAGAATGCGGAGACCAGAGGCATGCCTGCGGGTAAGATTCAGCTATTGCCAAATGGAGTCATGGTCCACCCTGTTGACTCTTGCTGGTACTGTAAAGAAGAGTTGCCCTTGGTAAACTGCGGAGCTATGTCTCATGAGCTACTTAGGGAAAGAAAGAAGAAAAGAAAAGTGAAAACCTAACCCAGCAGTTTCATTAGCACCCCCAGTGATTTTCATAAAACTGTAGAATTGATTGGTGAAAGGAACTTACTGGGGTTATTCAGTTATTATTTATTTACTCCATTCCTGGACTCACAGGAAACTATGCATTTCTGAAAGTGACATGAGGAAGCGTGCAATGGTGGGTGGTGGATAGAAGCCCATGGTCTTGCCACAACCCAGCCTCCCTTATCTGCCAAGGCCACTGTGGAACAGAAGGGGATATTATGGTCTCGATTTCTATCACAGGTAGGCTGGGGACAGCCTGGCTTTGGTCCTCTATGCTCACTACATGTTAATCTTTCTTGTTTGTTGCTGCTGAATCCAGATTGACTTTCTCCCTTTAGCGAACAAAACAAAACAAAAATGGAGGCAGATTTTGTATCCGATGAGAGTACTTGGAAAGTCTCCTATGGCCTTAGCTTATCTCTGTTTACTTTAAGATGGACTTTTGCCCAAGGGTTACAATGATTTCAGACCAGTGCCCTTACTCTTTATACTAAATGTCTAATGTCCTTGCATGGGCAAATTTTTTTAAATGCCTACTTGTTTGTTTGCTTGCACATTTTTTTTTTTTTGTATGTGAAATAAGATGGACCCAATCCAAAAGAACTGGGTAACCATTTCTTTTAATCAAGGAACTCCCAGGAAGAAAATGCCATGACTTGCCCCATTGCAAGTTTTGAAATTTTTTTTCTTTCTCCAGCCTAAATAATAAAAGACTCTAAGCTCCGTGAGGGCATGGATTTAGTCTATTTTAATCTCTAAAGCATCTACATCAAGCACAGGGACTGATTCATAGTAGGCACTGATATATTTTCTTGAGTGGATGAATGTGTCATAATATCATGTTGCTATATTTTTTATAGGACATCCCAGTTGTAAAGTGTTTTCCATTAGCTCATTTGATACTTACAAAAATGTCTTCATAGCGCTTAGGTACTGATGTTTTTATCCCTATGATATAGGTGAGGAAAATGGAGGTGTGCAGTAGAATGGCCTGCCCAAGGCTTCCCACAGAGCCAGCGATGTGTGGTTCTATCCGTGAAGACTGTTCTCAGTTAGGAGTCAAGCAAGATGGGGCACAGCTGTTCCTGTGCGTGATGGTTCCTGCCTTCCTGGACCTTCATGGAATTCTCCTTCTTTATTTTCAGATTACAGGACGGGCCCATGTTTTACTGTGGTCAGCAACCAGATGTGCCAGGGACAGCTCAGCGGGATTGTCTGCACAAAAACACTCTGCTGTGCCACCGTGGGCCGAGCCTGGGGCCACCCCTGTGAGATGTGCCCCGCCCAGCCCCACCCCTGCCGTCGAGGCTTCATTCCAAATATCCGTACAGGAGCCTGTCAAGGTAAACCCCTGGCTGATGGGGTTATTAATGAATTCATGTATTTGCTCTGGAGAGCCATTCTCCAGTGAAGTTGGAGAGAATGGAAAAGCGGTGTCAGAGACATAACTTCGCGATTTCGCTGACGGCATGATATCCAACTTAGGCATTAGGAGCGTGGCTCCAGAGAGAGCAGCTGGTCTCCCTGGAGTTCTCCTTGCCAGCAGCTCCCCCTCCGACCCCGGAGGTGTTTCTCTGGGGTGGTGCAATTCTGGTTGCGGCAGTGCTGTGCATTAGAGCAATGCTGTGTGTAAGCACAAAGCAAAATTTGTGAACAAGGTAGTTTGTTTTTCTTAATTTTTTCCCTCCATTTGATATTGTTGGAGTTCCTCTGTCTCCTGGGTTGTCCTTAGTTGACCCCAGGAAAATTGTTCCTCTCTCGATTTTACATGCTACGTTATGCTTTTTTTTTTTTTTTTTACAAGTCAGAAATAAATTAAGATTTGTTTCACAGTTTTAAATATCCCCAGATGTCGCCTGCTTGCTTCTTCTCCTGTCTCCCATAGAAGCCCTTACTCTGTTTTTGGCTTTTACTCCTGTTCTTCCAGCTGTACAAATTCTTTTATTGTCTGGATGTCTGGCAGGAAACAGGAGGAAGTGAACGGAGGCAGTTCAGCACTAAACTGATGGGATTTAAAACTCCCAGGTTTTTTTTGTTTCCTTTAGTTTTTTTTAGTTCTTTTTTTTTTTTTTTTTTTTTTAATAAGTTGCAATATTTTCAGAAAATCCAGGGTATGGTTTTCTGAGGCCAATAGATGCCAGTGTGGTTTGGTTCTGCATGTTAAATCTAAGGCTGATGTGCAGTGAAACAGAATTTGAGCTGAGTCACATAGCTCTGTGGGTCTCCATTAAATTCTGCCTCCACAAATCCCACTGGTGATAAACACCGTTGGTCCTAGCTCCTGACTTCTATGTACAACATACAGCTCCTTTATGTGCCCTTCAACTTGTCCTTCTGAATGTCAGGAGCAGCAAAAAGTCACTTTGGAACAAAGGAATTACAAAGGGGTCTATTGTGTGAATTTGTAAAGAGTAAGTGTAGTTCCCCCTTTCCTGGGTGGAAACTTTCTTTATATTTCTTATCTTCAGAAAGTCCCAGTGAGTTTTGAAGAAATTCTTGGTCTTGGTGTTTTGAAGCCAGCTAATACCTGTGAACTCACTGATATAGACCAGAAAGCCAGATTTGGTGTGCCCAAATATCCTTCCACGCGTCCTTGTCAGAGGTTGAGGCACTGAGGCAATTGGGAGATAGATGATGACGAGGGAGGGAGAAGAGCGGCTACTCTGTGACTTTGCTATGCATTTCCTACAATCTTGACTTGTCCACCATTTTCTTTCTGTCCCTTCCTGACTCTGCTATTCAATAGCCAAGACAAAGAAAGATTTTTATCAGAAATTTTGTGAAACCCGTGAAATCAAAATGGCAGTTATATTGCCACTTTGAGAATGAAATTCTTCATGTTTGGTTGTGGGGTTTTTTTGGAGCAAGTCTGCGACCGGCTTGGGGTTCTGTTCTCCTTGCCAGGGTTTTCAGACATTGGGCCAGGTGTGAGGGGCTGAGGGTAAATGGGTTCATAAAGGAGCTTATTCTGTCTTTAGTCGTGGAAGGTATGGCCAGCAGAGAAGTGCCCTCCAATGTATTTCCTCTTGGCCAAAAATTATGACCAAGTTTTTTATTTTATTTAATTATTATTGAGTTTTGCTTATGTGTACAATCAATTTCAAATAACATTTTAATAACATATTCAGCATATCAAGAGAATGGAAACTTCTGGTCTAAGACAAAATTGAGATCAGCTATAAAATACAATCTAATTATGCTGCACATATAGTGATTCATTTGTGGGCCAAGACATTCCATTTAAAACAGTGGCACTTCTGTAGCAAAATAAATTGCTCCTTTAGTATCCTTTCCCTCATGCCAACTTTTCTGAAGAACATGGGGTAGTAGAGACCTTAAAATTGGTGATCACTCTCCTGCTTCATACAATGAAGGATAAAACAAGACAGTATCCTAGGCTTCCAGATTTCTAAAAGAATGTCCAAAGTGAGAGAAAGGAAAGTTAGACTGCCACTCTGGGGGTCCTTTATTAAACTAGACTTTTGTACGTATTTATACACATATATACATACATATGTAATGAAGAGATAGAAAGAATGTACATATATTTTTTAGTCTTTCTAACTGAACATAATGAGCCTGGAATGATTAATTTTGTTCCTAGAATGTTTGTATTTGGGGCTACATGTGGGACCACAGTTATTAGGTGCCAAGGATATAGCAGTGAACAAAAGGGAGAAAGAACCCACTGTCTGGAACTTGTACCAAAGACAATGCATTTATGAAACAAAGCATAACAAACAAGCATCTATTAGGTCAGCTGGTGATTCATCCTACGGGGAAAAAGTAAGCAAAGTAGGAAGGGTGGTGAGTGACGGGGCTGGCTGTTGCTGTTCGATTGGCCAGAGAAGGAGACCCTGCTGTAGTGAACAGAGACCTGACGGATGGGACAGCATGAACCTTTATGGAGGAAGAATGATGCAGACAAAGGGGCCATATTTAAGGAATGGCAAGGAAGCCAGTGTAGAAGGAGAGGAGTGACAGAGAGGGAGCGGACGTCAGAAGATGAGGTCAGAGAGTAGAGGGGACAGGTAGAATCTTTAAGATACAGGCTCTAGCTTTGAGCTGGGAAGGACATGCTCTGACTTCCCTGTAAAAAGATTCCCTCTGGGGGCTGCTCTGCCAGCAGAGTGAGACGGCACCTCATCTCTGGTCTCTCTCACTTCTCAGTCTGATTTCCTGGGTTAATTTTTACTACACAGTACAATTCTACAGAATGGAAGGTGAACATTTTTCATTTCATCTGCATAAAAACATTCACTGTCTCAGGTAGTCTGTATGATCATAATGTAAACTCTGCCTTAACTGAATCATTCAATATAAGTCTAAGAGACCGTTTTGTGTTTTTTTTTTTATAGAAATGTGTGTTGCTTTTTCATTCTAAGAATTTCTTGAATAACTCTAGTTATTCCTGTCAGCCTTTTTATCATTGCATCCCTGCAACTTGCAGCATTCATAATAAGACCCACAACCATCAGTATAAATATTTTCCTGGACATGAGGGAGGATGGAAGGTGGGAAAATTAAACAGTATTTGTGACCTCTTACAAAACATTATCGACCTACTTATGTTACTCAAATAATTTATTTTACATAAAGCAATTGTGAGAAATAGTTTCTCTCATTCGTATTCCAAATATTGTGATGGACAAATAACTTGTTGACATCAGTAGGGTAATATAGACATAAAAGCTGTCACATTTTCTTCAATGACTTTTATATGAATGTCTCCCTTGCCCTCTTTCTCTCTCTCTGTCTCCTAAAACCTGACAGATGTGGATGAATGCCAGGCCATCCCTGGGCTCTGTCAAGGAGGAAATTGCATTAATACTGTTGGGTCTTTTGAGTGCAAATGCCCCGCAGGACACAAATTTAATGAAGCATCACAAAAATGCGAAGGTAAGAAATACCGTGCTTTGCCACGAAGGGGTGGAGGGGCGCGCAAAACCCAAATCAACGACAAGCTTTATTGCAAATTGTTCCAAAAACCTTCTGTCTTTGTCATTCCTATGAATGTGTAAATATCATATTCTTACCAGGAATAATATGCCTTTGTACTAGTGAACCAGAAAAACCCTGCAGCTTTTTCCACTTTTATAGACCCAAAATAAGAGATCCATCTGAATCAAATTAAATATTAAAACATGAAATATTTTTGAACCAATATTTGGGTTAAAGTGTTCAAGACACATGTTTTTGCATAGTTCTAGAGACATGAATTTAAATTAATCATTACATATCATTGAGAAGGACATATCTTCTGATGTTTTTATTTTTTTCTAGTTAAAATCTATGGGTTTTTTTTTTTGAGAGATTAACTCTTCTGTTTATGCTCTGAGTACAAGTTTAGTATTTTCTTTTGCGCCTATCAAATGGAAGCTTTTTAATGGTAATCACACAGAAAAATAACTGGAGGTAAATTTATACATTTGCATCTAGTTTCTAGATTGAGCTCCTAAAATGTGCATAGAGGAAATATGTTCATATGCACCGCTACTGGTACTTGCCAAAAAGAGGCCTGGCATCCAAGGCCGTAAGAAATGCATTTTCCATGAGAGGGAAACATCTAGGGAATAAGTAGGCGGCATCAAACTCTCTTTTCTTTGAGGAGTGCATGCACCTTGCACATACAATGGCTGACAGTAAAGTAACAAAGTATATCTCTTAATAGACTCAGCAGACAAGACTTCTTCCTTCATTTTTAGCTGTACCTTGTGTGATATAAATTTGCATTTTAGATGCATGCACTTTTGTTGAAAGCAGCTGCTGCCCTGTCTATACTCCTAAACCCCAGCAATGAGGAATAACTCATTCTAAGTCATGTGTCTGGGTTTGGGTCATGAATGTTCTTTGTGGATAGCCACAGTATATCCTATGTGGGAAAGACAGCTTCAGATTTGAAGAGCAGTTCATAAATGACACATAAGAAGTTTAATATCTACTTGCCCTGAAACTGAGTAATCTGAAATCTGGCACTGATAAAATTATCTTTTTGGGTTAGAGTTGTTTTTAAGTTATTAGTCACATAGAATTCATAATAATATGTTCTTGAACATGCTATGAACAGTTGAGGTAGCTGTGAAAAATACTTACATTCTTCCTAAGGAATTAGGACTTCTTAAAAACATTGTAAGTTTCAAAGACTGGTAAAGTTGACTCTCCCAGGCCAGTGTACTTTAAAAGTTAGGTTGTAGATCTAAGTTAGAAGCAAAGGATTTTGATACTGAATGAGGCAAAGAACTTAACTACTTGTACCTTTTCATGCCACAAATTAAGGAACTGGGTATGGTAAGTGCCCTGTTTGAAGTCATTTAGATAGCACTAGCATTTACTTCTTTTGATTTGTACACTGGTACTTGTGGTACCATATTATATTGTCTTCTTTCCTGGACGTAAGCCATAACCTCTAATATTAATATTTAATAATTATATTTCCCAATATTTTGAAGAATTTTAAATACTATAGTATAGATTTGCAGGTATTGTGGTGTATATCTCTATGCCACTAATAAGCTGTCGGGTTTATAACAGCTTGCAAAATCCACATCCACAATGGGCTGTGTCATATTTTCAGGTTTTCCCAGCTTGATACATTCAGCTTAGGTACAGTAAGCTTCAAGATTTAGGGCGCTGTGATCCATATGATTTGTCCAGTCTTCTGGATAAGTTTTGTTTTCTGGAATTTGATAGCTTCCAGCTTGGGACACAGAATTGTTTTCCTGTGTCCCTTACCTTCCACTCAGACCTGTCAGTTAACGTCTATCAGGATCGATCACCTTGTGTGGTTGTGGATGAGACAGAAGATGCACAGACTTAATACTCAGACTGAAAGAAAAATCATTCAAAATTCTTTTGTTAATGCTAAGAAACCTATTATGGTGCTGAAAAATTCAGTCTGAGAATTACTTAATCCTTTTTCACAAATATTTATTTTTCCGGCTACATATTGAAATCAGTAGCAAGATAAAAACAGCATACTTTTGGCTAGACCTTTATTTTTTTTTCTGAGCCATCTACGGTTACATTAAACTCAGATGATGGGTTTTTTTCCCCTCTCTTTTATTTTGTTTTATGTAAAATTGATACTGGAAGAGAATGTCCTGTTTGTACTGTGTGTACTCTGGCCTGGAAGCTGGTTCGGGCATTATTGCCCTGTCTTACTTGGTCGGGTAGGAGAGTAATCAGAATGTCCTCTGAGAATGCTTGGTGAGATGGGTCTCCTCCTTCAGTTGCCTTGCTTTCCTCTAGTTTTCTGCCTCTCTGTGGGAATGGCATAACTCTGGGCATAGGATGATTGATAGCATGGTTAATAGAAGGAATTCCAGAAAATCTGGCCCACACACTGAAGGGATGAAGAGAACATCTGTGTGCCCTGGGAAGATGGTCAGGCCACAGTGGGATTCTGTGCCCTTGTGAAAATCGTTCTGGCACCTTTGCCATTACTTTGAGTGGCTTTTAAAACGCATCTTCCTCTTGACTTGGAAAGGAAGGAACTGGGTACCTGGAAGCCCACAGTAATTTATTTAAGAAACCAATTCAATCAAAAATTGGCTTTAACAAATTTACAAGCTGCTAAGCTTTACTCCCTCAGTGATGGGGAGAGCAGTTTTTTGTATGTGTGAGATCTGCCTTTTGCAGAATTCTCCCTTCTTAAAATATCCCTTTTCCCCTGAAACTAAAAAAGGTCACGTACCAAATTTTATACCATTACGTGCAACTTAGATTCCTTTCAAACGTAAAGGATCAAGTGGAAGTGATCAAATAGCAATTAAATTTTCGTAAATTTAAGAAGGAAGGATTGAGATTTACAGCTGTGATTTGGGGGGCGGGGAGGGAAACAGAGTTCATGCCTACCTTCATTGTTGATTTTTCCAATGACTCTCGAGGTGCACACTGAAAGAACACATGAGCCTTTTCTTTTTGGAAACCAAGTCCATATTTGCATAGGTTACTGTGGGAGGAAATTAAGAAATAAAAAGTGTAATTAAAGGATTAAGTTTTATTTCTGGAAGAAGTCCTTTGGATTCCTAATTAACCACTAATATTTTGGGATTTAGATTACCACCAGCCCAGCCTTTAGCAATTATAATAGCACTGCATGATGCAAAGGACTTTTTAAAAATGTAGCCCCTACATCTGTGCCCTCCCTATTACATGGCCAAAAACCTTAAGACTTCCCCTTTCTGAAATAATGACATAAATATCTGATGGCTACTTGCCACAGGGGGCTCTTTTTCTCTCAGGCACCCAGGAGAATTCCCGGGGCTACTGGGCCCACCGTCAACAGATGGGGCTCCATGCTCTGCAGCTGGTTGTAAACCCTTGACTCCCACTGTTCAGGGTCACCAGCTCCCTACACATTGCTGAACACAGTCTCTGTGGTGCAAGCATAAGAGCACTAGGAATTAGGTAGACCTGGCCCTATACCTGGTAATGTCCCCCCTCCTGTATGTGATCTTGGACAAGTCAGTTACCAGCTCTGCGTTACTTCAGCTTTCAAATGAGGAGGTTGAACAAGATGATTTCTGGGGGTCCCTTCCAATTCTGTAATCCAGACTCAATCTTTGCATTTCTCATTATTTCCCAGTTGTGATCAGATAACAGGTGCCACATGAGTAAGAAAGTACACAAGCTGACATGTATGGTATGACTATAAAATAGTAAGGCTGATATTATTTTCAACATGACTTGAAGAATCAGCTTGTCTACTTTTTAGTCACATTTTTTACACTGGATTTCCTGTGTCTAGCAAAACAAAGTTCATCTCACAGATGAGCCAGGTCAGCAAATCTGGAGAGAGAGGGCCTACCACTGTGGCCCTTCTTGGGCACACAGCAAGAGGCCAGAGAGACCACAGGCACGGCTACTTACCAGCTGCTCTGCCTCAAGGAGCCGAGGAGAAGTGTCCGGAGCACAGAAGCATCTCTTCCTAGTCAAGCCCCACTTCCCACCAGCCCCCCACAAACTCATTTATTTTTATGGCTGACATTTAATACAGACTGACTCACAGAAATATTAAATCCACTGATCTCAAATTCTCTCCTATGTGGGATCCCTGAAATTCTATTAAAAGGGAGGTAAATACAGCATGCTAAGAGGCTGGAAAAAATAATAGATTAGTATGAGTTTCAGAGTGTACGTGATTTTGATTCAGATACTTTACTCTGGCCTTTTACTACTGAGGGGACCACAGCCTGGTCACAAAATCGGAACTCCTGCCGCTGTCACCGTGAAGCAACAGGCTCCAGACGCAAGGTGACTCAGGAAAGTAGAAGGGCCTTAGACACATGAAGAAAAATGGGTTTGTCACTGAGGAGAGGACACTAAAGAGAATTCAGCACCATTTAAGCTCCTTCAAATGGAATAATTTGGCTGAGTCCTGCTTTATCATTATCTGGGTGAAAACTGGGGGGTATGCACTACAGTGTATTTCCTGACTTACTGACCTCTGAGGCCATGTGCCTCCGTGAGATCCCTGACCCTCTCCCTCTTGCCCAGCCCCTGGCAAAGGGAGATTTGGGTTTAGCATCACTTTATAAATGAACCTCCGCTCTTATTTTGAGTGTTACTCATGCTGTTTTCTGAAGGCCTCAGGGAAATGCAAGAGCTATCCCTGGGCACCAGAATTATAGAGATCAGGTCCTATGCCTGTATCTATACTGTGAGGATTAGATGAGTTGACACACAGAAAGCATTTTATCAATGCCTCGCACACAATACATGTCAACTCTCATTATTATTATTGTTGTTGCTACAGAGCACAAGCGGGGGAGGGGCAGAGAGACAGACAGAATCTGAAGCAGGCTCCAGGCTTGGAGCTATCAGCACAGAGCCTGATGTGGGGCTCAAAACCACAAACCGCAAGGTCATGACCTGAGCTGAAGTCAGCTACTTAACCGACTGAGCCACCCAGATGCACCCCCATTCTGTTTCTGATGTGTTTTGTCACTTAAATAACCTCTTTTGGTTCTGATATATGTTAATTGGCCTTAATAAGGATGGTCGCCATCATTTATAACAGGTAGAAAAATATTTCTTTTAATAGACACTAGTTCCTCCCATGATCTTTGACAGGAGTTTAATGACTCAGACATTAATCTTTAGGGACCTTTTGAGGAAGATGTACTTTCTTCTTGATACCTATGTGTTACAGGGATATATCCTCTTCTATTCTTAAATAGGGTTATTGAATTCTCTAGACTGAAGTTGTTCGGGTTTTTAAATTTTTTTTAAGTAGGAGTGTGGTTGGTAAATTCAGGAGGATTGATGGTAAAGAACTGTCTTAAGATGTGCCTTCTGATATTATGCTACTTCTAGAACCTTAGGCTCCATCCTTGGCTGTTTCTTGGCCTGACTTTCACCGAATCCAGTAAAATTTCTATCTGTCGGAATAGAATATACATCTTTACCATTATACAACTTCACAGTGACAATGCTGTTTATGTTAGCATTGACTCTAATATAAGCAGGGAAATACTGTTTGGTTTAGCCTCTAGCCTAGCATAGAAGAATGGGGATTTTGCTTTTAAAAAGGTTAAACTGCATGTAAACAGTGTCACTGCTGCCTTTTTGACTAACAGGGTGAACTTGAGTCAGAAGACACTTGAATCTGGTCCACTTAGAACTCTATTTTGTTTTACAAGTGAAGAGCAGTACTTAAACTAGAGAAGAAATATTCCTTTTTATTTTTTATTTTTTTATTTTTTTATTTAGGGCTTTTTGAGTGCCCACGGTAGTCTGGCCATTGCATTACTCCCAGGGAGCTTGGGTCAAACCACACCTCTCCCTAGGTGAGTGCAGAAAGCCCACTCCTCTTGGAGTCAAGATCATGCAGATACCCTGTGCTCTGAGTTTACTTTTAGCATAAACAGGAAGTTCTCAGTTTCTTTTCTCCCCTCATTGGTGCCATATCTATTGACAGCTGTCAGTGCCTGAATCTGGTTCTTGAAAACCTCCCCTTGAAGGAAATGGTTGGATTTGTCCTAAGGAACTTTTTTTTTTTTTTTTTTTTTACAAATAGTTTATTGTCAAGTTGGTTTCCATATAACACCCAGTGCTCATCCCCACAAGTGCCCTCCTCCGTGCCCATCACCCCCCTTGCCCCCCACACCCATCAGTCCTCAGTTTGTTCTCAGTATTCTTGAATACTGTCCTAAGGAACTTTTACTGCTTCCTTGGAGGAGGAGACCATTGACCTCAGGCCCTGAGAGCTAACCTTACAGGGTTATTCAGGAATTGGAGTGTTTTGCAGAGCTGTCCCCACTGGTGCAGACTCTTATCTGTCTGTCCTCCATGGTTAGTCTCTGGGTTTGGGCTCCTGGGAGGGGTGGAGTCCGGGTTGAGGAGACCCTCCACAGCTCAGGCAGTCCTGGAAGGAGCTGAGAACTGAAGCCTCTCTGCTGATAGCACCCCCAGTACTGGGACAAGTCCTCCCTTGAGAGTGATCTGGGTGGAGCATCCTAGTGCCCCCCACCATTCACTCACTGAACCCGCAGAAAGCCATCATCATGGTAGTTCAGGTGCCCCTGAAAACACCAAGATATCTCTGACTCTTGGTCAGCACTCAGGCCACATGGTCTTCTCTATAGGATTTCAGTAGCTGCTTTGTGGAAAATCCAATTGTAAAGAAATACAGGAACTGATGCAGAATATAGAGTAGTGAATATAAAGGGAAGTTAACTCAGTGCAAAGCATGGAGAGAAAAGGGAAAACAAAATTTTCAACTAAGTAGCATTTGGAATCTTAGCATGCTCTAGCGACTTGGTAAAACAGTACATACTTTTAGATTTTACAGGCAAAGTTTCTTTTATTTTGCTCTAATGTCTTGAGTTTTGTAAGTTCCTTGGCTAAGACTGTGTTGAAAGAAGAAGCACCCACTTATGGGTTAGTAGTCAGTGAACTGACTATTTTTACATGCTGCTTTATTCTGTAAAGATTGCTGTTTCTGGGGACACGGTGTGAGTGGTGTTACATCTGAATCTCCTTTGGTAATGAGCGATTTTACACTGTGTTCTGTGAATACTAACCTCTCCTTTATGTTCCAGATATTGATGAATGCAGCACCATTCCTGGGATCTGTGATGGGGGCGAATGTACAAACACAGTCAGCAGTTACTTTTGCAAATGTCCTCCTGGTTTTTACACTTCTCCCGACGGTACCAGATGCATAGGTAGGTTTAATTATAAACAGCTTGTGTGATTTCTGCAAACCAGCTCCCTAATGAACACCTTTCTAAACATGCTTGTCAAAGGGGACTAATAATTTCTCACTTTCTGTAAAGTGTACATTTACATTTCATTAAACAGTGGTGCACCCTCTTAAAGAAAAGAGGCATCCTACCCTCTTGTATTAGGATTTTTGCCTCCCAGAAAGTGGGATGATCCAGGAGCCCATACAGATATCCTCAGTCTATAAATTAACTTTGCAGTTATGCAAGTGTCAAACCCTCAGTCATTTCCTGGGACCTGTGTTAATTTAGGGCTGAAATTTTGCAATAATCTCTTAATTGGTGTCCCTGCTTCCTGGCTTCTCTACAATCCATCTTGTCAAATTTATCTTCTAAAATAGTGCTCTCATTAAATAATTCTTTTGCTCACAAACCTCGGGTGGTTTTCCATTAGGATTTGGAAATTAGTGGTTTTCAGTCTGTGCTCCATGGATCCTTCAGGAATAGCAAAGGTCTCCAGAGCTGCCTGGGTGGGAGAGGGGACCAGTGAGAGGGAGCAGGCTAAGGGGATGGGATCCCTTCCCCCTACTCGCTGCCCCCTACATGCACACACTCTGCTCTTATCTAGCGGCATGTTAGGCTTCTGCACAAAATAAGGGATTTTGTTATTTTTTTAGAAAAATAGGTTTGATTACTGCCAGATTTATTGATTGTTAAGACTTCCCTCAAAGTCTAGTCGGCTAGAGAAAAGTTCAAGTTCCAGGTGTATAGCCTAATAGTTAAGGACATTCTCTGACCTCCCTCAGCCTTGCTGACTTGTGGGTACAGTCCCTGCTTCTCACCCTCAAACAGGTCATGTGTTTCAATTCCTTCATGCCGTTAATCATACATGTTGTACCACTCAGGATACTCTTCTTCCCAGCTCGAGCCCCCTTTCCTGCTTCTGCTCAGGCTCTCTGTCTTTGAGGATGTCCCAGATCAGCTTACCTGAAAGCAGTTCCTCCCTTACCGGAAGAGATGCTTCTTGTAAATGGTCTTCTAGGGAGATTTTATGTCTGTATGTTTTTACCTCCCTAATTAAGTTGTAAGTTCTCCTTACAGCCTACATAACTGCTATGCTCACATATCCCTGGTGGTTCTTGGCACAATTCCTTGAATGTCATAGGCACTTAGTAAGTACTTGTTGAATATCAAAATAAGTACTTCCTTATTATTAGGAAGCCTATGGCACATGGCCTTGGAGAAAAATGAATGCTATCTCTTGATGTTTGTCTCTGGCCCCTATTTTCAGAGACACTCAGCTTTGCATCCTCACCACAAGCCATGGATCTCAGGCCCAAATGGAGTTGCACTTGAAATTCTGAATTCCTTTTTCCTTAGTCACATAATAAAAGCTGAGGGCGGTCTCTTAAGTTGACATTTGAATAAGCACAACCAGTGAGAGAAGCATATCTGGACTTTTCCTTAGAAATAACAGTGGTGCCCAAATTGTCTGAGTTTCCAAGATCTCTTCACATACATGTACTGGAATTGCAGTAAAAGGATGGCGACTGCAGTCCTTGGAGCTCCTTTTTGTCCCCAAACTGTCCCAATTAGCATGACATCCAGTGGCCAGGCTTAACAGAGACTTAGGTCAGAAGTTCTTTCCAGGCCAGATAATAGGTAGATGTGTTTTTAACCTTCAAAGAGAGCCCCAGGTGATGTTAAAACGATTAAAACACGTTTACATATCAGATGGTTTACATTTTCAAAATACTTTTACCAAATATATCCATACTATTTAGAAAGAAAATGGGATGTGGGGAAGGGACTAAGATTCATGTACCTCTGAGTACCTCTGAGGTGTGAGGTATTTTATGGAAATTATCTGACTTAATGTTCACAACCATACTGTACATGAGAAGAAGCTGATGTTTACAGAGTTCACATAAGTAATTTGGTTCCGTTGCTTAAGCAGCTAAGAAGTGAAGGAGCTGAGATCCCAACTTGGGCCCTGAGCCCCTGGTCCTGACCCTGTCATTGCCCCCTCTGGAATGAACACCAGACACAGTAAACTCTAGGCAGCACACTTTCTCCTTCTTTGGAACTTTATTGTTTGTTGCCATAATTAGGAGCTTGTTACATAAAATGCTCCAACTGACATTTTGGCCTACCCTAATGCTGGTATTTCCTGCCATGCAGGAACCCTCCCTCCTCTCCCCCCAAATATCCCTAGTGAAAAGAAAATACATATAGTCTCCAACTTCTAAACAAATCCAAGGTTGGTTTGTAGGTTGGCTGTTTGGAATTAGTAAATCTAACCAATAGAACACCCCACACGTGGTTCGCCTGTTACCTTCGGCCCCCACAGTCTGAGGCTCTCAGACCTCCCTGTCCCCAGCACTCCCTTTGTCCTGTAAGCTCTTGCAGTATTATTTTATTTTTTTTTTTGTTCTGTGATCTTCCTTTGGTACTTTATAATACCTTGTGTAGGGTGGTCTTTTCATGTTAGTGTGTTCTGTCTCCTCAATTCCCAGGAATCCTGATAATATCCTGTACCTAGTTTGGGCCTCAGAGCTCCTAGCTCCTGGTTGTCTACAACAATGTTAGTGATGATAGGCCTGCAAACACCTATTTAATCAATAATATATGTGTTGTGATAGAATGTGATGTTTAGGTTCTGAAAGGAAAGGCCAAGTGATTCAGAAGAAGATAAAGGAAGAAAGCTTCCTACTCCTTTTCTGCCAGATGTCTTGGCCAGAGCAAATTCAAAACAGAAGAAGGTGTCTATACCTCCTCCTACCCTCCATTTATTTCCTCCAAATCTTAACATTCTTCCCCCTCACTACCATAGGTCTTCAGATCATCCCAGAGCCACTCCTTAGCCTCTAGGCAGAGTGATCTCAGTATACAATGGTTTCCTTCCCACTTCCTGATGACAAGGGAAACTTCAGGCTGGTGTGCCCTGGGGGCAGTTCCTCCAAATGGCTCCTGGTTTCCACATATTTTCCCTTCCTTTACTCATCAGCCAATAGGTTTTTTTCAGAATTAAAAGTTGTATAAATTTGTGTATTTTTAACCAAAGCTCTCCTTGCAAGAAGAGAAATCAGCCAAAGGCTTATTGTATGTGCGGGAACCATTTGCAAATCAGAGATTGCCAGCAACCCAGCTGTGGCTGGTAATTTTTTTAGCCACAGCATTCACCATTTTGATCAAGAGTCTCTAACCTTCTGATATGCCATCTAAGTCAGCCAGCGGGGCAGTAAAATAGTATCATAGTTAATGTGAATAAATAATAGACATTAGCCCATTAAGAGTTTGCGATTGGTAACCGTAGGTCCCAATTTTGCCCCGAAAGATAGCCCACACTGCAAATTATATATACAAGCTGTGGTCAAGTATTTATACTGGATTTTGACCACCAAATTTATATGAAACTGGGATATAAGCCAGTTTTGAACATTTTTTCCAATTCTTAACAGCCTTTGGTTTCCATGCCCAAAACATTTACTAATCCCTGAGTATATAAATTATCAGTGGCTTTAAAGCAATGAAAAATAGAAACTAGGAAGTTTTATTACTCCTTTTTCATAGGGAAGGTGCTATTTGTAGCTTCACAGAGCTTATCTTGTCTGCCCTCCTCTCTCTGGCCATTTACCCTGGACCAGGCTGCAGTGAAACTCGCTCTGCCTCTCTGCTGAGACCATTAGTCTGACCGCAGGTGTAGGAACTGGGGCCACAAGAAAATCTGTAGAAAGCACATTTATATCTGCTAGTGGTTTTTTTTTTAAATGTTTGTTTATTTTTGAGAGAGAAAGAGACACAGAGTACGAGTGGGAGAGGGTCAGAGAGAGAGGGAGATACAGATTCTGAAGCAGGCTCCAGGCTCTGAGTTGTCAGCACAGAGCCCAATGCAGGGCTCGAACTCACAAACTCCAGGATTGGGACCTGAGCCCAAGTTAAACACCTAACCAACTGAGCCACCCAGGTGCCTCCCTGCTAATGGTTTTAAGTATTTTTCAGGAATAATCTTGTATTATTTCAAGCTGATCCCTAATTTTATTTGATGGTTTGTCTAGGTTTTTTTTGTAGCCTTCTTCCTATGATGTTAATAATTTATATGTTTCTAAGTTAGCCTTGTTTTTTATTTTGTTTATTAATTTATTGTAACCTTCAAGGTTTGATGGCTTTGTATTCTTAAGAATGATGTAGATGAAGACAATTCTAGTTATGACCTTCTCTGATCAAACCTGAAGTTTATTATTTAAACTTACAGGAAACATAGTGATGAAATTTTAACTATAAAAAAGTCTTCATTTTATAAAAGAGTTTACCCTTAATTTCTTTAGATATCAAGCATATTTTAAATATTATTTACTTTTTACAACTTCATTATATATGGATATCGCTGTACGGTGATAGGCTTTTGTTAAAGAGTTTCATCCTCAGCGTGCCTGGGTGGCTCAGTTGGTTAAGTGTCCAATTTCAGCTCAGGTCATGATCTCATGGTCCATGAGTTTGGCTCTGCATCGGGCTCTGTGCTGACAGCTCAGAGCCTGAAGCCTGCTTCAGATTCTGTCTCCCTCTCTCTCTGCCCCTCCCCCAC
Organism: Hyaena hyaena; assembly: GCF_003009895.1. Classification (NCBI taxonomy): domain Eukaryota; kingdom Metazoa; phylum Chordata; class Mammalia; order Carnivora; family Hyaenidae; genus Hyaena; species Hyaena hyaena. The sequence continues at coordinate 440,399 of NW_024081363.1, forward strand.
TTGCTGCGTGTGCCCTCTCTCTCTCTCTCTCTCTCTCTCAAAAGTAAATAAATGTGAAAAAATTAAAAAGAGAGGTTCATCCTCAATATGTTAGGTAGATCAAGATGTTCTGTATTTGGCTAGCTTCCCCTCTAGTTGACAGTGCTTCCTCACCGTGAAGCGGTTAGCGCTCTACTATGTCATGGGCTCTTCTTTGGTAGCCTAGACTTGTACTTCGATGTGTCAATGTTGTCATGACAGTCAGACATGATGTAACCCAATAAAAGTGGTATAGAGAAATATGTCTTCCCGTGTTGCTTTGAGAAGATACCTTTCTGCCAAAAAAAAAAAAAAAAAAAAAATCATTCAAGAACCATTGCATCTGATAGGACTAAGAACTTGGAATCATGTACATTTTGAACTTATAAATAATCAGTGCCTTATAAAACCTGTTAGGGCCCCAGGACAAAAGGAAATCTTGATTAACAAGCATTGGATCTGACTGCAAAGTGGCTCACTCGTTTAAAAAAATTTTTCACAAGTCTGACTCACAGTTTCAGTCTGAAAAATAAGAAAGATCTTTTAGAAATGTAGACTATAGTGCAGACTTCATGTTGTTTTAAAATAGATTTATATCAATATTTGCCTAAAGTGGCTCGAATTAAGTAGTTTGAAACCAAGGACAACACAGTCTCCCTTCAGTATAGAGACGTGTCTTTATAACTAATTAACTGTCACTGTCAGTGATTTTCTTAGTCTCTCTTTTCCTATGGCACATATGGTTGTAATCATTCGTTCCCACCTTGGGGATGGAATGTGGGACATTGGCCAAGTGCACCAGCTTGCAGGAGCGAAAGGTGTGAGACGAAGAGAGTTCTGACTGAGCATTGTTCCCAAGCAGCGCTCACCACTTCGCTTACAGGGCGCAGGCGTGTCAGTGCATCCTGCCTACCAGAGCCCAAGTGTGAAGCGCAGAGGTGTTGGAGCAGGAGAGGGTTGTTTCGAGATCCATCTCAGTGATGTGTGGGTGGCTGTGTTTCTTTGTTCCCTCAGATGTTCGCCCCGGATACTGTTATACGGCTCTGGCAAATGGGCGCTGTTCTAACCAACTGCCTCAGTCCATAACCAAAATGCAGTGTTGCTGTGACGTTGGCCGATGCTGGTCTCCAGGGGTCACGGTCGCCCCTGAGATGTGTCCCATCAGAGCAACGGGTAAGAGCCCTTCAGTTATCTGCAGAGTATCCCCAGTTCTACCCCCACAAGCCCAGTGACATGCATGATGCAGATCTAGTGGAAATCCAGGTAAGTGAAAAAGATGCCAGTAAAGAAAAAGACGACTCCCAGGGAAATTTCCCCAGATAATGACTTGGGGGGGAAATAGAGGTCCATACAAATAATATTGTTTTCTGGTACTGCTTCTTCCTTAGCTTGCTTATTACCGCTAAGTAGCAGCTTTTTCAGAAGTACTTGTCTTCTCTTATTCTCCTGTATTTCTTTTGGCTCTCAAGTAGTCCTCAAAGCTCACTTGAATAAAACTCACTTCTTTCAGAGTCTTTTGGTGAGTTACTCTGGATACATGTTTCCTCCTTCCCTAACGTTTGACACTTTCCTCTTGCTTGTTGCCAATTCCTGTTGACTTTTTTTTCTTCTTTGTAATACCTCTCTCATCTGTCATATTCCTTCCATTTTCACATAAAGCTCATTTTCTCTCGTCTGGACTATTGCAGTGGCCTCTTAACTTGTCTCTATGAAATCCACAGCTGCCATATACATTTCCCAAAGCATAACTCATCTGTAGTTTGGTTAAAAAAATTATGGCTGGGGAAAATGTAGGAAAAGATGTCCAGAATTTTTTTTCCCAGGATGACTTCAGGTGGTATCTAGTGGTCCAAGTCACTCCATTTCTTGAAAATAAAATTTTACTACTTGGCAGAGAGCATCCAGCGTCCTCAAACCTGACCCCAGTTCATCTTTTAATACTGATTCTTTATGGTGGCTTTATTTTCTAGTTAAATTATGCAATCAAGCTTTCCTTGAAGCCAGTCTGAAGATTTCTAAACTCAAATACTCTTTTTTTCTCTAAAACTTGTCCTCAGTTGAGGTTCTTACTCCCTACTTCCTACCTCTGCTACTTTGCCTGTAAAATGCCCTCTTGGGGCACCTGGGTGGCTCAGTCAGTTAAGCGGCCGACTTCAGCTCAGGTCATGATCTCACAGTTCGTGAGTTCGAGTTCCGCGTCGGGCTCTGTGCTGACAGCTCAGAGCCTGGAGCCTGCTTCAGATTCTGTGTTTCCTTCTCTCTCTCTCTGACCCTTTCCCACTTACACTCTGTTTCTCTCTCCCTCAAAAAAAATAAATAAACATTAAAAACAAATAATAAAATGCCCTCTTGTTTCCTAAGGATCCTAAAATGATTCTCAATATGACTGAATTCATGAGTGTGCCAGGATAACTACAGCTGGAAATGCTGCCTTCTGTCTCCTTGTTCCAGGTTTTTATTCTTGCTGTGGCACAAATCCCATCTACTCTGCTTTTTGGCAACTTGTGTTCATGTATTGCTTTTTTACTAGTTGATAAATCTCATTAGGAGGGCTCATTCATTATCATAGTCTCATATACTTTATGCTTTCTTAACACTTCCATAGTATTTGGCAAAATCTTATTCATAGGAGGCATTCAGGTAGAGTGAACAATTTATTAAGTGACATCTTTCCCACCAGATGTAAGTAAGAACCGGGGTTATAGCTCATTCTCGATCTGATTCCTGAACGGTATGTTTGAATCAGAGCACTTTAGCAGAGCAAATCAAGGTGGGGAAGAATAAACACAGAGTTAATTAGAGTGTTACTCACAGAATGTAAATTACCTATTATCATGGATTCTACACCTGCTCACAGGTGTTACTCTAAAATTTCTCTTTATTGCTGAGAATTATATGTGTAGATTAAAGAAGCAATAAAAATCTTTCAATACATTTTAACATATAGCAAGTCATAATTTTGTCTGATTTGCTTACTGTCTATAGCCTAAAAATATAGCCCACCGTTCTTTGTGCCATAGGGGGACCATTTAGTAAGTTACTATTTAGAAGAAGTACGTGTTGTCCTACTAAGACACATGTCTTGGGTACCAGGAAAATCACTTTTTAAATACATCTGTTAATTTAGGAATCAGCAGCATTGATGCAGATTCCTTTGTGTGCTGAGACCTTGAGAAGAGGGGAGAGGGATGGGCAGGTAGAGGTGCTTGAAAACCAACTTTGGGATACATGAGCAGAAGGTCCTGTTCCCCTGGATGGCCTTGCAGGGAGCTGCTCTCTCATATGTACCACCAAAATGCCCACAATCTAAGGCCCAGGGAAAAGCAGACTGACAGAGAAAAGCTGGTTTGCAAGTGGGTGTTTTTGTCTGCTCAGACGTTCTGGTAGCAGCACTATGGAGCTCTAGGCTCTTAACTTAGGGAGAGTGATGATGTATATATATATACACATAGGAGTGTTTTAGACTGGCCAGCTTTTCTCCCCATTAAAAAAAATCAGTATCATCTTCAGGTTACATGGAGAAAGGAAAGATGGATATCAGTTGAACAAAACTAGCTGCAGTTTGCTGGTCCTGAATGTCAAAGGGGCTCATGGGAAAATTAGGAAGCCAGACCCACTCGGAGGTTAAGATGAATTTTCCTACTGAGGTTAAGATTAATTTCATGGCATGCTTAAAGTCATATACTCATCTAATTAGCAGAGATTCCAATGAGCTATTCAATTTCTTTTATACAGATCCTAAAAGGCTAAAGAAAAAGGCTGAACTGAAGCTTGGAAGCAAACTGAGTCCCTTAATATAATTACTATCCAGTTAAATCCAACACGTAGTTAATTAATACCTTGTATGTGTCTGTGCAGGGGTCGGCTCAGAATGGGAGTTAGTTATGAGTTAGATAGGATTCTTGACTTCAAACACTGTGCACAGTCTTGGTGGTGGAAATTTGGTGGGAAGCCGGTAGCCAGGAAATGATAATGGCACATCCAGGTGATAATTCTGTGCAAAGGATCACTGTGGTTTGTTAGGAGGGATTGTAGCATCCTGGTTCAGGGAAGCATAAGCAATACATAAATCCTTTCCAGTTGCAGTCAAGTGCTACAGAATCTCTCTGGGTTAAACTTAACGATAAACAATAATTAAAAAGCAATAATAGAATTCTCTAAAAACATAAGCTTAACCTGAGTTGGAAACGTCATATGTGATTGAAGATACTTTAGTAATGGAACAAATAACAACATCCCTGGTATGTGGTAGCCAGGTATATTTAGCCACATATAAATTGGCAGATTTTCCCATGATGTTGAAATAGGAATGTTATTTCCATAAGACATAGTCCTGAGAATAAGTCAGATTTAGTCCATAAGGAAAAGAGTAATATTAACCTAATTTCTATTACTGGATAAAACGAGTATAGAAAGTATCAACGAGAGTATCCTTGTGTAGCAGCGATAATAAAATTATTAACATTCTGGCAAGAGGGAGAAAAAAGAAATTAAAAAATCACATGGTTAATGTACATATGGAGGCGAACTGTAACAAGATATGGCTATTTGTAGGAAACATGAAAATGTAATAGTAGTTAAGTAAATACAGCCCTGGAAACCTGGCTAGTGTTTTAAAACACTTTTCTGGAAGCTCAGGAAAAGAAAATGCATCACAAATCTAAAGAGGATTTATTCTGATAAAGAATAATTGTGAGAAAGAAGCAAAAAGTCATGTGAGAAAGAAATCAGCATATATGTGAAGTCAGAGGAAAAGAGTTGATTAACTCAGGTGTACTAGTTCAGGGTATCATTTTGTAGCATTAACACTGGACCCTCCCTCCCCCAGTATCCCTTCTGCCCTGTGGAGTGCTGCTTCTTCAACACTTCATTGTACAAATACGTATTTCTCAGGGCTCTCTCTCTGTACACCCTTCTCTGCGGTTTCCATACCTTCCCTAAGTGAGCTCATCCATCCCCCGGCTTTAAATACTACCTGTCTACTGATAATTGCAAAACTTCTATTCGGCCCCCACTTCTCCTCTAGGCTTCAAACTGTCTTACACAGCTGCTGTGTGACAAATCTACTTGGATGTCTATATCTCAAAATGTGTATGTTCAAATGGAACATGGCCTCTATCCACCAAACCTGCTCCCATTGAAATTTTCTCCATCTAGGTAAATGTCACCAACATCTACCCATTTGCTAAACCAGGAGACTATGTCATTCTTGATTTTCTGCCCCCTCTGCTCTATCATTTCCTCCTTCAGGAAGAACTACCCATTTAAGACTAAAATATGCTTCAAATTTGTCTGCTTCTGCCCAGTTTCATCACTGCCTCCCATGTCCAGCCATTGTTTTCTTGCCCTTGGTCTTCTGTAACAGCCTTGCCTTCCTTTAGCACATTCTCCATGTATCAGCAAGACGGATCTTCTGAAAATGTTCAGTTGATTACATCCCACATTAGTCTGAAGACTTCCAGTGGCTTCCCATTGCACATAAAATAAAATCCAGGCTTTTTAGCATGCTCTTTAGACCTCTGTGGGGTCCATAAATGGGACGGAATGACAAAAGTGGCATTTCATTCTTCCTTAAGGTGAACCGTGACATAGGTAAAGACTCTAAATTTTGGGAGAGGCATGTGGTACACACACTGGGAAGTTTGTTTTCAGTTTTGAATTACTGTTCCTAATAGTGACTGAAGCTCTTAGGATGGGAATGAAGCCAGTGGGCTTTTTCCTTTTTATCCAATTGATCTATGTGGTTTGGTGATTGATTTTATTCAAAGTTGGTTTGAAATGTAAGGGTGACTTCCGCGGGACTATGAGGTACACTGTAGCCCATTCAGCTTTTGTGTTCTGTTGTGTCATGCTTTTCCAGAGGATTTCAACAAGCTGTGCTCCATCCCTTTGGTAATTCCTGAGAGACCAGGATATCCTTCCCCACCCCTTGGTCCCATTCCTCCAGTTCACCCTGTTCCTCCTGGCTATCCTCCTGGACCTCCAGTACCCGTCCCTCGACCACCAGTGGAATATCCATACCCGTCTCGGGAACCACCAAGTAAGGATTCAAAAGTCGTCTGATTATTTTTCTTGTGTTAACCAAGTTAACTTTTTTGTTTAATTTACAGAGTGTTATATATAAATTTTTAATACGCCTATTTCCTAGAGAAAAATAGGCTTCATCATATTCTCCTGAAATATGTCCTTTTGCTGTTGATGGTTTTTTTTAAAATTTTTTTAATGTTTTATTTATTTCTAGGAGAGAGAGAGAGACACAGCGTGAGCAGGGGAGGGTCAGAGAGAGAGGGAGTCACAGACTGAAACAGGCTCCAGGCTCTGAGCCGGCAGTCAGCACAGAGCCCGACGCGGGGCTCGAACCCAAGAACCGCGAGATCACGACCTAAGCGAAAGTCGGACGCTTAACGGACTAAGCCACCCAGGCGCCCCATTGCTGTTGATGCTTTGAGTCATCTGTAGGACAGTTAGTTAGCTCATTGTGGGCGAGATGTAAATCTGATTCATAGAGGGTGAAGTCATAGAGGGGGCATATACAATGAGCTTTGTGTAATGAGTTTTATACAGTTTAAAGCAGTTTTGCAAGTAATTGCCAAGAACGCATTGTCTTTTTCATTTCCCCAAACTGGAGGCTTGAGAGGGAGGCAGAAAAGAGGTAGAGGTAGGGAGAGGCAGGCTACCGTGAGGCCGCAGAACCCGGCCGCACATGATCGCTGTGAACGGGCCTGGGAATATGCTTTATTGGCGCCAGATGATCTTTGCCCAGAGAGTGTTTCCTTCCTTTACATTTTAGTATCTTGCTCATTGTTAATGGGTTAAGCGCTGATGAAAGATGTCCTGGTTATAAGTGATTTCAGTGGGGTTTAATGTTATTCCTTTAGGGGTGCTGCCAGTCAATGTCACTGATTACTGCCAGTTGTTTCGCTATCTCTGTCAAAATGGACGCTGCATTCCAACTCCTGGGAGCTACCGGTGTGAGTGCAACAAGGGATTCCAGCTGGACCTCCGCGGGGAGTGCATTGGTATGTCATACATATGGCTAGGTCTGCACCGAGAGGCTATTGCAATTCTGTCCCATGACTATATGGGTTTCCTGTGGCAGCTGTAACAAATCAACTCCAAGTCAGTGGCTTAAAATATAGTTCTGTAGGTTAGAAGTCCAACACGGGACTAAAATAACTGGGCTAAAATCAAGATGTCAGCAGGGCTGTATTCCTTTTGGAGAGAATCCATTCCTTTGCCTTTTCCAGCTTCTAGAGGCCATCTGTATTCCTTAGATGATGGTCCTCTCCTCTACAAAGCCTGCAGTATAACATCTTCACATCATGAATTCTTTGGTTCTCTCTTCCAATTCCCTCTTCCACTTTTAAGGACCTTTGTGATTACACAGGGTGCATCTGTATAAGCTAGGAGACTCTCCCCATCTCAAGTTCTGCTGATTAGCAACCTTGATTCCTCTTTGCCATGTAGTGTATTCAGAGGTTCTGGGGATTAGGACATGAACATATTTGGGGAGGGGCATTATTCTGCCAACTATAGTGACTTTTAACCATCATCGTAAAATACATTCAAGTCATTGCTGATAGCTTCAACTTCAGCCATCTCATCAAAAGTCTGACCATTAAAATAAAGCATTCACACCATCCCAAAATTATAAAAATGTACACATTTTACTGACTTAAATGGATATAACTCACCAGTTGTCTCTAAAACTGGAAAGTCATTAAAATTGAAAAGAGAAACTTTGAATTGTTGACAAGTCATTTAAGCCAGCAAAAGGAGGAGATGTAACATAAGAATAATTAATTTGATAGGTTGGAAAAGAACACCCAATTGCCATCTAGTTTTTTAAAATAAATCCCTGTCTTAGCTTGGTTATAAAGTCTAATTCTGTCATTGTGAATCAGGCAGAAATAAAGAGTTACTAGTTTCTCACACTGGGTAGTTTCCTGATGACATGAGCGCCCCTTCTGGCAACACACTAGGGGAGAGTCATTCAGTCCGTAAAGTCATCCAGAACTGGTGGAAGAGGGGACATCTAGCCCACCTTCGGGTGAGGGCACACCTGCAGCAAGAAACATGTGACTCTGGGTGAGTGGGTGGGTTATCTTCCAAAAACCTTAGTTTCCTCATCTTTACAACTAAGGGGGTATAAACCAGTTAAATATGCTGATATTAAATATGCTGATAGTCCTAAACAACTGTAAAACTGTGGGAGCCTCCCTGGATTGGGGGGTAGACTCTGTGGTTGGTGAGAATAGCTCTTTAAATGGTAAGTGTTTCATGTTTTGTCCTAATGTTCTCGGTGGAATTCAGCAAGGGATGCTTAGATAAGGTGAGACCCCTTTTTATTGAAAAATAGAGCCATAAGAGATACTCAGAATCCTGCCTAGAAGCCATTTCTGAAATGTTAGTCTGTTTGATTCCCTTAGGCCAGACTCAAGGAAGAGAAAATGTTTATTAGCTTGGAGTGTTGAGTTGCTACGTGTTTGGCATTTTCCTCTGAAAAATGACACAGGAAAATAATACACTTTAACTGCTCAACCAGTTTTCAAGTGGCTCGTGACATGATACATTGTAGTAGAAAGAAAAAAGATCCTTTTCATTATGCTATTTGTTTCTGAAAAGGAAAATGTTTTAACATGTAAAGGAAACCAATAAAATGGTCTTAAAGTTGCAAGCTCTTGCTATCTAATTTCTTACTGAAATATACTGTATTTTGCAGATGTTGATGAATGTGAGAAAAACCCTTGTGCCGGTGGAGAGTGTATTAATAACCAGGGCTCATACACCTGTCAATGCCGGCCTGGCTATCAGAGCACGCTCACCCGGACAGAGTGCCGAGGTATGGTCCTAGCTTGGAACACGCTAAGTAAGGGGACATATATGCTCAGTAAAAGGTTCACTTCAAAGGAATTTAACAGAGTTTGAATAACCCGGCCAGGAGAGGCTAATAGGCTCTTGTTGCTTTTTGCACTCAATTCCAGATCTTGTCACTTGGAAGGAGAGCATCATAAAATCTGGCAGAGATCCAAATCATTTTTAAAAGATGCGTCTGTTCCTGTGCAAATATCTTATTTTCACTACTTTTTTGCCTCATCACTATTGCCTCTTCATTTTTAATCTGAGAGCTAGGGAATGGGGTTGTCCTTTGTTGACCCAGAAACGGAGGAAAGTTTCAGGTGAAGTTGTATGTAACTGATTTCTTAATGGAAAGATCTAAAGTATAAGGACGGAGTCTGCAATTTCTCGCTTCTTATTCATGTGGTCAGCAGCGGCATCGCCTGGGAGCTGATCGGAAATGCAGAATCTCAGGTCCGACCTCAGACCTACTAAATCAGAGTCCGTATTTTAACAAGCTCCCCCAGTGATCCAGGAGCATTTTAAAGTTTGGGAAGTACTGCTGTACGTGTTTGCTCACAAAATTTTCCCTTCAGGTTTATTCGTTTAGTGTGTCATCCTGTATGCCTTTTATTGGATGACTGATACACAGTTTCTGCAACAGAAATAAGTAAGATGTTCTTTCAACCCTCAGAGAACTCAAATATCTATGTCTCTATAAATTTGGCACAGAATGAGGTTATTTCACTGATCCAGTAAAGCCAGATAAAAGCAAGAGAATTCTGTGTTAAAATTAAATACAAGGAAAGGTTAGAAGGTTTGTACCACTTAAAAAAATTGCAGCCATTAATAAGACTTAGTTTTGTCTTTTTTTTTTTTTTTTTTTTTTTAAGTAGAAGCTCTTCATCTGAGTTGAAGACATACAGTTTTTATTTTTATTGGTTTGGTTTCAGGGTCTTTGATTGTGATTCAGGCTTAGACATTTCTTGCCATTTGGTATGTTTTAGTACACTGCCTATAAATGGCGGTTTTGAGTAGAAGAAACCAGAACGCAGTAGGTCTACCTGCTAGTATTCCTATTAATGGCCTACTTCATGAATATAAATAAGGATAGTTTGAATATTTAACTGGGTTTCAAACATTGTCAGTATTACAGCTATTGTTTAAAATAATTAGCATGTACAGTATACTAGGCATTTTGCAATATAGAGAATAAGCTGAAACCAGTGTCTAGAATATGGCACTATTAAATGAGCAAATAGAAGAGATTATTGGGAGCACTCAGCTGGGGCAAGGGCCAGCTGGTATAGATGAGTGGTGGTGTTATCACTCTGAGACTTAATTTATTAGAGACTGAGGATTACCTAAAAGCCTCAAACACGGTCTTCTTCAATCAAGAGCTAGTGCTAAGCTTATCTCAAACATAAGAAGTTGATGACATACTCACATTTTGGGGTAGATGAAAGTTGTCACAAAACAGAAAGACTGTGTACTTAGCTGAGGAGAAGTACATGACAGACTGAAGAGAAGGGGGCAGAAGAGACAGAACTATGTAGAGAACTTTTATTATTTTTTTTTAAATTTTTTTTAAATATTTTATTTATTTCTAGGAGAGAGAGAGAGACAGCGTGAGCAGGGGAGGGTCAGAGAGAGAGGGAGTCACAGACTGAAACAGGCTCCAGGCTCTGAGCTGTCAGTCAGCTCAGAGCCCGATGCGGGGCTCGAACCCACGAACCGCGAGATCATGACCTAAGCGAAAGTCGGACGCTTAACCGACTAAGCCACCCAGGCGCCCCTAGAGAACTTTTAATGGCAAGCTTTCAGTTTGTCTTGTGAGGCAGTGGGGAGCCCGGTGGTGTTCTGAAATTAGTGAGGAGAGAAAACGCTGAACTCTTTATACTGTTTATTTTATCCCTGGGCTTCAAAAGATTATAGAACCCTAAAAAAATTCTGCTCAAGAGTATGTGGCTTTTACTATTTTTTGGAGTGTGGAGCAAGTCAGATTTTTGCGAGGATTAAGAAATAAATGAGAGAGAAAAAGAGCGTAGGTTGTTGGCACAAAGATCAGACAGAAGAAAAGCCCAGACTGCCTCAGCTAGTCCAATGACTCGTGTGGAAACCACGGCTGGATCTGCCCAGAAAGAAAGTGCGTCTGAGGGTCAACCACAAGACAGCGTGCAGACGCAGGGTAGACAGAGTAAGCAGTATGCCATGAATGCACATTCTTGTCGTCCAGAGGATGTTTAGGGTGCTCAGGCGCATGTGGCCTCAACCCTGCACAGATAGTTCAGCCCCGGTCCACTACTACACAGTTCCTGGCCTCTGTCTTCTGGGGAATAAGCCCTGGCAAAGATTGTACGCCGTGGAGACGAGGCAGTGTGTATTCATCCTCCTTGGTGTTCCTCCAGGTATCTAGCCTAGAAACTGAAGGGAACAGATAATCCAGCGTACCGTGTTGTCCAATTTGAGTTAATCATTAATCTTTAAATGAGCGGTCAGATACAGATTATTCAAGTTATTGTCCTTTTTAACACGTCCATATCAAGCTCCATTGTTTTCTTTGGCATAATACAAAACACAACACAAAGAAGGGGAAGTGCCCTCATATTTTATTTGCTAGATAGAATGCTTATAAGGCTATAAAAGAAACTAAGCATATATAAACAAGAAAACTGTACTTGGACCAGGACTGCCATAAGGAAAGTAAACATTTCGGGGTCATGTGATTGCTGGTTTTCAGATGGAATGAAAACTTTTTAATAGGACTTTTGTTCTATTGTTCTGATGTAGCTATGAGATCTGTCTTTTTGAGCATGTGTTGAAAGATGCCGGCCAAAGTTTCATGTAAATGATGATATATACTGGCTCTTTAAATTAGCTAGGAAGATGGTGAAGAAAAATTTTGGGTACAGGACTGAGATTTAAGGGCTCTTATTAGACATTAGAATTAGATAAAATGCTATTATGTTGGCAGTCTTTTTCTGTCACATGTCTTGCAAACAATAATTAGTCATTTTAATATTGGACATCAAAATTTTGTTGAAGAATATCATTTGGTAATCGAAACTTGAGACTAAGATTATGGGTTTGGAGATGGAGGGAGGAAAAAGAAAATAATTTTGAATCCACCAACTGAAGCCGTTTTTTCTGTTTTGACTTTAATCTTAGACATCGATGAATGTTTGCAGAATGGCCGTATCTGTAATAACGGACGTTGCATCAACACAGATGGCAGTTTCCATTGTGTATGTAACGCGGGCTTTCACGTTACACGAGATGGGAAGAACTGTGAAGGTAATACCAGTATGACAGAAATAACGGTGTAATGTTAATCCCCATTTTCCATTGCAATTCCAATATCAGAAGTCTCTAACAAGACCAAGCCAAACATTGGGTGAAAGGTCAAAGCAGCAAATGGATTCACAGATTGTTATGGGATAGGCAAGCATAATTTTCAGCAATATTCATACCTTTAATTACATTTCTGTGAGTCAGATAACATTTCAGATATATAAGGAGAGCTTGTCCTTGAGAGATACCTGGTGATAATGAAACTTCTATCACATAAATCATTACTTCCTCATTTTATACGATCAGAATTTGAACATTGTTTTTTTTTATTAAATAGGACACACCTAACCGCATATATATATATATGTTTTCTAATTGAAGTATAGTTCATATTATGCCATATATTTTTTTTTGTCATTGATAGTCCTTCTGTTTGAAGTGTCTGTCTAGTAATAAAATACTATTGAGAACCTGAAAATGTAAAATTTGTGTGAAACATTGACTGTTGATAACCAGCTATATTGCCTCTTGAATTAATCATCTCGTTTTGAATTGGGCTGTTTCAAACATTTTGTCTTTTTTCCGCTGCCATTTTTTTTTTGAATTGAAACTATGAACATTATTGATGAGTTTCCACTTTGTAGACCTTTAGCAAAAAGTGAGGAATGCTTCTTATTGTCTTTCCCAGCATCTTTGGGAAAGATCCCAAGAATCTATTCATACATTAAAAGAATTTCAAAATTGTTCTTAGAAACATTTTTGGCAGAATATTATCTCAGTGATTCAACTCAAAGACTTAATGCCAGAATTCTTGGTTGGGATAGAATCCTGTTTGAAAAAAAGAAAAAAAAAATCATAAATTACATTGGTCTGACTAAAGCCTGTAAGTGAAAACACAGCGTGTCTAGCAGAGCAAGCACCTCCCCCAGGACAGCTGTAGTATTAAATAAAATAACATGTTGATTAAAGAAATTACCTTATGATCAAAGAATCTTAAAGCCTAACTAACATGGCTATGCTCCATAGTCAAGTCTTGCATTTTAAAAACACATTTTTTCCCTGCCCCTATTTTGAAATTGCTTCAAACTTCAAGCTGTCCTCTGGTTTCTGCTTTATAAAGAATCAGGAGGTGACCAAAATACATTTCAAGTTCCATCATTCTTAGTTTTGCTTTTTGTTTTTACTTTTCAGTATATTAGAGGTAATATCCGTGAAGTAAAGATAGCCATCATATTTTCAATACACTTGTTTGTAAACCGCTGTTTAAAAAAAAAATCCTGGCAGCTTCCATTGAGTCAATTTCATATCTATAAATATATATATATAATTATATGATATAATGTATATGTATGTATATTATGTACTATAATATATAAATATATATACACATATATGAAACTTTGTATATATTACTACATATGAATTTCATATCTATGTACATGTATGTATCTGTATATATATCGTCTATATAGTCTGTAGACATATAGTCTACATCGTATGTCAGAAAATAAATTTAGCCCTCTAGTTTGCATGAATATGTCAAAAATTGAGAACTTAAGAATACATATTTTACATGGCCTTAGGCTACAATAACAATGAAAGAAGTGTGAAAGAAAAGAATTCTGTTGATTCAGGTTGGCTTCCTTTGAAGCTTACTCTTCTGATCATAAGAAAATGCATCCTCTGTATTTTTTCAGATATGGATGAATGTAGCATAAGGAACATGTGCCTTAATGGAATGTGTATCAATGAAGATGGCAGTTTTAAATGTATTTGCAAACCTGGATTTCAGCTGGCATCTGACGGGCGTTATTGCAAAGGTTTGTGCTGTAAATCCTATCCTTCTCCTGCTTTTTTTTTTTCCCTTTCTATATTGCTTAGAGTTACCACTTTTCCTTCTTGATTCTTCCTATTTAAAGTACTCCTAATTCTGATTTAAGAAACCTGAGTGGACATCCTTCTTAAATCTAGCCATCCAGAGAGCTGTGGTTTATCCTCGAGACAGCTGTTCTTACTTTAGAAAGGGTATTTGGGTTCTTCTAAAGGAACCTGAAAGGCTACATAGCAAATGAATGAGAAGCTGAATTAATAGTTGGTCCACCAAAACATATGAGCATCCTTTTAAATAAGCTCAGTTATTCTTCTTCCTTGCAGTTGGGAAATAAATAGTAATTAGGTTTTCTAATGGCTGTCATTTGCCACCTCTTACATCTTCACCTGAACACAATACTGTATACTCTTATTACAGTGATCTCTTCTCTGTAATTTCCTCCAGATTATCTTAAGAAACAGAAAGTTTCTCATGGACAATTTATTTAGGTGTTATCAAGTCACATAACATAAAGGGAAATAGAATTAAGCAGAAGAAATAAAGTAACCAAGACCCATTGTTTAGCTTGGTAGCTCTTGAAATAATCTCATTACTCTAGATATTGAAAGAAAAATGAAGATTTTTATTTGCACTGTTGAAAATTGGGGTTCTACTCACCAAACTACACGCCCGAAAAACAAACAACCCAGTGAAGAAATGGGCAGAAGACATGAACAGACACTTATCCAAAGAGGACATCCAGATGGCCAACAGACACATGAAACAATGCTCAGCATCCCTCCTCATCAGGGAAATACAAATCAAAACCACACTGAGATACCACCTCACACCAGAGTGGCTAAAATGAGCCAATCAGAGAACTCTAGATGCTGGCGAGGATGTGGAGAAACGGGCACCCTCCTACACTGTTGGTGGGAATGTAAACTGGTACAACCCCTCTGGAAAACAGTGTGGAGGTTCTTCAGGAAACTAACAATAGAACTCCCCTAGGACCCAGCAATAGCACTGCTAGGAATATACCCAAGGGATACAGAAATGCTGAGGCATAGGAGCACATGTACCCCAATGTTCATAGCAGCACTCTCCACAATAGCTAAAACATGGAAAGAGCCTAAGTGTCCATCAACAGATGATTGGATCAAGAAGATGTGGTTTATCTATACCATGGAATACTACATGGCAATGAGAAAGAATGAAATCTGGCCATGTGTAGCAACCTGGATGGACCTTGAGGGTGTTCTGCTGAGCGAAATAAGTCAGGCAGAGAAGGACAGATACCATATGTTTGCACGTATAGGAGGATTAGGAGGAACTTGACGGAGGACCAAGGGGGAGAAGAAGGGCGGAAATGGTGGGGGAAAGGGAGAGAAGCAAACCATGAGAGACTCTTGAATGCTGACAAAAACTGAGGACTGATGGATGTGGGGGGGAGGGGGGGATGGGCATGGAGGAGGGCACTTTGGGGATGAGCACTGCGTGTTCTGTGGAAACTAATTTGACAATAAACTATTTGTAAAAAAAAAAAATAAATAAATAAATAAAAAGCACACACGAAAAACAAAAAAAAAAAAAGAAAATTGGGGTTCTAAGAAGAGTCATCAAGATACATTTGTGCCTAGTGTCTCTTGCCTTACGTGGCCAGGGATGAGTGATTATTGCACTTGGGTCCAAGATCTGCATTGAAACTGTACTTCTCAAGAACCTCATATCCAAAACATCCAAGAAATCTGTGAAAATGCTGCACTCAAATCCTTCTGCTCATAGTTTCAGATGGAGAAGTGCTGAGCGTCAAGCTATTCAAGATTGAGAAAGCAGATAGAGTCCTATGATGCCTCTTCTCCAGATTCCCCTGGTAGACAGACAGCTTCAGTAAAGGTGTTATGGAAGAAAGCCTCGTATTAAGTCATTGGCAAGATGTGCATTTTCTCTAAGCTTAAAAGAGCTTCTGTCCCTTGGTTGTTTACCTACATTCTCCATGACCTTCACATCAATGGTTCTTAATATTGTGCAAATCTGTCTTCATAGCAAGAGAAAACATTTGAGTTTTTAAAATTTGAAATGGGATATAGGTTTTTGTGCTTTTGAGCCCTGTTTTGTGAGGAACATATAGTTTGGAAGACAATACCAACATGTGGAAATATTGTACAGTATAAAACAGAATACCACAAAGTGCCAAATTGTACAGATTAAGTGTTGTACAAGTTAAAAAGAAAGGGGAAGGGAATGATTGCGGGAATATTTGGAATTAGGCTTCCAAACAAAATAACAGAAGGAAATGTGAAAGCCCCTTTGTGTGCAGACCTTTTACAGGAACACACACTCCTCTTGCTAATCCACAGAGCACACTAAAATGTATTTTCAGTGCCTATCAGCTGCTAGTGACCCTGGCCACAGTCTCTCAGCATGAAGTGTGGCCAATAGATAACCGATGTAATAATTTCAGAAGGCATTATGACTTCATAGATGAAACTAGGTTTTGCAACTGTTTGCAACCAGTGAAATAGTTGGAATATACAAACTGGAAATAGAAATAAGAATTAAGAAAAAAGAAAGAAATTTCTTGTATGCTGAATTTCTTCTGTTCTGTAGCTTTTCTCCTGACATCATTGGATAAGATTTTCTCTTAGAGCTGAGTACTTAGTTCTGACAGCCCAAAGATGTGACTAGTAAAGCTAGAAGAGACAGTGCTAACTTAATCTCTATAGTTAACTAATCTAATGAACAGCATAGCCTCCCCAATCACTCTCTGAGAGTTGGGGCCTCTCATGTTGAACCACACCCTCTATGTCTGTATTACATCTGTTGTCCTCATTAAAAAGTCTTTGTGTCACTTCTCAGGCTATAGCTGTCACTGTTTTACTGTAGACCTCAACTTGAACAAAAAGGTGACCTGCATAACTGAACCAATTTGAGTTCATGTATTTAAATATAACTGCTGTTTTAAAATACAATCTGTACACGGAATCTTGGACCATCTGAATATATGTTGTGCCAAATAACACAAGCTAAGTAAAATGTAGAGGTGTTTCAGTCTCAATTTGCCTTTTTAAGGTCAGAAAAAGGGAAATAGTTACATACACTAGCTGTATATTATAAAAGAAGTTGTTATAAAATGACTTGCTTCTAAGTGTTACGTGTTTTCCAAAACACAATTTTGGTACCATATCTACTCCCCATATTAAAGGGGAAAAATCTTTGCTATTATTAGTATGTGCCCAATAAAGTCTTTTACCATACCTCCCTAAGTATATACATATGATACTATAAAATATATGTAATACTTAGAAAGATTTTTCTTTGCTGGGTTCCAATTGCTTAGTGCTGTTGTTGGCCAGAAATGGTCATCACAATCTTCTATTATAGATTTGTTTTTTGTTTCTTTTCTGTAGTGTCCCATCAGGGTTTTAGTTCTGTATCTCTTAATGCCATGCTAGTCATCTCAGAGAGCTAAGATGTGAGTGATATTGAAATGGACACA
The DNA here is from genome assembly GCF_003009895.1 of Hyaena hyaena. Classification (NCBI taxonomy): domain Eukaryota; kingdom Metazoa; phylum Chordata; class Mammalia; order Carnivora; family Hyaenidae; genus Hyaena; species Hyaena hyaena. The sequence continues at coordinate 457,855 of NW_024081363.1, forward strand.
AGTCTGCGTGTTGGATGCCAAAAAGAGAAGCTTCCTCCCCAGGTCAAAGTTGCAGTCCATTACCAAGCCAGATTTCTGACAGTCCTAGAAGAACTACCATGTGAAATGTTCCACAAAGACCTCTGTCTTTTAGCTTCACTTTCCTTCTTCTTCCAATTCCGTTTCTGCCTTTGTGATTCTCATCTTGGATTAAAAAAAAAAAAAAACCTCAGGAGACTATTATTGAAATGGCTTTTCCTGAGTAAAAAAAAAAAAAAAAGAAAAAGAAGCTCACACAGTCTATTTCAATTTTTGTTACTCTTCTCTTGAAGGACAATGAAATGCATCTCACTGAGCTCTTTTATTGTTGGTGCTGCATGTTATTTTCTATCTTCCCATTGTCAAGTGTTGTAAAAGAATTGTAGAAATGTTGTGGTTTCATGTAAATGTCACTCCATTTTTAACAAGTGCTTTTCCCCACCACAGATATTAATGAGTGTGAAACACCTGGGATCTGCATGAATGGACGCTGTGTCAACACTGATGGCTCCTACAGATGTGAATGCTTTCCTGGACTGGCCGTGGGTCTGGATGGACGTGTGTGTGTTGGTAAGATAAAGCCATGACCAGATGGATGGTAGAGATCTACTCTCCAGTAAACCCCACTGATGACAAGTGCACTCTACTGTAACAGATGTGACATAATTAATACTTGTGGGGGAACAAACCAACAATATCAGTTCTCTTCTTGCATAAGCTGGATATTAATTTAGGAGATAGAAAGATGCACTGACATAAATGAAAACTAGAGGAATCTTCACCTCTCCCTCCTCCCTTTTCTTTTCTAATCACGTAGGTGTCCTCAATTTTCCCTAGCCTTCCTTTGTTGACAATGGTCTTTGAAATTGGCCTGTATGTGCTCATTATCTCATAGTGAATATTTTCAGGTAGGGAATTAAATGTCCAAAGGGAAGTACAGAACACAAAGGAGGATATGGATAATCAGGAAATTTATGTAATGTTTTTATGTGGCTTTATAAAAAGTTTGAAATTTGTTGAAAAATAGATATCCAAATTATTTTTAAGAATGGTAGTCAGTAAGCCCTTTGAAATGGGAGAGAATTGGGCATAGCTGGAAACCTCCTCCCTAATGGTGAAGATGACACTACTTAGTAGACCAATGTCCACAGATTTGTATAATGAACCTTATATAGATTAAAGTTATTCTTTTTTGTTTTTGAAAGTACATCTAATTCAAACATTTGGTAATTGCATGTTTATTTTGAGATAGGCCACACTTCTAATAAAGATCTTATTTATCGTAGTGGGAGTCACCGGTCACCCATCATTCACTTAGCCTGTATTAAGCACCTTCTCTGTACAGGTCTAGGGAAGATGAAAATGAATGAGATATAATCTCAGCACTTAACAGTCTCACCGTTGGGTAAATCGTGATAGTCCCTAGAAAACTGAGAGTCTGGCAACTGGTTTCCAATGCTTAGAAGCTGAATGCAGTTTGTGTGGTTTTGTCTCTTTCTGTTGAGACGGAAGACCAGGGGCATTATTTTGTGAGTTAGAACAGGGACGATGGCTAAATAAAGCCAGTTTCAACTTTGACCTGGGGAGTTATTTGAAGTGATAGTGTGATGACAGATGCCTCTTCCTGTTTAGACACACACATGCGGAGCACATGCTACGGTGGATACAAGAGAGGCCAGTGTGTCAAACCCTTGTTTGGCGCCGTTACTAAATCTGAATGCTGCTGCGCCAGCACCGAATATGCGTTTGGGGAACCTTGCCAGCCATGTCCTGCACAGAATTCAGGTATGTGGTGTCATGGGGATGCCCCCATCCTGCCAGCCTTCCACCACCATCTGCAGTCTTTGCGTTTGTGGAAATCACCGGGGGAGACTAGGTTATGTTCTCCAGGTTCGTCACATACCTTCCTGGGGCCTGGGCAGGGCGACTCAGGGTCTGATCACACATTACTCACCCGGTCCTAATGGTCACTGGGAACGGACAGCACATTTGGAACCCCCCTTCCAGCCCCTCCGCCTTAATAATACTCCTGCTCTTTGGAATTCATGCAACTTGCCTTGTTTTCTAAAGTAGTTTCATAATGTTTGCATTTTGCAGGAACTATTATAAAACCAGAATTTTACAGAGTGTAAAAGTAAATAATTTACAGATTACCTGAATATTTCCAACTTTTTTCCAAAAGGCCATGTGTGAATTTTGTTCAAATCCTTCATGTTGACTTAGGTGTGCCTTTCCTAAATGATTTTATTCAACCCCAGGGAAAAAGTATTTTTCTCAATTTGAAGTGACACGGCATAATGAAAAGAAAACTGGTTGGTGAGTCAGAATTCTCCCCAGCCACAGGCAGACAAATTGCTTAATTGGGGGGTATAGTTCTTTGTAGAGTTTTATTTATTTAGGAATTTTTCTCACCTACTTTCAAAAGGACTTAAGAGAGCTTATAATAGTAAACAGAACTATAAAATAGAATAATATGGAAAGGGATCCTTAGTTTTTTCACCTACAAAATGAATTACTCTAGGTCATTCAGAAGATCCTTTCCAGTTGTAAATTATTTCTATTTATAAGGCAAAAAGTAGTTTATTGAAACTAAAGCAATAAACTGTCAACATTTGGATACAATTTTAAGGTATCCTGGCATTTTCTTTTAATGTCCTAAAATAAAGGTAGATCTAATATTGAAAACAAATAGCTTTGATTGGCTGATTTACATCTAAGACCCAGTTAGTTCATTTCTGGCCTATATACAATCAGTTAAAGATTAATTCACAATTTTTAAAACTCTGCCATTTTGAAAGTGATATTTGAAATTAGAGAGTTAGAAGAAATGAAAATGTGAGAAGTTAGAGAATGTTAAATGGAAAACTTTAAAAGAAATGGAGGAGGCCGGTTAAGAAATAAAGCTTTATGCTGGCCAATTACATCACAGAGTACCATTTTATACGTGATTAGCAATTAGTTCAATTCCTGCTTACAGTAATACTTCGATTATATAGCATAAAGTATAATTCTATCCCACAAACATACTTCCATGTAACTTTATAGTCGTATATCATTAATACTACCCTTTTGTATGTTACTTTAGCTTTTCAAGGTACTTTTCTTACATACTTGGAATTTACAAGATAGACGAGTATCGTGAAAACTGGTGCACAAGAGTATAGGTGGTTTGTTCATATCTTCATTAAGTGGAAGAACCAAAACTTAGAATCTAGGACCCTTGGTGGATATAGTTCTCTGTTTTTACATTTTCCTCTGGACCAAGTACATCTCCAAAGAATTCTTAGGATACCTAGGAAAATGAAGTAATCTTATAAAAAGATGACTAAAAGAGACCAGATTTCTTTAAGCAGTAAAGCTTAAGGCAAGATAAATTTGAAGCCCAGTCCCACAAGCTTCTGTTTTTTATTTCAGTGCACTCGCACAGAAGAGGTCTGAGTGTGGAAGTGGTTTCATTCAGTTTGGTTTCTCCACCTCTTTGGTAGATGAAATTGCCAAATCATGAAGGACTTAAATGTAGAGTATCCCTCATTTCAAGAGAGAGGGGGGATTTTTAAGAGGTACTGAAAATATTCAGAAGATTCCTTCTTTAGTCAATTTGGTGAGAAACTCCAACCTCATCACATCTATAGCCCATCTTTGTGCTCTGGAAGGAAGCCAAGTAGGCTCTACATTAAGATATTTCGCACTGGCTGTTGAATATTTACTCCTCACAGGGATCGGTCAGTTAAACCCAGAGAAGTGGAATATTAGGAATTTTCTCATATGTCCCCATACCAGTGCCTCCATGGCACAGTACTGAGTTAGCTCAGCATTTATTAAATGCATGAGCTGTGCTAGGAACTGTGTTGTGCACTTGACATGTTCTCCTAGTAAATCCATAGAACAGCCGTGTGGGTTGGGTATCCTGATCTCCAATTTATAGAAGAGGAAACTTACAGAAGAGGAAACTAAGAGACAGAAAGGGCTTGCTTCCAAGACCTCCAGCAATAAGCATTGTCATCAGGCATTCAAACTGATGCTGACCTGAACTCACTGACTGCAGAAGACAGTCTAAGCACCAGATTCTCCCTGAATGGAAAAGAACAATGAAAAGAATTTTCTTCTGTTTAGGCCAAGCATCAGCTAATTTAGCACTAACTGTAAAACTGGCATGATACTGTTTTTCCTATTTTTGCTACTTACAATTATTTCAAAAGTGCCTTAATTAATTGCTGACATGAGAGACTAATGACAATGCATTTCTTTTTGCTTTCCGTCCCAGGCTTGCAGACACACAATGGCAGCCACTTTCCCAGTGTTCATTATTTTGGTCCCATTTAGCATGATTTAAAAATTAAGGGATTTCACCACTTTTCTCAAATTTACATTTGCAGGAAGGCAATGGCTCTGAAGGATTTAACCTTCATATTTAAAATCTGTGTAATTCATTTGCATCCACTGTCATCAGGAATATAGTTTCCTAGCATGCAGAAGTATAAGACCTATTTGCATCAGCAGCAAGATGCTGTTGGCCTCTGTAAAAAGGCCCATCCCTAATAATCCAGTTCTTGTGCCACTTAAGCACACAGATGATTTGCATTTGACCAGGAGACTCTGTGTTGCCAGAAACTGTGGGCAATGAAGGGGACACTTCAGTTTGTTTTCCTTGGATAAAGTATGATTCCAGTTAGTTCTCTATTTTCGTTGTTCACTCTCATGGTCCTTTGAAAACTATTAGAATTATATGTAAAACATTGCATCAGTTTTAAGTAAAAATCTGATTCCATCATACATTTGGGTACATAATCTGTATACTTCAATTTCTTAGTAAGATCTCAGTTTTAACATTATGCAATACTTTGCCTGTGGATTTATCATATAGAATGAACCTAGTATCCTGATGAATATTAACATTAAAAATACACTTAAATACAAGTGTAGAGACTTTGTTTTTCTTGTGAGTGCAGGCTAGAGAATTTGAAGAGAGAAATGAGAAAATGTTAAGAACTCAATTGTATTAAAAAAATATATTTGCACTAGGAAACAAAATTATTCCCAAGATGGTGGGAGAAAGTTTTATTAACAGTTAAGAAACCACACTTTAACAGGCACATTTCACTCTAAGTGTAAAGTGTTCCCCGGTGGAAAAAATCAAATTATAGGAAAAACACCTTTTCTGAAAGCGCTTTGCACAAGGACTTGCTATAACTTGCCTATATCCTTAAAAGTCATTTTCTACAGTGATGCGGAGCCTTTAAAATGGAAGCATGGTAAACCAGTGACTCCCTTGGGAGATGCCTCCTTTTCCGTTACCACTTTATTTCAGTTCCACTCACTTAGCAGGAAATGATGTATGCAAAGCCAAGTGCAGGATCGACCTGTTCTGCAAATAAGGGAATCATTTACTATCTGTTAATTTATTACAGCGGAATATCAGGCACTCTGCAGCAGTGGTCCAGGAATGACATCAGCAGGCAGTGGTAAGGACTTGTTTGAAATTTACTACCATAAGCATGTGCAGAAGCAGCACTGGACCTTCCTGTGGGTTTCCAGTTGGTCCTTTTACACCAGACTGAGGAAGTCTGACCCCCTCTCTGGCCATCACTGTACCTAAGACACCTAGAAGCCGCCAGTGGCGGAGTAATTTTGGCACAGTGGGTCCTGGAATTGCTGGGTTTGGGTGTTGGGCTGGGTACTAAAGGGTGCTCTCCCAGGGTGGTTGATGAAGAACTGCAGTTGAGATACAATGACTGTGTTGCTCATCCATGAGAAGAGGCAGTCTGGCCCTCCTCTGGCTCTTGCACAGTCAAGTACGGTTCAGGTTATGGGCTCAATTGAATTGTTAGCCATTCATATTTTGTACAATTTATTGACTGTCAAGTGTTCAGTCATTATAACATGTCAGTAGGGAGCCATCTTACATTTTGTAGCAAGCAGTGATTGCATTTAACCGAGTTGGAAGAGAATGAAATATTAAAGTGTGAGAGTCAGAACTAGAGAAATAGAGATACCATAAAAGAACTAGAAGTTAAAAGAGAGAATTGGAACAAAGTGCAAAAATAGGTGACAGGAAAGATGAAGGGCTTATTGTATTAATATAAAACTAAATCATTCGATTCAGGAAAGTTTTGAAAAAAAGTAGACCAAATTGTCAGTTTATCCTCTTGATTAATTTCATCATTATGTGTGGATGAAGGTGGGGAGGAGATATTTGGGGGAAGGAAGAGGAGTAAAGAAATTTACAATGAATAAAGAGTTAGTGGGGAATAAGTAAGTTGTAATAGGGATCTGGAGAAGAAGAAAAATGTCAACCCTGATTTATAAAAGAGCTAGGACCAATATTTGAGACTAGCTATTCGCTGTCATTCTGCATCACGCTTGACTATATAGCTCTTGTTAGTCTGTGGGCACACAGAAGAGGGAGGACCCAGCCTCATCTGAACAGAGCACCAGAGCCTTTTCCAGAACAGGTGGTGTGTGAATGGGCTTTGCACCAATGAATAGGCCTGGCTCCAGACATTCCTGACACAGAGCAAAAGGGCATTGTATGTTCATGGAAGAATGAGAAATTTAAAGTAAATAAACAGAGTTCATATTTTAATTTAATCTTGAAGATATTATTGAACCTACAAAAGCTTGAACCATGAGAATGACACAGCCATCGTGTTTTTAAGCTAAGTCTGGTGGCATTGTAGAAGGTACATTGAAGAGGGATGGGCTGGTGGCAGGGACTTGGTCTGTGTGGTGGATCCACTTTTCCATCTTGATGTTTGAACCAGAAGAAGCCCAAGGATTCTCCCTTGGCCTGATTAAGGATTGGTAATTTTGTAGTTCCAGCTCAAATGCCAAGTTCCTCTCAAGGACTGGTGGAAGGGAGATTTGATTCAGAATACCTTGTAGTGATAAAAAGTGATAAAGCTTTCTCAGCAAAGTGCAACTTTATTTTCACCAGGTCCAAAGGGTTTTACATTTATTGTAATGTTATTTTTTGACATTTCTTTGACCTTTGCTTTAGAATGTTATTGATAATGAACTCTCTTTGGTGGTGCAGATATAAATGAATGTGCATTAGATCCAGATATCTGCCCAAATGGAATTTGTGAAAATCTCCGTGGGACCTACAAATGCATATGCAATTCAGGATATGAAGTGGATTCAACTGGGAAAAACTGTGTTGGTAAGAAGTTTCACCTCTTTTCTAAGACATTTCATGCATCATGCATTCTTTTGTTGCTTGGAGGAAACTGCTTTTGAGTAGCTTTAGGACTGAGCAAAGGGATGATGTTCACTTTGGTTGTCAGCATGGCACATACATGTCTTGATGAACTCAAATTTATATAGCTGAATCCTGATGATTTATAAGTAGCCATGTGTCATGTTCACTCCACAAAAGAGAAGCTTGTTAAATGTAGAAAATACAGATTGTGAGCCGTTCTTATGTATCTTCAAAGGGATCCCTATTTTTATCAAAAGAAGTAACTCTTCTCCCAGCCACTTATTAGATTCAAAGAAAACCCAGCTTATTTTCAGTAATAACTGTTCTTTGTTAAGTGTAGCAAACACTGCTTTTGAGGCTTTAACAAACCTTAATGAAGGTACCAGCCAGTAACTGAACACACACACACACACACACACACACACAAACAACAACCTTTGGTTGGGAAGAAAATGGTCAACATGGGCACCATTATTTTTTCTTCAACTTTCTTCAGTTGCCTAGACTAGTATTTTCTGAAATGTACTGTCCATTCTGTAGAGTAGTGACATAACATTTCAGGTTTCCTGAAGTTGAACTTCTAACACCAGAATATTCATACTCATGGGAATATGCCAGAGTTGCACTATAACCAAAATGTAAGATGGTGCATCCTTTTGATTTGAAAGCAAAACACATTTTACATGAAAAATACTTTCATGGAGTAGGATGAAAATTAATAGGCTTTAATAAGGATAAAAGGAGGGGGTCTCAAATATATTTTAATCTCTAAAAGCCATTTGGGGCTTCGGTGTTAGAACTTACTCTCTCCTGCCCTAAGTGGTATTTTAGTGATAGGGTTTGAAAAGTACTGCTCTCAGGTGGTCAGTTAGTGGAACATGCAGTAATTCTGAGATGCTATAGATTGAAATAATAAATAAAAATGACTCTTTTTTTGTTCTGTTCAACACATAATCAGTCAAGTTTGAACTTGATCATACAGCCATTAGTACTTACCAGGTACTGAACTCAACTATCTCCCAGACAGCCATTAGTTGATCTAAGAAAAGAAAGTGCCTCCTCCTATTTGTCCCTGGTTCCTTACTTTACCATTGCACATCCTCTGCTATTGAGGAACTTGTTGAAATACTTGGACCCCTACTTTAAGAGGTCCCCTACTGAACTCTAGGAGGAATAAATTACATCATATAGAACTGTATTCCCCTGGACAGGGAAAAATGGCCATGTCAATTAAGTATTTTTAAAAAGCTTACTATACTGTGTTGAACTATTAAAAACGACCACCTCAAATATCCATAGTTGTCCCCTGACCTCTTGCCATTGTACACATTCTTTCCAAGGCTCCCCCAGCCTAACTGTATATTTCTGTCTCTTTTTAGGAATTTCTGTACCCCAAAAGTATTCTGGTATTGTTTTTTATTTTCTCATTTATTCTTTTTCCTTTCTTTTTTTCATAATTTTTCCTCCTACAAAATTCTGTGTTTATTTGACACTTGGAGAATCATTAAAACAATATGGACACCCTTATTCTAGACTCTTATGTATGGCTCTATCTATGTACAAAGAAAAGAGAAGGATTCTAGAGATAGAATGGAGAGGAAAGCTAACTCCGGATGTCCTAAAACAAGCCCTCAATTCCTTTGCCCCCTCTGGCTTTCCGGACACCTCTCTATAGGTCACCTATTCTCACACACTCTAGCATTCTCTTTTTCTTCCATGTACTTCTACTGTTCACCATAAATAATTTTTACTTTTGTCTTCTGTTTAACTTCTTAAAGGACGGAACATGACAAGAGTACAGTTTCTCTCATGCGATGTACAGTTCTACAGTTTTGCAGGTTGAAGCAAAGTGTGGTACCTAATAGATGCCTTTGTCATCAGGCCTGCCCGTGATGTCATTATGGCCAAAGTGGAGATAGCACTTATTTTCAAAGAAGCAGAAATCTTACTTAAATATTTTTCACTTGCTGTCCTTCACATGTGGCTTGCACACTAATTAAAAGAAGTAACAGTAAATAAAAGCATCTTCTATACTCCCTTTAAATCACCTTTCATCTGAGTTTCAGGCTAAACAGTACATAAAATGATGAGGATAGGAAGTCGTCAGGGGAGCTACACACTTATCACAAAACCCTCTTCTTTCAACTACAGGTTTCTTTTTCTCTCCCTAACTTTTATTGCTGTCCCAAAATTAACCCATCCCTCTTTGTGGTTACAATGACTTTTGAGAAGTGAATTCTTCCTCTCTCACACGCTTAATTGTAGGGCTTCTTTTCTGGGGTACAGTTGTCATTTGAGTGCACATGATATTTTCAAACTAGATTTACTATTTAATTTTTCTATAAAAGCCTCTCTTCATCAGAAGAGAGAAACCATTATTTATTTGAGCAGGCCCAGAAAGACACAGAGATGTTTTAGCTTCATCCAAAAATCACCCCATTGGAAGCAAAAGGGAGAGTTTATGAGGTCATAGGGATTTTTCCTTCAACAAGTTGTATATACTCTAAAGTTGAACTGATTGTCATCAGGTCAGAAGTATGTTCATATTTCAGATTATGTTTAGAGATATGAAGTTAGGAATAAAAACTCCACCACAGCCATCCCCTCCAGGGACGGGCTGATTTTTATCTTGATCATAAATTCCTCAATATAAGGTTCCAGATTCTTCTGACATCATCAAAGTTTAAGAATTCTAATATTGGCTCTTTGGGGAAGTGTTAGCATTCCCTATTTCATTTTGACAGAATTCTCACCACACTGTTTGCTCATACAATACCATAACTTTATACTTAATTTTTATATAATTTTAGTACTTTATAAATATATTGCTAATTTACTAGTATTTACCACTGTGAACCTGTGATGATTCCTAGTACTGAATTGGTGTATCCTTTATGTTGGGGCTACTAGATTGTCAAATGATTAAGCAGAATTTCTTGATGTATTAAAAAAAAAACTCCTCATGAACATGTAGCCTAGTCTATGGCTGTCTGATGCAGTTTAGTCCAACTGTATATAACAAACTGTTGAAGTTCCACACTTCATAAGTTACCTAAGTAACACATATCAAAAGTTAGATTTTGCATCAGACAGACCTATTATTCTCCTGAAAGTAAGGAGTTTTCCTGAAATCTCTGAATCTCAGTTCTAAATTCCTCATGAGAATTATAAACTATAGATGTCTTCACACTCTATAAACACAACTGGAGACCATTTCAGTTATACTAAAGAAGAAACACCCATCCTAGAACTAACACACATCAAAGAGGGACCATACTTTATAAATGTTTATTTAGTCCCTTAAGTCAATAGGATTAGTCCTTTTAATTCTGGCACAATAAAACAGTTATATAAATATTAATGATTTCCAGCAAAAGCAACAGGTTTCTTCCTGTTAAAGAAAGTGAATTGAACAGTATCTGGTGATTTTAGACTTTGTGGGTGCCTAGTATAATCAGATGAAAACCCTATTTTCCTCAAATTAGGTAAGTTAGGCCAAAACCCATGGTAGAGGAGTTTTGCCTCTTTGCTTAAATCATGTCATATGACCTTAAAAACTTTGCATTCAAAAAGTAGAGAAATTGCATGCAAAGAATGAGCTCCCTCTAAAAGTTCATGTTCACTGGTTTTGCAGATATTAATGAATGTGTACTGAATAGTCTGCTTTGTGACAATGGACAGTGTAGAAATACTCCTGGAAGTTTTGTCTGTACCTGCCCCAAGGGATTTATCTACAAACCTGACCTAAAAACCTGTGAAGGTAAACTGTTTTTATTCTTATAGTATGTACTTTACGGTCTTTTGGTATGCCACTGGAAAACCATGAAAATCAGTTAAGAGTCACATTTATGTATGCATGTATGCATGTATGTACGTATGTGAGCAGGGGAGAAGAGCAGAAGGAGGAAAAGAATCCCAAACAGGCTCTGTGCTGAGCCCAACATGGGGCTTGATCTCACAATCCTGGGATTATGACCTGAGGTGAAATCAAGAGTTGGATGCTTAACCAGCTGAGCCACCTCTATTTTAGGTAGTTATGTCACTGTAATTAAGATTCTGTGGTCCTAAATGACACTTGCATGCACTTTGTAAGCTACTCTGGTACTTACCTGCAGTTGGCATTTTATTTGCCGTCATTTAAGAGATGAAGAAAATATTACTTAGCTAGTAATTCAGAGATCACACTTAAATTTTGCTCCAGATTTCCTGAATGAAAAGATTCAGCCATGTGCCAGATTCTGTGCTATAGAGATATGCTCAGTTATTATTTTTGATATTTCATCTAATCTAGAAAAAATCTATCTAGGCCAGCTTTACTATCTAATAAAGAATATGTGGTAGCAACTGAGGCCAAAGTTTAAATATTCTTTAATGCCCAAGACTAGTTTTTAGCAGTAATGTAGACCTGTTTTTATTTTAGACATCGATGAATGTGAATCAAGTCCTTGCATTAATGGAGTCTGCAAGAACAGCCCGGGCTCTTTTATTTGTGAATGTTCTTCTGAAAGTACTTTGGATCCGACAAAAACCATCTGCATAGGTATTTATTCTGCTGTATCAGTACTGTATTTAATGTTTACTTTTGATGCAAAAGAGCTTATTGCAAAAGAGTTTAAGTATGCATGAATGAAAGTTTAAATTATCATTACCCCTTGTTTCACGATGCCATTCTTGCTGTAATTCCAATGCACATGTTTGAATTTTTGATAAAGACTCTATTAAGTATCTATTAAACATTATCTCCAACCTCCTTCCAGAAACCATCAAGGGCACTTGCTGGCAGACTGTCATCGATGGGCGATGTGAGATCAACATCAATGGAGCCACTTTAAAGTCCCAGTGCTGTTCTTCCCTCGGTGCTGCCTGGGGGAGCCCGTGTACCCTATGCCAAGTCGGTAAGAGAGACGGGCACTGTGGCTTCTGGGCCTATCCCACTGGTCTCTTTGCTTAGAAAGGGGAAACCCGGTACTTTTGCCATTTAAGTTGACATGGGAAATCTAGATTTAATTCCGATGACCTCAATGAAACATTGCTGAATAGGAAACAGAGAAGTGTCCAGGACAGTACTTTGATGTGATTTGGTTATTATTTTCTATCACACACTGCAATGTGGTTACCTGGCGTTGCCTTCCTAGATCAGCCATTCCTAGGCGCGCTCTTGGAACCTCATAATTAGGGGGTCCTGAGCTTTTTACAGGCATAGATTATCTTCCAAAAATGGATTGATATAAAGGAACCACTATTCATGACTTAACCTCTAAATCTGTTGCAAAGCTGACGTTTGAGAGCCTTGCTGATGATTTTACTGATTCAATGTTTGGATATATAAATGTGTGAATTTATATGTGTGAATGCTGCAGGGCAGGACATCTTCAAATTCTAGACTTTGTCTTCCATATTCAATACAATATGATTACAATAATCATATACTGTCACTCCTATTTTAGAGTCATTAGCACGAGAAATCTAGCCAATTTCCTTCTTAGTCATCACCTTAGCATGATCTTCAGGAGAACTCTGGGTCTTTAGAATCAGAGGAACTGAGCTTAATTCAAGGAGACCTTTAATTTTCCTTGATCATTTTTCAATCTCAGAAACACTTTGTTACCTTAGACTCATTCATAGCAATGAAATCTAATTCATGTCCAGGTACTCCTTCTTGTTTTTTATACCATGTCATCCAAAGTCTGGACATTGTTATCTCAAATTTGTTTTTTGTTTGTTTTTTACAGATCCCATATGTGGTAAAGGCTATTCAAGAATTAAAGGAACACAGTGTGAAGGTATTTATGATTATTTATAAACCATAAATTTCTGTGTGCATGAAGAATGCTTATGTTAACTTGGACTGGATAAAGTTGTCATGTGACTTTACAGTGAGCAATATGTGGCAGAGAGAAAAAATAATGAGAATTGCAGAACATAACAGATGTTAATTTCACAAGCATATATATGCTGTTGCCAGTGTTGGATCACTATGGCCACAGGGCAGGGTGACTGAAAATGTTTTAGGCTGACCTAAAAGAGTGACTTTTAGAGTGACTGCACTTTCAAAATACTATCAGGAAGACAAAAATGGAAGTTTTCAGTGAGGATATAAAATTTGCATTTTTTTCTTTGTTTGTTCTGGGTTTTGTTTGTTTATTTGTTTGTTTGTTTCATGGCCATGGATGATTTAGAAGGACATACTCTATTGCCTCGTTTTTGAAAGTTTATGTGGATCCTCTCCAGTTTGCTGTGATTCTTTCTCACGGAGTCCCAGATAGACGTAGGTCAGGGTGACTAACACAACCTGACATGACACAGCAGCTGAAAAATTTTAAAAACAGCAATTAGTCCCATATGTGGAATGAAATGAAGTTTTTTCCCTGCTCAAATAAAGAGGAACACTACAACCCCCACCCAAGGTCTTGCTTTCCAAATGATGACTGAATCCTTTGGCCTTTCTCTGGTCCAGACCCACTGTTAATAACTTATCTGACCTCGGCAGCACATTTTGGTGTACAAGTGGCCAGAACAAAAAACCCAAAAAGGTAAACTTCCCCTCCCCACTTATATCTCTCACAAGGAAAGATTTCAAATAGATTTTTCAACATCACTCACTTGGAAAGTTATTTCTTCTAAATAGGGACTCGGTGTGTGTTTCTTAACTAATGTTCCCCTTTTTTGGCAGTGGCGAGTGCCTTTCTTTGAATTAACTTGATGGTGAATAGTTTTCCAAGTTAAGTACAGAGAATGTACTGCTTTCCATTAAGCAAACTGGGAGAGACTGGTACATTTGAGAGAGACTGAGTGAATGATGAGTGAATGAACCAGGGGCGCCTTTTGACTCTCCCTAACTCAAGCTGGGACAACTAAGGCTTTGACAGAACACTCTTGACTGTTGCTGAGTTAGAACTACTTATGTGCCTTCTGGGAACATCTCAGCAGATGACACTTAAAAAGTCACTCTTTTGACTGAGCCCACATATTTCTCGCTGGGATTTTTTTTCTATGCTCACCTTCAAGCTATGTCTTCTTTGTAAATTTGAAAGACCAGGTTTCCATCTCTACTTATTTCCAGACATCTGACCTCATAAAGCTAGTTATGTGACTCCTGGGAGTCTTACCTGAGATGTGGATAGTACCCAGAGCTGTCACCAAGAACTCACACCAACTCCCAGTCTCTATAACTCAAAAATTCCTGGGGCACCCAGTGGCCTAGTCAGTTGAGCACCCAATCCTTGCTTTCGACTCAGGTCATGATCTCACAGTTTGTGAGTTTGTGAGTTTGTGAGTTTGAGCCCCAGATCAGGCTCTGCGCTGACAGTGTGGAGCCTGCTTGGGATTATCTCTCCCTCCCTCTCTCTGACCCTTCCCTATTCACACTGTCTCTGTTTCTCTCAAAATAAATAAATAAAACTTTTAAAAAAATTACTCCCTAGGACCAACGTAGAAACTCTTATAACTTTGGTAATAGGCGGATTCAGTCTGGTTGCTATTCAAAGATCCCAGAAATTTTACGCGAACTACTTGGAGGCAAACTAATTTTGTGAACTTATTTGGTTCAAAGTGGCCTTTTCTGTTGTGAGAATAATTATGACCCTGTGTATGAAATAAACCAGCATGGTGTTACATAGATATTTTAACTTCATGTTTTTCTTTCTTCATAGATATAAATGAGTGTGAAGTATTCCCAGGAGTATGCAAAAACGGGTTATGTGTTAACTCTAAGGGATCATTTAAATGTCAGTGTCCCAGTGGGATGACTTTGGATGCCACCGGGAGGATCTGCCTAGGTAAATCCTGAGCTCATTACTTTTCAAGGGACCATTTCCTAAAGATTATTAAAAACTCCATTAACAAGAGAAAGCTTGAATATTTGGTTTCAAGTACGGATACACACACCCAATTCAACATTTCCACTAAGATCTATGCTGGTTTCCTTGACAAATGGCTTTCCTCACCCAACCTCTTTGTTTATCATTTGTACAAAGAATAGAGAACATGTTAGTGAAGAGAAACTTTAGTTCTTTATTGATGTGTAACTATTCCTTAAATCATTACCATCATGGTTATTATTTCAAAGCGCTTAAATCTGCCCCCACATACCATGGACTATAGGATACAAGGTGAAAAGCAGTGAGAACACTTTTGCTTGATTGGAAATGGTAACCTATGCCTGCTAGGCATATCCTGCCATTGGCCACATGGACAGGTCCTTGCAGGACACCCTTGTGGGTATGAGTGAAGAGTGCCAGTCCTGAATAGTGAACCTGAAGGAGCCCAGATGTACTGTCACTTCTAATCATGGTGGGATTCCCCATGCCAACTGCTCAAGCCCAAGTGTCAGTGATATGGAAGATGGGACCCTGAGTTCTTAGAAAGTTGCCCTGTGGACTTTTAATGACAGCAGGTTTGAAATTCCATTGTCATGTGTGGCATCTAGCAGACTTATTCTAATGCTACTTCTATGGCTTCTGACTGCCAGGAATATGTCTCTTGGATCACCCGTTTCTGTGATCTCTCAGTCCATGACATTGAAAATGATGCTCAGATACATTGTGTATCTGAAACCATATTCCTCTGAAGATCGTCCTTAGTGAAGGACCGCTATAGATGGTTAAACGAGTGATATGACGTTAAGGGATTCAGATTGTTTTTGAATTAGAACTAACAAATCTCTAAGTATAGAGCTTTATAGCTTGTAATAAAGCAATATGGGACAGAAAAGCTGGAATCCTGTGGCTTGAGTCTTATTGCAACCATGGATGTCAGTTCATCTCATCTGGAGTCAACATTTTTGTTTAGGAGGAATGAGCATTTAATGAGAACCTTCTTCCAGGTTCTTCAGTTGAAAGACGTTTCAGTGTTTAATTCAGAAATCATTTAAAAAGGAGCTGTCCATTTTATTAGAGGCAACCTATATGTAAAGTTGCCCTGAAGACTTCAGAAGCTTTCTAACACTAAAGGAAGTTCAAGCACTTAGGTGAATGGTTAAAGACCACATTGTGCAGGAGAAAGAGAGGGAAGATAATGCCTTCAGTTTTAATTACATTTTACAGTTTCCAGACACACAATCTCATCTGAGCTTCACAGTACCCCCTCAGAGATGGGTGCAGCACCATTTTACAGATCTGGAAAGTCAGGAACAGGGTTAATAATTTGTCTAAGACAAGCAGCTTCCTAGTTGCAGAGCAAGACCAAGCTCCAGGTCTTCTGACATCCACCATGTCACTTCTCCTACTCTTCCTCATAATTCTGCGAATTTGGGATTAGGGCCAGAGGTATCCACATGTGCCCCAAAGAATGTACACATAAGCACATGTGGAAGTGAAAGAAGTACTTGAGAAGAGGCATGGGTGGCTTTTCTTTGTGTTTTTCCCCTTTCATCCCAAGTAGAGAAGTCTTCAGTTTGCAATTTAACATTGCACCTCTCCAAAAACGAGGTATGCTGGAGCTGGCGTAGATGTTCTCCAGTGATAAAGAGTGCAGCTTCTTTGCAGCTAAAGAGGAGACGTCAAGGCATCATGGAGTGCATGCATGCGTAGTAAGCATGTCTGTAAGGGGAGCATTGCGGGATTTTTCAGGGTACTGTTCCTTATGTAGAATTATCAGAAGGTGCCTAAAACTGAAAGGCATGTTTCCAGAAATAGGAGGTGCAAGTAAATATGAGCTGCCAAAGAAAAGGCAGTCTTTATTAGGTGGGACTACCCATCAGAAAGCCTGGGCTCCTTTTGGGGGAAAAAAAGGTCATTCTAGCCAATAAGTACATCACAGATTATGGTGTATATTGTACTTTGCCTGACACAACCCGGTGGCAGCTGAGGGCAGTGACCACAGAGTAGCTCTCGTCAGCCTCCGTGTGTTCCGTCTGGCAGATATCCGTGTGGAAACCTGCTTCCTGAGGTACGAGGATGAGGAGTGCACTCTGCCTATTGCTGGCCGCCACCGCATGGATGCCTGCTGCTGCTCGGTCGGGGCAGCCTGGGGTACCGAGGAATGCGAGGAGTGTCCTGTGAGGAACACACCTGAGTACGAGGAGCTCTGCCCCAGGGGGCCCGGATTCGCCACAAAGGAAATCACAAATGGAAAACCTTTCTTCAAAGGTACAGCGGTTTCAGTGCTTGGTTGTTCCTCTTTTTAGATGGACAGGGTGTTCTGCTACGAGGAGCATTACAGTGAACACCACCAGTGAGACCATCCCTCGATGATCTGAGTGTCCATCGTGCACCTGCTGGGTTAACAGACATCAAACGTTCCCTCTGTGACAGGTTCTCTTTCCCCACCTCCAGGACTTCCCAAGGTCACCTGCCTCTCCCATTAGCCATTTATTAAGTGTTAACGTAGATTACAGTACTATCCTACCTAAGGCAGCTAGAAACAAAAAGAAAATCTTCTTGGGGAATTTTAATTCTATGATTTGACGTTTTATCTGCTGATTTAATCCAGGTCACTGCAGTTCACCTCAGTATATATATAGGGGTGAGTGGCATGAGAAGCCAGTGTCAGGTCCTCTTTGTCTGAAATACAGTGAAAGTCATTCCTGTGCCAAACCCGTTCCAGCGCCTTGTGATATCTCAAACGCTATTTTGGTTTATTATGCTATAATCTAAAATTCATGTAAAAAAGCAAGAAATTACAGATTTAATCTCATTCCAAAATTGATTTAACTTTTTATGCACAATGATGCATAACTTGTTTACTTTAGCACATGGAAAAATCATGACTGCTTTCTCAGAATTCCAGTTTCTCAGAGAGCCTCAGCTTATATTCCTGGTATAGATTTTTATCTTGGTTGCCCACTGTGTCTGGGCCTCGTTATTACACTTCCTGACTAAATCAGCTTATAAAACTGGGGAATGAGTATATAAATATTGCTTAATTATTCTTATATAAAAAGTGTAAACTTTTTTTGTACCAAGTGTTCAGTCCAAGAAGCCCTGGGGATTAAAATTCTATCTGGAGAGACCGTTTCTAGATGGCCTCTTAAATGTCTCTTAAGTAAATTCAAAGGAATTTGAATGATTTACTTCCAAAGACTGTGGCAATCCATTGCCACAGAAGGACTTATTCTGGAGATTTAATCTGCCTTTCATGACATTTTGTAGGAATGAACTTGTATCCCTTGAGCTTTAGATCTTGCTTTAGAAAGATTCCTGAAAGGATGGTCACCTGGGTGGCTTAGTGGGTTAGACATCTGCCATCAACTCAGGTCGTGATCTCACCATTTGTGAGTTCAAGCCCTACATGGGGCTCCGTGCTGACAGCTCAGAGCTTAGAGCCAACTTCAGGTTCTGTGTCTCCTGCTCTCTCTGCCCCTCCCCTGCTTGCACTCTGTCTCTCTCCATTTCTGTGTCTCTCAAAAATAAATAAGCATTTAAAAATTTTTTAAAAAAGACTCCTGAGAGGAGCTCACAGGGTACATGTGCAGTCTCCTAGTGTACAAGAAACTCTTTTAATTATATTAATAACACCTTAATATCAATTGAGAAAACATTTTAAATAGTATACAGTATTTACAAATAGTTTAAATTATAAATGGCATCTTTTTTGCCATTCTTACATTTTAGGTGTACCCAAACAAGCATCAAAGAGAATAGATGAATATCTAATTCCACTATACTCTCAATTGGTTCTGTCAAGCAATATATTCCAGTTACCTTCTATATACTTTTAAGCATGGATGCTAGTGGCTTAGAATATTTATTCATTCATTCAGCAAATACATAAGTGTTTGGTATGTAACAGGCAGTGTGCTGCTCTGTAGAAGTCCAAATAAACACCCTCTTTACTTCCCTAATAATGCTTTCTAAAGTGTAGAAGTTTAAAAGACTAGAAATGTTTACAAAATCATAGTTCTCATGGGTCATCACACATTCTTTAAAATGCATATTGCCAAGGGCCACGTGTGTGGCTCAGTTGGTTGAGCATCCGACTTTGGCTCAGGTCATGATCTCACAATTCATGCATTTGAGCTCCATGTTGGGCTCTCTACTGTCAGCGCAGAGCCTGCTTCAGACCCTCTATTCCTTCCCCGTCCCCAACCCCCCTTCCTTGCTCTCTGCCCCTCCCCTGCTCATTCTCGTTTGCTCTCTCTCTCTCTCAAAAATAAATAAACATTAAAAATAAAATAAAATGCATGTTGCCAAGACCTTAAATCAGGACCCTCCAACCACCTAGGTTTTAAATAGGGCCATTGAGGGGCACCTGGGTGGCTCATTTGATTAATTGTCCAACTTCGGCTCGGGTCATGATCTCACAGTTCATGGGTTCGAGCCCCACAATGGGCTCTGTGCTGACAGCTCAGAGCCTGGAGCCTGCTTCAGATTCTATGTTTCCCCCTCTCTCGGCCCCTCCCCTGCTTGTGCTCTCTCTCTCTCTCTGTCTCTCTCTCTGTCTCTCTCAAAAATAAATATTTAAAAAAATTTTAAATAGGGGCATGGAGAACTCCTTATAGAATGCTCAGTAACTTTCTGCACATTTTATTTTTCTTGAAGATATCAATGAGTGCAAGATGATTCCCAGCCTCTGCACCCACGGCAAGTGCAGAAACACCATTGGCAGTTTTAAGTGCAGGTGTGACAGTGGCTTTGCTCTGGACTCTGAAGAAAGGAACTGCACAGGTCAGTGAAGGGCCCCCGTCCCGGGACACCCTTTAGACCCCTCACCTTGCCACTTACTGCCACAAGAATGAAAGCTGTCCTGATACTCACATGCTGCTGCTTACTGCCTTCATTCAGACATCGACGAATGCCGAATATCCCCGGACCTCTGTGGCCGAGGCCAGTGTGTGAACACCCCAGGGGACTTTGAATGCAAGTGTGATGAGGGCTATGAAAGTGGATTCATGATGATGAAGAACTGCATGGGTAAGTGTGAGACCGTTTGATCCACAAGGAAGAGAGGGATTCCCCGAAGCTCTGATGACTCAGAGCCTCCCTCCGGGAATTCCTCAGCTGCCCCAGTGGACTGGTCTCCTGACCAGTGAGTCCAGAATCAGGGTGGGACAGACGGAGACTGACATGCAGAAAGTCTGAGGGAATTCATGCTGTGGGTTGGCAGGTCGCCTGGGATACCAGTCATGGGTCCAAGAAGTGAGTTTGACACCTGGAAGAGACATCCCAGGGAAGAGAGAACAATTCAAACATTAGCTGTATTAGAGATCACATGACGGGCTTCTGTCCAACATTTCTAGAAAAAGAGATTGATTACACTGGCTGCATTAGATCGGGTTCCCTAGAAAGAAGCCTGCGATGGGGATTTTGTGAGGCAGTACTCTCAGAAAGAAGCTGAAAGGAAGTGAGGGAAGCAACTTAGGTCAGGGGATGAGGTCTCTTAGCCTTAACCTGGTCCTGCAGGGGGCCTTTAGAGTGTGAATGACACCAAAGAATCGTCCCACCGTTAGGCAAGGAGGCCAGATTGTATAGCCCCGTGCCAGCCATGGGCAGCCCCCAATATGGGGGTGGAGTATAATTCTCACCTCGCAGGCATTTCTGGGTGAGGTGGTCAGCGGTTCTCCAGGAAGGGAGCCTGTGAGCCATGAGCATTCGGCACTCTCGCAGCTGGGAGCATTGAGGAGGGCACTGGCCTGGGGTCCCAGGCTAGGACACCATCGCCATCATCAACATGGGCCATTGCCATTTTGCAGATATTGATGAGTGTCAGAGAGATCCACTCCTGTGCCGAGGAGGCGTCTGCCTAAACACAGAGGGAAGCTTCCGCTGCGAATGTCCTCCGGGTCATCAGCTGTCCCCCAATATCTCAGCATGTATAGGTAAGGAAGAAGACTTTCAGACCATTTATTTGTGGTCAGCTGTTCAACCTATGCCTCTGCCACAGTCAGAAGCTTCTGGCTGGACGTTTCCTATTTTTATTTTCTAAACAGACATCAATGAGTGCGAACTGAGTGCGAACCTCTGCCCCAATGGCCGTTGTGTGAACCTCGTAGGGAAGTATCAGTGTGCCTGCAACCCTGGCTATAATCCGACTCCTGACAGGCTGTTCTGTGTCGGTAAGTTCTCCCTTTCGTTTTATTTAGTCTCTTTCTAAAACCCTCAAACAATGTTCTCCGAGTTCCTTTTTCATCACTAGTTACTCTTACTTCATCTTTCTTATTTTCCCGTAAGTAAAATTATTTTGGTCACCACAATCTTTGGATCTCACCTCCCTTGTCTGTTTAAAGAACCATTTAAATTAAAGATATTGGATGTTTTAGCTCTAACAAGTATAATTTGAGCCATGCTGCTTTGAATGGTAGCACGTGCTTTGTTTATGCACACGCATACCCAGGCAAATCAGCAAGTGATTACTAACCACGCGCCATAAAGCCTGAGTTCTGTGACAAAGACAAAAAACATAGGGTACGGTGTCTGCCCTCAGGTGGTTCAGATCAGCTAAAAGATTTCAAAGAATAATTATTGGAAAGAAGACCGTGTTCTGTTCGTATCTTACGCTGAAATGAAGGCCAGGTCTGGCACTCCTTAAAGACTGGGTTTTGTGGACAAGCATTTTGCTTTGTAGAGGGCCCTCTGTGGGTTTAGTGTGAAGAGTGGCACAGAAAGCCCTCTGGGTTTATTGTGCCCAAAGTCAAAGTGAAACTTTTTAAAAGCTGCCAGTTTTTGCCTGGTTTGGGGTGTACATCATGTGGAACTGCCAAGTCTTACATGGTTTCCACCCAAAGCCATAAATCAGCCCAAATTTTTCTGAAACATGGCCCAGGACAACTCAGAATTCCAACTGAGGTTCTTGAAAAGGATTGGAACCTCAGCCGATCTAAATGAATGTCCAGTTTACAATATGTGACCCAGAGAATTTCATCCATGTGTCCATTATCACAACTGGGGCTGTTCTCATAGCCCTAGCACTTACCCTACACGGCATGTGGCACACCATGTACTGTGTTCACCTAACTCCCCGGCTGCAACATAAGCATGATGAAGGTAGGGATAGGATCTGTCTCACTCACTATTAGGTTCTTATCTCTAGCACGTAGTAGGTTTGTCCTTTATATGTGTTGAAGGAATTGAATGACACAGTGACTTCAAGTTGCCTTAGGATGGTTTTGTTTTGTTTTCCTTTGGAAACTTTAAACTCATGCTGTGATCATAAACACAGAGAAAGGTGACGTTCTTTTTATTTTTTATAGACATCGATGAATGCAGCATAATGAATGGTAATTGTGAGACCTTCTGCACAAACTCTGAAGGCAGCTATGAATGTAGCTGTCAGCCGGGTTTCGCACTGATGCCCGACCAGAGGTCATGCACTGGTGAGTAGGACTTAGCTTCCTCTGAAGTACCTCAGTAACGGGTCCACTCCTAGAGTGGTTCAGGGCCCAGACTTTGGAGTCAGACAGTCCTGAGTTCAAAATTTTGTTCTGTTACATATTTTAGCTGTGTGTCCTTGATAAAGATCCTTTGCATCAAATTCCTTATCTAAAAGATGAGGTTCAGATTGCTTATGTGGAGGAGTGTATAGAGTGCTTAGCACAGTTCCTGGCATATGGAGTATAAACTATAGTTTCTTTACTAATCAGAATTTTGAAGAATCTGATCTTTTGGTTTACTTCAGTGCTACTTAGGGTCCAGATTCCCTGGACCAGCAGCATCAGAATCACTTGAGAATGTGTTAGAAATGCAAAATCTTGGGCCTTACCCAGACTTACAGAACCAGAAACTTCTGGGGATAGATCCCAATAATCTGTTTTCACAAGTTCTCAAATACAAATAAGTGCTAAATTAGAGGACTGTTGCTCTAAATTTCACTGTCTGTGGTATCATCCTGGGCTGGAAGAGCTGTGTCGCGAGCTAGGGATGAGAACGGAGGTGGGTAAGACGGGTTTTCATTCTGGTTTTGGTTAACCAGAGGACTTGAGTTTAGGACTGAAAATCATTTTGTCTGATCTAGAAAAATCTGCCTGAAAAGCTGAAATGTAAGGTTGACTCTAATAGTTAAATGTTGAAAATAAATATTTTTACTAAAAATGCATCTAAGTTGATAAGCTTATTTTAAGCAAACTTCACCGTTAAAATAGCAGTAAACCAGACGATAGGTCTGAGGCATTTACATTTGACAATGAGAAAAATAAAATTCATAATCATGGTTGAATGATAAATTTGTATCAGGAATACAATTGCTAATTAAATGATGGATGTCTAAGAGGATGTCTTGATCCTGAACAGTATACTGTAAATCTTGTAAATGGTTTTCTGCTTTTTCACCCAGGATAAATTGATGGGAAACTTAAAGCTTCATTTGGATTTGAGAACTAATTCTCTTATGCAAATAGGCCGAGTTTACTGGACTTTTTCATCCCTTAATAATAGAACTAATATTAACAACGTACTATTGTTGGTTTTATTCTCTGCAGACATTGATGAGTGTGAAGATAACCCCAATATCTGTGATGGTGGTCAGTGTACAAACATACCTGGGGAGTACAGGTGCTTATGTTATGATGGATTCATGGCATCTGAAGACATGAAGACTTGTGTAGGTGAGCAAAGAAAACAGAATTATCCATTTGTCTGGGTATTCACAAGCACTGTTAAATTATATTAGCACTAGTTTAGGTAGTTGATAAATGGATCCTTTGGGGAAAGTAAGGATATTTAGAAGCATATTACTAATATTTCAAAGCCAGCAGTCCAAAGAGCAACTTTCTTGTGACTGTGATATGTTCTTGTCAGATACGTTGTGTGGACTGAGCTAACCATTGGTCAACTCTACACATATATTTATTTTATGTCTGTGCATTATTTCTGTCCCCCTAACCCTTCTGCTGTGACTAGAGTCTAAGACTTTAAAATATTTTTGCTAAAGGCAAGCAAAATTTATTCTGACAAGAATGCAATAAATTCTAGAATTGATTGTATTGATGTATTCCATTGCTATGTCTTCAAATTTGTAACAGTTTTCTCCAGTATCTAATCCCATTCAGTATTTTTTAAATCTCAGACGTTGTAGTTTTCATCTCTAAAAATTTGATTTAGGTTATTTTTCACATTTTCTCTGCCTCTACTTGGTGTGTCCAATCATTCCTCTAGCTTTTTGAGTGTGTGAAATAGAGTTATAATGAATGCTTCGATGTCCATGTCTACCAATTCCATCATCTGTGTCAATTCTGGGTCATTTTGGTAAATTGACTTTCTTCTTCATTATAGGTCATATTTTCCTGCTTCACTAAATGCTTGGTAATTTTTGATTGAATGCCAGACATTATAAATTTTAACTTACTAGGTGTTAGATATTTTTGTATCCCTAGAAATATTCTTGGGCTTTATTCTGGAGCCCACTTAAGTTATTTGGAAACGGATCCTTTCAAAGTTTTGATGTTAAGCTTTTCAGCAGCAGTTACTCAAGGCTTATTTTGCCCCATTACTAAGGCAAGCCCCTTCTGAATTATGAGATCTTCCAATCTGACCAGTAGGAACAGGCACAGTTCCAGGACTTCTGTGAGCCCTGATGATTGTTCCCTCTAATTCTTTTGAGTGGTACTTCCCCTAGCTTTGAGTAGTTTCCTTACATGAATGCACTGATCACTCCTCATCTAAATATATGACAGAGACCCTTTGCAGATTTCCAGAGCTCCTTCTCTCCCTTCTGTCTTTTACTCTTCCCTGTGAACTCTGGCTGCCTTGCCCTTCCAGGATGTCCAGGATTATCCCCTCAACTCTGGGACACTACTTGGCTCCATCCGTCATCCCCTCCCCTATGCCATGGCCTTAAAACTGCCCATACTCTGTAATCTAGGGCATTTATAGAACTCACCTAGCTTATTTTCTTTCTCTCAGGCATCAATATCTTTGTTGTCTCTATGTCCTTTTGCTGGTGTTTCACATGGGAAAGCCAATTCCAACTCTATGACTCCATCTTAGCCAGAAGTGAGAGTCTAGAATTAAAAATTTAAATTCTGTCACATTTATATCTTCAGAAAACCCTTATTGAATATTCATGAAGCCCTGTAAATCAAGTGAATGTCATAGGGAAGCCTGTGTGGCTTAGTCGTTTCGGCTCAGGCCATGATCTCATGGTTTTGTGAGTTCAAGCCCCACATCGGGCTCTGCGCTGGCAGTGCAGAGCCTGCTTGGGATTCTCTCTCTCCCTCTCTCTCTCTGCCCCTCACCCACTCGTGCTGTCTCTGTCTCTCTCAAATAAATAATTTAAAACAACAATGAAGTGAATGTCATAAAAAATAGATAATTTTTAATTTGGAAAAGTAGCATTAAGACTACTAGTGCATCTATACTTTCTTTTAAAGTACAGAAACTAAAATGTTGGCAGTCTCAGGCTGAATTAAAATTTTTATCTTGCAACAGAATATGTCACTTTAAAGAGTTTTCTAGACTGCCACATAAACAGGCTCTATTCGCAGCCTAGAGTCAATCCGTTTATTTGGTTACCAGACCTCCTGCTCATGGCCTACATAAAAGAGCCAGGCTGCCGGGTAGGCTGCAGTATGAATTGAGTGTGGCAGGTGTGAATTGAGCTCTGTAAATATGATCTTTTTTTTGTCTTCTGTCAGGGAAAAAAGTTTTCAATGATATCGAACAATTACATGTATTAATAATATCTGTATTTTACAGATGTCAATGAATGTGACCTAAATCCAAATATCTGCCTCAGTGGAACCTGTGAAAACACCAAAGGCTCATTTATCTGCCACTGTGATATGGGATATTCAGGCAAAAAAGGGAAAACTGGCTGTACAGGTATGGTTTTTCAATTTGAACAAGAAGATATTTGATGGTTAAGAGACTACTGCCATACTTATAGAGTAATACAAGTTTTAAAACCACTAACATTTTAATTGCATTATAAAGCATTTTGTATAACATTTTTCATTAACTTATCCTGCCCTTCTTTGAAATGTGTAATTCTTTAGATCTGATCTACACTGAAGTTTTTTCCTTTACCTGTGAAAAAAGGCGTATTGAATGAATTACCACTATAACACTATAAATATCAAATTGTTAAGAGGTTACAAATATTTTTATATTTTATAGTTAACATGCTAATTACTAAACATTCCTATCCCTTTGTTAAAGCAAGCCTCCCTTGTCAACATTTCATTTAAGGTTTTACAACTGAAATTACTTTTTTAAAGAAACATCCTACAATTCCTGTATTTCATCAATTCCCATCAGTCTTCTAGTTCATTTAATTAGTGTGCTTTTGATATACTAAGCTGCTTTAGCCCAAATAGTTCCTCAGACTTAGCAAATCTTATGAAGTGATAATTAAACCATTTGTAATTTTTGTTTGCCTAGTACCAATAGTCCATAAGAGAATCTTTCTACATTTATAGGAGA
Organism: Hyaena hyaena; assembly: GCF_003009895.1. NCBI lineage: Eukaryota > Metazoa > Chordata > Mammalia > Carnivora > Hyaenidae > Hyaena > Hyaena hyaena. The sequence continues at coordinate 484,363 of NW_024081363.1, forward strand.
TCATTTTACTAAACATCAAATAAAAGAAGTCACTCTGTATAGATGATACTGTTTTTTAAGTGTTTAGTTGGTGTTTTCTAATTAGAGGCCATCATAGTAAGTATACGGAATAATATAATAATGTTTTACTCTCGTTACTTATAGTAATATAACATAATTTAAAACATAATGGAGATCATGGTGTGCTTGAATTAGGTAATGGCATAATTTCTTTACAAATAACAGACTTTGATTCCAAAAGCCAGTTTGGCAAGCCCCTGTGAATTGAAACGAACATTAAAATATTTGCACATTGGCAACGTGGTAAATGTCCTTTTCTTAATTATATCAACATTTTCTCAAGAAAGTTTGCAAAGATATTTATTAACATTCCAAACTGTCCAATAATGCTAAGTTTCAAATTTATAGATATACAAGATAATGCCAATAATATTACTATTGGTTCAAAAATGACAGATTCTAGCCAAATTATAAAAAGAAGCATGAAGCTAGAATGCCTTCATGCTCACTGTATTCCTCTTCATACGAAGGATGGCTGTGGGTCCATTCTAATAAATGGCACAGTGTTTAAAATCTCAACTACTGGTCTCTGGGGTATAGATGATTTTTAGCTCAGTATGCCTATGGTTCCTGCTTTGTTGTTAGCTTTCAGGACAAATACAGGACTTGAGGTAAGGGGTGGTCTGGCACTAATGAAGGGGGAGGATGGTAAGATAGTTCCATATTGCATTTTCCCTAACAGAGGCTAATACTATTGTTGGTTCAGTTGAACTCGCCCAAAGAACCGAGAGGCTAGGAGGAAGTTAATCTAATGGGACAATCTGCATTCCCTATAAGAAAAGGCTCTCTAGAATTTCACGTTCCAAATTCCAGCTAAGATACGCACCTTCAGAGGCCGATTATTTTAGGACTTTCACCGTGAAAAAAGCTTAAATTTTTATGCACTATTAATATCAGTTCAGGTAAATGAGATATATAAGCTGTATAAGATGCCCTTGGCACTGTGCTTGGCATACAGTAGCTGCTGAATAAATAGTAGCTATTGTTGTCATTATAAAATGAGACATACAGACACAGTATCTACAAGCTATTTTAATTAAACACATAACACCCAGTTCAGCAAAATTCTGTACTACTGTTTACGAATACATGCTTGAGACCAGTTTAGAGAAGGGGAATCTTACTCTGTATATACAGAAGGCTTGTTTTTCATAACTGAGTCTGCACTGTGGTAATGAGAGCCATGTAGCCCGTCTTAGATGAGATGACACCAGTGACACCAGTTTGACATTAAGAACAGGAGTCTTGTAAAATCTCGTGAACAGAAACCTAGATTTGAAGTCCAAGAAATATTCCATTCTCTCCTAAGGGCCAACATCCCCTTACTATTAAATTGTAGCCCCAAATGACTTTTGGATTTCATAAAGCCCAGCCAGCGCCGTGGAGAGAAGACTGGAGTTTCACAGCCACTTCCGTATCATAGATGCACGGCCCATCATACTGATAGTCTCATGTAAAGTAGTACGACTCTGGATTTTACTGCTAGTCCTTCCGCTGGTGCACGGGCCCGAACAGCTCACCAGGGTGCTCTGTAGTTATGCAAGTGTTCCTCTTGCGTCAGCACCCCTGCAGTGAGGTACGGAATGAGGGGGTGCATTAGGAAGGGAAGAAAAAGAGGTGACACCAGTTATAAATACTGTTATTCAACCAAAGGTATCACGTTTGATTGGAAATGACTTGCACAAACAGGAATTGGCAGCAAGTTTGGTATACTTAAAAACAAGTCTGAAAAAATCCAAGCCAAGATGTATTTTTAATTCCGTGTAACTAGGGCCCTATTAGCCTGCTTTTAGTTTAAAATTAGTGTCACTCCCAACTTAGAATACCATCAGGTTACCTTGGTGACAGTCATGTTAAAGACAAGTGTTTTCAATGTCCTGGGCAACTAATGTAAATAGAGATATGTGTCTTGCCTAATGGGATAAGCAAGCTGCCCCGCAACTAACAGTGAAGAACAAACCTGGGACAGGGTTTTTGACAATATATGTAAATATATTTTTGTACATATATAATACATGTACATACATACAATGTGTACATTCGTAATATGTATAATATATACATGTGCATATGTATTTTATATATACATACATATTTTTTAGATGAGTACCCGGTAAAGGAATTATAAAAATATGTATGCTATTTCATAGGGAAGAACTTTGTTTCATGAGAACTAAAAAAAAATGTCCTCTGGGTTCCATTACAGCTTTGTCTAAATATTTCGGCTCCCTTGTCATTACTGATTGTTTCCATTTTAACAAATAAACATGTTTTTTTTCCTCCCAATCACTTTAGCAGTGTTCAGAATCCACCCACTGACTTACATTCCCAACCCACACAGATGTTAAGTGTTTCTTTTTTCTCCTTAAGCTTTGTTCAAATCATGGGGATCACTGAGGGGAATGTTCAATTTAATGGAGGGAGAATGCACATTTGCTTAACATCTAGAACACAGCTCTTCTGTCCTTAGCTTAAGGGGCTGGATTACAGTTTTCCTGTGGCCCACATGCAAGGCTTCTGCTGTTCATTCCACATCATTGTAATTAGACAATGAACTGGACGAAAAAGAGCTAGGTTGCTGCTAGGTGCCATCCCTGGTGGGTCCCTGCTTTCAAAAACGAACATCTGAGAACCTACCTACCATCCTGTGCTCACTCAGTCAGTTAGTGAGCAAGCATACCACTAAGATCAGAATTGTTTGCCGTTAAAATAGCAGCATATCTGGGTAATTCTATTTCTCAAACTCTCTGCTGCTGTTCACATGAGAAATGTTACTTGTGGGGGCTCAGTCCATGACAGAGAATCATATACGTCAAAACTATCAGGACTTGGTGAGAATTTGTGCCCATTTCCTTCCAGCTTCTTATCACTGCTAATTGTCCTCTGCTGGCTCTCAGCCTGTGAAAACTCCGTGGGTGTTCAGTTAAATAGTCTTGACTCAAATTTGGATCCAAATAGAGAAATCCAAGTAGCCTTCATGTTTGGCCTCTCCATGTATTCGAATGTCCTCTTCCCGATGCCCAGCCAAGGAGATCTCACAGTGTGCCAGCTCCGTTGTGACTGATGGCCAGATGGCGGGAGGGCAGGTGTGTGGGGGTGATACAGCCTCTCCTTGTATGACTGTCAGAGGAGGCCAGAGCAGCCGAGAGCACAAAGTCCTTACTTGAATGTCAGTGGAACACACCCAGATCCTGTGCATGGGGTCTGCTCACACCACACCCTTGCCTGTCAAGACAGCCATGCAAGTAGGACCTTTGAGTCTTTGTGAGGAACTTCGGTGGGGTTAAGGACATTGCAGTGTCAGCCCTAAATTTGCATTTCCTTGCTTTTCTTGGCTTGTGTTATTCTTAATCTTAAAAAAGGAATTTTCTGTCTGGAGCAAACTTGTGGGGGAAAGAGAACATTTGTACAGAAAGAGATGTTCTTGGCAAGCATGTGCTATGTTTCCTTCACATTATTGAAGAGTAGATGTTTGAATACAGCATTTTGTTTGCTTGTTTTCCTTATGACTCAGTTTCCCCTTCTGTTTGCTTTTATAATGAGGTACAGTCTTAGGCACAAGTCTCCCATGGAAATAATTAATACATAATAGTTGCCAGTAGTACGCGTGCACATACATACACATGCGAAGACGTTTTACTCAAGGATGCCTTTACACTTTAGGACCAGCTCTTTCCTTTTTTTCTAAAGTTTATTTACTTATTTTGAGAGATGGTGAGAGCATGCATGTGTGAGCAAGCGAGGGGGAAGGTGAGGGCAGAGAGAGGGAGAGAGAGCATCCAAAGCAGACTCCTTGCTGTCATCACAGAGCCCAACACGGGGCTTGAATTTACAGACCATGAGGTCATGACCTGAGCCAAAGTCAAGAGTCAGACGCTTAACTGACTGAACTACCCAGTGCCCCTGACCAACTCTTTCTAATTCACTTGTTACATGCTAAGAGTAAGTCAGTGAGATAATGACTTAAACAAATATTCACAAAATAAAGAATGGAATATTGGCTCCTGAGTTATCATATCTCCGAGTATCCTAAAGCCTACAATATATGGCTTCTTGCAAATAGAATTTCTTTTCACCTTGAAAACATTGCAATAAAACTGCATGCATTTTCTTGAATTAGAAATTTATGGTAGCATTTGGGGCACCTGGGTGGCTCAGTTGGTTAAGTGTCTGACTCTTGATTTCAGCTCAGGTCATGATCTCATGGTTTTGTGGAATTGAGCCCCTTGTCAAGCTCTGCACTAACAGCACAGAGCCTGCTTAGGATTCTCTGTTTCCTTCTCTCTCTAGCCCTCCCCTGCTTGCACTCTCTCTCTTTTTCTCAAAATAAGTAAATAAATGTTTAAAAGAAAAAGATATTTATATTAGTATATTGTTGATTTTAAAAGGGCCCACCCTTTTTTTTTTTAAAAAAAAAAAAAAGGAGTTTCCCAAAACTCCTTTTAAAAGAAGTGGTAACTTTCTTAATTGCAAGATTAAATATAGAAAGCAAAAAATCCATATGAAAATCAAGATACCTTTGGTAATTAGAAAAGTGGAAAGAAAAAGATTACAGAATTACTAGACTGACACGCTATGATCATCTCTGAAAATTGTACTTAATACAAAAGATGAGTGAAAATTTCTGTAAGTCTGTTAATTCCAAGATTTTGAAAACTCCATAAAGTGGGACTTAGAATAAAGTCCCTGTGTGACTAAAGAAATCAGCTCGATTATGCTGCTGTGGCCCAGGCGAGAGAGTGCCAAGAAGGAGACAGGGAAAATGAGTTCTACCTAGTTCTGGCTCTTCCACCCACTGACCTTGGGAACCTTGAAAGTCCCCATGTTCTTTGGGACCACTGTATCCTCCTCTGAGAAACTGAGAAGTAGGGAAGTCAAATTCTGAGTTCTTTCCACTTGAAAAATTCCTTAATTTTATAACATTTAGAAGCTTCCATACTTAGGCAATCGAAACTTATTGTTTCTACTGAACTCAGAAGAGACTATGACAAATAAGAAGGGAAATGAAGACAGGACTCTGCAAAACTGGTCATTAAGGCCAGTGTTTTTACCTGAGGAAGAAAGAAGTGTTAATGGTCCTGTTTGGGAGCCCAGGAGCCCGTTAGGTCAGGCTTACTTTCTTGAATTCTCGTGCATACTCACCACTATTATCCCTGGGCTGGCCTTCCTCTTCATTTCCTTGGAATTTGCTGTGCTCAATTATTCAGTTGGTTAAAGCTTCCAGTCACAAGTCTAAAGCTGCCTGGTATGTGCCTCCCTTGACCCGCTTTAATAACTCAATAGGTTCATGTGGCTGCCAAGGTTACATTAAAATTCACCCATACAATACATTGTGATTGTTCAAACTTTCTTCCAGTCATATTTTCATTTTATGATTATTAGTGATATCACAAAGTATTTTTGTAGGAAAAATGTCATTATTTTATTTTGGGTTTGCTCTAGAAGTTATGAAGAAGCCAAAGATCTCAGGATCATTTCAGGGCTTCAGAGGGAACATTTGGCAAACTGCATGTTTCCAAACACTTTCAAATAATTTAATTGGGCTTCTTAAGTAAACAAAAGGGTAAACACAAGTTGCTTGCCCAGGTTCTTTTTCATGCCACATTTCAAATGATCACTGAAAATTCTTGTAACATTTCACATGCCAAAACTATCCCTCTTGACCTAAGTTTTGTGTTAGATGTTGGTTTCCTTATAGAGTCATAGAATCCATACTTAGGAGTTCTTGGTCTTAGTTAAGGAAAAAGTTGTTATAAGGTTAAGTACCTGTCTTTCATAACGGTTTCAGTTTGGAGAGTAAAGATGCTGGTGCCAGTTTCAATTCGGACCACCAGTAGGGTGTCTTAAAATTCAACTCAATTCTGACAATATCTACATGGAGATAGTGAAAGACTCCACAGTTTAAGGACTCAGTTACACAAGACTGTCCTCATTTCACATGACAATCACATGTCCAGTTTGTTACCTGTGCTTTCGAACTACTGGCTATTAGTCCTACAAATTAAAGGTTCCCACTTCCCCTCTATCCCATCACAGAACTCAGGAAACCAGCTTACTCACTAGATCACCAGTGTATTATAAAAGGGTATAACTCAGCAACAGCTGGATAGAAGGGATGCATAGAGCTAGGTATGGGTCAGGGGTGTGGAACTTCGAGGCCTTCTCTGAGCAAGCCATTTTCCTTAAATCTCCACATATTCACCAATCTAGAAGTTTTTTGGATTTTATTGGAGGCTTCATTACATAGGTATCTGACCCCATCCTTTTGGGTTTTATTGGAGGCTTCATTACATGGGCATGATTGATCAAATCATTGGTCATTGGTCATTGATTCAACCCTCAACCTCTCTCCCATGGGAGTCAGGGCTGAAACTGGAAGTTCTAACCCTCTAATCACATGGTTGATTCTCCTGGCAACAAACCCCATGCTTAGGTGAAGTCCAAAATGCACCTCATAAATGGTACAAAATACACCTTTGTGCTCTCATCACGAGGTAATTCCAAGAGTTTTAGGAGCTCTGTGCCAGAAATAGGGATAGACACCAAGTATTTATTTATTTATTATAAATCACAGTATCACAGAAAAATAACATTTCACTTTACATTTTTATAACACTTCTGTACTATAGAATCTGTCTTGGCTAAATTTGGAAATGGAATTTTGGAGAATGGAGAACTTTCAAGAATTTGAAGTCTTTTAGTAATGTTAAAAAATGAAATGCAACTAAATAAAATGTAAAGGTCTTATTGGCTTTATTCCATGACTTACACATCCAGCAGCACCCCATCTAACAAATACAAAGGATCTCTAACGAGGTGTACAAAATGGAAGGATTTTTTTGAGTGTAAAGGGATATAGAAACAAGGAAGGAGCAGATGGCTTCAGGCAAGGTCACCTTTCTATGGGGACGGAAGAGTTCTGTCAGGTAGATTACCTCATTAGTGCTAACCAAGTAACTCCAGGTTGACTGGTTAAAGGTTTTATTCCTGGGAGAGGCTGCAGTTAAGTTGGGTCTTAAGTCTTGGTTTGCTCATATAGGGCTTAGCACAAGTGACTCCATTTTAGTCCTGTTGTCTCTTTTTAACAGTAATATGACCTTAATCTGGTACTCCTTTTACAGAAAAATCTGCGTTGGATTGATTTGAATTTTACATGAAATATGCAAGAAGGCTTGGGTCTCCAACGTGCTAGAACTCTAAGAAGCATGAGGGAAGATGGTTCACTCACTGCCTTAAGGAAAATTCTCTACTCATGCTTGAATTAGCAATACCTAAAGTAAAACTTTTATAGAAATAAAGCATAATTAAATAATACAGTAATTCCATTTAAGAATAAAATATATTTAATATATAGCATATGAGTGAAAAAGTTTTCTAGTATGGCAACAACATTGTATTCCTTTGTATGAGATATGAAAACAATGTGCACCATTACTTTGTAATTGATTTAATAAAAATATCGGGAATAGAAACACGTGACCATGAGTGTTGATACCATAGAATGTTGGGCAAACCACTTTTTAAGATCTTCAACTTGAAAGAGCTTCATTTTGTTTTGCAATAACTGGACATATTAGAATAATGAATGCTAATTAGAATTAATAACAGCAAGTAGCATCATATTGTTCTTTCTCTATAAATTGGAATTTAAAGCTATTCAATACATGTAGAGTTATATATGTGGATGCTAAACCAATCTATCTTATACTGGAAAGTGTGAAAGTGAGTCAACTTTTGAAGTTGCTAGTTGCCATTGCTAAGTTATTTAAAAGACCAAAAAGGCATCTGTGCTAAACTTTTTTTTTTAAACCACTGGTTATTTTTCCAGACATCAATGAATGTGAAATTGGAGCACACAACTGTGACAGACATGCCGTATGCACCAACACAGCAGGAAGCTTCAAATGCAGCTGCAGCCCCGGGTGGATTGGAGATGGCATTAAGTGCACTGGTGGGTTGGAAAACAGCAGCAGTTGCTTCTCGTGAGCTGCATGGGTTATAAACATGAAAATATTTATTCTGCAAAAAATTTGTATACTGTTGACTTTGGAGGTCATGCTTTTTGTTCATAATGATGTGACTTTTTTCCAAAAGATCTGGACGAATGCTCCAATGGAACCCACATGTGCAGCCAACATGCAGACTGCAAGAATACCATGGGCTCTTACCGCTGCCTTTGTAAAGAAGGATACACGGGGGATGGCTTCACTTGTACAGGTAGGCTCGTGTGGGGAAACTGCGGAAATGGCAATCAGAGAAGCCAGGCGTTCCACAGCTTTCAGACTGTCAGGTTTTTTTCTGAAGGCTGGGTCAGCTATAGACAACTTCAAATAGAAAAGATTAGTTATTTGAAACTACATCCTTGTGGAATGGAAATTTGGAGCCAGATCTGTTAGGGCCTCAGAAGCTACTAAATATACATACATGTATATAATTATATAGTTGCTGTGGGTATCGTTGTATGCAATGATGTCATTACTTTTTAAAAAAAAATCACACTTCTTTTTATAATCCTTAGCCTTTATATTTTTGTGCCTATTTCTCACTGTGGACTTCTTTCCCATGCCAAACCGGAGTGAGCTTGCTGTAGAAAGCAGTGTAAGAAAAAGGGATGCAGATGTTCTAGAATTCAATAAGATACTGAGATCCATTTCATATGACTTGAAAGCATTAATGTATCCTGAACATTCTGCTCATAGGATAATCATTTAAACATAAAAAGAAACTAAGGCCCAGTCAGTGGTTTACCTGGAATTTTTCCAACTCACTGAAAATTTTTATCATATTTGAAATTGTTTTTGTCTAACTCAGTGAAATTTTATTATCATAAACCTTCCGTTACTTCTTAGAAAATATACAGCATTTCATGTATCAGACATATATGTATGGTCTGTGTGTTTGATCTTTAATGCCTGTGGTTATTAGCAAAACTGAGTTGAGATTAAGTAGACAGGAGCATTTGGCCTCTTCTGTAGTTGCTGTTCTAGGTCTTTTGCTACCCATGTGAGCTGAGTCTGAAACCTAAGAAATAGGCACAAATCACGGCACGTTATTTCCTGTTATGGATGTGTCCTCATGTGGGTGACCCTGCTGGAAAAAGCTTTGATTTGAATGATTCATTTGACTTATGATTCATTTTATATCACTGGAGATCATTTAAGCATTGAGGATTCCTACTCTGAACCCCACATTCATGGACTAGTCAATACTCACATTCAAAGGGGGGAAAAGAATGAGTTTAAACCTATCACATAGAAATTATGACAAAACACAGCTACACTAAGGAAGTTGATAATGATAAAAAGAAAAAAAGTCAGATGTGAGGAACTGGAAAGCTCCTGACTAAGGAAAAGTAACTTGTGTTTCTTTCTGGCTGTAGATCTTGATGAGTGCTCTGAGAATCTGAATTTGTGTGGCAATGGCCAGTGCCTAAACGCACCAGGAGGATACCGCTGTGAATGTGACATGGGCTTTGTGCCCAGTGCTGATGGGAAAGCCTGTGAAGGTAACTGGTGGGGAAGCTGCCCAGGTCCTTTTAAGGCCTGACAAGATTAGGTTATCTAAACAGTCCTGATTTTTTTTTTTAAACTGAGGAGTGTTTTGCCTTCACATCTAAGCAGGTCAGTTCCTTTTGTGGAGGTATTAGGTCTCCAGTTGGACCATTTTCTCTTTATGCAGAGAAAAACTCAACTTTCTGGCCACAAGCTGCACATCCAGCCATGGCCAGATGGTCTACAAGAGTACATCCATTGATCATAGGGGAGAGAGGCTAACCAGGTGTGGGTAACTCAGTGTGACCTGTTTATCCCCAATGCTGGGGGAAAGAGCTCAAAGTGCCGGTGCCCTGATAATGTCCTGTTGAAGGATTCTCTTTAAATATGTTTTTAATCTGTGCCACGGTTTGGTTTCTAGAAATAAAAGCTTTAAAATAATAACAGAGCAGATAATCATCTCCATATGTAGAATAATGTAACTGGGTTTGTCTCACATGGTCTCTAAATATCTAATACATGTGAACACAGAGCAGTGCTTTGCAAATCCATTCAGTAAGGGACCCTTGGGGATAATATTATATGTCATTCTGTCTCTCAGTGCAAGGCTCTGTCTTTCTGAGAAGTGTTGGTCAGACAAGAAGAATCCTGGGAGCTTGTTGGCTAAGGCCAGCTCTCACTAGGAAACACAGGGTTCTTCTCTTTCCCCACACTTGTCAAATCTAAGTACATTATCCCGCACTGAGAAGAATTAGTGTCTACAGTGAACTAAAAAGATTTCGGTAGAAGTAAACAAATGATAACAATTGACAGTAGAAGTTTAAATAAGACCCTGATTAATGTCATAACTAATAATTGTTGCTTGTTAATAGGACATTAACTAAAAATCAGTCTTTAGCTATGACATGTATACTAATTCCCTCATATAGTTCTATGTAAATACTTTCCTTTGTTATGGAACCATTAGGTGTTCTTTATACAGTTTATATTAAATATGTGGAGTTTGATATAAAATTCCTCTGGGGCAAGAAATCAGATTATGCTCTTGACCATGTGCCTAATGCCTTGTTTACTTTTACTCTGAACATCCAAGGAAAACAGGTACTGTGCCACCTCGGTAACATAAACAGGCACAAAGTATTGCTTCTTTTCATGCTATAAGGGAAGGTTGTGTTTGTTTGTTTGTTCTTAATACAAATCATTGCTGGCAGAGTGGTTATGGCTATTTAAAGCCGGTCTCAAGGCTGATAATGTGCCTGTGTGTCAATTACACACACGTAGAATGTTAATGTGAGGCAGGGACCAAGGCCTGGAAGAAGCGTCTGTGGTTTTAGATCTCCGTCAGCAATACCACGCATACAACATAGCACTAGGGATACAGAAGATTATAAAACTGATTACAAAAGTTACCATAAAGCCTCTGTGGTCTGTAAAATTTTATAACCCACATTAAAAAACAATGACTGTATGATTAAGAACAACAAAAGAATTTGGTCTAAGGTAGCCTTTTTGACTCTTGCTTCACAAAACTGACGTGGATCTGTGTGAAAGACCAGAAATTATATACATCTAATGCTTAGCCTACTGCTTGGCATGTAATGAAGGCCGAAAAAACTGAGCTCTCACCTAAGTGGCTTCACTATACTTGGCAAATCATCTAACAGGCTCTAAGAGAAGCATGTAGATTGATGTTAGGTGGTCTGCCTTTTTTAGTTTTTTATTTATTTTGAGAGAGGAGAGAGAGAGAGAGCACATGCTGGTGAGGGAGCAGAGAGGAGGAGAGACAGAATCCCAAGCAGGCTCTGCACCATCAGTGCAGAGCCCAATGCAGCGATTGAAATCACAAACCATGAGATCGTGACCCGAGCTGAGACCAAGAGTCAGACGCTTCACTGAGCCACCCAGGCACCCCGGCAGTCCTCATTTTGTTAATAACATCAGGTACCTAATAACACTGGGCACTTATTTAAGAAAAAAATATTAATTAATTTCTCCCCCTTTGTAACCCTCCTCAAGATATCGATGAGTGCTCCCTTCCGAACATCTGTGTTTTTGGAACTTGCCACAACCTTCCCGGCCTGTTCCGCTGTGAGTGCGAGATAGGCTACGAACTGGACAGAAGTGGTGGGAACTGCACAGGTAAGACATCCATTCCCATCGAACTCTGCTCCCAGGTGTCCTGGGGACCTGGCTGTTGGGCGTCACTGGGACCTCACAAGAATATTCACGGAGTCACAGAATTAATTTCCTGGAACTTGGTACATGTGAGGATGCAGAGGAAAGAGTGGCAGACGATTGAAGGAACAGAGTTTGTAGCCTCACAGTCAAGCTCATGGCTATAGAAGAATGTTCTAGGGGTGCTCTGGCTGAAAGGTCTCCCAGCCATTCCTTTTCTCCTTAGGAACATTTTCAGAAAGTTTCCTTTTGAAGACCATGCCCTGGGGTCATGAGTGTTCTGGTATGGCTCCATTATAACACCCACTCCTTCTCACCATGGCCTGTCCATGGTCACAAAAGAATGTGATACAGAGAAATCAGCCACCAATCTCTAGTGTGTAGATCTTTTTCTTGTAGAGCAGGGGACTCTTAGGGAACATACGAAAAAAAAATTAGAAAACTATAGGCCCTCTGTGGACCATCACTTGGATCCTTTTGGCATTGAGTGAAGACTTTGCAAGACATGTACATTCTCTTTCCTGGGCCACCGGTCTATTCAAGGATATTGAGGAAATATGTTCCATTCTGGATAGGCCCAGGATTTCAGTGAAAAAATGTTTTTTTTCCAGTTACCTACACAAGCTATGATTCAGTGGTTCTCCAGATTATGACCACCGCTACCATGACCACCTCCCTGAAATAAGCCTGGACCAGAGTATTCCTCCCCAGGCATTCTTCTCTTATTTATTTTCTTAAAACTATCATGACACCAAGCCAGGCCTCTAGCACACCCCAGGAAGTTGCCTCTCCCCCGCCCATACCCCTTCCTCAGTGCCCCAGCTTACCGTCAGCATCATTCTGTCTGACCTCATTTCTGTTAGCCTACCCTGTCCCTCCAAGTTCACATGCAGTCTGAGCAAGTGAATTTTCTGCAGTGGAATCTACAGGAATGTTACTGGCTCCATGGCAGGCTGGGAGGGAAACCCAAGGAGAAAGGTATCCTCATTTCCCATTCTCTTCTCTCTGAGTCAGCTTGTCTGTTCTTGAGTATTTCATCAGTGTTCAAAACAGACAAAAGGATTACACAAGGTAGAATTTGCCAAAACCCACGTCCTAAATCTGGAAGTCTGTACATATTTTTGGAATAGAAACTGAAAGGGAAATATTCCATACGGCATCAGTGATGGGAGAGTTTCTCGTAGTATGCTTCAGGAAGCATACTAAGCCTCGTGAGTGTGTCTGCCTTGTACTCAGCTGCACCGAGGCAAGCGTGCCCTGTTGGGGAGGCAGCAGAAGTTGCCTGCTCCTAAGGGTTCCCTGGGACATCTTGCTCTAATTTGATGAAATAACAAGCCACACATATTAAATATATTTTCTTAAAACCTGTGTCTGAATTTTTGGTTGACCGAGGTCACAGTAGTGTTTTCCTTTCAGTTACCTTGACTGGAATATTTTTCCTAGTTCCAAAGTTATATTTTCTCCTGATGACAAATTTGAATGCTAAATGCGTTCCAGGGGAAAAAGACCAAAGACTATGACATATTTCCTTCCTGAGGGGTTTTGTTTCAGAAGTTGAAGACCATATTTCTAGGCGTAATTATAACTAGTAACGTTTAAAATTCTTGTTGGGAGCCTCAGATCCACTGCTACCGTTTTATGGTGATGTCTGCCCCCCATTGGCTGATAATTGTGCCCTTTGCTGTATGGTTTTAGACGTTAATGAATGTCTGGATCCAACCACGTGTATCAGTGGGAACTGTGTCAACACTGCAGGCAGCTATACCTGTGACTGTCCGCCCGACTTTGAGCTGAATCCAACTCGAGTTGGCTGTGTTGGTAAGATTTTAAAACTTTTCAGGGAAGTATACTTTTATTCCTAAAGCAGCATTGAACATCCCATTCTCAAATTTTTAAAAAAGTAATACCATAAAATTTTAAACATTTCCTACATCTGATTTATACTTTCCGTTTTATTTCTGTAGGTGAATTCCCAGTATATGTGTTTGGGCACTTTCCTTAGTTTCTTAGTAAAAGTAAACTGTGGTTTTTAAACAGTTTCTGAAATGGATCTCAATGTTCAGTCCTCACGTAGAGGGAATCTTCTTGACACTCTTTTGTTTGTATATGGTAAATAGATACCCGCTCTGGAAATTGCTATCTGGATGTTCGACCTCGAGGAGACAATGGAGATACAGCCTGTAGCAATGAAATTGGAGTTGGGGTCTCCAAGGCTTCCTGCTGCTGCTCTTTGGGTAAAGCCTGGGGTACTCCTTGTGAGCTGTGCCCTCCCGTGAACACATGTAAGTGTACTTCCTCCTGTTTCTTACTATTATTCCCGCTCAGGCTGGTTCTCCTTTCTAGATCCACAGGACGGAAGCCACGGAAGGAGGGAGCTGCCACCAGTCACTAGTCTTCAGTCAGGGAAAGGAGATCAAACCCCTCAGCCCTATTGAGGGACCCCATTCCCAATTTGGGTGTCAGAAGTGTCTCTAGTTGGCTTGTACTAAAAGGTCAGGGGGGGCAGGCAGGTAACATTTCATTTCTATGTGAGTGGAAAATAGATAGCATCATTTTAAAGAAGACTTTTATAGGCTAGGTTACTTATATAATATTGCTTACCTTCCAGGAATACACTGATGGATGTGTTGGCTAATTTTCAAAAGCTCTAGGATAGGATAGACTCAAGTGGCCCTAGGTAAATAAGAAGCGATTAGTTAAGTAAATATGAAAGGGAAGATTATTTCTATTCTTATGGTATGACTTGAAAGAAAACTTTAGAATGTGATTTTAAGGACAGAAGTAAGTCTCTTAAAAATAGAAAAGGCTTTACATTTTTCTAAGTGGGTCCTATATTAGGATTCAGTCAGATGTAGCTTCTTAGGCAAAGGTTAAAGGTGCTGCTAATAGTGCCTATTGGGGATAGGTACTGATTCCTTCCCTGCTGAAGTCTCATTTATTCACCTTTTCTAAAATTATTTGTTGAGTACCTAGAGCGTGTACTATGAGTGTGCAAAGATGAATTAGACTAAATTCTGCCCTCCAGACGTGTACAGTCTAGCGAAGTATGACATAAAGACTGTGATTCAGTGTAGGTCTCAGTAAGGGAAGAAGGACCAGAAACAGTGCCACAGACAGGAGAAAGAGCACCCCTTGCTCCAATTAGGACTCTATCTCTTGGCACTGATGTAACTTTGGGCAAATTACTTAGCAAGACTTAAGTTTCCTTATTTATGTAATGCCTCATAGAATTAAAAGAAGTCATTCCTGTCAAGCACTCAGCACGGGGATGAATGCTTAGCAGGCACCTCCTTCTTTCTTCTCCTCAGAAAGGGAAGTCAGTTCTGAAATGGCAGAGGTGGTGATGACCTTGTGCATTTGTTCCCTGGACCTTGAAGGCTGGGTGTGACCTGAGAAAGGAGGCTTAAAAAGAGTGGATGATTACAGGAAGAAGAGGAAGGAAAAACTGAAAGAGGAGATAGTTAATTTCATGGACATTGAAAGAAGTAAACTAAGGTGTTTAAGTAGGGGAGTCAGCTCTATTGATTAATAATGATTAGCAAAGCAGAGTGCCTGAGTGGCTCAGCCGGTTAAGTGCCAAACTCTTGGTTTCAGGTCATGATCTCACAGGTTTACTGAAATCCAGCTCTGTGTCAGCCTCCACACTAAGCACGGAGCCTGCTTGGGATTCTCTTTCTTGTTCTCTCTTTCTCTCTGTCTCTCTCAATAGATAGATAGATAGATAGATAGATAGATAGATAGATAGATAGATAGATAAACTTTAAAAATAATAATGATTAGCAAAGCAATAGGTCCACACTACGCCAAACTGGATCAGACCTACAACAGAAATATGTACATGTGTACATTTAGGCATTTACACATAGCATTTCAGAAAGCCAGAGGAGGGATTATCAAATCTAGAAAGACCTGGATGATTATAAAAGCTGATTCTTATTGAAGCTCACCAGGATGACACAACAGATTAGGTTCATTTTTTAAAGTTTACTTATTGAGAGAAAGAGCACATGCACATGTGTGGGCACACATACACGTGGGAGGGGCGGAGAGAAAGAGAGAGAATCCCAAGGAGGCTCCACACTCGGCACTGGGCCCGATATGGGGCTCACCACCATGAGATGGCGACCTGGGCTGAAATCAAGAGTCAGATGCTTAACCGACTGAGCCACCCAGGCACCCCAACTAGGTTCATTCTTATTCACATGTGCCTGTAAGTATCACACTGCTGGTGCATGGCCCTGAAATAAATGTTTTTGAGTGAAATACATGAATGACAGGATTAATAGAGAGAATCAAAGGACGATGACAAAAGTTGATTTGGGAAACCAAGGGAATCACTATTGCCCTCAGTAGAAGTAGAAGGCAAGAAAGATCTCTAGGCATTAAAGACAAAAGTGGGATGGGAACCAAGAAAGAACAGCTTTTCCTAAGGTTCTGTTTGGAAAGGGTTTTGGAGACAAGCTGATTAACTTTATTAAGGGAGGCTGTACTTCCTAGGAAGTGAGACTGAACAGAACATAAAAATGGAGGAGTTTGTTAGAAAATAAAAAGGAGAAGGAAATCTTGACAAAGAAGTAGTGGTGACAATAAGGAATAAACTATGTTCACAGGAACACGAGGCAGGAGAGTAGGTGGAGTGTTTAAAGACTGAGGACAGTGGCCTTACATCTATTTGGCACATCTAGTAAAAGCCATTTGAAAATAACATGTATGCACACAGTTGTTAACTTGCCTAAGACCGGGCGTGAGGGGGGGTGATGCTAAAGATTCCTGAAAATGACTATTTTCAGTTGGATATGTCAATATTTCTCTTGAGGATCCTATTTCTAGAAATTTTAGATACAAAAGAACTCAATTTGATTTTTTTTGTTTCAATAGCTGAGTACAAAATTCTTTGTCCTGGAGGAGAAGGTTTTCGGCCCAACCCTATCACTGTTATATTGGAAGGTAATTCTGTATCCTTGCTCTTAAAGTATGCACATTTTGAGCTTCCTTGGGTTTATTTACAGTGCTGAAGAAATGCTCTTGTTTTTGTTTCGACAGACATCGATGAGTGCCAGGAGCTCCCAGGGCTGTGCCAAGGCGGGAAATGTATCAACACCTTTGGCAGTTTCCAGTGCCGCTGTCCAACCGGTTACTACCTGAATGAAGATACCCGAGTGTGTGACGGTAAATGTCCTTATAGGAGGATAAGTTCATTCAGCTATTGAGAACTGACCATAAAAGCCAGGATACAATCACCAGTAAAACTAAGAATTTAGCAGTATAGTGCAATGGTCTAGACATGAACCTAGCCAGGTAAATGTGCCGCACCTGTGCCAGTTTGCATGAACATTACTGACGTGATATCATTTCCAATACACCCCAGATCTTCCTCTTCTTCTGAGGAACGTGGAGTTTTCTTATTATCTTGGACCATCGTCTCACTTATGCCTGCAGTTTTCTGGGCTCTTTAGAAAAGCCATTTTTATTGGAGTAGCTCAGGCCTCACTCATTTCAATGACTTCTGTATTCTGGGAAGCTCTGAGTTCCTTTTCTTTCTGTTCTTTACCACTTATCTGTACTCATGAACTGAAATGAGCTTCTCTTAAAAAGGCAGCCTCTCTGGTTTTATTATGTAAGTGATAATTTCTTTTCATCCTGTGTTATTGGAAAGATGGAGAATATTGACCACTTCTGGCTTTCAAAGCACTTGGGCCATAGACCAGAGTGGGAGAGATGGTTTTCATCTCTATGTGGGAGTCACATGACTAATTAGGGAAGATACTTCCCTGTATCCTGGAGGAGAAATAATCCTCTGGCTCTCCAAAAGGCTTATTAGGTGATTTCAATAAAGGATGACCTAGTTGAGTATCACAGTATATATGACACAGCTCTAAGACCCCTGGAATCAGCAAAGTTTAGAATCAACTGCTGTGTTTGAAAATGGGGATAGAGGTGTGAAGTACCTACTTCCATTCTACCTTACCAATGCAGATTCATGAAATCAGTTGTTAATGACTTCAGGGTCTATTATATCCTTCCATAGATTTTGTGAACATATGATGTATTAGTGGTCTTTCTGAAGGATTTCTCCACATCTCCATCTCTGCATACCTTCCACGGTGTTATGGACTCATCTAGTAGGAACTCCTATCAGAAGGCAAAACCTTTTTATCTGGCACTTCCTTTCCGGAAAACATACACGTTAGCATAGACAAAAGACATTGATGAATTCAACATCTATTTTCGTTATCCAGATTTCCAAGTGCCCTGTGGATTTTCTCCTTCATTGTCAACATTTATATTGACACCGAGTATCAGTCCATTCCTAAGAGTGAAGCTTTCATATTCACATACCACTTTCTGTCTGGATTACAGATGTGAATGAATGTGAAACTCCTGGAATCTGTGGCCCGGGGACATGTTACAACACTGTCGGCAACTACACCTGTATTTGCCCTCCAGACTACATGCAAGTGAATGGGGGGAATAATTGCATGGGTAAGTTCAAGTTTTCCTTAATCATGCGTGTCTGGTCTTCATCTGCAAAGAGAAAAAGAGCTTGTAAGCCCAGCCCCCGGTCCTTAGTGTTATGTTACTCATCAGACCAAGTACTGCCTGCCACCCTTTCACTGTCTTTGTGAGAGCCTCCTCCCTTGTAAACCATAAGCTTGGCCTTTTTTCTCCACCTTGTGTGGGTGGTTGGGAGTTTGCTTTAAAATGTAATGTTGGAAAATCCCAAACAACGGTTTAATAGTACTTCTTTTGTTTGACTTTGGGTGTATCTTTATACAATTATATTTACAGCACTGACCTACAGTATTAAAACATCATGAGTCGGAAATGAGAAAATTACTGCCAAATAGCAGTGGAGAATTGTTACTAAGAGTCTGGATGGAGAGTTGTGTAAAGTTTATTAATGCTCTGGCTCCATAATGACTTAGTTCTGTGGCCCCAAATCCCAGGGAATACATTTCTCAAAGTCCCCTTTCTTATAGCAGCATATGTGGATAGAAAATCGGGTAAGAGCAGGCTGTTCCTGCTCTCATCCAAGTCAAGTTACAATAAAATCCAAAAGAAACACACTTGAGTGTGTTGAGTATCCCCTTAGACATCCATCGTGCTTTCCCCCATGGCATCACCAACCCCTTTCCTCTAGATATGAGAAGAAGCTTGTGCTACAGAAACTATTATGCCGACAACCAGACCTGTGATGGAGAACTTTTGTTCAATATGACCAAGAAGATGTGCTGTTGTTCCTACAACATTGGCCGAGCATGGAATAAGCCCTGCGAACAGTGTCCCATTCCGAGCACAGGTGAGTTACACCATTACCAAAAACATAGGTTGATATGTTACCCATGGATTGTTGGGGGAAATGAGTCTCAGCCAGGGAAGAGAAAAAAGTCCATCGTTTATCTTCCTAAGCAAAAATTAGCTCACAGAGGCAAATGTTTTAAGTCCACAATTGACTGGTCCATCCAGTTGAAAACTGAGTTACAGAACACATGGTCTAATTTGTATACTAGTTCACTCGCCAGACTTACAAACACAGCATACGGGGTGGGGGGTGGGGGTGGGGGGCAGAAACACTGTTATTGTTATGGCGTTCACCATGTAACTGAAAGACTGGAAACTTTAGGCAAAGCAATATGACAAATAGGTGAGCCATATTCCTATTATTCTTACTTATTTATACCTGGTCTTGTTCCAAAAAGAATTTAAGGCAGCCCACAAAGATTTGAATGTAAAATAAGAAGGCCTAAGGCAAATGGCAAATAAGAGTAAGAAACTTGGAGCTAGGAGCGAGGCTAATATGCAAAAATCCAAGCTGGGAATTTCTACATACTTGCCAAAGATGAGCAATAAGTTTGGCTCCAAACTTTCTAGCAGCTCATATAAAAAGGGAGAGATAACCAAGTTTGTGAGTCTCAGTGACTATAAAGCATACTTAACACTAAAGGAAGTGCAACTCTTAGTGATACTGAGATCTGAGAAAAATGTTTTCTTATGTCCTCATAGAGAAAAATCTATATAATGTTATTGTTTAAAGAAAAAAGTCTAACCCATGTCCTGGGAGTAAATGAAGTGAAATGGTGCATGGTTCTTATATCATATGGTAAATGATGACATCATTTTCTAATGTTCCCACTTAGAGTAAATAAAGTGTGATGCAATTATTGATGATATTATTCTGTAGTACCTACTCCTTTCTCCACAGGGATCTGTAAGATACTAAATCTCTTGTCTGATTACATGTGAAACAGAATATTCTGTTTAGGTAAAATATGCTAGTTCCTCCATTGTTTACTCTAGAAATAATGTATTAATCATCACTTAGAATTACCTAGGAGTTATCCACAGTCTGCAAGATGTCTCTGGACCAGGGGTTGGCCAAGTACAGCCCACGGGCCAAATCCAGCCCACCACCAATTTTTGTGTGGCCCAAAAGCTGAGAATGGTTTTTACATTTTTAAATGCATGGGAAATACCAAAAGAATAATATGTTATGTCCTGAAAAGTATATGAACTTCAAGTTTTCTTGTCTATAAATAAAAGTGTATTAGAACACAGCCACACTAAATTTGTTTCTGTATTTCCTATGGCTGCTTTCATGGGATAGTTGAATAGTTTTAATAGAGCCTGCACAGCCTACAAAACCTAAAATACTTACTCTTTAGCCTGCTAGGAAAGAAATTGCTAACCACTGATCTTGACCAATGGTCTTCACATCTTTTGATCGTACACACCTATCCATTAAAAACCTGGGGGTTACACGTACTTGGTGTGTGGGTTTCCATGTAAAACTATATGCGTATATATCTCTACATATATTTTTCAGTTTGATTGAAAAAATCCACTTATTATTGCATTTGTTATTTTCATGAACTGTTCTTTTAGAAAATATATACAAAATTAATTTTTTAAACTGGATTTTACAAAGAGAGATGAAAGTCTTAGTAGTATCTTTTGTATTTTTTAATTTTTAATACGATTTATTGTCAAGTTGCTTTCCATATAACACCCAGTGCTCAATCCCACAAGTGCCCTCCTCCATGCCCATCACCTATTTTCCCCTCTCTCCTACCCCCATCAACCCTCAGTTTGTTCTCAGTATTTAAGAGTCTCTTATGGTTTGCCTCCCTCCCTCTCCTTAACTAGTTTTTCCCTTCCCCTCCCCCATGGTCCTCTGTTAAGTTTCTCCTGTTCCACATATGAGTGAAAACATATGGTTTCTTTCTGTCTTTCTCTGCCTGACTTATTTCACTTAGCCTAACACCCTCCAGTTCCATCCATGTTGCTACACATGGCCAGATTTCATTCTTTCTCATTGCCACGTAGTATTCCATGGTATAGATAAACCACATCTTCTTGATCCAGTTGTCATTTGTTGTGTGTTCCCCTAGAGACTGTTTTGGAAACTCCTACTAAAGACTTTGAGTTACTTTCAGAAGTATCTGAGTTAAGAATGTGCATATTCTTAATCTAAAATGCAAGATTTCTTATTCATGTTGAAACTTGGCCAAATCTAGTCATGGCTTTTCATTTAGGTATGTAGTCTGTACACATTTTAGAAGTTCCTGGATGACCAGTGTCAGCTGGCATTATAAAAATAGACAGATATTAAGGAAATAAAGCACCAAGAGAAGAATGTGCCACATTTTGATTAAACTACTTCCAGAGACCTTTTATACTTTTTAGTGGGTTTGACCAATAAGGCAATGGCTACCTTGAGCTTAAATTGATACCATGCCGTATCAGTTACAGTCTTGATCTGAAATTACAGAATTTCAGAGTTTATGCAGGATGGCCGATGACATTTAGTTCATCCTTTATTGTCAACTGTGATGAATTCAGACGAGCAAGAGAAAGATAGAAGGTTAGGAACGGGAGAGAGAAAGAACGAGAGAGCTGCGCCAAATGAAATCCAGCTCCAAAAACTGAAGTAATGACATAAGTTGGTTGTTTGAACTGAATTAGTCATTAATAGACCTGATGTCAAAAAATTTGAGTAGTTTGCTATGGTCTCCCCCAATATACTGAGGAAATGACTTTTCTAAGCATTCCTCAGATCCTAGATCCCTTCATGTGAGTGGAAAGAGGCACTCTTGCCAGTCCCTGGGTTCAGAACTGAACAACATCCTTCTAGAAACCCAAATTCCTACAGGCAAGCTCATACAAATGCGTGGGCTGTGATGCGGAGACCTCTGCTTCTTCCTCAGTATTACGTCAACATAAGGTCGCTTTTCATTCAGCATTTGCCTTAAGGACAAGGTTACAACATCTGTGAGGATTCTCAGATTTATTTTTTGTTTTAAATTCCTCAAAATACAGATAAATATTTTGCAAGATGTTTCCAAAGTAATTTCTTTTGGCCCAGTCATTGCTCTTTGCTGACCCTTATTTTCACTCCTCTCACCCCATCTTTGTCTAATGAATTACTGCAGATGAATTTGCTACACTTTGTGGAAGTCAAAGGCCGGGCTTCGTCATTGACATTTACACCGGCTTACCTGTTGGTGAGTTATGATGCCATTGTTGGAGTTTTCTTTGTTTGCCCTTGTGTTTGAAAACAGGAATGCACACCCTTATTTTGCTCAGGTTGTTTTTTTTTTTTTCTTAGAAGGAAAAAATAGTCAAACAATGCCATTTAGTTTTACTGAAACACTGATTCTTCATTTGAAACAAACCACAAACACCCTGTGTCGCTCCACCTAATTGGCAGCAGCATTTGTTGCTCATGATTAAGGGGACTGGAAAGCTTTTCACAAAATTACAATCAAGCTTAGTTAAACCAACCCTAGGCATCAACAAAGAGAGAGATTCTGGGAGTAGGGCCAGCTGACGTTTGATTTGACTATAATTCCCAATCTTTCCTTCTGACTATGACCTGAGTTTAATATGACTTTTCATACCAATCTTTATGTGCACGTTGTACGCATAAATCCTTTTGGGGGGTCAATTTTATCTCCTACAGATTCTCCTCAGGTCATCTGCTTTGGGAATTTTAGAGGTGCAATAATTTAAAAAAAAAAAAAAAGCTTTCCAATCATAGGCCCCATCTGGTAACTGGAGCAGAGACCACTGCGGTGCTCGAGATGCCTGTGCAAGATTCAGAAGTCTTACACAGCGTTCAGCCAACGGAAGCAATGCCTTTGTGGTTTAAAAGCAAATAACATAAAAGTAGATGGAAAGCTATTGCATTCTCAGAGTTTTTCCCCAGTGTGATTTATATGCATCCTCAGATGCCCCTCTTAAGTCCAAGCAATTGTGTCTAGTAGCAAACATCACCATTTGCTTTGTTCTACCTTCTTCCTAATAAGTAAACTGAAATCCACATCAGCCTTTCCAGTGACCTTGTTTAAGAAAACAAGGGTCTGGTCCAGCAATCAGCCTGGCTCCCTTAGTGCCAAATCCATATGGCTCCACAGTCTAGTCAATGTCCAAAGAAACTTCATGGTTTGGAAAGAAAAACTGCTAAATGACATTGGCATGAAACACCTGGCCTTCACTGCTTTGTTTTTCCCCTTCCCCAAACAGATCTTTTCATCTCCCTAGAATCTCTGATCCAAAGATAAGTGGTCTTTAATAATAATGGTTCTCCACGGACGGACCAGGCATGTCCCCCAGCAAGGCCTGCCTTCCGAGGTTGGCAGCAGGCAAAGACTCGAAATAGTACCAGTGTCGTCCACTAGTTGAGCTGGAGACATCTTGTACATCAGCCAGTCCAAATGCACTGCTTTACAGTTGAGGGGACAGACAGACAGGGGAAGGGACTCGGCCGAGGTCACCTTGCTAATTAATAACAGAGCTGGGACCCAAATCCAGTCCTGACTCACAGCTTGCTTTGCCTCGAGCTCTTGAAAGCTGGAAATGTGATAGTTAGCAATATACTTATTGTTACCAAATTCCACCATGACAAAATATTTAGATGACTGAGAAACTTTGTTTTATTTGAGCTTTATACTCTCCTTCTGAAAGGTCTTAAGATTGTTGGCATATAGAACCCATTCGTATGGGGTTAAAACTATAGCAAGTTTATTAATCTTGTCTTAAAATATAAACTTCTCCAAGTTGAAGTTCAAATGAAATCCAGACAGGCAAAGAAAATATAATTTTTAATATATCCTTTTGCTATTTTATGCCTAACAATGGCTAGAAATTTGACCCAGTCTGTTATTGTTAAACTTGATAATACATCACTCGTATTTAAAATAAATGAATGTGAACATGATGTTTCATGTTTTAAATAATAAAAGAATGTAGTCTGAATTATCTTTTTGTTTGCTGAGGGTTCACAGTTGTGATGCTACTTTGCATAGCCTGTTAAGAAAATGAATGGTAAATGTGTGAAAAATCCAAAAACATGATCACCTGCGTTCAAAACAGCAATATACTCGAAGCTGTTTTTTCCACTAAAGACATCAATTTGCCTTCAAACAAAATCAAACTCTTTAGAAAAGGAGCTAAAATAAACCTGTGGTCTGTCAAATTTCTCCTTCAAAGCAGGCTGGCTTCAGAGTATGATTATTCTGAAATCACAGTAGTCTCCATGTACAACTGTGGCCCTTCTTATGACTTAGGCAAACAAAGTCCTTGCAGAGGCTCCTGACTATAATATGTAAACAGAAGTGTCTCAACAGCGAGGGAACAGAAACCTGGGAGGCTGGAAAGACCAAAGCTTTACATCCCCTCCCAGCTTCTGAAGCGCTTTGTGAAATTCCACCAAGCAGTGGTGGAGGGGCCCTCCAGGATAACAAGTAATTCGATTGTGGTTTTGTGAAGATTGTTGACTGTGACGTGCAAAAGCCTGAGGGAGGTAGGACAGCCTGTTAGCAGATTCCTGGTGTCAAATCCTGACTCGGCTTCTTAATAGCTTTGTGGTTTTTGGCAAGTTCCTTCCGCTGGCTTGGCCCCCATTCCATCATCTGCATAGTGACAATTGTTAGAGTACCTGGAGACCATCTCATAGAGGGGCTGCAGTGATTCAGTGAGTAAATCCAGGTTGAATGTTGAGAAATATGCCAGGTATATGGCAAGTGAGACACTACTAACACTTACCTATTATTATCCTAGAAGACACTGAATGGTTGGGAGTTGAGAGCAGGTCAGAAAGAGATTGGATCCCCAGGCTGGTGAGGAGGTGAGACCTGCCCACAAGGCCACCTCACCAGCTGGCCAGCCCTGCTCTAGCAGCCTGTCTTCTGGCTCTGCTGTCACTCCTGCTTGGATCCTGTTTTAATGCTCACCTGTCCCAACTTCCAGATACTGGCTCTTAAATTACCAAATTTTAATTGACGCTTAACATTGATCAGACAGCGTGGTAGGGGTGATAACACAGTGGTATAGCAGCCATCCCCAGCCCCTGGCCTTAAGAAACCACAATCTGTGGCTACAGTGCTTCCCAGTGCTGGCCCCCACAGTCAGCGTGGGCTCAGCTCACAGCCCCAGACCTAACGTACCTCCTTTTCAAAGCCATGTGAAGGAGGAAAGGCGACTTTGAAGAGGAATCTGAAAGATCAGAGCTGGCTATGACCATGGGCTCGTCTGTCCTTCACCAGCTGTCCTTTCCCATTCTAGCCAAACAGCACCACACACTTTGGGTAGAGTGGCCATTTATTTTCAGCGGTCACTTTATTCTACTCATCTGGTACATAGTGCCCAGGGGGTACCAACATGGCTCCTACCTGGTTTTGTTCTGAAACAGAACCACAAAGATCTTAAATCCAGATAGACTCATGAGTGCCTGAAAGCACTTTAGTTATTTCAATTTGATATCAATTGATGTCCCCCTTTCCATCATCTCCACCCCAACACACACATACCCACCCACACACCCATGCACTTTGTCTTTTTTTGTTGTGGACCTTATGTAGAACATCGGGTTAGAAGCTGCTGACTCTCAGTGCCGACTGACCACACACAGAGATCATGTGCCATGCTGTCACTCATGTGTGGCTGCTCTGTTTCCAGACATTGATGAATGCCGGGAGATCCCAGGGGTCTGTGAAAATGGAGTGTGTATCAACATGGTCGGCAGCTTCAGATGTGAATGTCCAGTGGGCTTCTTCTATAATGACAAGTTGTTGGTTTGTGAAGGTAAGTGATGTCACTATATCATGTCCAGGAATGAGCCAACTGATGAGCTACTTACCCACACACACTTGGCCAATTTCACGACGTTGGAATTTCAGCAATCCATCAAGCTCTAGCAATAGTGCAGGGCACCATGTGGAACATCATTTTTGCATGGAAAAATTTCCCTTAGTCCCAGTGGAAAAAGCAGGATGTGCACTCCCAGCCCGGTCCCATACACAATATATTAGATTTCCCAGCTGATACAAGAAAGCCTTGGGTTCCTGGGTGTGTCGCATAGATTACTTTTGTTTCTCATTGCTTAAAAGTGAGCATGAGTGGTGGTGGGCAGTCATCTTTACTTGAATCTCAAAATTAGTGTTCTCTTCCAAACGGAGCCTGTGCTACTCCCAAGTGAAAACAAGGTTAATGCAAATATTCCAAATGCATGAGAGAATTCCAAAAGGCAAGAACAGCAAATTCTATTTTATATGAAGAATGTTGGCATACGTGCAAGTGGTACTTTTTTCATTTTCAAATTACCTCCCCTTACCATGTGCATGTACTGTGATGCCGTACATTCCTCACAGCACTTCATATTTTCCCTACATCTGGGGAAGATGGTGCACTCTTACGTGTTAGTAAAAGGGACATTATTGGTTATTAAATATACCATGTGCCTTAGGATAGCTGGAATAATTGTCTATTTAATACACGAACTTGGGGCCTCTTGCAGAGTTTTTGTTCATGTCACAAAGGGTTATTACCCCTTCGAGCATATATGGAAACACATATGTCAACATTTTAATGTTAAAAAAACCTTTTTGCCCCCTAGACTAGGGACAACTTACAGACGATGAGTAAAGTTATGGTCCTAAGCACATGCTCATTAAATTCTCTTCACCAGACTTTTAGTTACTACAGCCAGGTGGGCACATGTTATTCTGGCTCCTGGGGAGGGGTGGGGAATGGGGTGATAGCGATTCAGAACCTTCCTTAGCAAATAGTCATCTCAGACCCTGGCACTAGCCCACAGCAGATGATCTGATAATCATAACCTTCCTCTTAGCCAGTTGTCCCCCTTTCATACATGGCTAGGATGTCTGCCACCTTCCTGGGGCCTCTCTTGTTTTCTTCCATTCAGAGATCCCCAGCCCATAGGCATGATCACCCATGACAGCCACATCAACCTAGACCTCACTGTCCACGTGAGATTGAAAACCTGTAGCTGTATCAGTGTAAAAACACTTTGCTGTCAGGGTAGTACTCAGTGGACATTGAGATTATAAAGCACTCCAACTTTTGGTTTTCATTTCACAGAGTATCCATTCTCGGGGCGAATGTTTACTCGGAGAGTATCCAGGGTCAGCTGCTTCCTAGCACACTCCTAGCTCTCAGAATCAGAAAATGAACGTTGATTTAATTTATGCCTATGTAACCCTGAAATTGGAATGGATTCCAGAAGTGATTTAGGGAATGCTCATACATCTGTTCTCCCCAAGTATGCATATAATCTGATGCTAGGCATCTGATGCCTCACAGACATGCCTGTCTGTGTCTCAATTTGGTGTCTCCAATGACAGGCTACCTTCTATGTCTCTGTACACTCCTAAGACCACGGCAGACCTGCTGGGGAGAGTTGGTACTGATCTTGGGTCCATTGAAACCCAAGGCAGGCATACATCTGCCCTTGTATCTGTTATCCAGAGAGGCACACCCCACCCTACATGAGGCAGAAACTCCCACTGACCGACGGTAGTCCTCAGGCTTTTCCGCCACACAGTCGTACACCTGTGAGGCACAGGTTGATGTATATGCTGCCCCTTTGTGGGAGCTTCTTGGGCTGAGCCTACTACTTTGTAAAACCCCAGCACTGGTGCTAAGAGCCAGTTCCTGCCTGAGTTCCAGGCTATCCCCTTTACTGGGCTCAACCGGAGTTAGATTGTTTCATAGGAGTAGGGGCAGGGAATGTGTATTTTGCCCCAAGGCATATCCTGGACTGTGGAGAACTTGCACAGTGCCATGAATTTGAACTATATTAGCTACCTGGTTTAAAAAAAAAATAGGCAAACAACCCCCCTGAGTATAGTCAAAGCTCTGAAGCACAGAATATCCATTTATTCTTTTCTTTGATAGTGAGAGTTGGGTTGTTGTCAGTAGTTTTATGTGCAACCTCTCATATTAAGTTTCCTTGATTTGACTACCATGTGGCAGTAATTTAAGCAGGAGCTTCTACAGCCCTGGAGTTGATGGCACTGGCCCGTGAATCAGGAGCACCAGCATCACTTGCGGGCTTATTGGAAATGCAGAATTTGAAGCCATTCTCCAGACATCCTGAATCAGAATCTGCCTTTCACAAGGTCCCAAGTGATTCCAATGAATATGAAGGCGAAGCAACCAATGAACCATAAAACCCTGGGGCTTTGAGCAAATGCAACATTTCCTAGGATATTTAGTTTATACCATGCCAAGCACTGGTCCTAACAGCTGAGTTTTGTGACTTTTCTTTTATACACGAGCATCATTAGAGTCCACATGTGGTCATAAACCAAGTACTTGCGTTTACGAAAAATATCAGTAAAGCAGAAAAACTAGAAAAGAAGTCTTAAAAGTCTTCCACTGTCTGTTCAATGGAACTGATCAAAAAGAAGAAAATAGAAATCTATTTTAAGTGAGGGGCTTCGTCGACTTGACTACGTTCTGTTCTCCTTCTAATTAAATTCTCTTCTGCTTGGAGATATCGACGAATGTCAGAATGGCCCTGTGTGCCAGCGCAATGCCGAGTGCATCAACACCGCGGGCAGCTACCGCTGTGACTGCAAGCCAGGCTACCGCTTCACCTCCACGGGGCAGTGCAATGGTAAGTGCCCCCTGCTCCCGGCTGGGTGGGCCCCTCAATGGGCCATCTCCAGCAGGCTTCAGATTCCTTCAAATTTTGTGAGGTTGGCTTGAAGAATACATGAGTATTCTTACTTAGACTGCTAAGTTCTAATCATGAGCCCAGCAAAAAAGGAAAATTATTGAAATTTCTAAACCTTTGTAGATGTGATGTTTTCAAAATGAGAAATCTGTCCTATGTAGACCTAGATTTCAGATTGGCCTATCTGCTGCCCTGCTCCAGACACCCCTTTCCTCAAATACACACCCACACCCACAGTCCCCTAACCAGTAATCAGGGACAAGCACTTTTTTTTTTTCCTTTCACATGATCCCCCCTTAGGGTGGGAGGTTGTCACCACTACAGCCACATACCCCAATCTATAGTGAACCTCTCCTGAGCGGAGTTAGATTAACCTGCATGAACACAAAGAACTAACAGCCACACTCTTCCTCCTAAACATCTTATGGAACTGAGGGCGGTGAACATTAACAGCCTTTTATTAGCTACAAGTCACCTACAGTAAAATGAGAAACTGTCCCCTAGAGGTTAGATTTTGTTACGGTTTACTTTTGTCAGGGATGTGGTAAAAATAAGAAGGATGAACATGTTAGCTCGTACGGATGGTAAAGTTTTAAATATCTGATGGCATCTTTTAGCCAGTGGCACCAAAATGAAAACACTGCTGTTTCAGCCCAGAAGCAAAATTATACCTCAGAATGATTTTCATGTGAGTTTTTGAGTAATTATAAATCATTGTATATTTAGCATGGAGGTCAGGAAGAATGTGTGGTTTTGCTATCGTTCATTTCCCAAGGAGTTTCCTGGGTATTTTATGCATTTGTGAATGAAACAACACAAGGGAACTCAGTCAAATTTTCCTTGGATTTCCTTGCCTACCAGCGATTAAGTGGTAGGAAGTGCACTGCTCTCTGTAGGGTATTTTGCATTGTTTTATTAGACCTTGGTGGGAAGAGGGTGTAATAGCAGAACAAAAACTCACTTTGAGAATCAAGGCTTGTTTTGTTGGGTTTAAAGGAACATGTGCAAGTGTTTAGCATTTTGTCAACAAAGCAGTTGTTATCCGTGTATTAAAAAACAGGACAGGAAAAATGGGGACGTCTCTGATATGAGTCACAATACCCTAGTGTAACTTGGCATTTATAGCACTTCCCTGCATTTTGCTCTTAATTTATATTTCTTTGAAACTGGGCAAAATACTGCCAATCGAAATAAAGAACTGCTGATAATATAGAGCGTGTCGTTTCACACCATTTCACACTCAGGCAAAAAGTGGGACAAGCTATTTATACATCAAGACAGGATGTCCAACCTTGGGTGGCTGGGGCCTAAGCCCTGCCGTATTTTCTTGTAGAATACTAGCACAAATAAAACTCATTGATGCAGCACTAACCAGTGATAAGTGCTGTGAATGAGTGTCATTTGTAGCCAAGCTCACTTTCCCTCACTCATTGGAATCCTCAGAAGAAGGAATGTACTTGAGTTTTGCAATTATTCAGCCTCTAGGGCTGAGGACTTCACTCAGGAATCATCTTCATTTATATCTTTTAAAATCTTTTAAAATGCCTTAAGATACTATCCTATGCATGGCATTTTTTTCTAACATATGCAAAATACTCCTCTTGTCCTATGTTTCAGATGAAAAGAACTAAAATTTCCTTTCCATCATTAGATTTGTATTTGAATTAGTAAGTACATCATTTCAAACCCCAAATCACAGCTCGCCATATTACCCACATTGTTGAGAAAAGGATTAGATGTCTAAGCCCAGGATGCTAGTCTGACCTCAGGAGCTGTGTAGTTTGAGCAAATGCAGCCCCTTTCTGGAAGTTCTTGCTCAGCTAAAGGCAAGAGACTCATTCTTCCCTACCACCTCCTCATGGTTTCCTGTCTGTTGACTGTGTGGTTTCCCCCCCCTAAAGCCCCATGTAAATCTCCTTTTTCAACCTCAGACATAATCTCCTGGGAGCTCAAATCCTAGTGCTTGTAGAAACCTAGTGTTCTCGTCTCAAGACAAAGTGAACTTCCCAATTAAGTTCTCTAGAATTGTAACTTTCTATTTTACCTTAGAACCTCAAAGTGCTCCATGTTTCATTTTCCTAAAACCATCACGAAATAGGCAATGTGGGAAAGAAAGTTCCCAACCGGAGATCTTCTTCTAAGAAGACCCTTAGGGCACTCCATTTTCTACAGGCCCCAGAGATAAGACAGACCTAGTACCTTGCATACTTGCAGATCCAGTACTACCCGAGGGCACCCAAAATTTGGGCAACTATGGTAAGCTCTGAGTCCCCCTTCCTCAAAACCAGGTCCTTCTACCGAGCCTAGCGATGGAAATCAATTTCTTCTGCCTATCCCAGGGAACAGCTTGCTCATTTCAAATCTGTCTTCTCCAATGGGAATAATAATAACTTAATAGATTAATAAGCATTTCTAGATAGGCTAGCAATACGTCTTAAGCTACTATATCCCAATTTCTCCATTAAGATGATCTGTTCAAGTTCACTTGAGACTTTTAAATTGTATGGTGACTCATCAGCTGTAATGGTCCGTAATTGGAAGGAAGTAGTCCTAACAATGACAGCCTGAGCACAGGAAATAGAAGGGATATCTTCTCTTCTGGCATGAGCACAACTGTTCTGTGCTGCAAAAAGTGTCCATTCCCAGTTATTGTCTTCTCAGTAGGCATGACAGGCCGATGGCAAATTTGCATTATTCAGCTGGAAGCAGGAGTGTTACTGTGCTTTACAGAATCCTTTCTCGGGTTGGCATTCTTGCTGCTTGCACTCCTTTATGACAATAGGACAACCAGGATGATACAGGCCTCTTCAGATGACATGTGCCCTAAACATAGAATCTTGAGAGCCTTAAAAAATTAGGGACATAAGTAGGCATGTAATCATGTCATTTGTAGATTCATATAATAAATTCTGCCCACCCCCCCATCATCAGATTTCAGGAGGGCAACACAGATTCAGTTGATGAGAAATATAATTCAGAGCTTAAAGACTGGCAGAAGAAGCAAGATGATAGGGCTTTCCCTTGAATGAATACAAATGAAAAGAAACACCATTACGATTGTTAAATGCTAAAAGGAGCCATATGTAGACATGAAGACTTGCTTAAGATGGAACAAAAGGTTAGAGGAGTAAGACAAAACAATGAACTGAAACCTAAACAAAGGACAGTGTGGGTTGTCCGTCAAGAAAACCCATCTTAGCAATGCGATTTGTTCGACTTTGATGTATATTTCCAAGGGAACCTATGAAGGGTCCATGACTTGAGGCACCATATCTTGACTAGACAAAATACTTAATTCATTCTACGGTCTGTGATATTGTGTGGGCAAATTATCAAACAGCTTATCTCCCAGCTTGGATTCTTCTTCCCGATTCTGCTTCTAACTTTTCTCATCTTTCAGAACACTTTTTTTTCGTTGCCTCATGTCTTGCTAACATACTCTGAATGTGCCCAGTGAAGGAGCATTAGTTGTAACCAGTTTTGAGGTAAAAATAAATATAATGCCAGTATCTGTTTTACTGGCTTGGTTTAGAGCTAGGATTAATCCCGAGCGGAATACCTAGAAGGAAGTTACTTAATGCAGTTTTGTCTCCTAAGCTCTACATAAGATACTTACAATACTTTTTATATACAGATCGCAATGAGTGCCAAGAAATCCCCAACATATGCAGCCATGGACAGTGTATTGACACAGTTGGAA
The DNA here is from genome assembly GCF_003009895.1 of Hyaena hyaena. Taxonomy (NCBI): domain Eukaryota; kingdom Metazoa; phylum Chordata; class Mammalia; order Carnivora; family Hyaenidae; genus Hyaena; species Hyaena hyaena. The sequence continues at coordinate 516,767 of NW_024081363.1, forward strand.
GTTTTTATTGCCTTTGCCACACTGGTTTTAAAACGAATGCTGATCAAACCATGTGTTTGGGTGAGTACGTGATTATCATTTTTAATTCATATCCTATTGAAAAATTCATTTGCATCTGAAGACATATAAAAACTAATACTAAACCATCAGTATTAGTTTTGCCATTTATAAAATGAAAACACAAACACGCGTGTAGCATGAACATCCTTTGGTATTTAATCTTTGGCAATCTGAACACAATAAACCTCTTCCTTGATATTCAATTGGCTGCCAGGTCAGAAAAACTTTTGACTAAGGGAAAAATGGAGAAAGATATTAAGACAAAAACTACTTTTTATTAATGCTAATAGCCTATTATTGTATTAAGTCTGTGTGGATTTGCCTTATTGGGATATAGTGCAGCTTTTGACGTTTGAATATGAGCATTTTTTGATAAGGGTCCATGGTTTGTACCATATCCTCAGAAGCAAATTTATAGATCCTATAAAGGCAAAAAAGACCCCACATTTTTCTAGGGGAAAAGAGTTCAAGGTTTTAAATCTCCTCCTCCTTGCTTTCAGTGCTGAATCAGGATGCTGATTTAGAATAAATTCCACATATTAATTAATGATTTTCTCTCTTTTCCTCCTTCCTTTTTATACTTTAAAGCAGCATCCATTAAGGATGATTCATGAACATGAATCAGTTTCATAGCTGAAAAAAGAAGAATCAATAGAGTAATGTTTAAAGAGCTGACCTTTTGCTATAATTGGGTTCATTCATTAGGGAACATTCTTACAAAGTCTTGTCTTCTTCAGAGCAGCTAACGAGTTTTAAATTGCAGGAGTAGAATCAGCCCTTCTCATCCCTGGGAAGCTAATCCCTGCATAGCAATGACACCCTGCATCTGATTTATCTGGAACCCTCTACCGAAGGACCTGCCCTCCAGAAGAATTTCACTAGCTTGGCAAAAAATGAGTCAAACCAGCAGCTCTTGATTGCTGGCAGGGTGACTCACCTGGATGTGGTCTTCAACCACAGACACACATATTGGATCAGTTTGGGATCAGCAATAGCTTTCTGATTTAGGATCACAGATAACTTATCTTCATGTCCAAAATTTGAAAGGAAATCCTAACTCCAAACACTGCCTTTTGCTAACCTGAGGTGTTGTCTTCCAGTCCCCAAGTCTCCTCCCCTTTGCCTTCGCCCCCCTCATTCTGCCTCACTCCCGCAAAACCAGCAGTATCAACTTCCTTTTGTTTTAATTCTTTATTTCCTCCTTAATATAATGTACACCTGCTCTATAAGAAAGATGATAGCTGCTGTGGTGCTGTGCTCCAGACATAAAAGACACAAAAAGAGCTTTACAAAATAGTCAAAGAGGAAAGTCATAGACCAATAGAAAGGCAAATAATAATGAAAAAAATGTATCCAAAGGGGTAAAAGTGCCATCACATTGGGATAGTTTAGAAGAGTGAGTTCAGGCGCCAGTGGCGGGAGGGGTCATCAGTCTTTAGGGGTGGACCGAGAAGAAGGAAAAGGTGTCTAAAATATCAGGTGAGTTAGAAAGCTTGTTTATTTTGTTGCTGATTTCAGGGTAATATCAGGTGACTCACTGCTTTTCGGTAAACTGGAGTGAGAATCTTAAAGGCTGAAGTTTGCCAAAGGTGGCAGCAAATCAAGACCCAGATGCGCACAGAATTTTCCATTTCCAAGTGAAAATATTTGAGAAAAGTGGCAAGGATGGAGAATTCTAGAAGTAAATAGAGTAAAATAGTTCTTGTCCAGTTCTCATGTCCTTAGCTTGCCTCCTTTCACAAGCCAACCAAGGAAACGGTTTATTCCCAGGGTTTAGGTCCTGGGCTCCTGCCGATCACTCATGGGGAGTGGCCCCTGCTGGAGCCAGTACCAGCATGAGGAAGTTCTTAGCCCATGCCTGATGCTCCGTGAACCCCACCATGCCCTTTAACCCCAGGTAGCCGCTCGCCTCTCCTCTCATTAACGACCACGTTTCTCTATGGCCTTTGTTTCCACTAGACATAAATGAGTGTGAGCGAGATGCCTGTGGGAACGGAACTTGCCGCAACACAATTGGTTCCTTCAACTGCCGCTGCAACCACGGGTTCATCCTCTCCCACAACAATGACTGCATAGGTGCGTATGCACATCCCTGCCTCGTGCGTTTCCTGTGTGCACATCTTAATTAGCAGCCTCTCCAGGGAGCCATTTGGTTTTCCAAAATATTTGCTCTCTCAGGTAGCAACGACTAGTTAAAGGATTTGTCAAATATAATGTGCTAATTAAACGTCAACTAGAGTAATGACGGCCATGACTTTCATATAAGTGCTTGTTAGCAGCTATAATTTTTATATGTAACCTACTGTGAAATAAATACATTTTTAAATAAATTGATCCCATTTTAAAACACATAAAAGTGATTCTTTGTATAGAAATTCAGGAATAACGTGGACCCATATTTGTATATAGTTTGTATGCATAATTCAGGAATAATGTGGACCCATTTGTCTCCATGTGTCACTATGGTCTGTCTTAAAATAATTCAGTTACTGGTGGCATGGGACGCCTGGCTCGCTCAGTCAGAAGAGCCTGGGAATCTTTGTGGTGGGGCTGTGAGTTCAAGCCTCATGTGGGGTGCAGAGATTATATAAATAAATAAAACTTTTAAAAAAGTCAATTATTGAATCTATAAAATCCTCCTTATAAAACATGCTATGTTATAAGTGAGAGTAATGATCCAAATTTTGTCTTGTTGCTAGAGGCTAATTTTATATACCTCTAATTATGAGAATATTTAATACCCTCAGCTGTATTGTGTATTAGTAATTCAGTTTTAGCTTTTAAAAATGAAACCTAAAGGAAGATCAAGGTGAAACTCATATAAAGTTCTAATATAAGTTGTCAGTCTCTAATTAATAGAATAGCATAGACTTGTTAGGTTTTAATAAGTGAGTAAAGCCAGGTGTATTGTTACAAACTAGATATTTATTGGAATTTTTCACGTTTGGTCGAGCCAGCAAAAGCCTCTGAAATTCCAAATAAGTATTTTTCCCTTTAAAGGTTTTGATCATTGCTGGATTGTAACATTTTCTTTGGAATATATCAAAGGGTATTTTTTTTGGCAGATGTTGATGAATGTGCAACCGGAAATGGGAACCTTTGCAGAAATGGCCAGTGCATCAACACAGTGGGGTCCTTCCAGTGTCAATGCAATGAAGGCTATGAGGTGGCTCCAGATGGAAGGACCTGTGTGGGTGAGTGCTGCCTCAGAATCTCAGAAAGAGATTCCAAAGTATGCTCTCTGAGACGAAAGAATCCTGCAGTCTCTGTCAACATCCTTCCTTCAAAAGGCTGGAGGGGAAAAAATCAGAGTGGAATTACACCAATCCTACCCAAAGACTCTGTGTGTGTGTGTGTGTGTGTGTGTGTGTGTGTGTGTGCGCGCGCGCGTGCGTGATATCTATAACACACTTCTCTGTTATGTTTTAAAATTAAGTTATTGTACTTCCAGAGACTAGTTAAATTGTTAAATTTCACAGAAAGTTAAATTGTTCCATAAACGATTATAATTTGCTTTCTTATATTTATTTTCTTTAAAAGAGCTTTGTAGAAATCTCTTCTATAATCTTTTGGGTGCCCTGAAAAATCTTCATACCCATTAACTTTTCACAAGCTACATTTTTCTGGAAATATTTAATTTGTGATCGGTCACATAAAATACAGTTGTTCTGCACACTTCTGAAAGCTGATAAGGCTTCTTTTTATTGAGTCATTAATTTTTCTCCGTGGTAGTTTTATGTATTTCTTTGATTTGATTCCAGTTTCTTGGAATTTTAATTGCTTGATGGAAATCATGCCAGTGGGAACCTCTTGTTTCTTTCTCCCTTTTCTTTGCAGATATCAATGAATGTCTTCTAGAACCTGGAAAATGTGCGCCAGGCACCTGTCAAAACTTGGATGGGTCCTACAGGTGCATTTGTCCACCTGGGTACAGTCTACAGAATGACAAGTGTGAAGGTAGGCGGGAGAGGGCTATCCGTATTTGGAAGTGAGCAGTCTTGGTTACTGCACTGGCATTCTCCAAGTCCATTTTTGTGATGGTGTGCTGGTGTCTTCATTTTGGGTACTTTATCAGAAACAAATCCAAGATCAGAGGGTGTGACTTATATTCTCACATTCAGATGACGAGGCTGCAACATCTAATTCTCACACTGATATCTGATGACACTGTTTTGCTCTGTGCATATGGGTGGTTATATGACCCTGACTCTTTTCCAGGGTGCCTTTATGCATCTTGTAAAAAACCGTGGATTACAAGTATCAGTAAGTTGCAATGAAAAATAGCTTCAGGGTTCCAGCTAAAATCTTTAAGTGACCATATTCAAGGTTGGATGATTGTAGATGTATAATTTGTCTATGTTGGAAATGTGTTACTACAAATAAGTTCTCAGCAAATTTTATGGTACTGCATTCCTCATTTCATATGTCATTGAGTTAAATGCAGGACATTAATTGCTAGAACTCCATAAATAACTGGGCTGAAAAGATTTTTAAGACATCAGCTAGTTCATGGTCCCAAGTTTAAATAGGTCTGTATCTCATCCATAATGAGTAAGAATTTTCTCCACTTTTAATATCACGGAGAAATTTTATTATATATCCAATTTAAATCATGGTCAAGTGGTAATATTCTAAATGGAAGCAGTTTACCAAAATTAGGCCTAAATGCAAATTATTATAAGTGTTATTTCACTTTTACTAAAGATCAACTACTTCATGATTAATGCAAAACTCCCCAAAGATGAACAGAATGGAAATGTATGGAAAGAAAAATAACTTCCCAAATATTTAATAATGTGCCCATTACACCATCTTTGTCCCTATCCTTATGAAGTCATCACCTACAGGTTAATTTCTACTATAAGAGAAGGAATCCTATTGACAGTGGCAAAAACAACAACCAAAAGAAATACTCGAGCATTTTTACAAAAGGTTGTTTTTCCTTGAAGAAAAGGTTGGATGTGGGAGTAGAGGGAACATGGGAATGGAGTCACTCAGGCGGCAGCAGCTCAGATTCATTGATACACCACAAGCAATGTGATGCAATTAATTATAAAGGCCACATAATAACATGGAGTGATGAAGAGACTGGCTTTGCACTGAATAGGAAGATCATTACTTTGAGCTGCACATTTTGAGAATATCTATTGTGTGGTATTTACACGAGTAGGTCAAAATAATGGAATTAACTTCCCAACTTCCCCTTAGTGGGACCTCATGGGAAAGAACCTGCATCATATGAATACATTCTGATGTAGGTAGAACTCTTCGCATGAATGCAAAAATAAAGAGCCCCATGATATAAAAGATGCATGTCTTGTTGAAAAGAAAAGTATTTCCATAAAAACAGCATGGCTTAAAATCAAGACTTAACTCTATTTTACTACAAATTCCAGCTGAAAGTCAGGGGAAAAGATGGGGAAGTCTGTTGGAAAGAGTGGCCATACTTTTCCATCCGTAGGATGATCATGTAATCCATTGACCAAACCAAGACAGTTTTAAGGAGGGGGCTATTAATAACGAGGCCAGGACAACAGGCATAACTAGCACTCTCCTGGAAAAACCAGGGCATATAGTTACCCAAGCCATTCAGATGCTACTGTAGACCACCTTTAATCAACCCTTCCTAAGGCTAAGGCATATTAATATGCTAAAGTAAATATGTCACAATTATAAGTGTATCAATTTCCTGTTCTCTATATGATGAAAGAAAAACTATAGCCCATACAAGAAAGACATTTCTTGAGAAAAATTAACCTGCAGATGAAAGTTAGGAGCCTCATTTCTGCAGTATCTTTATGTTGCAGAGGATTATTGTCATGAGTGTTAGTATTCTTGTAAAATTCATAGCTTTAGGGCTATAGCATGGGGTATTGGGAAAAGCACTGTGAATGGATGGAGGGAAATAAAATTTTAGTTCAAAGGTCTAGATCTCTCATTAACTCATTGTCAACACAATTAAAGTGGTGACTCGGGAGTTTCTTGCTTCTTTTCTAGTTTAGGGTGGTAGGAAATTACCTTTTCTAATTAGCCAGGCAACTCAGTCTGGGTAAGGGATATTTCTTAATGTATCCCTTAGAAGGCACTTGCAGATTCCATTTTTACAACAAGAATTTTCAAGATTAATTTTTAAAAAAGATATCACAGCCTAGAATTGACTCAGCATGATGATACAGGAAAAGTCATTATTGGAAGAATTGCACTTTGTACTTCTACACTTTGCAGTTGGTATCTGATGGTGTCTCCATTGTGTTGTGGCTTTGACACATGTTAATTCTTTTAGATATTGATGAGTGTGTTGAAGAGCCAGAAATTTGTGCCTTGGGCACATGCAGTAACACTGAAGGCAGCTTCAAGTGTCTGTGTCCAGATGGATTCTCCTTGTCCTCCACTGGAAGAAGGTGCCAAGGTAACTGCCTTTGAAGGCTTTAGACTTTCATTACTCTGTGTTTATTTGTTGTGGTTTCACTTTCTTAAACATGGCAAAGCCTTGATTCTTTGTGAAAGAGAAGATGGAGAGTTTTCATTCACTCAGAGGTCTAATGATTACCATATGTCAGAAGGTTCATTTTTACTTTTAAGGTTGAAAACTCATCCATCAAGTTATGGTTGCTTGTACAACAACTGCCCTGGCACTTGAACCTGTCTCTCCCCCTAAGAACACGGATGCTGATAGGTCAGTCAGTGGAGGATCAGCCATGAGCCACTGAATACTGCAGAGCCTGGGGGACATTCTGCTACCTGGTCTCTGCCTCTGAAGAGGTGACTTGTGTAAATGTGGGCCAGACTTGAGACTTTCAGTCCAAAAAATGCAGATCATTCTTCTGCATGTTGCTCTCCAGTTCTCCCAGAACCATCTGTTAAAGAAGCTGTCTTTTTTCCATTGGATGCTCTTCCCTGTTTTGTCAAAGATTAGCTGGCCATACATTTGTGGGTCCAATTCTGAGTTCTCTATTCTATTCCATTGGTCTATGTGTCTGTTTTTGTGCCAATACCATACTGTCTTGATGATGACAGCTTTGTAGTAGAGGCTAAAGTCTGAGCAAAATAAGTCAGGCAGAGAAGGACAAATACCATACGTTTGCAGATATAGGTGGATTAGGAGGAGGTTAACGGAGGACGATGCGGGAGAAGAAGGGGAAAAATAGTTGGGGAGAGGGATGAAGGCAAACCGTGAGAGACTCTTGAAATGCTGAGAACAGACTGAGGGCTGATGGGGGTGGGGGAGAGAGGAAGGGGGTGATGGGCATGGAGGAGGGCACTTGTTGGGATGAGCACTGGGTGTTATATGTAAACCAACTTGACAATAAACTATTTCAGAAAAAAAAAAACAAAAACAAACAATGCAGATCAGTCCATATGCTTCCAGGATATAATGCCCAACCCTTATATCACACGTTTTCTAAGAACACAGAAAAATAAACTTGAACTGGCCAGGATTCTTGCCGGGGCATTGTCTGTTTTCAGGAGTAATACTTGTGAACCTTGAAAAAAGGAAGCCTGAACTTAAGCATAACACAGTCTATTATATCCCAGAAAACCGTTTAGATTTTAGTAAACAATGCAACGGTGTGTGTCTATCCATTTATACATACTAGTATAATGAATTTTGAACAGAAAGCCCCATATAAACATACTTATTTCTCCCCTCTACCTCAGGGCTTTGTTGTGGTTTGTTGTTTTACAGTTCAGGTTTTCCTTCTTGGTTGTTTTGTTATCTTTTGCTTCCATATTACTAAATAAGAGGCAAGGGAGATCATTTCAGATGCCAGAATTTGAGTTTGGGGTCTCAGCTTAGCCGTCTGCAGCCTAGGCAAGTCATTTGATCTTTGGGATGTTCAGTTTCTTCATTTTAAACAACCATAATAATACCTACCCAACCAATCGTACTAAATATATAACAAGGTTTCATTAGTTTCTGAGTCTTTCATAGACTCTTGATTAACTTTTCACCATTCAACTGGCCCTTTTGTTATCCAATATTTAGAAGTGTGAAGGGAATTTGAGACCTCTCGGGTTGGTTTGATCTCGTAGGTGGCTGTCAGAAGCCCACATGGATTTCAGGCCTGTGGGTGGGGTGATAGTTGATTCAAGCAGATATTCTGTTATGGTACAGACCAGCCAGATAAATTCTGAGTCCTACTCCCTTGTTTTTGCGTGCCTTTGGCTTGGCCCAAGTTTGGAAAGAAAGCAGTGAGAAACCAGGTGTGAATCTGCCGATGTGGCAGGCCAGAGGAAACTCAGAGGCTATTAATTCAATTTGCACTGGCCTGTCACAGAGCAGGCTAACGCTGCAGGAAGAATCAGCCCAGCTGTGAGCAGCCCTGCCACACGCTCAGCTCCAAGAGGCAGAGCCAGAATTGAGGAATGCAAGCAGGGAAAGTGACTTTTGTAGTTCTGATGAAATTTCAAAGGTCATTAGGGGCTCTTTGCAGATGGACTGGTAAACAGGCATCCTAGTGAGTCCTAGTTAAAGTGTGTGGGCGAGCACAGCTCTCTTGCCCAATGCAAGGCACCTTTGATTAATAAACCAAATCTAGAGAACCACCACAAGCAAATGTAACTCTCCCACAGGGCACAGATTTTGCTGAAGTCACGGATTTAAGAGCTGAGTTTTACTTAAAAGATGACAAATTAGGAGTCAGGCGTCCCTTGCCCATGAAATGAGAAAATTCCACAGAATCACAGATAAAGTTTTTGAAGGAACAACTGTGATAAGACTCAGGTGAACAGATCCTGGCATCCGAAGGCCACAGCTATGAAGGAGCCACTCCCACTTAACAAAGTTCACTGTACAGTTTACACTTCATGTGTTTAAGCCTGTGTAAGGGCTAGGATTTGTTCTTTGACTGGAGCTGGGATGGTAAAGTGATACTGGGGAGACAGGGCTGGTTTATGTAACAGGGTTAATGATGAAAGGAAAAGAATTATCTAGGTTTAAAAGAAACATTATAAGGTGGAAGACAACAGAGACAATTAAGTTTTAGTATATTTGTTGAGACATTTTTGTGAGTAGTCACTAAATGGTACCTTAAAACAGTTAGGTCTAAATAATAAACACGAAACATTGTATGTGACAATGAACTTGAAGAATAAAGCAAATCAAAACGTGTCCTTCGAGAAACTGTATTCTATTAAATCTTGAAACTTCTCAGCAAAGCAAAATTTGGATGGCAGGCATGTCACAGGACAAGGAGCGGCCCTTAGTGCTCTTGACCGTCGGAAGGTTCACTGAAAGGTGCTTCTTAGGTCAAGCTATAACTGATGTGGAAGTAGAGTAAAAATTAGCAAGAAAATGTATCTGGAAGACCTGGTTGAAGAAGTTGAACAAGTTCATTGGGGAGGCCAACTGAAGTAGACTTACTAGAGCCTGGCAAATATTATTGATTAATTGATTTTTTTACTTTAATTCATGAAAATTTTTCTGCTATGATCCTTGGCGACTCAATTATCTTACACTGTCTCCTTTGTCACGGCATAAAAGCTGGAAAATTGTCTTAACAGAAATGCATAGGTGGCTATAATAATATGCTACCTGGGGTTGAAAAACAGTGACAGGAGAGAGCATACCTGATCGTCTGATCGTACATAAAGAAAAGGGAATTCCTCAAAATGGATACGAAAACATTTCCTGAAAACCTGCAGATTTTAGCCTCCATGTAACTAGAAGGGAGTCTGCAAGGCTTTGGATGTCAAATTTGAGAGGAAACACTCCAGGCTTTTGGATGCGTTCACTTTTTAGAGCCACCCAACTTGCTCTATAAGAAATGGAAAAGTCAGTTTCCAAAATTATGTGAAGCACTGTTGGAGAATTTTGTAGCAACTAGATCTCATCTTCCAGGTTGGAGTCACCAAAAATTATCAATATTAAAGAAATATATTCTTTGAAAGAAAGATTATTCTCCCTCCTATCTACCCATCTCCCTGCCCTCCTCCTTACCTTCCCTCTCTGTTGAGCTAAACAACCTAATGTATCTTCTCTGTGTGTGTGTGTGTGTGTGTGTGTGTGTGTGTGTATGCACGTGTGTGTACAACCTGCAGAAAGCCCCACATGGATTTTGTAAACAGCAACTATATCAGTAGCTGGTTCAGTGAATGACCATTATTGTAGTATTTTTGCCAGTCCACAAAATTGCCACATCTTTATTTGCTGTATGCTTGGAATCAGGGGTTTTATCTTGGTTTCAGGGCTGAGGGGGCACAGAGTAAACAACATAGTGCAATAGCATAGTAAGTACCGGAACTGGGAGGTCTAACTTAGTATGCTCGCTAAATGTTACCCAAAACACACGTAAGCATATCTATCAATGGAAGGATCTTGTAAATGATTCCACTTCTTCATGTCCCCACCCGGAAGTCACTGATGATGTCAGCTTTGAAATTTGATAGTGTGGGATTTTGTTATTCACATCAGGTTATTTTGAAACATTGGCTAAAATGAGAAATAATAACGTGAAAGACGCATAGATGTACTCATGAGATCTTACTACAAAGCTTACCTATGACTTTAAATATCTGAGCTAAGTTACTGTTATGGTCACTTACGGAGTGTTACTCTTGTAATGAAAAGGGAACAGATTTAACAAGATGGATTGTTTCTCAATCACTACTATACAGTAATGATGTAGTAGGAAAGCATCTAAAAGGTCTCCTGGATTTATGCTGCAGATTTGCGAATGAGCTACTGTTACGCGAAGTTTGAAGGAGGAAAATGTTCATCACCCAAATCCAGAAATCACTCCAAACAGGAATGCTGCTGTGCCCTGAAGGGAGAAGGCTGGGGTGATCCCTGTGAGCTGTGCCCCACCGAACCTGATGGTATGTCTACCGTCTGCATGTCTCTTTGGGCTACTCACAGGACAGACTGGCCATGAAATAAGAAATATCGTGTGTAGCTCTTCAGGAAAATACGACAATTTAATTTAACCGTAAGTCTACCTGAAATATTCATGGAGAGGATTTTAACTCAAGAGCCAGGTACTTGTTTCCTTCTGAAATGTGCTATGAATCAGGGCAAGTGGTAGGCACTGGGAGCCTTGTTCACTTACTCTGGTATCTGGGCTTTTCGCATTTGTTGTTTCCCAATACCTGCAGCAGGTGGCGATCTGGCCATCACACCCTGCTTGGGGAGCACCCTGTAGCTAACTGCAATCGATCTATTAACAAGCGTCCATCTCCTCCACAGAGGCCTTCCGCCAGATCTGTCCCTATGGAAGCGGCATCATCGTGGGGCCTGATGATTCAGCAGTTGGTAAGTGGCCTGCACTGGATTCTCAGCATTTTTTAGTATTCTTAACCCGCCTCTTCCCTGCCCTTTCTCCAGCTGTTCTTTTTTCTTCACATTTGTCTTGGGAAATAAAGCACTACTTATTTGTCTTTAGATACCAATTGTATTACGATATTATATGGTAACAAGATATTGTAGTATTAGGTATTTCATTGGTTAGACAGTGAAATGATTGTAATTTACCTTTGTGTTTAGAAAAAGGTAACTGGGGGGGGGGGTGCCTGGGTGGCTCAGTCGGTTAGGCCCCCAACTCTTGATTTTGGCTTAGGTCATGATCTCATGGTTTATGAGTTTGCCCTCGGCATCGGGCTCTGTGCTGATAGCATGGAGCCTGCTTGGGATTCGCTGTCTTCCTTTCTCTCTGCCCCTTCCCTGCTCTTGCTCTCTCTATCAAAAATAAAATAAATAAATATATATATAAAAAGAAAAAGGTACCTTGTTATTCACTTTTTTTAATCCTTTGCTTAAGATATGGACGAGTGCAAAGAACCAGATGTCTGTAAACATGGGCAGTGCATCAATACAGATGGCTCCTATCGCTGCGAGTGTCCCTTTGGTTACATCCTGGAAGGGAATGAATGTGTAGGTGAGTAGTAAATTGGTTTCTTCCATAGGGATTTTACAAATTAGAAATAAAGCCATGTAGCATTCCCACTAAGAAGAGTAAGTACCAAGATTCGGACAAAAATAAACTTTGTCCATTCATGTGTCATGTAGCATTACTAGCGGAGTAGCCCATGTGTCCGGCACTCTGCTGGGCTATGGCAGTGACCCAAGCCAACATGGTCCTTCCTTATAGTCTGATGGGGAGGACACTGGACACATCTGAAGAGATAGGTGGAAAGGAAAACATTATAACATATTCTTTAAAAAAGATTATTAATGGTCAAAATCATATTTTCTCAATATGTAAAATACAAAATTTATCCAGATTTTATTACATTTAGTAAGGCTTAATGTACTAAAGGCTATGTACAAGTGTAAACTCCTCTTGAAAGTAAATTTACTTTCTTAAAATTTCAGAGAACGGCTCCTATGTCTGACCTTTGAGCTCTAACCCATATCAACTCAAAACTGAATCCAAGTTTGATGTCTAGGTCTATAAAATATCCAGAGCAGTTCCATTTCATCTGAATTAATAATAGCATAAATGCTGAATGTTTGTGTACATTAGAAAGCATTCTTTCCATACAAGGAATCAGGGCACAAGGACTTTCCTCACAGCTGTGGCCATGGCATAAACAAGTTCCTTAGCCTTCCTGGGCCTTTAAATATAATGTTACGCAGATAGACTAACTTATTTCCATTTACCCTGCAGCTCTAAAAATTTATGATATTGTGATTTTTATTAACTTGGAAGAGATGTAATATTCTGGACAGTGAAATGCAATTCCATAGCAGAACAAAAGCAAAGTTGTCGATGTTTTCTCTTTGGAATCTTCAGTTAGTGCTTCTCTGGGCATGACAAATGAGCCCGCTCACCCAGGTCTCTCTACCACACCTTCTTTCTTCACTTTTTGACTCAGAACCCAACACGAAATGTAACCGTGATGGCAGTCCATTACTATTCTGGGTTCTAGATGGCTAAAATAATAATGTTGTTTTTCAAAAAGTTCCCTTTCCCAGAGGAAGACATTCTCCTCAAGAGATAGGTCAGAAAAACAGTCAGTGTTGTAGATAGATGAGTTGGGAAGCATATGTATTTTTTAGACCTCCTTGGTAAGACTTGTTCTCTCTCCACAGTTGTTTAGAGATCTCTCTCCACAGTTGTTTACAGAGATCGTACCCTAAACATATTTCTTTGTAGCTTTTCTTCTGCCTGACGTAAACCATCTGGTTTCAACAGAATCAACAAAAAATCTGTTTGAATCTTGATTTTATCCAGTGTATTAATTTTTCTTAACCTCTGGTCTCCTGCTTTGTGTAAGCTTAGTCTTCTATTTTATATCTGGCAAAAATCCATCATGTTTAAGGCTTCTTGGAGAATGATGTAATGTAGGGCCAAACTGGAGATATATTTCTAGCTTTATATAAGTGAAAACTTTTGACTTGTGAGAGAAGCCTTTTTTTAACCCTTTGAGCATCTATTCCCAGTAGGCTTACCTCTTCATAATACAGGAAGCTGGAAAAGCTCACAGAGAAGAGCACTATGAGGGCTGGAAGCCCAGATACTGTCACTGTTAGTGCCACTGTTACTTAGCAGGTCAAATTTCACAGCTATAAATCTGTGGAGATAAGACATGTGCACTCCTTCCTTGCAAAGACAGAATGAGAATAAAACAAGATGCTACAGATCAAAGGACTCTGATAGAGTGAAATGGATTGTTTGAGTCCAAGCTAATTTTTTTCTTCATTCGTCATATTTTGAATATGCTCTTGGTCACTTGCAGATACTGATGAATGTTCCGTGGGCAATCCCTGTGGAAACGGCACCTGCAAGAATGTGATTGGGGGTTTTGAATGCACCTGCGAGGAGGGATTTGAGCCTGGTCCAATGATGACTTGTGAAGGTAAGCCTCTATGCAGAATAGTTGGTTACATGTTCTGATCATGGAGACAATAGCTGGCTGACTATGGTTCTTGATATTAAATACCACCCAGGGTGTACAAATAAAGAACATCTGGGCCTGATGGGCTGAGCCGTCGTTTCTCCTGAAAAAGGTGGAGGTGGTTCGTGGCACAAATGATGCTGCCTGTCACGCAGAGTTCCTATTGGTGTCTCCCCACCACTAGTATTTGGATATAACGCCTGTCTTGTTTGCTACCTTCTTTCTTATTTTCCATTTTCCCCTTCCTTTTCTTCCTTTATCTCCCATGCTCCCTTTCTTTTTTCTTTTCTCCTCATTGAAACGTCTGTACACTGACATAACCACCAACACTGTGTAGCCGTCTGGGGGCAATCACAGCACATGAGGTTGCCTATATCCTGTAAGCATCTGCCAGTGTGCCTAGTAGGATAGATGCATGGAGAGAATGTAAAGAGAGGGGGTGTCTGGAACAGTGGATCTCAAAGGATGGTCCCTGGACCAGCCACATCAGCATCACCTGGGAACTTGGTAGGAATACAGTTTTTCAGGCCTCCTCCCAAACCTCCTGAATCAGAAACTTGAAGAGTGGAGCCTAGCAGCCTTGCAGTTAATTTCTGGTACACTGTCAAGTCAAGAACCACTGGTCACAGAAGAGAATGAAGGTGAGGTGAAGGTAGATAATAAAAATGGCATGAAAGTGAGCCTTTCTTCAGAGATATGACCTGCCAATACCATTGTCATAGTTGTTGGTGAATCTTTAAAGGCTATGACTAAATATGATCTGGGGTCTCACTGATGTTCTCAGTCAGTATCATTAGACTTCAAAGGAAACATGATAATCAAGATGGTGCACTTTGACCCTGCTTTTGCAAAACACATTCCAGTGGGTCCAAACAATGAAATCTGTAAAAATCACTTTTATCTATTAATAGTAAAGTTATTCCTATTTAAGGCTTTTACAAGCATCAGTGTACACTAAGCATCTCCATAAGTGTAAAATCATTCAGAACACCATTTGCTTGGGCACAGGAATCACTGTTATTTCACAGGAGCCTCTTTTATATGGGGAAGGGGAGGCGGTTAATTAACGATATCAGATGGGTCTGCTTCAGTTCTGACTGCAGCTGACTTGGCAGTTGTTTTGACCAAATGGAGTAAAGCTGGTCCCCATCCTACGTGACTTTAGGGAGTGGCAAGTGGTCAACATAAGCCTTCAAAACCAGCATTTCAGAAAAGCTCCCTATATGTAGGGTGGCCTATAATTTCTTATCCATCTAAATAACACTGGTAATCATGTCGGGACAAAAAGCCTGAACTGGGACTGTGCTAGGAGCACCAAGATACATATTCACTCTGCCCATATACCAACTGTAAAATAACCAACTCCTTTTATGATTCTCTGAAAACCAGAGATTCCTTGGTGCATCCATGTTGATGACAGTGAAACATTTCAACTGTAATAAAAATAGATTTTTTCTGGTTGATGCCCACGATCCATGATTTTCATGCTACCTTCTGCCGCAGATATAAACGAGTGTGCCCAGAATCCTCTGCTCTGTGCTTTCCGGTGTGTAAACACTTACGGATCATATGAATGCAAATGTCCCGCTGGATATGTCCTGAGAGAAGACAGAAGGATGTGCAAAGGTGAGACATCCACATTAAAGGTCATCTAAGCTGGGGGGCTCTAACTCTCTCTATACGGAAAATGTCTCCCCAAAGCCTCTGTTAGTAGAGGAAGGCTTGGAATCAGGGAACTCTCCCGTAGTCCGTGGACAATATGGGGGTCATTATCAGCTCCTTTCTTCCCGAACTATAGCTTTAAGCATCATCAAGCTTAGTTAGGGGCCTCCCTGAAGAGCTTTTTGAGTTCACTATGCATTGCATGCCTCTGACCTGTCAGACTGTCTGTAAGATGCAAAGATACAAACAGAAAAAGACATTTACTCACAATCAAGAAGCTCAACATGAGGTTGAGAGATATAAATAATTGTATTTTGCTGTGGTAAGTGAGAATTGAGAACACGAAGGAGTATGATAATATTAATTAAATACTTCTTTAAAAGTCCCCATCACTAAGGGATGTTGTAGTCCAAGAATGGGGATAGCATATGGAATATACTTTAAAGATTTCCATGAATAATGCTGACTGAACCCTGTAATTACTGGGGCCCTGGGCTAGGCAGGCTCTGCAATATGAAGTTGGATAAGTCATGGGGCTCCTTGAAGAGCACTGATATGCTCCTCCAAGGTCTTCAGTAAGCAGATACTTGTTCTCTCCAGAAGGGTTAAATACAATTTTTTCTTGAAGGTGAAAAGATTTCCTAACTAAGAGCTCTACATTACATGCGTGATAAATCCAAATTTTGCAGCCCAGACCACGTAAAAGAGACAGATAAGTAGAGGGAAATGCAAGAGGACAATAAGCAATGAGGAAGACCCCTCCGCACCAGGAAAAAGGAAATGAAGGAAGAACCATAGAGAATATGATTTTTGTGAATGCTTGCCTTTTCCTCAAAGTATAAAAACCAAAGCTTTCATTATGCCATGACTCTTCTAATATTATACCACACTAATTAACATTATATAAAAATATCATCCAATATATTATGCTGTCATTATAATTATATATAATGGAAGCTTTGGCTTCTTAAAACATATTGTAATTATAATCCTGTTATAGCTATTATTCTATTATGAAAGATTTGTAGAAGACCTTTTTTAGTTGAATTCATCAAAATGAATTACTAGCCATGCTTCCTGTCTTTGAAGAGGTTATCGTTGGGGAATAGTTTCTTCATCAAGTTTAAAGGTGGTTAGAAGACTCCTTCCCAATCTTAGGGGGCCAGCACCCACAGTGAAAAAGGAAACAGGTTAACACTGAAGTAGCATAAATGAAACCTGACTGCTTGAGACCATTTCATGCTTAAAAGGCCAGAAGTTAACGCAGCTTCTTTTATAATTTGTGGTGGTACGTTCTTTCCAGATGAGGATGAATGTGAGGAGGGAAAGCATGACTGTGCTGAGAAGCAAATGGAGTGCAAGAATCTCATCGGCACGTACATCTGCATCTGCGGGCCTGGGTACCAGAGGAGGCCTGATGGAGAGGGCTGTGTAGGTAAGAGAGTCACCGCCAAAGGAGCAATGCAGGAGTCAGAAGTGACCAAAGACAGAAGGGACTTGGGTTCTGAGTCCCTGTGGGCAGTGTGTTCCTATGGCCAGAACCATCTTGCCTCACTTACCTCATGTCAAGATTTTCCTTGGAGATCCCCTTGGCTCTTGATTATCGATGGATTCCATGAACACTGCCTCTGAGCTGGCCTTTGCCAACTTTCTCAGCTCATTTTGCTGCCAGGATTTGGCACCAGGTGTTTCCTCTAATTCTTTCCTTTCCTTTATTTATTTATTTATTTATTTATTTATTTATTTATTTGTTTGTTAGTTTTTGAGGGAGCGTGTTCACGAGCAGGGGAGAGGCCAAAGGAGAGGGGGAGAGAGATCTTAAGCAAGCTCCACACTCAGCTCAGAGACTGACACTGGACTCAATCCCGTGACCCTGGGACCATGACCTGAGCCAGAATGAAGTCAGACACTCAAGTGACTTAGCCACCCAGACTATACTCCTTTACTTTTTATACCTTTTTGTTGTTTTAAGGATCAGTTGTCTTTACCACATTGGAGTGTCTTTCTGTTGACCCAAATTTGCTATTAGCACCCTGGTGTTAAATTACAGATGCCAGGTCCCTCTGAACCAGAAATCTCACTACACCAGTGGGATCTTTGTGCAGAGAATCTGTTCTTGTCTAGAGTGAGGTCCAGGCACTGGTATTATTTAAAGCTTCCTAGGTGATTGCAGTGTGGATCCTGCACTGAAAAATCACAGCTTCAGACCAGGGATTGGCAAACTACAGCTGGAGGGTCAAATACAGCCTGGCAGCCTGGCAGCCTGCCACCTATTTTTGTAAATAAAGTCATATTGCAACATAGCTGTAACCATTCATTTAGATATTGTCTGTGGCTGCTTTCATGTCATAATGGCAAAGCAGAATAGAGTGAAGGCAACGGAGACCACATGGCCTGCAAACCCTAAAATATTTACCCTATATGATACAGTAATGCTAAGTATTATTAAAACTTAGAGAAAAATGTCAGACCTCTGCGTTAGACCACGAATACAGGAGAAAATTATGAGAAAATCATGATTCCCACATATATCCTTTTCAATTTTAATAATCAGTGACACCGGGAGAATAAATCTTATGTTGTCAGTCAAGAAGCTCAAGAACCTCATTGTCCCCTTACCCTGTAAGGTACAGAGTTAAACAATGATTAGCAGACAGACTTTAAAAGCACAGGAAAAGTGTTTGGACTTAAGATCATTCACTAGATCTTCCAGGTTCAGTGGTTCTCAACCTCAGGTGCACATTGGAATCACTTGGAGAACTCAGCTCCCACTCCAGACATTCCGATTTAATTGGTCTGGGGGCGACGTGGGCACTGGGAGTTTTAGCCTGTTTCAACACTACCCCAGATGTCACCTTTGAACTTTCTGCCTTTCATAAAGAGATCCCTGCCTTGGGGGCTCAGAACTATTCTCCATGGGATGCAAATCACATTATGATCTTTCTAAAAATCATCAGATAATTCTAAGAATTCCCAGTTTGTTTTAATGCCTTTTTTTTTTTAACGTGGGAGCCTGGATTATGATTTATTATTCCTCAATAATACTGTTGAAGTATTACAATAAACATAACCTCTATTGAATCAGAAGATGATGTATAGACAACTCTGAGGTCAAAACTGACCCATTACAGACATTATTCTGATGAAGTATTAGAATATTTCTTTAGCGTATTGATCTTAAGTATATTTTTCCCTTCACTTGAAGTCATCCTTCTTAGGAACAGATATAGAAAGTTTTAAATTTTATTAAGAGAAAAATGTATGTGTACATAAAATGCTGCCCTCTACCTTTAAGTACATCAAAATGCCATCAAGTATGTTTTTTAAGGGATGGAAGTGGATACACGCACACACATATATATTTGCTCATATGTGCAAAATCCATTTCTAGAAGGGTATGTGGCACCGGTCGCCTCCCAGCAGGGGTGTTTGCTGGTGCGGAATAGGGAGAAAGGGGTGCTTTTGCTCAATGCTCTGTGTACCTTTGGAGTCGAGAGAAGGGGATCTATTCACAAACTAAATTTCGAAAGGAAGAATCTATCCAAGTACAAAGTGGTCAAGGAGACTGCTCTTGTTTCTGATCTCTCCATCACACCACACAGATGAGAACGAGTGCCAGACCAAGCCGGGAATCTGTGAGAACGGGCGTTGCCTCAACACCCGGGGGAGCTACACTTGCGAGTGCAATGACGGGTTCACGGCCAGCCCTGCTCAGGACGAGTGCCTTGGTGAGCACGGAAAACAGGATGCTTTCGTGACCCCGACCTTCACTCTGTGGTGCTTGTCACCCACATCACTTATTTGGAATAACAGAAACGGTTAACATTTGCGGCAGGTTCATATTTTGGAAATGACTTAATGACTGTGATTGTCCGTGGGGCTTAGCACCACCCTGCAGCTAAATTCTTCCTTTGCTAATTGTATCAATGAATCACTTGTTTGGAATTCCTTTCTCTGCTGCCTTTTTAAGCCCTTGGTGCTCAGGGTCCGATTCCATGTGTTTTTCTGCCCCTGTCTCTGCAGCATGACTCTGCCTCCATATTTCTGAGAGCAGACAGAGTTGTACCCTGGTGCAGGCCAATGCCTTCCTGCCCACTTACTGAATTTCTTGTCTTGTTTCCCTCAGACGTCATCCTTTCTCTCTCACTGCTGTTTCCAGCTTTCCCTTCTCGCTTCTCACCCAGGGTAAAGTGTTATATCCTTTTTGGGTTTTATGTTTGACCAAATTCTTCATACCTTGTTACACTCCTAAAACTCCCTAAAAATCCTCTTTGCGATCTAACATCCCTTCCAGACAACCGGGAAGGGTACTGCTTCACGGAAGTACTCCAGAACATGTGTCAGATCGGCTCGAGCAACAGGAACCCTGTCACCAAGTCTGAGTGCTGCTGTGATGGCGGGAGAGGCTGGGGCCCCCACTGTGAGATTTGCCCTTTCCAGGGTACCGTGGCCTTCAAAAAACTCTGCCCGCATGGCCGAGGATTTATGACGAATGGAGCAGGTACTTCACTTATGGTCCAAAAATACCTGCAAGGAATCTGTTTTCTGAAAAACAGTTGAGAATATGGAATCTACAGGATGGGATTCAGCTGAGTTGCATGGTTTATACAGCAACAAAGACCCTTTAGTGTAGTCTTGCAGACATCCATGGCCAGGCTGCCAGAGCGTCCTTGGCGCTCCTGATTATGTGTGCTCGGGTCCTGCCCCTGCAATACAAGGAGTCCTCAACTTTTAAACAGAGGTTTGCTATAAGTCAGTTGCTGGTTACTCCGAATATAATTTTTTAGATAAACCTTGGAATAAATGATCACTAAATTCCAAGACTAGTCCACCCATATGTATTATACCCATAAAATTGGCTGAAATATACTGCATGAAAGAAGTATAAACAATGCTGATATCCTGGCAATTAAAACACAGTTGCCTCTGGAAAAGCACAAGCTGCTTTCGCTTGGATGGGGAGGCTGTCGATGTGTCTGAGGTAACCCCAAAGACGACTTCCAGGCCTGGGCTTCTCACCAGTAACTGCAATTGCTTTCAGGGTCATGAAATAGAATGGAGAGAGACTCTTTGAGCTCCTTGGGAAGGGACTGCAAGCGAGAGGGGAGGAAGGAGAGTAAGCAGGAGTTGTGTTGACAGTAGAAAGATGTGGCCGAAGGTAGAATAACAGAACTGGATGTGTGGAGGCACACAGCCAGATATTTTAGGCAGGGTGACCAAAAGCAATTTACGATTCTTCTAAGGATGTGAAAATGAGACGGTGAAGATTCACTTCTTGAAACCAGTAGGCACATTGCATTTCAGAGTAAACCTAAAAGAATTTATAAAAAGAACACCTGTTGTAATAAAATGGTTTGGAAATCAAAGGCTAAGAACTTATTTAGCCTTGGCAGCCCACCAGCCACTAAGGAGACAAAACGGTCACAGTGTAGAAGGACAGTGGGTTTCATGCTCAACAGTGCATGATGACCAAGTCTTTCTCCTTGTGGTGGAACTGGGATTAAGGGTCTCTGTTCCCCATCAGGCTGCAAAAACCCAGCCCAGTGACCCACCCCAGAGCCTTAGTGCTTCCCTTACCAAAGAATGTTTGCTCCCATTTCCCTGATATTAGGCAGTTTGATATTTTGGGGGATTAACTTTAAATACAACAAGAAGAATAGAAAGGAACCTTCCTCCTTATTCTGGACAGGCAATATTAGGGGAAAAAATGGAATTTTTTTTCTTTTGTCAAAAGAATCTACTGCTATGATCCATTTATGGATCAAGCTTACTTGATGGCATGAGATAGAGCGAGGAGCTAAATATGTCTGGATGAGATGATTGTTCTATAGACCCAGAGGGGAAAACTGTAAGTTTAGAAAAACAATTATTTTTTTAATTTTTAATGTTTATTTTTTGAGAGAGAGAGAGAGTGTGCACATGCATGCAGGAGTGAGGGAGGGGGAGAGACCGAATCCAAAGTAGGCTCCAGCTAAGAGCATAGAGCCTGACGCAGGGCTCAAACCTGAGCCGAAGGCAGACACTTCCCTGTCTGAGCCACCCAGGTGCCTCCCAATTCTTTTTAAAGCGTTCCCCTAGCCTGATTAGTTACTGTACTCTCATCCGATGCAGTTATTCATTTGCCTTTTGGTATAGTTACCATTACATATGAAATTTATGCTGTCATCCCTTTGGCTTAATTTCTTAGGTCTATAATGTAGTAACACAGTTTATTAGTATTTACAGTGACATCACATCTACATATCAATGTTGTCCATTTTATAACGTCTTTCTTATTTTAACTTCTGACTATTAAATTAACAGATATTGACGAATGCAAGGTTATTCATGATGTTTGCCGAAACGGGGAATGTATCAATGACAGAGGATCATATCATTGCATATGTAAAACTGGCTACACTACAGATATAACTGGAACTTCCTGCATAGGTAAGTGCTGTATTTTTGATGTTCAGATTTATCCTGAGTGGAAATTAGACATTTTGGGAAAAAATATTAAATCCCCAAGCTGAAACTCTAAAAGGCCTATGTAATTTCACAGGAAAATGTAAGACAATGATCAAAGACTACACAGAGTTTACCTTTTCTTTTCTCACAGCTAAAATTCTCTGTTATACCCCATGGGTACTGAACATCATTTTAGGGTGGGTAGTCACACTGTCTCTCTTTGATCATAGACCTGAATGAGTGCAACCAGGCCCCCAAACCCTGCAATTTTATCTGCAAAAACACAGAAGGGAGTTTCCAGTGTTCTTGCCCGAAAGGCTACATTCTGCAGGAGGATGGAAGAAGCTGCAAAGGTAAAGTAGAATCTGCCTGTACCCACCCCCCTGCCTTCTGGGCGCATGCTTGTGTTCCTTGTGCATTTGAGGAATCCATGGACAAGCTGAAAACTCCCCTCCCCACTGGCAGGAGGTGCTTCCCTGGAGTTAGTTCCTCCCTGGGATCTGCCTGCCACCCAACCCTATGCTGGATGGATGGAGGCTGAGACCAGGGAGATTGCTGGGGGCCAGTGGCAGCAGCCGTCCCCACTGCCTGCCCCTTGGGCATCCGTAGGAGTGGCCCTTAAGGGTGTCAGAGACAGCAGGGGCAGATCCCTAATTGATGATTTCCTTTCTGCTTTCTATTTATCGTATTTAAATGGCCAGTCTATCCAACAACTAGAGTCCGAGCTTCCAGCATTGTCCTGCCTCAGATTAATCGGTGCCTAGAAGACACTGTGCCTAACTAAGTAAACACTTTGTCTAGGTTTTTATTCTGCAGAGTAGGGCCATTCCTGCCCTCCAAGAGCTTATCTGAGCCATAAATATCACTAAGAATTAAGAAAGAGCAGAACTTTATGTGGAAATCCCTCCTCAGCTAGAAGTTACCCTTTGGAAAATTCTGTTGGTGTAAATTTACTCCTAGAAACATCTTCCTCAACAATATGAACTTCACATATTAAGTGAATAATAGCACAAGTGAATCAGACTTGAGGATAATTTTTAAAGTGAGGGATTTGGAGAAGGAAAGGTAGACCAGATGGTAAAACAAGAGTAAGAGTGTTCTGCCATAAAACCCTGATGGAGAAAAAGGCAAATAAAGGAAGTTAAATGGTGGGGTGGAATGGAAGTGGAGAGCAAAGAGAATTAGGACCCTCACCCCCTTTCTTGTGTCTGCTGGGAGGGAATTAAGAGCCTCGTAATACAGGATGACACAATGAACAAGGCATGAGGTTTCCCTGTGCAGCACAAATCCTACATAAGCCTATAATTTGGGGAGAGGAAGTTGAGAGACCTACTTAAAAATTCTGACTATCTTCATAAAGAATTGTTTACAGCTTTGTTCTTCTCAAGCATAGAACTTCTCCATCTGTGGATCTCGATGAGCTCTGGGAAGTGTAAGGCTAGAGCTCAAAGCCATAAATTTATCCATGGCAAGAGAGAACCAAATTAAAGAGAAAATGTCTCTCAGTGTGGATACTATCTGTACCAAGCAAAACAAATTTACAGCATTTTTCTAGCCTGTGGGAGCAGAAAATCCTCAAAAATGTCTAGCAATTAAGAGAAAAAAATGGAAATTAAATGTACAGTAGTAACTATGTTTTTTCCCAATGCATAAAAAGCACAAGTAATGTTTTCTTTATGGTTTTAGGAGTGGGAAGAGCAGGGACATGATTTTTGCAGATCCTCTCACAACATAAGTCCCTTTCTCCTACTGTTCTCATGAGGTCTAGATTTCTCCACATACTTGGCACATAGTACTAAAGATCAAAGCAAGTGCTGCAGATATATGTACTATTGAAACTGACAGAAAAGAGCCTCCAAGGATAGTCCCGGGGAGATGTGGGACCAGCACTTCCCCCCCCCCCCCCCCCCCCCATGAGAGCCAGGTAGGCTCCAGATAAGAGGAGAGAAGGAGAGCCAAGATGTTCTTGGAGGTGAGAACAGCAAGTGCTGTACTTAGAAAATAGTGTCAGAAATCACGGAGCTGTCTCCCTCACCTGTGCAGGTGAGCTTCAGCAAAGGTGTGACAGTACTCTAGCAAGGCCCTGTGGGTCATCGAAGGGGGAGGCCACGCCTCAGGCAAGAGATGCCGAGCTGCCGATGTTGCAGAAGCCAGAAAAGCAGCAACAGCAAGTCCCACAGCTATGGAAAGAGCACAGGATTGGCTCCTTTTTGAGGGAAGTCAGCGCTGGGAGAACTATGGGGGCGCAGGGGTCCTTTTAGTTTAGGTTCCCTCCAGATGTTACTCCAGGCAGGAGCTGGCACGTATCTGCAGCTGCAAGCACAGCTCTGTGTGCAGTGACCAAACAAGGCCACAAGAAGGGAGAGGAGAGAGGAAGGGAAGAAGGAAGGAAGGTAGATTGGTTCCTGATTACACAAAGGATTTTTTTTCATTAAAATTCAACTAAAAGCTGGAACATATTTTGTTTTCTTGATGTCTTTAAATAGCAGTGGAGTTGAGAATGAGCCTAGGCATTCCAGCAATGAGGAAAGAAGCCTGGTGAAGGGGAGGATTTTATTGAGATATGGAAAATAATGTTGGATAAATGCTGTAAGCGGTTTTTAAACGTGCTATTAGCTTATCAGAGTGAGTTTTTCTTTGTTTCCTTCTTGATTGCTCAATTTTGTTTAACCAAAGGAGAATCTCTAAAAAAAGAAGTCCGTTTCATTTGATTTGGTTTGGTTGAACACCTCATTTGAGCGGATTCAAAACAGTGAACAGAAAAGACCTAAGCAAACAAATGAATTTCCGGCCTCAACACTTCTTTTTGTAGTTCAACTTGACTAGATCTTTTCATCACTCTGGAAAATTTTGAGAATCCCTAATCTTTTACCTCATTGTGTAATTTATTTTAAAATGTCACAATTTATTTGAAATTCCTTTGTTGATAAATTCCTGCATTCCTCTCACAAAAGGGAATTGGGATTTCCTTGGATCCCCCAAAGAGCTACATTTTTTGGTCTAACTAAATGGAGACCACATTTTATCTTTCAAACCCTTGTTTGCTTGATTTCTCCTAGCCATTTGCTGCATCTCTCTTCTGGCCAGGGTCATTGCAGGCATACCAGTCAGGACTCAGAACTACTTCCCAGGGCAGTTGCTAGGTACCTGTGCCATCAGTTTGACTCCAATACTCATCTTACATATTTTTTTTTAATAGATCTTGATGAGTGTGCAACTAAGCAGCACAACTGCCAGTTCCTGTGTGTTAACACCATTGGCAGCTTCACATGTAAATGTCCTCCTGGATTTACCCAACACCATACCGCCTGCATTGGTAAGTGGGAGAGGAAAAATCCCTGTAGGAAATGTAGCTCTTCCTTTAAGGAGTTGTTTCCTAGTTCCTCTCCTATTGGGAGAAGACAAAAGCTCAAAAAAAATGCGAGCACATGTATTGTGTGTGTGTGCATATGTGTGTATGTGCCTGCACACACGTACGTGAAATTATTGGGCTTATTGGCCTTTTCTGAGTGAATCATCCCTCTCTCTTCCTTTTAAACACCAGAAAGTGAGTTCAGTCCATTTTAATCCCCTCTTTTCTCCCGACTGCTTCTTATAGATAACAATGAATGCACTTCTGACATCAACTTGTGTGGGTCTAAGGGTATTTGCCAGAATACTCCTGGGAGCTTCACCTGTGAATGCCAGCGGGGATTCTCTCTTGATCAGAGTGGCGCCAGCTGTGAAGGTGGGTAGGGGCCTGAGCTTGATGCAGCTGGTAAGTCCGGGTGGGGGTAGTCTGTGTGACTGTCAAAATCTTCATCATCGTCCTCTGTGAAATATCAGAACTGATTACAGGGAGATCACCCAACTGAAGATGGGGAATATTTTGCCTGGTTGGCACAGGTATCATATCTTCGAGATCCTCTTTGGTCTCATGCTTGATCATGTCGATAACCTGTGCCTTTCCTCAATATGTCAAAGCTTTTTCTGCTCAGTTGTTAATGTAATCTAATAGGGCATGAACTAGTCAAGAAAAATAGCTAGGTTCCTGAATTTGATTCATTAATATTCTAGTCATTGGATCCAGAGTCATAAAAGCACTCCCCTAATGTGGATTAAATATATGAAGAATGACTCTTCTGATAATTATGTAATTAAAATTTTAAATGTTTTTAGGATTTTATTTTTGTACTGACATCTTTTGATTTCTAACTCTGGCATGAATAAAAACTACAAATAATTTACACAGCTATCCCATACTCTTGTGCCTTACATTAATTTCATTATTTTTATTTGTAGACTTGACCAGGGATATCTAAATGTCTTTTTCCTTGGACTTATCAAAAGCTCCAGAGCACAGGGCACCTGGGTGGTTCAGTAGGTTGAGTGACTTCAGCTCAGGTCATGATCTCATGGTCTGTGAGTTCAAGCCCTGCGTTGGGCTCTGTGCTGACAGCTCAGAGCCTGGAGCCTGCTTTGGATTCTGTGTCTTCCTCTCTCTCCCAAAAATACACAAACGTGAAAAAAATTAAAAAAAAAAAAAAAAAAAAAGGTCCAGAGCACATATTCTTGAAATTCTGGTGGAAAAACAATTTTTTAGGGGTCAGATTTCTTATTAAAATTGTCTTTCCCACTAGCATGCATATAAATGTTGCTTCAGAGACGAACTCTGAAACAAATGATGATGTGACTTAAAGGTGGCTCTACTTTTTTTTTTTTTTTTTTTTAACATTTGCTTATTTGGAGTGAGAGGGGCGGGGGGAGGGGAGAGTGGGCGAGGAAGAGAACCCCAAGCAGGCTCAGCATTGTCAGCGCAGAGCCCAATGCAGGGCTACATCACGTGAACCATGAGATCATGACCTGAGCCAAAATCAAGAGTCAGATGCCTACCTGACTGGAGCGGCTCTCCTTTCTCTCTCAGATGTGGATGAGTGCGAAGGAAACCATCGCTGTCAGCACGGCTGCCAGAACATCATCGGCGGCTACAGATGCAGCTGCCCCCAGGGCTATCTCCAGCACTACCAGTGGAACCAGTGCGTTGGTGAGGCCTTTTTTCCTTGTTGCTATGATGAACCACTGCTGGCTCCTGGGAGTCAAAATACTGCTTTCTTTCTGAGAACTTTAAACTTGTCATTAAATCAACAAATAGTCACTTAAAATTGCCCTCCCCTGGTTGAAACCAGAGGCAAGTTGTAGTCTTTGCAAAATGGGAAACTAAGACAAAAGATAACGATAAAGGGTACTTGGGGAGCCCTGGAAATGAAATGGCCCTAGAATGCCTTCCCTCTCAGCGTCCCGCTGCTCTTCTGCTGCATGCAGTCAGTGGCGCACGCTGGGGGTGCACGTGAGGGCCAAGACAATCCTACCTCAGACTGGAAAAGATCAGCCAGCCAGAGGCTATTTTGAGTAACTCTTGGCCTGAAGATGCAGAGGTGGTTCCATTCACCTCTACACATCTTTTAGGGCAGAGTGTGAGCAGCAGACACAGGAAGCTTTTTCAGCATCACTGAATTCTTTTGAAAATTAAGGGAGATTCATGGACTCATTAAATTGAAATTATGTCATTTTTGATTTCATGATGTTGTGGGAAAATAATCTTAAGGCATATTAGAGAATCCAAACCCTGTGAGTTTAGAGAGAGCCCAGATCCATCTAGCCCAAGCTCTTGATTTTACTATAAAGACCTGAAAGCTCAAGGAAGAAAAGTAGTCTGTCCTTAACCTGGTTCCTTTGTGACTTGCTTGGAGCTGGAGTCCAAGGCCCTTAACCTCCTGATTTAGGGCTGCCTTTCAAGTGTCATGTTCACTTGTTTTTTTGTTTTGTTTTGTTTTTCATTCACTGAGCCTCTACACAGCACCACTGTCAGCTTGCTGCTCAGGTGACCTGTTCTAGCTGACACACTCTTGGGGACAGAGCCTTCCTTAGCAAGGATGCAGGGATTACTGCTTCCTGGGTGGCTGCTCCACATCTCGATGCTTTGCTTTACTCCAAATGAAGATACATTTGGTGTGTTTTCATTTATCAGAATTGTCTCTCTCTCGTTGGTTTCTTTTCAAGACACAGTTTTACAGAAGTGAGTAGGGTTGGCTAAAAGGACACCGGTGCTGGGAGAGTTTAGACTACACAACTTACTGACCAGCCTTCCTCTCCTCTTCCTCCCTTTAGTCCGGGGATAGTAGAGATGGACAGGTCATGTCTTCATTGCCTGGAGACTCTACTTTGGCTCCATGAAGATCATCTCCTGGCTGGGAGTTCTAGAATAAATAGATTAAGAAGCAGGAAGAGGTTTGGGATTTTTTGAGATCCAAAAGATACTAGCCCAAACTGGGCTCATAATTCTTGAGAATGAGCATTGCCTTGGGCCATAATGGCTTTCCTGGAGCCATGCAGAGCAGAGCAGATCTTCTGAACCACCCCTCTCTGGATCCTCACACATAGGCAGCCAGAATTTCACTCTTAGAAGATGGACGGGTGTGGGGTCTGGGGCCACTGCATCTATCAGACTTCCAGGTGGAGTTGGAATTGAGCCGCGTTGACCTAGAGAAAATTTGTAAAAGAAAGCCCAGCCTACATTCTGGAATTCTCCTATTGGTTCTCCCTTAACACCACAGCTCACACACGCTATGCAAGCCTCATGCTCAAACCTGTGATTTTACAGGACAGAGTGGGGAGGTCTCCGTCTGCTTTTAAGAAGGGTTTTGGAGAATCTAACGCTGTTCCAATAAAATGTCTCTTTTTATAAAAAGGATAAAACTCTCACCAATTTTAAGTACTAACTGACAGTAAAATAAAGATTTTGGAGCACAGAAAAATTGCTCCTGGAGCCATTTGCTCCAGAGTGCACAAGATGAACATGGTCAGAGGAGTGCAAAGCATTTTAAACAATCATGTTTGTATACTGATGAAAAGGGTGAGTACACAAACTATTTTCAAGGGGTAAACACTGACCATTTGCCAATTTATTATCTTCATTCCTCCTCTGCTCAACCCCAGCTCTCTAATACAGATAAGCAAGTTTGATTTAAACTTTATTAGACCCTGAAGGAGTAAAAAAAAAAAAAAGTATAGTAAAATAGAAAAGAAGGTGAAAAGGAAGGAGAGTTGTTCACTGCGACAGATATTTATACTAACACAGATAGATCCTCAAGGCCAGAAAGAACCTTAGAGATTATCTGATGATCTGGCCTCATTCCCAAAATACAGATCCTTGTCCAACCTCCCTGGTTGTCCTAGTTGGGCTCGAATGCCATCTTGAAGGGCATTCAACTTTCTCCCAAGATACCCTAATTTATGTATAGAAAACTTCAATTCTTAAAAATGTTTGTTTCATAGAAAATGAACTGTTCCTGCCTCTACTTCTAACCATTGGTCCTATTTCTGTCCTTTGGAACAATACGGAATAAATCTAAGCTTTAATGAGACTGGTCCTATATATACAGACATGGGCCTTAGAGGTTTTATCAGCATCCCAGCAGGAAACTGATGGCTGAGCCCAACCAAAGGCCCAGGACAAAGGAGAGGAGCCCGTTGATGCTCCGTGCAGCTCAGCCTCCAGGGTCTGAGAGCAGGTGGAAAGTCTGGTGATGGACATGAGGGGCAAGGAGAAGACCTCTAGTCCAGGGATATTCTTTCCACCAGAGTGAACACCCTCATTCATTCTTTCGTGTCCATGGTCTCCACTGGTATCTCTCACGTAGTTCATCTGATTTAAAGTAAGGGGGAAAAAACACAAAGACCATGGCATATTCAATTTTTTCCATTCTAGGAACCTTGGAGCCTGAAAGACCTTGAGTGGATACTTGAGAGTCCTTAGACATAAAGATTCTCAAACAGACCTGTAGCTCCACAAATGGCTTTCTTATTGTGTATCTATTCCTTCCACACTGGTGAAGGAGGAGTGAGGGAGGGGAGAGAGAAGAGAGGGAGGAAGGAAAGAAGGAAATATAAATATTATACATATGCAAGCACCCTGCGCCCACCATTTTTACACACCCGTTTCTCTAACTTAAAAACAGGTGTTTTCTTAGAAACAATTTTGTTCTTTATAAAAGAATCTACCTTAGTAAATAAGGTAAGATCAATTAAAGGGCAAAGGAAGTACCAGTTTAAGTGGTGATGGGTCTCTTGAGAGATACTGTGGTCTAAAGGAAAGCACGTGGCTGCAGCGGTCAGACAGATCTGGGTTTACATCTCGGTCCTGCTGCTGTCAGGGGATCTCAGAGGGCCTTTGTGAACCTCACTTTCTTCATCTGTAAAACAGGGATTATAATACCTTCTGCCCATAATCTTTAGGAAGGTTAAGTAAATGAACGTGAGGTACCTCCTAGTCTGTCATGCAACAGGCATCTGATAAATGTTAGTTTACCTTCCGATGGAATATTTGCTGAGTGAGGTGAAGGCCAATCTCCCTGCGTTCAAATCCACAACAATTAAGAAATGTCTTCCCAGGAAGCTTCCAAGCTGCCCTACAAAGGCAGGCCTACAAAAATCTATTAGCGATTTCAAAAAAGCATAAATTAGAAATAGTGAGATACTCAAGGTTTTCTCCCTCAGGTTGATTTTTCAAGTCAGATTTCTTTTTCCTGCTTTTTGCCGTCAGACTTGGCAGGTCCCTGTGGGTAGCCAGTCCTGCAGCATCTGTCTCTATTGTGGGTTTTTTCCAATTATTGCTCGTGAAGTCTGCACTGAATCTCTTCCAGCCATACTTTGCTTTAGACACGGCCCAGACACTCTGGGCAGGAGGCTGGTTTGGATAAGGGGCGGGGGGGGGCCCGTTCAGAGATGGGAGCAGACATACCAGAAGGCACTATTCATCCCCAGGACAAGCACCTGGGGGCTTTTGCAGATTTTTGAAAAGGAAGTACAAGCGGGGCAGACACTTCCTGCAGGATGTCGGCCCTCGCCAGCCCTGCACATCCTGAAAACGGAGGCCTGGGAACGCAGCCGCCGGGAGGGTGGCCGGTCTCTGCTTCGGAGACTGTGGTCCCGTTCACAGAGAACTGCAGGACTCCTTCCCTCCCACCCCGAACCTTGAACCAAGCCCCGCGTTCTTCACAGGAGCCTCGTGTGGTGCGGAAAGCACTAGTGTTGGCTTCAGATGAGAACTGGAATCTGTCGGTCCTCGGAATGCCATCCCCTAATGCGCTCCACCTGGCGTGTTTGACCTCGGCGACCACGTTTTCCCGCCACATGGCAAGAGGCCTCCTCCGTGTCCACATCCCCCTCTCCTGCCCCTGTCCCCACCCCGGCCACCTCGGCCTGCCCTGCCTTCCTGAGTGCCGGCTGAGGCCCAGTTGGCCAGCGGTCCCCAGTAGAGATGGTGTCACACACGCAGCATCTTCTGGTTTTCCCTGCAGATGAGAACGAGTGCCTCAGCGCACACATTTGTGGAGGAGCCTCCTGTCACAACACCCTGGGCAGCTACAAGTGCATGTGCCCCGCCGGCTTCCAGTACGAACAGTTCAGCGGAGGGTGCCAAGACATCAACGAATGTGGCTCTTCGCAGGCCCCCTGCAGTTACGGCTGCTCCAACACTGAGGGCGGCTACCTGTGTGGCTGTCCGCCTGGCTACTTCCGAATAGGCCAAGGGTAAGCGCTGCTCTTTCTGGCTGTGGCTGCATGCTCTCTTGTTCCTAATGTCATCCAGTATATTTAACTCACAGCGACCCATCCTAGTCAAGAAGACCCAACGTTTTTCCTAATCCTAGTTACTTCCAGATAGCTCTGCAAGGGATTTCGGCTATATGATTTGAAAGGAGACACCGGGATTTCCAGAAATTCATAGACTCTAAAACCAATTGTAAATACCTTGATATATGGCGTCTCATTCTCTTGATCTTCGCATCTTACTGGGAAGCGATTCGCTTCCGTAGAAATGCAGGGGCCGACCCATCACAGAACCAGACTTCCGCTGCCGGTCCGCCCTCCTCCTGGGGCAGGCGGGATTCTGTCTTCACTTCAAATGCCTTCTCATCCAGCTACTGTTAGATAAATCACAAAAATGCCTGGATTTAAAGTATATTTTACATCTCAGCCTTCAGTTTACATTAAGAATTACCAAAAGAGCATGGGGGTGCCTGGGTGGCTCAGTCGGTTGAGGGTCCGACTTCGGCTCAGGTCATGATCTCATGGTTTGTGGGTTCAAGCCCTGCGTTGGGCTCTGTGCTGGCAGCTAGCTCAGAGCCTGGAGCCTGCTTCAGATTCTGTCTCCCTCTCTCTCTCTGACCCTCCCCTGCTCACGCTTTCTCTCTCTCTCTCTCTCTCTCAGAAATAAAAACAACAACAACAACAACAAACGAATTACCAAAAGAGCATGAAATACAAGAGCTAAAATAATTATTGTATTCTCCTGGTAGAATACTTTACCACATTGTATGTGTGACTGTTGGGGAAGGGAAGACATACTTTTGTTTTACCCAGTAATTTATACGTTTAGTGGAAAGTTTTCACAGTGTAGGCCTTTTTCCCTGCTGGATTAATCTAGAGTTGGATGCCCATGTAGTGTTGTCTGTGCTGTTAAGGATCTCAAATTTTAACATTTTCATTATGAACACACAGACCTGAAATACACATCCAAACATGTACAGCCACACATACACATCCCACAAAATCACATATTCCATAACACACCCATGCATGTGTATACCAAATTAATGTAACGTAGTGGCCTTTGATGTCTTGACACACAAACATGAAGCAATTCATTTTGGGTCTGTGTAGATCTGAATGTAAAAGAATGTTTCATGGGAAGCACACGGAATGCCAGCAATAGGACACAAATTCCCAGATGTTTGTGTCTGGCTCTCAGTAGTCTCATTCTTTATAAGCTGAATGCCAGAACCATTTTCCCAGCAAAAATTGTGACACTCCAAACTGGCTTCTGGCCAGTGGGACTTTGTAGTCACACTTCTTGTAAGTGGTGTTCCAGGGATATGAAAATACTGGAAAGGAGTTCTGAGAAAAGAACCAAAGCCTGCAAATTTGGGCTTTTTCTTCCAATAACTTCATCATTAGGTGAACACACACACACACACACACACACACACACACACACACACACAGTGAGCATTCATCATTTCATCCACTTTATTGTCTTTGCACATTTCATGTGTCAAGGTAAAGGAAGAGAAAAGGAAATGTATTGGGCTCTGGCAGGATTGCAAAAAATAGTAGAAACCCATAAATTGCTGCAAAATACAAAAAATTGTCTGCTTACTGGCATTATAGTTTGACTCTCGAGCATCAAGAAAAATGTGTTATAAAAACTAGGCCAATTAATACAGAAAACGTGATAAATATATGGTCTTCATTATGACCCATTAGTGGAAATCTACCCACTTCTAACAGTGTCCGCTTCTCTATGAATCCTTAGAGTGGACCCTGCCCCAAAATAAAGACTCTTAGGATCATTCGGATATTTCAGCACATTTTGAAAGAGGAGCCTGGTAAATACATTCCACGAGGCCTATGAAATAGTAAGCAGAATAACAAAACAAGGTACTTGTGAAACATGCAAGCCTCCCTCCGTAACTTGGCTTTGATAACTGAAAGGCAAAGAAAAACAGCTGAACTAGTTCTCTCTTGGGCATGGGTTTGTTTATCCAGCCTCACATGAGTCAGAGCCAATGGCCCTAGTGGTTTTGAATGACTTGAAACAATTTCCCACAGTTGGGCAAGCTCTGATACACAGATTTTATACATTGTACATCTTTACAGTTTATTTCTAAGTCAACTTCAGTTCTGCCTAGAACTTTCTTTATACCTTCAGTAGCTTCAGCCAAAGTAAGTGGTCAAACAATAGGACAAAGTGCTCAGAAGCTGAAGTGATGAGGGCTGGTGAGTAGGGTAGCGGTGGAAGTGGAGGTGGTGGTGAGGGGGGTCAGTGAAGCAGGAAGACGGCAAGGAACTGAACACAGACATGTCATACCTTTCTGACTTTCTGTTTCGTGAAAGGAAGACATTTTTCTTTACCCTCCCAAGTCACATGGTCTCCCTTGTCCCCCACGCTTCCCCTCTTTCCACTCCATGTCCCCTCCCCCGCAGCATTAAGGACAGAAAAATACCTGGTACAATAGAGGGGGCAGAAATGAAGGGGCAAAATATGCAAAACAGGACCTTGAGAGATAGTAGAAAGGAATCAGTCCACTCCAGGAAGCAGGACTCTGAGCCTAAACACAGAGGTCTTCGGTGTGGCTCTCAGAACCAGCCAGTCACCTAATGGACAAATAACCAATGTCTAAGTGCCACTAGGTGGGGTCCACATTCACCAGAACTCTTGCACCACCTCCCTCGTCTCCCCGTTCTAATGAAAAAGGGCTGTGCTTCCCTTCATCCACAGGCACTGTGTTTCTGGAATCGGCATGGGCCGAGGGGGCCCGGAGCCACCTGCCAGCGGTGAAATGGACGACAATTCTCTCTCCCCGGAGGCTTGTTATGAGTGTAAGATCAACGGCTACCCCAAACGGGGCAGGAAGCGGAGAAGTGCAAACGGAACCGATGCCTCCAACATTGAGGTAGGTCAGAAGGTGGTTTCTCCTCGTGTCTCCTGTTGCAGAAGGGCCTTCCAGATGCCTGTGGTTTCCTCCAAGGATGTTCCAAAGTGTGAAAAGGCTCCCTGGGGAGAAAATCCAGACATTCCCTGAGCTCTAGGCTGCATTTTACAAGAGTCTGTGGGACTCTCTGGAGTTTCTTGCTGCTTTTAGGGAGTGGCCATTCGAAGGTTTTCACATACTTGCTCATTTCCTCTGTCTCGCCAAAAAGAAAGTCAAACACCCACCCAAAGTCTGCTGAAAAGCCAGGTCTGAGATCCAGGACAGCAAGTGGGCAGAATCGTGAAGTGACATAGTGCTCTCTCCACGGGGACGCCAAGTTCGGAAAGCTAGAGTCTCCTCTACTGAAAAGAGCCATGTGGAGTGTGAGGGAACTTGGATTCTAGACAAAAACAACATGGAGCTCAAGCAGCCCGGTTTTCTTTGCCTACGGCTGCTGCAGCCTTTCAGTCAACTCAGAAATGCACAGATACTCACCCAGACCTCTGGCTCCAGGCCCGGAGAATCCAGCACATGTGGTCCCAGAGAGGCAAGCAAGAAGCCAGGTGAAAAGCATTGAATATTAGCAGATCATCAGAGTCAGGAAGTAGGTTCCTAGGCGTGTCCTTCAGAGGGGATGGTTGTGCGTCAGTGAACAAAATTGAAACAGACTGGTTCGTTCTTAGCATCGGTGCTCCAACTCATCCGCTGTGGTCTGGGAAAGGAGATAAGTGTAAAGAAAGAAAATAGTCTGTTGAAACAGTGGTTTTCGAACTCCAGCGTGCATCTGAATCATCTGGAAGACTTGTTAACGTGGGCTTCGGGGAGACACCCCTACGATTTCTGACTCCGTACATCACCAGGGCCCCCGAGACTTTGCGTTTCTCACAGACGCCCGGGTGATGGTGATGCCGCTGGTCCAGGGAGCACACGTTGAGACCCCTGCATTAGGAGACCACCAACTACAAGTCATTTCAGCTTGACTTTCATCTTGACATCAGTTTAATGTGTTTTAATATCATAAATATGTGCCCGTTTAACACATTTGTGATTTAAACAAA
This sequence comes from Hyaena hyaena, assembly GCF_003009895.1. Lineage (NCBI taxonomy): Eukaryota > Metazoa > Chordata > Mammalia > Carnivora > Hyaenidae > Hyaena > Hyaena hyaena. The sequence goes on from NW_024081363.1 coordinate 552,342, forward strand.
GTGTTTTATGAAAAATGCCTTTTTCACATGGCATATACAACATGAGAAGGCTGTAGTAGTGGGAGATCTGAGTCACTTTTTCCTCAAGATGAGAATAAGTGGCATATTTACAGTTAATTTAACACATTGTCATGTGTCTTTCCAGGACCAGCCTGAGATAGAAACCAACGTGAGTCTTGCAAGTTGGGACATTGAGAAGACGGCCATGTTCGCTTTCAATATTTCTCACATCAGCAATAAGGTCCGAATCCTAGAACTCCTGCCAGCCCTGACGACTCTGACAAATCACAACAAATACTTGATTGAATCTGGAAATGAAAATGGCTTCTTTAAAATCAACCAAAAGGAAGGGATCAGCTACCTCCACTTCACCAAGAAGAAGCCAGTGGCTGGAACCTATTCATTACAAATCAGTAGTACTCCACTTTATAAAAAGAAAGAACTTAATCAGCTAGAAGATAAATATGACAAAGACTACCTCAGTGGTGAACTGGGTGATAATCTGAAGATGAAAATTCAGATTTTGCTTCATTAATTCACCATACAGAGACCAAATAATTAAAAAAAATGATAGATAGGTAGAACTGAATTTTTCCCCCAATCAGAATCTTCATATCATAGGTACATACTTTCACCAAGTAAATTTCTACAAATAAGCACTATTCTTGTATTACAAAAGCGAGGTACAGGTGACTACCCTAGTTCAAAACAACCACTTTCTCAGGCTTCTCATGTTTGTAGCTGAGCTACCTTGTCATATGTGTTGATTCTTGAAAACTGGGACACGTATTTTATTGGGGGTCAGCCATTCCTGCTGACATGCCATCCTTCTAGCCGATGTACAGGAATGTGCTTTCAATCGATGAACTGTTCTGTATTTTTTCAAATTTTTAAACTCTGCTTCAACAAATACAAGTACTAGGTTGGCCAATTATAATATCTATTTGGTGCTAGTAAATTCTCCAACTAGATTTATAAATGCACTGTAATATTTACACAACTTAGAAACCAAATTACAAATATTCAGTTCAAATACTTCATTAATTTCAATCAACCAAAGTTAGTTCAGTAGCTTATCTCAGTTATGAGTATAATACATTACATGTAAATTAAGTGTGTGTATACTGTAATCGTGCTATTTTTTATCATTGAAACATTTATAAACTAGAATAATAATGCCCTTAATGTGAGGGTTTGTAATGGTGCTTATTAAGACCAAAGACTTGTTAAATGTATACACCAAGTGGTAAGGAAATTTCTGTGACTGGCCCGCGCGTGCATGGAGGTCTGGGAGGACCAAGAAACAGCCTCAGCAGCCAGAGGATCACCAGTGCATCCGTCATCACACCTGTGCAATATGCCAAGATTACCCTCGGCCATTCCTGTCAACAAGGGGTCCATGTCATAAATGTCACAATAAAACAGTCTCTTTTTTTAGTGTACCCTTGGCTTTGTGTTCTTGCGTGGATGTGGGATTTGACGGGGCATTCTGGAGGCTAAATAAAGTTTCCTGAATTGAAATTTCCCAGGGTGTGGTAGTGACACCTTCAAAAGGTGCCAAACATATAACCACTAGCAGAAGAATTAACATATTTGAGTTAGTTCCTTGTTTTATTCACTAAAGACAGCAGAGTTCTTTCTCGCCCGTACGAAATGTAGACTATAGCATCATTTCTCAAACATGACCTAATTAATCCTGTGACTTTCAAACCACTACATTGAAGTATTTTAGGATATCAAGTTCAGTCACTGTCTTAGAGCACATGTGTTTCATTACAAAAGATTTATCCTGCCCTCTCCCCTCAAATATACAGTGTTGGCAAGCCTTAGCTGCTCCATGCTTTCCCCCCAAACATCTGTCGTTAGTCATCACTAGTCTAATTACAAAAGGATAATCCCAAATTGATTCCAACTGAATGCTATTTAGCTCTTGTTGTTTGACTGTCTTAATTTGAAAATGCTTTAAGTGCGATATTGAATATTTAACAGTGAAGCTCGCTGAATTGATATGAAATAATTCTTAAAATCCCCAAGGACAGTAAAGTAAAGGGTGGTAAAAATAAAGGTGAAATAAAATTGCTACATGAAGGAGGCAGAAACCATACGGTGCGTAGGAAATTCCTCTCAAAATCTTCAAACTGCTGCACTAAAAAGGTGGAGTAGATGTGTTCCTTCTCACTCCAGAAGAAAAAACTAAGGTTAGGTGCCAAGAAGTTCGGTTTAACATGCACCTTCCTAATTCCTGAACTACCCACTGAGGGAAGGATTTCCTTGCAGTGGGGTGAGCTGTCACTCTTCAGCAGCATAATGGCGGTCAGAGGACAAGGGTGCCCTCTTCTACCTAACAGGCCATAAACGTCTCGAAATATTTTTTGTATCTCTTATTTTGCCATCCAAAAAAATCTTGCTCATAATAGGTGCTAAATTGAAATGAATCAAGTGACTATTTTGGAAGCAATTTGTACCGTGGTTAGGAAGTTAAAATATGACTCTAAATTTCCTTCTCACTCGATGCCTGTGGGTCTATGATGGAAGTGTACTAACATTGTGAGAGAAGAATATATAGCATGCGGTAAACTACAGTTTGCATACAGAAAATGTCTCTGATAATTTAACCAGAACTGCATTATATTCAATAATGGATTTTCTTTACAACAAACAACAGAAGAATATAGAGTTGGCACATGGTACATCACTTTGATATTTTTAATAGTCTCAGTCTGGATTGTATTTATTTCAGAGCCAACAATTTTCAACAGCATATTTTCCATGTTTCTGTCTGTAACAAAACATTTTCCTCATTGTTCCATTGTAAATAATCTTCTTGTTGGAACCTTTTTAATCCTGAGATTGAAACCTGTACCTTTTAATTGCCTGTGACCTTTCAATTTTACTTTCAGTGGTTGACAAACTTGGTTTTGTAAATCTCTCAGAAGCCTGAAAACGTCTTGTCTCTAACCCCCAGCCCATTTCATTTGCCAATAATTATTTTGTAAGTAGGGTTGAAATGAACTCAGCTGGCCTTATGAAATGTTTAAACTTGCACAAACAACTACATTTTTGTTCAACAAATAGCACTTTACTCAGCCAAAATTGCTTTGGACATTGCCATTACAAATACTGTTCAACTTCAGAAATCATGTTTGTAAATTAGATGAGCCAAAATAAAGGACAATTAGGTTGATACGATACTAGTATACTTAAAATTTATATACCTATAAATTGTTAGAGATTTTTAGATCACAGTTTTGACCATGAAATGTACATTACTCTGATTTTAACTGTAGTTCTTAGAGATATATATGAAATGTCATTATGTATGGTTTGAGGACCTTTTTAATAAATTTATTTACTTTGCGAGAGACAAAACATGAGTCAGGGAGGGGCAGAGAGAGGGAGGGGGAGACAGAATGCCAAGCAGGCTCCGCACTTTCAGCACGGAACCCAATGTGGGGCTCGAACTCATGAACCACGAGATCATGACCTGAGCCAAGGTTAGATGCTTAACCAACTGAGCCACCCAGGGACCCACGGGCCTTGTTTTTAAATGCTAGAAGATCACTGCTGTAAGAAGAATTAGTTTTTGACATACTGAAACTGAAGACAAAGTTATTTCCTCCTTGCCAATTTTAAGTAACACATTGTGGGGGGGGGGGGGGGAAGCAGCAGCAAACCAACTTTTCAAACCCAATGTGAGCCTAACATCCAACATTATGCACTGTGAGGAATTGATTTTCAGTACTCTGAGTTTAGGGTTAGACAGAAACAAAAAGGCTGTGAATTTGATTTTGCAAATTTCCATGCATATCTATGACTGGGCTCACAGGACTGAAGTCTCAATGAAAGGTTCTGACATTCTCACAAATGTCTGTATAAACACGAGGGTCTTGTACATTTGACATTCGACATACATCTGACACGACCTGGCAATATCACAAAATCTGTTATTTCAGCTAACTGCTAATGAATCCAAAATGGTTTTTCTGGCACACACAGCCATAAACCTCTTTTTAGGACATGGGCTGTTTTGCATCCTTGAGCCAAGCCTGAATCATGACCTGTACAAACTGATGTCAACCTCATTTTTTACTATTTGACGGTGGAAGGTGCATCCTTTTTTTCTTTTTTTAGTTTTTGTTTTTTTTTTTTAATTTATTTCTGAGAGAGAAAGAGAGAGAAAGCGTGAGCAGGGGAGGGTCAGAGAGAGAGGGAGACACAGAATCCCAAACGGGCTCCAGGCTCTGAGCTGGCTGTCAGCACAGAGCCCAACGCGGGGCTCAAACCCACGAACCGCGAGATCATGACCTGAGCCGAAGTCGGACACTTAACCGACTGAGCCACCCAGGTGCCCCGGAAGGTGCATCCTTTTTAAATGAATGAAGTCATAGCAGGTAAGTGGGTCTGCTTTACTGTACCTCAACTCTCTGCTCTCTGTCCATTCTTATTTTCTTCCACATAAAGTAATACCCAGTGTTACTTTTAATCCCCCTGACTCTTCCCATTTCATAAATAAATACAGCATTACCCTCCCTGTGCCCCTTTTTCCACTTGTCAGTTGGTTGTAGCGTCATGTAGAAGGCATCATGCTCGCTATTTCTAGAAGCTTTAGCTCTGGTGGGAAGTGAAGCAGCATACAGACAGAGGGGCTTAGGAGAAAGCCGCAGCTCCATTCAGCAGTTGCTGGGGACCTTCTGTAGCCCACCTGGGGTGTTCCTTACAGCTGTGCCCGGAATTGCAGAAATCAGAAGAGGTCTGTTTCCTTTTTAAGGTAAAATTCTCTCTGGGGGGAAATTAAATGAAACCTAAATGATTACACTTTTTCTTCTCCTGGAAGTGGAGACATTTAAAACATCCTGGCGGTGAGGGCACACCTGGGGACACAGTCGGTTAAGCCTCCAACTAACTCTTGATTTCGGCTCAGGTCACGATGTCACGGTTCATGAGTTCCAGCCCCGCATGGGGCTCTGTGCTGACAGCGCGGAGCCTACTTGGGATTCTTTCTCTTGGGATTCTCCTCCTTAAAACGGATAAATAACCATTTTAAAAAAGAAGAAAACGTTCTGGTGATAATCACATATCCCATCGATCAATCTCAGCCATTGACAGAGGTTGCAGGCCTGTGTGGCTGTGTCTGCATGGAGACCTCTGTTCTGGGTGTCCCCAGTGGCTCTGCTAGGGAGAAGGCCAGAGCTCTCAGGAAAGATTAATGGGACCCTGATAGATCAGAATTTCAAAAGCAGGAAAGGCTGGATATTTTTGTCACAACATGAAATCAGTATGATGTGCTATTTATCCTTCCTTGTCTTTGGTCACACCGAGATTATCCCCCTTCAGTGTCTTCGCTGCACGTTTCTAGGCCAGTCTTGTGATTCAACTCCAGTGATTCTGTTTAGGCAGAATGAGGCCTGCTTGCTACACATTTGTAGATTGACCATAGAAGGCTCTCCCGTGGGACATTCACAGTAAGCACTGAGCCCAGGACTCCGTCTGCCCCAGAACCAGCTCCCCATCCTGCCCATCCAGTCCATATCCACACCTGCCTCACTCCCACTGGGGGGCTTCGGGGAAGCCAGGGGCACTATTCTTGCAGGCTGAGCTCTCAGTCTCAAGTTCTTCTCCCAGGGCCTATGATCCTTGGTTCAGAGTTTTGACTTTTCTTTGGTTTATGAAGAATGTTCACTGAGAGCTCAGTTCAGACCCAAGGTCCTGAGGAGTGCCTGATCCAGAGTTTTGACACTACAGGAAATCCGAGGTCAGAAAGCTGTGTTCAAGTCTTAGTTCCTTTTCTAGGTTATCTGGCCAGGGCAACTCCGTGATGTCTCTGAGCCTCGTTTTCATTGTCTGTATCTATCTACCTACCTACCTACCTACCTACCTACCTAATACCACTAGTTTAAGCATTTGTGGGGACACATGGGTGGCTCAGAAGGTTGAACATCCGACTTCAGCTCAGGTCATGATCTCACAGTTTGGTCTGAGAGTTCGAGCCCCGAATGGAGCTCATTGCTGTCAGGGCAGAGCCCACTTTGGCTCCTCCGTTTCCCTCTCTGGCCCTCCCCGGCTCATGTTTGCTCTCTCTCAAAAATAAACAAATATTAAAAATAATAATAAAATAAAAAGCACTTGTGAACAATGTCCCTCCGAGTCTTGCCTCAATCCTGGGTAAGTATCCTTGTGCACAAGTTCAAGTATCTTACCAAAAGCCTCTCACCTTACAGAGGTGGAACTGAGACTAAAATCCCCAGACCTTCTGACAACATAGCATGGGCTTAACTTGCTGTGCACGCCAGATGAAGAATAAATCAAATATAACATATGAAATCACAATAGCAATCCACAAAACTGAAAAGCTACACACTACATTTGTGATTCAAGATCCAGGCTCTCCTCCTGTGCAACACATGGCACAGCCCTCCCCCTCACCTCCGTCCACCCTCATAAATACTCACCATGACCTTGTAACCCACTGCTGCCTCCCCTATGTCATAGGAGACCTCTGATGGAAAAGATTCTGTTTTGTTTGCTCCATTTCCCAGATAGATGTCTGGTATACAGTAGACACTAGATATGTGTTGAATGGATCAATGACTGAGATTGGAGGAAGTAAAAATACAGGTGAAAATGGGAAAAACCTATGCAAAAGAGCAATCCATTTCCTTTCCTTCCTCCTCTCCTGCTCCTTTTTCTTTGTTTTTCTCAACATAGATCTTTTGAACACTTGCCTCTTGTGTGAAACACTACCGACAAAGGATGAAGGGAAGAGGGTCCCTAGCCTACTGAAACTTTGAAATAAGGGGCGACAGGGCAGCTCTCTCCCCATTGTATCTATGGTGAGGGCATGGTTAGACTTTGCAGGTGCCTGAAGGAAGTTGCAGGTGGAAGGGTCCTCACTCCCCACAGAGAGCAGGCAGGAGGCAAGGTAAAAAGTTTGCTAGTAAGTTCGCCTTTGACACCTGCAAGGCCCCAGGTCTGGATCTTTATGAATCACCAAAATTAGAAGCACCATTATTGCATATCTCCCCCAACATAATTCTGAAAAGCAGTGATTTTCAGTAGGGGGTTTATGGTTAGAGTTAGATTCCCAAGTTTAAATGAACTTTACCCTGAAACCTAACACATAAAAGCAGGCAGAGCTGTTTGGGTTAAAGCAGATTTAAACAGATGACATCTCTCCACTCATTCCCTTTTATACAATTCTTTTTTTTTTTTAATGTTTTATTTATTTCTAGGAGAGAGAGAGACAGACAGCGTGAGCAGGGGAGGGTCAGAGAGAGAGGGAGTGACAGACTCTGAAACAGGCTCCAGGCTCCAAGCTGGCAGTCAGCACAGAGCCCGACGCGGGGCTCAAACCCACGAACCGCAAGATCATGACCTAAGCGAAAGTCGGACGCTTAACCGACTAAGCCACCCAGGCGCCCCCCTTCTATACAATTCTTATGGCAAATGTAACTGAAAGGTCAGTAAGAGTCTGACTGGTTCTACAAATGTAAGACAAATATCATTTATAAACTTATTTTAAATGTTGACAAAAACTCTAAGCCTGTTAAATAAATAAATATAGATAGATACATAGATGATAGATAGGGCATTATAGACACTGTGTCAGGTAAGGAGGCTATACACATTTTCATAGTATTTCTAGGTGGTAGAAACTGATGAGATAGTCACCACCCATTTTTTTCCTCCCAGGCCCACAAAAACACTGTATCTCCTAACTTCCTCTGTAGTTAGTTTGGTACTGTGTGATAGAGTCTAACCATTGGCTGTTGGGAGAAGTGATATATCCCATCTCCAAGTCTAGCAAAAAAAAAAAAAAAAAAAAAAAAAAAAAAAATATATATATATATATATATATATATATATATATATATGCAATCATCCATACAAGAAAGAAACTTGACTGCACTAAAGCCATTGATATTCTGGGATTATTCGTTACAGTAGCAACCACTAATTACCCTACTACAAATATATATGTATAAACATATAGGCATATATGTATAATTATTTATATTATGTATTATATATTATGTTATATTACATTATTAGTCAGGGTAATTGATAGATGTATTTATTGATATTATGATAATTTTTTAAATTAATTTTTTTCATGTTTATTTTTGAGAGAGACAGAGCAGGGGAAGGGCAGAGAGAGAGGGACACACAGAATCTGAAGCAGGCTCCAGGCTCTGAGTTATCAGCATAGGGCCTGACGCAGGGCTGGAATTCATGAACCATGAGATCATGACCTGACCTGAAGTCAGATGCTTAACCAACTGAGCCATCAGGTGACCCTATTATGGCAATTTTTTATACACACATGCACCCACATACCAATGGCTCTCAACCTCAGTTGCAACATTAGAATGACTCAGGGAGCTTTTTTAAAAAATCTCAGTGTCCAGGCTACACTCCAGATCCATCAATTCAGAATCTGAGTTGGGGCCCATACAGTATCAGTTTTAAAAGCTCTCCAGGTGATTCCAAATGGCAACTGAGGTAGAGAACCTCTGTTCTAAATCTTCAAGCCCATTGTAAAATTCAGGCAACTTGGGAAAATCTACCAGGTAATTCAGATAATGCATCCCATCCACTGCTGACACTGTTAGTCTACGGGACGTTGTATTATCATGTAAGAGCATTAACCATGGCATCTTCCGACACTGAAAACTACATCTTTTCACTGGAGTCTGGGATGCAGCACCAGTAGGGAACAATCAAGCAGCAATGCAGTGTGTATGTCGCAAGGTAGTTGCTTAGACTCACTAACCAGCCATTTGATGGTCACTCGCACTAGCCTTGGGACAAGACTGCAGTTCTTGCCTCTACGCTGGGCAGTTCCCAGAGAGTCAACACCTCCAATGTGAAGTCTCTTCATAACATAATGTTGACATAATGCCCTAAAAATATTGCAATCAGAAATATGGCCCAGTGAACTCAAGTGTCCTCATACTGCTCTTTACATTATAAAACTGGAAAATAGGAATTAGTTCTTTTGAAGGAGACAGTTCTCTGGAGTGGAAATAGAAACTGTCTTTTCCAACAGCGGTCAGCTTCTGCTAAGAGCGTGCAAGTTATTTGGTGGGATACAGGGTCAGGTCACCACCCAAACCACCGACTGTCTCCAGGCTCACATCACTACTCAGCCTTGAAATGCGGAAATGAAGGCATGGGGCTGTTTGCCCGGAATGGGTGATGCATTCTGTCACCTAAATTTAAACCTTTACTGGGGCGCCTGGGTGGCTTAGTCGGTTAAGCATCCGACTTCTGCTCAAGTTATGATCTCACGGTTCACGGGATTAAGCCCCACATCAGGCTCTGTGCTGATAGCTCAGAGCCTGCAGCCTGCTTTGGATTCTGTGTCTCCCTCACTCTCTCTGTCCCTCCCCGACTGTGCACTCACTCACACTCACTCTCTCTCTCTCAAAAATAAATTAAAATAAATAAATAAACTTTAAACTTTTACTATGCTTCCCACAGCTTTTTGGTTCAGAAAACCACAAAAGAAAAACCAAAGACAAAACAAGAATTACAGAAAAGGAAAATATTGTGTTGCCAATATAAGAGGCAGAAAAAGAAACTTCAAAATATATTTCAAGTAGGAGTGCTGAATTATATTGTCATGTACTTCATGTGTGAGGGAAGATCAATTTCTTAGATGATGAGAAAAATGTGAAATAAGGCATCATTTCAAATAAGTTTAAATGTTATGGTACATTCAGTGCACGTAATAAATTCCCTGTGTCGACTATGAAGAAAGAAACCCATTTTAACTAACAAAAGCAATCAATTTCTTCCAATCTCTGCTAACTAAAAGTTAAATAATATTTAAACAATATCTACTTGAAGAAACCAAATCAGTCAGCCTGGAGCAGGCAGATGTCAGTCCTGGATCCTCCTAGAGCAGCAGCGCGACTCAGACTGGAAGGGACACACAACAATGGCGGATCTTGGTAAAAGGCACGCTATGAGTTTGGAGGTGTGGGATGGGGCCGTGACACCCATACTTCTCCCAGACAACTTCATTTCCAAAAGCAGGTGAACAGCTCACGGTTTGTAGTTTGCAATTTGAATTGTTTCAATATTATTTATCGTGGTTCCTGAGAGTACTTGGTTCATGCAAGAAGAGTGCCTCACTCACCTGGCCTTGTCCCAGCCCCTGGTGCTGCCTGCAGACCACGCTTCCCCGTCGTGACGTCCTGCGCAGTGACGTCCTGTAGTGACTGCGTCACCGTTTACCATTCCTGGTCTGTGACAGATCCACGCTTCACATTCAAGTCCATCGCGATGCCTCCCCTCTACACTGCCTCCACTCTACACTACCAATTCTCCATCTCACACAGAATGTCTTTCGAAGAGATGCTTGAATGTGGAATTTGCGTCTGAAATTTTCCCTCTCCCTAAATGAAATTCCTGTATCAGGGAAATAGTTTCTAAATTGCTTTGCTATACTTTCAGATTTTACATTTCCTGACGGTGTGTGTGTGTGTGTGTGTGTGTGTGTGTGTGTGTATGCATGCACGTGTGTATATGTACCTCCTTTTAAAATGAAGGTCTTCCATTTTAAATTTTTTCTTGAATGAGACACATGAAACAAGTTCGCCTCCTACTGACTGGACATTATTCTCTATCTGCTATTGTCAGAATACACCGGTGTTACTTACTTTCCTTTTCTTGGAAACTTTTGTCAGAAGAGGTTAGGAAAACATTCAGATGTAAAAAGCATGTCAAACACTGTCAGATTTAAAAGGGGCTTCAACTGCCTTTTTAAAAGTGGAGGATAGAGTCTGATTTACTTTTTTAAGACATGCTAAGCACAGTTAGCTCAAATTGACTTCAGATAATCCATCATTCCTTCATTGCTCTTATTCTTTAAATATGTGTCCTCCTCTTAAAAACACATTGACACAATTCCCAAAGTCTCAACATACCAATATGATGAGATGGTTGACCCTCATCAACTTGATACTTTATGCCAGGCAGAAGTGCTTAGCAACATCTTCCAATTGAGGGATTTCATCATGCAACTCGTGTCTATTGCTCGTTTATAAAAATATGAAACAAGGTCACCTCCAGCATGGTTTCTTCACTATCTGTTTCCAAAGAGCTTAATAACTGGCCCCCTCCCTTCCTTGTCTGGCCTCCACTCCATTGGTCACAAACCACAAAAGCACTTTTATCCAAGTAGATACACCCATCTGCTCACATACTAAGCAACAAGTATACACAAAAATACACTTTAAAGGGTGGATCCATGGGAAGCTGAGGAAACTGGACGTGTGGGGGAGGGTCATACACAGGAGAGAATAAAAGAGGTGGGTGATGGGGTGGGTGATGGGTGACCTATGGAGGAGATCATCAAGGATGTAGCACAGGAAATTAGTTTTGCTTATGTTTTAACCTAAGATGGTTTTGCCTCTTAGTGAATATTTATTGAGATTTTCTATGTGCTTTGCGCCGTGCTAGGATTTTATAGTGAATATAGACAGGGTCTACAACATTGAGCTCAAAGGATTTACAACCTACTGACACAATTAACACAAATGAAGCCACTGCATGGGAGAGCTTACACACATACACACACACACACACGCACACACACACAGAAATACAGAAAATATTTGATTTCTATGATATCCTAAGCATTTCAGAAACATCTCAATTATGCCTCACAACCATCCTGCAAAGTTAAGTACTATTGATTCCTTTTGATTGATGAAGATCTGAGCCCTGGGAAGCATAAATGATCTTCCCAACATCACGTGGCTAACAAGTGGCAGAAATGGAATTTGGTCCTAAATTTATATAACTCTGTTTTGGTCAAGGAAAACTTCAGTAGTTTAACCTAATAAAAGTTTCTGTCTTACCCCAAATTGGCAAATGTTCTTGGTTGTCTGCGCTTTCCTGGGAGATTAACCTCCAGGTAGTGACTCAGGAATCCAGGCCCCTTTCATCCTGAAGCTCTGCTATTTCCAGTATCTGGCATCCAAACGTATCAGTGGAGGGCAAGAGTGAGTGAATGGTGGCACATGAGATATTATAACAGTCTCCACCCAAAAGCAATATAAACCACTTTTTATCTCGCTGACCATAACTGGTTCCATAGCCCCAGTAAGATGTGAAGGAGTTGGGAAATGGACTTTGCTGGATAGTCGTGTCCCAGAGACAACCTGACCTAATGGAAGGAAAGCAGGTATCTTTGGCAGCCAGCTAGCAATTGCTGCTTACAAACTCCAAAGCCACTAAATGTCATGCTTCTGAACCAAACAAAGAAGAGCTAAATTATGTGGTGCTAAGTTACAGTTCCTGAAAGAAGTTCAAAGAAGTGGGAGATCATAAGGTTGGAGCAGAAAGAAGGGAATCTGAGTAGGGTGTTGAAAAGTGGGTATGAGGAAGACATTTCTGGCTGAGAAGAACCGGAGTGAACATGCAAAGTTGGGAAGATAACGATGTGTTCACAGGCATGTTACAAGACATATTTATCAGATGCATCACATACAGGGACATGCATCACAGGCTGAGCTACCAGAGCTTAGTAAGTGCTGTTCAGACAATACAGACTGTAACCTTCCCAGGGACTTCTCAAAATGTAAACTCACAGAGGCCAGGGGCCGTGTTGTGCATGCTGCATTTTCCTCTTCAGTGCCCAGAGCATAGCAATTGCTCAGAAAGGATAAATTGTGGATGCTCTATGAACAAAGGTGGGCTTTCAAAAAAATGTGCTCAGAGGTAGATAATCTAAGGTCTTCCATTTCCTTTGTCTACTACTGGGCTTTTCATTGCCTAAGAGGACTTATAAATTCCTTGAGTCTTGTAACATTCATCTTTCCCACAAAGGAAGTCCTAAAATTTGGTAAAAACAGTGGAAGTGGTGAAAGATCATTTCCATCAAAGGCATTGGAGAACGCTTCCTGGAGATGCTGTGGTCACACGGGGCCTTTACATCAAGAGGAAATCCTGAGTGGGGGCCCTGAGCTGGGCAAGAATGGGGAGGGCAGCAGTACTAGCTAGAAGGCACAGTGCAGATGGGGAGTAGGGTCATGAGATCGTGGTCATGGAGGGGCTAGACTGCCTGCCTAAGGGGTTTCGAATGCAGTGGGTTGCCTTGGGAATATTAGGAATGTTCATCAGGTTGTGTACAGAAATGCCCGAGAAGCTGGGAGACTGATGAAGTAGAACAAATCCAGGAGACCCTGACTTTCATTTTAGTCTTCATTCCTGATCATGTGACCTGTGCCTATTTATCTCATTTGGCATTTAGGCATGAAGGAAGGAGTTATTTGTGCCTCAATCATTCATTCATGCCTCAAAGCATGAAATCCTGCACAAGTCCAAGCAGGAGATCTCAGCAAGGTGATGGTTTGAGAAATGGGAAGGAGGGAGTGGATTCAAGACCACACATAAGGGGAGATATTCTCTTTCCTGCTCTGCTGCTCTGTTAGGGAATTAGGGAAAGTCACTGGTCTCATCTTTTCACCTGTACCTGATCCTGTGTGTGTGAATTTCAAAGAGACATGATTACAGAAGAGCTTACGGAAGGCTAAGAGTAAAGGGGCTTGTATAAGACCTGGTTGACAGACAACAAAGGTAAAGCAAGTGTGACCAGGAGAAGTGTGACCTCCGAGTCTCTGGAATGGGTGACACCTCAGGCGATGGGTGCCTTAGTGGCTGTGGAATCAAGGACCCATGGGAAACTGGAAGAAATTGTAAGTGATATTAGCAGCCAGAATGTGATTTTGCTCCAGAGGCTGGAAAAGAATAGTAACATAGAAGTAAAACTCTCTTAAGCTTGTATAAGACCACTAGAGCAGTAGGAGGGGGTCCAGTGCGGCAGGAAGCAGCAGCAGTTTGGGTGGTGGATCTGAGCACACAGGTAAGCCTTTCTATGCTTCAGTTCTCACTTTTATAAGGAAGGAGACATGGTGGTGCCTAAAACCTGTCCTGGGTGACTTCCTGAGTTCCCTTGCTCCCCTGTCATCTTCCTCTGAACCCACCCTCGGTGCTCCCAGCTCTCAGAGTCTATGAGAATTAATGCTTGGGATGGCCTGGCTCAAGTCACTCTCCATTCTTCTGGCCTCTGTACAGATACAGAAAGGTTCCTGTCAAGAATGTGGACCCCAGGAGTGCCTTGGTGGCTCAGCTGGTTAAGTGTCTGACTCTTGGTTTTGGCTCGGGTCAAGATCTCAATGTTCATGAGTTCGAGCCCCATGTCAGGTTCTGTGCTGACAGCATGGATCCCTACATGGGATTCTGTCTCCCTCTCTCTCTGCCCCTCCCCTGCTCTCTATCTCTCTCTCTTTCTCTCAAAAATAAATAAATAAACATAAAAGAAAAAGAATGTGGAGCCCAAGACTAGCAAATCACACTGGCGAATGTGGCATCTCCACCCCAGTGTGACTCAGGTGATGTGAATCACCTTTTGAGGGACTTGACAGAGGATCCTGTGCTGCAAGGCTTGAATCCCAGGCTGAAGTCTTATACATTTGGAAAGTACTTTCCAACTTGCAAAGTGCTGTCATGTGGGTATGTTCTCTCTGAGACTGAGGATGATAAACAACCTGATGAGTCCAGGATCTGGCTGCTGTGTGTTCCAAGGGAAGGGAGGCCTTCCTGACCACATGAGGTGCCCCACACCCTCTTCCCTCCCTTTCTCACAGCCTTCCAACCCCCAGAGAGTGTTGGAGGAGATGAGCTAGTGCTGGAGGCTCCCAAACCTAGGCGAGCTCCGGCCACCCCCTCTGCCTCCCAACCACAGCCAGCTAAGAAAGAGGAAGGATGCTCTGGGGTCAGATCTGTGACTGGACCCAGAAAATCTCCGGAGAGGGGCCGAGCAAATTGGGTCAGACTTCTGTGCCGGGATAGGAGATTCCTTGGAGTGACCGGGTATGTGTCAGCGACTAAGACCGGGTATGTGTCAGCGACTAAATGATTCCCTTGTCTTCCCCCAGCTCCTCAGCCTCCGCCCTCCCCTTCGGGAGCTCCAGCTGCCAAGGAGTGCAACTCTGCCCTCTGGCTGCCGCTGCGGCACGTGTGCTTACTTGTAATGAGTGTTGTTTATGGAGCCCTTACAATGTGCCCGGCAGTGTGCTAACCGCTTTACAGATGTAACCGACTCACCAGCTTGGAACAGAAAATGAGGTCACCTTCTCTCAAATGTGAGCCTTAAATGCCTTTACATCCGTGCTATGTTTGTGTAAAAGCTACAAGACCCCAGGAAGTCTTCCCTCCCAAGCGTCGTTGCACACCAGTACTGCCTTAAAGCATTAAACCCAAAACCTTGCCTAGTCTGCCAAGGAACCTCCTTCTTTCTGGCTGTGTTTGCCACCGCCAGCAGTCACTGTTAAGATTCCACAAAGTCTCCGCCAGAGACAGCTGCTCAGAGAAGTTGATGATCTGGCATCTGAGCTGACCCCTGCCCACTCCAGGAGTCTGACCCCTTCAAGCAAGCATTTCCAGAAACGGGAACAAGTCCAAAGGCACTGTGGATGTCAGAACATGCACCGGCCCTGTTCCACCGGCCTCTGTCCATGTCACCTCAACGCAGGACCCTCAGACATCAAACACCAAGAGCAAGGGCACAGCTCTGCTCTCCCTACGCAGTGCTCAGAGTTCACACACGAAGTTATTTTTCCTGACTCGGCTACCCAGTGTATCTCCTTATTGAGCTATGGATTTCATTCCTGACATGGTGAAGAAGGGACCGCCTCTGCATATGTAACATCCCTCCCATTTCCTGTCTCAATATGATTGGCATGTTTTTCAGGGAATCATCCACCTTATTATTTGTGGATTATCTTTTTAATCTTTCACACCCTTTTGCATTATTAGCTCGTTTTACAAATGAGGAAAGGGAGGCTAATGTTAAGGGAATTGCTCAAGGTCACACAGCTGAAAACTGGCAGAACTGGGATTTGAACACACACCCCAATTAAGAGACAGAACTGTTCCACCTCCCTAAAATGTTCTTGGTTGGTACACCCATCTAAGTCAAAGTCAAGGAAAGAGGTTCCTTAAGTAGGCAAATGTGTTTCTTTGTGGAGCTCACGGACCTAGGGAAAATCGTGTGGAGGCAGCCAAGCTGAAAGCCCTTATCTGAACTCCACTGGAGGAGACAAACGCTCGGGTAGTTTGTGAGTAGCCAGGACATGGCGTGCCACATGTGGGGTGTGGCAGTTTAGCACACGTGTTGGCGTTGGACTGTGGCCTGGACTGGCACTCCTACTAGGCCAACAGCCTGGGTTAAGAAGACCCAGGAGAGTAAATATGAGAGAATCTAAAGGCATGTGTGCCAGCTCTGAGCTTCTGTCCATTCCTAGGCTGGTTTTTGGCCTCAAGCTCAGCACCAGCCTCCCTGGCCATTATCACCTCTGCACTGGGTCTGAGGCTCTTTGGACAGAAGCCCATGAGAAGAAGGGCTTTATCAGGTCTCACTTCAAAGCCATTTGGATATATGAACTTGACTTTTCCAGTACCATCACCGATCACCCTCTTCTATCCCAATAAAGGCCTACCACGGCGAAACACAATCTGCTCCAAACAAGAAGTTCAGATGGAAAATATTTGAACAGAAGTTAGATTTGAGTCCCAGGCAAATGCCAAGTAGCTGATGGAGAAATCAGAAGGCGGGAGTCTATGGGTACAGAGAAGAGAAGGAGCAGGTGGCTCTGAGAGAGACCCATATTCTGGGGGCAAGGGTAAAGGAATGTTAACAGGAAGTTAAGTGGTAAACCACCAAGCCAAAGCACATACAGAATCCAAAGCTGCCCATATGGCTTAGCCATAAGGAATGTGGCCAAGAAAGACCACAGCAGGGAGGAGAAGAGAAGTGGAAGATTCACAGCACCTTGTTCAGCAGCCAATCATGGCGAAGGTGAGCCAGCGAGGCATCCTAGCTCTACCTCCTGGGTAACTCAGATGGGATGTTTCTGCCCCTTAGACCCGGGTGTAAGAGGCTGGAATCCTATCCCCAGCCCCTGCCCTTACCTAGACTTTTCTATGAATTCCTGAGGGCTTATATTACAGCTGCCTCCCCTGCCACTCAAGCTTCTACTTTCCAGTATGCTGTGTCTGCTGTGCACCATAGTGACCCGGAGAGCCAACACAAAGACCCACCCCCAATTTCTACACATTGCTGCCCTGCCCCCTTCCAAACAGACTTTAAAGGATTTGGTTTTGAGGGGAGATGGAGGAGAGGATTCATCATGATGATGTAAAGCAATTGTTATAGACGTCGGTGTTTTATTCTTATTACATCTGCTTGCTTTGGCTTTTTCATGGAGGGGACACTTTGCTACTACAGGTCCCTCAATATATGGTATCTCTTTCATGACAGTGTGTGGATGGATTTTTTTAAATATAAGCATCAGATAATAACTATAAATATGGCTAACATTTATTGAGAATGTACCATGTATTAGGCATTATTATGTATATATATATATATATATATATAACCAAATTTATGTTTTATAATATACATATCACCAAATACATATATTGCCAAATAATTATTTCCTTATTAAAAACATCAAGGTTTTATCAATATTCTCTCATTTATGATACTTCTTTCTTCTTTTAATGAGTAGTTATTTTAAGAAATTCTAACCCACGGGGTCCTGGATGGGTCAGTTAAGCATCAGACTCTTAATTTCGCTCAGGTTATGATCTCACGGTTCATGAGTTCGAGCCCCAGCTCAGGTTCTGCACTGACAGTGTGGAGCCTGCTTGGGATTCTTTCTCCCTCTCTCCGCCCCTCCCCTGCTTATGCGCTCCTGTCTCTCTCCTCCCTCGCCTCCTTCTCTCTGTCTCAAAAGTAAAGAAACTTAAAGAAAAAAAAGAAATTCTAACCCATGCTTTCATACCCAGGCTTTTTCATTTGGGTGATAGAAAAAATTAAAAATCTCAGTTAAAAATTCCAACTGACCCTCAGTCTACATTCTATCTCCCTATGATCAGACCTTACTGCCATTTTCAATTGTCCTTGAGGCCATTTGTCATCATTGTAACTGTTGCAATTAGTTATCCATGCACTTACTTGTTTAATGTCCATCTGCCCTACTAGGTGCTTGATGAGGACAGAAACCACATCTACTTGGCTGACCTCTGTCCTCAGAACCAACACAAAGCCTGCCTGGGGTGAAGATGAACTTGTATCTAGTCTGTCTGTCCCACCCATCTTGAAAATGAGTCCATCCCTTCCAGAAAGCAGTCTCACAAAATAGAGACACCACTGGATATCTAAGCAGAGAGGCCTCATGACCAAATTGGGAGGGATGGGGGTGAGGATAGGATCCCTACACAGTGATTTAGAATAGTCTCTGAGGTCCTTTCCACTCCCCAAATCCTGGGATTTGTCACGTGGCCAGAGCTAGGACTCAAGGCAGAAAGAGTGGAACCCCGTATCTGAACAGAAAGGATTTAGATGACTGAAGAGTTCTTAGAAGATATTTTCTTTCTTACCGGAAAAAAAGGTTTTTTTAAAAAGGTAATTTTTTTGAAATTCATTCTCTGGTTGCACAGATAAATGAGATTCAAGGGAGTAACAAAAAAAATAGAACCTAAGCTTAAGTGCAAAAAAAAAAGTATTACCAAAATTTGCAAAGTTTAAATAAAAGATGCATTTTTTAGTAGTTAGTCTCAAAAGACTAGGCCACTAATTGTCCATGGCGCATGCCTCTTTACATTCCGAACTGAGAAACACTAAAAGAGCTGTGAATTTCCCCCTCTTTTTGGAGTCAGGAATAAGTAAGATTTCTTGTTAGAATATAAAACAGTGAAACATAGTTCACATATGTTACATAAAATTATTTTTTTTAAAAGACTTCTCTGGAAAGAGACAGAAGTGTGTACAATGGAAAGTTGAAAATTCTCCAATTTCAAGATGAATCAGCAAATAACTTCTCCATGACAGCGACCTGGGAACCCTGCTGAACAGACAGACCTACTTTTAATGGGAAATCAGCTCTATTTCCTGGCTTGCAGGAAAAATTATCATTTGAAGACCTTTTCTAGGTGATATGTCTATGTCGCTGCCTGTTGAAATTTATTAGGAACAGAACATGAGACCCCAGGACAATATTTACCCACAGGAAAGGATTTGTGTCCAATGGAATGTGATTGCATCAGGCCTCCTCATCCCACCCAACCTTTCAGTCCTGGATTTCCCACAGGGTGCAAGATGTTTGGTGTGGCTGCCTGCTGTTAATTAGAAATGTTCTTTTTTAATTTTATTTTTAAGTAGTCTCTACACTCAACCTGGGTCTCAAACTTGCAATGTCGAGATCAAGAGTCACACACTCTACCGACTAAGTCAGCCGGGCACCATATTTCTAGGAAAATCAACACCTGGCTTCATGCTTACACATCACCAACCACCCCACCTCCAAAATATTAATTTCCCTTGCTCCAAAGGAAAATGCTTTTGCCAAGCATTCCTATTCCTTAGCAACTTGTTCATTCAAAGAAGGGAGTTGGGGAAGGCAAAGAGGAAATAAAAGGAGAGAAGACGTGGTAAGTTCTCTCCTTCTTGCTCTCCAGGGAAAAGGATGTGCTACACAGAACTGTCTCAGACTCCTGAGATGCATATAGGGTCATCCAAATGATTTTGGTATTTCCTGGTGCTTTCTTTGGGGCCCTCTTATTTCTGATATGACACTGCCCAATATGTAAATTACCTGTGTGTTTTTACCTGATGGAATGGATGCTCTCTAGTAGCAGCGGAATTGGGCATAGAGCATGAGAATCTAAGGGTTTGAGATCCTGAGGCAATGGCACCAATCTTTGTTTAGTAATGTCCTTATCTTCCTCCTAACCCTAAGTCCATGTAGTTGTCACGAATTTTTACTCAGCTCAAAATTAATTTTTCTACAAAAGTGACATAAATGATGGGCAATACCTCATTGTCTGCAGTGAAAACAGGACCACATGGAGTTGAAAAGATACCTTCGTCTTCCTCCCACAAGCCCAGAGCTAAACAGCCCAGACATACTTTTACATGCATTAGTCGCCTTTCATCTGTCTGTCCAGCAATGCTCTCTCTTTCTGGGAAGAGCAATGAGATCTCTCCCCAGAGAGAGGTCTCTGGGGAACTGCCTCTAACCAGGTAGATCTCATTGGGGCAGAAAGGCTGGATCCACCTGGGAGTCTGCTAAGGTGCTGATACCCTGAGAAGTTGTCATATTTCTCTAGCAAGATTTCCAGTGAAGCTTAACTCAAATATCCTTTTAGCAAATATACTGCCAACAGTGCTTATGCCTGCGTAGATGCAGAAAGTCACCCTGGGATGGATTATCCTTGATGTTTCCCTGTAGCAGCTGAATCGTCTCAGTTAAGCAGACTTGGCTGCTCTCCAGGGAAAAGGGTGTGTTACACAGAACTGTCTCAAAACTATTGAGATGCATGTAGGATTCGGCAGGCTTAAAGCCTCTCCTATGGACTGCGATGGTCCTAACAGACATTCACTGAGACATCAGGGGTCCCAAGGCAGAACCCCTTGTGAAGGGAGTCTGGATCAGTAAACAGAGCTACTATTTTGTGGGAAAAACTAATTCCAGAAGTATAGCTGGGGTCACAATCTTACTGGCTCATCCAGACAAGCCACCTTGGTGTGGATGCTGTGTTTGTGAAGCAATAGCTGATCCTTTACATAGAGCCAAAGAGAGCCTAAACCTTGAACCCCAAGGGTGAGCTGTATCCAGAGCCAGGGCAGGACTCACGAGCATCCCATCCCCACAGTGGACTCCTGCTAACATGGCCAGATGGAGAAGGTTGTCAAACAATTAACTGGAAACAAATAAAAATGTAGGGGGCAGGTATCTATCTAAATCAGAAAAATGAGTTGTACTACTGACATTTTCCATCCTCACCTCTATACCTAAATAGTCACTCAAAAGTTCTTTTTTTAAAAAAATTCACTTTTCTGTCAATGGTGCACGAATTGGAAAAGAGAGGGTGACTTTGCATGAATGGTTTATAAGTCAGGAGGCACTTGCTGCAGACCACTGAATGCACATGACGAGACAGTGTTTATACTTTCCCCACTCCCCATCACATGATCAAATATTTCACTATGTGTGTCTATTACTTCAGGGTTAAGGCCGAGTCAGCTTCATTTCGGTTTCAATGGAGACATATTTTATAAATGAAAACTTGAAACCTAAAAGGACAAACCTCCTGAAATCAAAACTCAACAAGGTCGTGATACTTTGTGGCACTGGTGTTCTAGCAGAGTGCTTAATGAGCTGGAATCCTCCAACTAAACTGTCTTGGTTCAAATCCCAGCTTGACCACTTATTGGCTGGGTGACTTTGGAAAGGTTACTTAAGCTTTCTGTGCCTCTCTTCATATAGAGACACTAATAGTACCTATTACACAGGCTGGTAGCAAAGATTAAGTGGGTGAATATACAGTTTGCAGAACTGTGCCTGACATACAGCAAGCACTCAGTAAAGGTTGTCAATATTACTACCAAACATAGTTGCCTACGCAAGATGAATAACCCATTGAAACTGTGGCATCCGTGGTGCAGATCCAACAAAGAACAGAGGCCAACCAGTCATCCATCACCAACCCAAAAGGTGCCTTCAGTTTCTGATCCCAGTAATTGAGGACATATGTTACTCTGCAGACAGTCCTGATGGGAAATGGTTGATGGCTCTTCTCTGAAGCTCGGGAAATGAGAAGGAAGAGGAGATGGGAAAGGGAAGGAGGCTGAACATTTTCATTTTCTTATGTGAACAACTCTATCTGACAAAGGGTAAGAAGGAAATGGCAATAGAATATAAAACTGCTTTGTGGAAGGTTCACATTTTCTTGTACTTTTAACTCCACTGTGGCTGATTAGTTCATGGGAAAAAATGACAAAAAGGAATAAAAACCTGACTATGAATCCAGTATCAACAATTTGCAGCCATAGTAACCTAGAAAGTGCAACTCATGAATTGAAACAAGAAGAAAAAAGTGTGTGTGTGTGTGTGTGTGTGTGTGTGTGTGTGTGTGTGTGTGTTCGTTCTCAGGAAGATGTCAGGAAATGGATACTGAGTGGAGAATGTAGTTAACCCCTGGTGGCTCCCAGCAGGGCAGTTCTGGATAGTCCACATGCACACCCTGTCTAGCATGTGCATCAAGGTTGTCAAAGAAGTCCTAATCTCTATTTGATAGAGTTTTCCAACTCAGCTATAAAGATTCACTCAAGGATAAAAATGACATAAAAATCTCCAACAAGAATTTCTTGATTTTATTTTTGGTTTAAATCAAATTTGGTTTGCATTAGTTCAGCCCAGCTTCATTGCAGAAAGACAATAGGGTGTGTGGCTTCTCCTATGTTTCCATAGCTAGCTCTGGAATGACTTGGAACTGCCTTATGAATACAATTCTGGACAAAATATAGCAGCCCAGAGCTCAGAACCACACCCCATCTTCTTTACCTTTGGAATATAAATCATTAGTTTCTTATTTGTGTCACCAGGTATCAGCAATATATGGTCCAGGACCCTGGAAGGAAGCCCAAGCAAGTGCCAGTGGGTTTGGGAAGTCCTGGGGTCATCACCCAGATGGGAGTGATGGGCTATTTAAGAACCATCTAATTATCAGATTTGGGGCTGGCAGCATCCTTAAGGGTTATCTAGTCCAATGAGCCATATGATGCTTGAATTTTCCTTTTCCTTCAACCTTTCTGCCAAAGAGGAGGTTCATCCTATGCTCAGACCCCACCTTTGGGAAGGAACTCCCCTCATCATGGGGCAATCCATGTAGTTTTGACTACAAAAGACTCTTAAATTGAGCAGAAATATTCCTCCCTATAAATTACCATTCACAGCCCATTAAAGTAAATCAAATATTAATATATGAGAGGATAGAGTGCTAATTCTCCTCAGAAGACTTATCCGGTGTAAACATAAAGAGCTGTTGATCATTCTACATTTGGCTCTTCTCCTCTCACACCCCCAGAGGACCTCTTAAAGTAGAGTCCCTTGAATGAGTACAACATTCAATGAACATTCTGTCCCAGAGAAGGGAAGTAACCTCATTATTAGCTCTATTATTCTGAGATTTTACTACTATCAATGTAGCCTTATATTTACATAGTTCTAACAGCTTAATGGTATTTTGAACTCATAATGAATTTACTTCCCACTAAAATTTGTGTGATAGACAAATTAATGATACTTCTGGTCTCCCTGGTCAATTCTGCTCAATTCCCCAGACACTTGAGAGGAGTACATGTCTCCACCCCTTGAAGTTAGCTGACTATGTGACCATCTCTGGTCAATGAAAAAAAAGCAGAGGTCTCATATGTCAATTCAAAGTTGAGACATTTAAGTACTCATTCTCAACTTTCCAGCCCACTTTTTCCCATCATAGCAATTGTCAACGCACAATTGTGTTGATTAGGAAGTGTCATGGACTGAATCAAGCTGGAATGCTCAGCCAACACACGGAGGACAGATGCCCTGGCACATTGCCTGGACATGCAGCATACTTTGACTAAAAAATAAACTTTTGTTGCGTTATGCACATGATTTGGGGTTTATTTGTTATTGCAATATAAACTAAACTTTCCTGACTCAATGTAGAAGTTATTTTTCATAAGTAAAATCAGATTTTCTACCTCACACATATCTCCACACTACCTTTTCATATTTTAATAATTGCTTTTGAGGTCTGATTAAGGAACTTATATTTGCTTTTTCTCATGAAAATTAGTTTTAATTCTCTTAGTCCAATGGCGAGTCCTATTCCAATTTTTAAAATGTTGGGGCGCCGGGGTGGCTCAGTTGGTGAAGCGTCCGACTTTGGCTCAGGTCATGATCTCATGGTTCGTGGGTTCGAACCCTGCGTCGGGCTCTGTGCCGACAGCTAGCTCAGAGCCTGGAGCCTGTTTCAGATTCTGCAGCTCCCTTTCTCTCTGACCCTCCCCTGCTCATGCTGTCTCTCTCTCTCTCTCTTTCTCTCTCTCTCTCTCTCAGGAATAAATAAAACATTTAAGAAAATTTTTTTTAATGTTGATTCCATCAGACAAAAGGTATTCACTCTTCCTACAACCTCCTTTACAGTTGAAACTGTTAAGAATATATTTAAGACTGGACAGAGGACATTTCTGATGACATGCTTTTCTTAGTTCTCCACCCTCTATTCTCACAATGATGTTCAAGCCTAATGAAGTCAGTTCTGGGCTTTCTTAACTCAGTATAGAGGTTTAAAAAAAAAGTCACTGGGGTCCAGTAACTGCTGGAGATCTTGTTTTTAGCTTGATGAAATCTCAGTTCTCATAATAAAAACAAGACATAACTACAGGGAAAATATATATGATTGCTTCACTTTTTTCAGCTATAAAATCATCCCATTTGGATTCTCACTATTCTCAAGGAGTAGACAACATAGAATTGTGGAAAATTCAGGCTGCAATCGGGTTGCTTACGTTGAGAGACAGTTCCAGCAACATCATTGTGGCCAACAATGCTGGTGGTGCACCCAAAGGCCATCTTCCAATTCCTTTCATGCTAATCAAGCCCTGACTTTGATCAAGAGTGCCTTTGATCAAGAGTACATAGACATTAGGAACTACAGGCCACTTCCCCCTACACCAGTTATGGGGATTATATTTCCCTTTGCCAGTCACTGCTTTGAGAATGGTCATGTGACACAATTCTGGCTACTGAGATGAAGGTAACATCTACAGAGAAATCTCTGGGAAATGTTCTCTCACTCTTAAAAAGAGGCACAGTGAAGGAGGGTTCTCTCTTCCAGCCTTCAATATGGATGTGTGAGAATATGACAGAGATGCCTCCACCATCTCTCACCACTGGAGGATAAGCTGAAGACTAAAAACTAGCGCAGTTAACCTGGCAGGTCAAAGATGGAAAGAACTAGGTACTTTATTACATAGCTGGCTGCTGAATTAACTGGTCTAGGAACTGCCTCACCACTAGACTTCTTATGGGAGATAATAAAACTCTTTATACTTAAGCCATGTTGAGTTGGATAGGTCTTTTGTTACTTGCCATCAAAAGAATCCTGACTGATATTATCATTAAGAAGTAATTCATTATAAACATCCTTATGCTGTTTTATAAAAAGTAGAGTCAATATAATAGAAGGAGGAAGGAGGAGGAGCCAGAGGAGGAGGAAGTGAAGGGGGAGGGGTAGCAATAGCAGCAGCAGCAGCAGCAGCAGCAGCAGCAGCAATAACAGCCTGGGTAGTAGTAGCAGTAAGGATAATACTGTCTTACAATTATGAGAACCTACTTTGTGTGAGGCATGATGAGACGCATTTAGGGAGCTTACTCTAAAATTCAAGACCATACTTGTACTCTTCCAATCTAAGACTATATTTCACCCATCCCGGGCCACCACATCATTCTGTTCTCTTCTATACCTGGACCCTGACATTCAGAGAAACCAAGACATTGGGTCACCAATAGTGCAACTAGCCACTCGTCTCAGTCCACTCACAGAGCAGGTACAAGGGTGCCCTTTCTACATTCCACTGGGGCTGTTGTTGCGTTACTGCTACACCAGTACCTGCTACTTAAGGTGCCGATGGAAGAAGAGGAGATACCACGGCAATACAGTGCTTCATGGTCCCAGGTGCTCACTGAGCTATTAGTCGGGAAGAGTCTCAGAGCAGGGCAACAAGGGACTCGGTCAGCGGATATGCCACTCTAAAACGGTCACTCCTGCCATGACAGCTTTTAGGGAGGCTATGGAAATGGAAAAGACACAAGAGTGAATTTGTTGAAAAGAACACAGGGGCGCCTGGGTGGCTTAGTCGGTTAAGCGTCCGACTTTCGCTTAGGTCATGATCTCGCGGTTCGTGGGTTCGGGCCCCGCGTCGGGCTCTGTGCTGACTGCCAGCTCAGAGCCTGGAGCCTGTTTCAGTCTGTGACTCCCTCTCTCTCGGACCCTCCCCTGCTCACGCTGTCTCTCTCTCTCCTAGAAATAAATAAAACATTAAAAAAAATTTAAAAAAAAAAAAAAAGAAAAAGAAAAGAACACAGTGGTTGAAAAGGTGAATTCAGAAGTTAGACAACGACAGCATCAGGTTTCACTATCAGCCCTGCCGCTTGCTGGCTCTGTCAGAAGGCTCGCATTTCCTCCCTAACGTATGCTTGGTGTCCTCATCTATAAAATAAATGTGCCTGACACCTAGTAAAGGTTCAATAAATTATGGTTATTATTATTCAATAGCCTGCCCACAAAACAAATGGACTAACATGCTGCCTTGGGCATGTTAAAAAAAAAAAATCTTCACTAGTTTACCTTTGTCTAAACACAAAGCAAAAGTAAAGGCTAAATTCCGATGATTGCGTCTAGCTATGCCTGAAGATAGATGAACTCTGAGTATACACTTCTTTGAGGGAATTTGAATTGGGTTTCTGTCACTTACAGCCAAGATACCTAACCAATGCAGCATCAGTTAGAATCAAGCTCAGGTCTTTCCTCTACAAGCTTTCTCAGCACTTCAATACACGACACAAGACAATTCATAATCTTTTCTAATTTCTGTATTGCATATTTCAATAATTTCTCATATTTCACTTGGTTTTGCTACTTAACCATTTTAGGTGCATGTCTTGTTTTCCCAGCATGTTTTTACATTTCTCAAGACAAAAGCAATGCGCTCCACTTATTTTCTGCTACAAAACCAGACACAGTTCTAGGCAGATACCAGATCCATTAAAAAAAAAGCACAATCAGCAAGGTGGTTTTCACTGGATCCTAAGTCAGGTTCCCTGATGAATTTAGGTATTTGTGAGCATGTCTACTAACCTGGCATGATGAATCTTCCAGGAAAGAACCATCGTAAAAGAGAACAGAGTCAGGCACACAAGCTCTGTCCAGCAAAAATGCTTCAGTCAACATAGAGACAAAGGAACGCTAGGCATTAAGCACTGGTAATATGCTGAGATCAGGCAGTGCTGTAAGGGGGCCACTTTAGGACACTGTGGACTTGGGCACAGTGCAGCCTTGGACCAGTGATGGGGAGTGGTCACATTAAAGGTGCTATAGACTAAATGTACCCCTTCCAATCCATATGTTGAAATCTAATCCCCAGTATGATGTTATGTAAAGGAGGTGGGGCGTTGGGTGAGGCCTCTCCTCACGAATGAGATTAGTGCCCTTATCAAGGAGACCTCAGAGAGCTTTCTTGTCCCACTGGCCATATAAGAACACAGCGAGAAGATGGCCATCCAGAGAGCAGGAAGCCGGCCCTCACCAAACACTGAATCTGCCGGTGCCTTGATCTTGGACTCCCCAGCCTCCAGAGCTTTGCAAAACAAGCGTTTGTTGTTTGTAGACCACCCCGTCTCTGGCATTCTGGTCTAGCAGCCAAAGGGCTGAAGACACAAGGTCAGCTTCAACACCGGTGGTGGCAGAGAACAGGATGAACAGCAGTGCTCATAACATGAGGCACAGCGAGCGTGGCGGTGGAGTGGAGGCTTATCAGCCCTGTGGGGATGGGACACAGCTGGGAGAGAAGCCCTGGTATCCGGTCAGTGATAAAAATCTGGTCTCTCAGTGGGAGCCTTCAAGATATTCTCTGAGGTTTCCCAGAAATGCTGGGGAGACTTTGCTGGAGTCTGAACAGTGTACAAGACACCGTGTCCTGTGGTACCCTACAGCGCCATTCTCTAGGGAAACATGAATTTCCCTACTTGCAAATTAAACTATCAAGGGCAAGACTCCAGTGCCATGGCCAGACCACATTTGGCTGTGGAGGAGGTGAAACAGACCTGCCCTCCTCTGGCTCCTCTGGCATGTCCTGCTCTCTGGTCAGCCTCTCACCCTGGCTGCTTTCCCTCTGAGTGGCCCTGGGTCGGCAGAAGTCCCACCACACTGGGATTCAACCTTCCCAGCTTCCCCTGCCCCTAGAAGGCACCGTAGTTATACAATACTTTCTGGCCCCAATTCTACTTAATTTTTAGAAAACTGGATTCCTGTTTGTATCTCTACAGTTTTTCTTAGATTTTTTTCCAGCAGTCTCTTAATTATCTTGCATTTCATTTCTCCTCTCCTCTAAGAATGGGTTTAACTCTCAAGGTCTGAAGTCATTTGATATAAAATGCAGTCTATGGAGTTCTAAGTTCTTTGGCCAACAAGCATCCATCAACAGGAGGTGACCCAGAAGTTGGTGATGGCACCAAAAGACAGAAGATTGGTTTGCTCAACCCCATATGTTTCATTCTGTGGTTTGTGAAGTACTGAACTAAGTGCAGAACCAATTCCCTTAGAGGAAGTGATGGGTTTGTGCAAGCAATGTTAACACTTTAGAGCTACTAGGGTATACATACTATTGACTAACTCTTTGTTTCAGAGCTTGGGAAAGTGCCTGCCCTCCAACTTCCTAAGGCTGTGCTGACGCCCACAGTCCCCCTCACTTCTTCAGTTAAGTGGGCTAGGTGGCCATCAGGACGTGTGCTGTGGATATACCCAATGCAGAAATGTTACGCACTGTCGTTGCAAATGAACTGCAGTAGCCCAAGGGGGTTTCCAGGCTCTCTGATGCTCCTTGATAGTTACTGGGCACCTGAACTGAGGCCAGCACTCCCTGGCTAGTGTGAGACTCTCAACTTATGCGCTTCCAAGTTGGTCCCTTAGAGTGAGAAGAGGGAAGCCATCACCACGTCCTATATTCTCTTCTAGGCAGACAGAGCTGCAGGGTACTATGGCGTAGGAAAACGCGGGTAAACAGGTTGCAAACTGCTGTTTACAGTTTTCTTTTCGCATTTCAGCAAGGAGGCCATCTGTGAGAACCGAATATCCTCAGTGTCAACACCCTCCAAGAAAAAATGCAGGCATGTGGGCATTTGGGACAATGCTTCCCAGTAACTCTGGTCCAATTTTAGCCGCAATGGACTCCGTGAATAAATGTCTTTTCCAAGGGTAACAAAAGCAAAAATAAACAACGGGGACTCCATCAAACTAAAACACTTTTGCACAGTGAAGGAAACCACCAGCAAAACAAAAAGGCAATTGACTGAATGGGAGAAGAAATTTGCAAATGGTCAAACCCATAAGGCATTAATAACCACAATATATAAGGAATCCACACAACTCAATATCCAAAAAAAAAAAAAAAAAAAAGCCAAACAATCCAATTTAATATGAGTAGAGACCTGAATAGGCATTTCTCCACAGAAGACATACAGATGATCATTAAACATATGAAAAGATAGTCAACATCACTCGTCATCAGGGAAATGCAAATCAAAACCACAATGAGGGGAGGGGCCAAGACGGTGGAACACCATAGAAGGGTTTTTTTGTTTTTGGTTTTGTTTTGTTTTTTTTTGCGTCTCATGTCTATGAAATACAGCCAGATCAACACTAAACCATCCTGCACACCTAGAAAACTGATTTGAGGATTAACACAACCACCTGCACAACCTGAACCACAAACTCAGCAGGTACCCAGCGAGGAGAGGCGAACTGGGGGAGAGAGAAGCGTGGAGGGCAGGGAGCTGTTTTTGCTCGCGGAGAGAGGACGGAGACGAGGGGAGAGTACGGGAAAAGCATTTCCCCCAAAAGCAGCTGGAGGGAAAGGGGAAAAGTGGAAACAGCCGCAAGGACTGAACTGGCAAAGGCGCACAGGCAAAGGCCCCAGCGGACCCCAGAGAACAACCACATTCGCGGGTGCTGAAACAAGGACGTTAAGGGTGAAGCCTGCTGCCGGGTGTGTGTTGTGACTTACCATCATCCTGAAGTGCTGTTACATCGCGAGAACTTTTCCTGGGGTGCCATTTCCTGGGGTGCCGGAGACTGGCACCCAGCCGCAGTCTCTGGGCATCCGCAGGGTCCCGCGAACCTTCCTCCGTGAGGCCCTCCCCCAGAAGGTCAAAGCGAGTCAAATATGCAGTCGCTCAGAAGTGAGGGCTTGGAGGGGCGCCTGGGTGGCTAAGTCGGTTAAGCGTCCGACTTCCGCTTAGGTCATGATCTCGCGGTTCGTGGGTTCGAGCCCCGCGTCGGGGTCTGTGCTGACTGCCAGCTCAGAGCCTGGAGCCTGTTTCAGTCTGTGACTCCCTCTCTCTCGGACCCTCCCCTGCTCGCGCTGTCTCTCTCTCTCTCTCCTAGAAATACATAAAACATTAAAAAAAAAAAAAAAAAAGAAGTGAGGGCTTGGGAAACACAGCTGCATCTGAGATAAAACTCAGGAAGGAGATGCCACCTGGCAACCTGACGGCGTGGTGACTGACCGGCAGTGTAAAACCAAGGAGTGGATGGAACCTGGAGACAAGGACGCACGAGATTGCTGGTCCGGACAACAGATTTCCGATATTACCGATAGGTAGTTGAGTGACGCCATTTTCACCACGCCTCCCCGTGCGCATAAATACCTACAAGTGCCCCAACCCACCCCAGTAAGCTAAGCAGCGCCATCTGGTGGAGAACCGAGTCGTTACACTAGGCCCGCCCAACTCGGCCAACCTCCCTCTTCAGGAACATCACAAGCGTCTCCACCTGCTTAGTCTACAGACTTAGTTTACACCTGCTTAGTTTACAGTGCCTCATAGTTTGACTTCTAGGGGAAAACGATGTAATTTCAATCGTATATCAGTCTGTTCACTGATCCATCTGTTAAATTTTTTTCTTTTCCTTTTTCTTTTTCTTGAATACAGAGAGAGAAAATAAATTATTTTTATTTTCAATTTTTAGTAAAAATATTTTTCTTGAATTTTTTCCTACTATATTTTTTACTTTTTTGTAAATATTTCCAATTCTATTTTACTTCCATCATTTCATTTTATTCTACATCATTGTATTCATTTTTTCAAATTTTTAAATGTTTTCCTTTTTTTTTGTCCCTTTTACCTCGAATCTATCAAGCTCCTTTCAACAACCAGACCAAAACCCACCTAGGATCTAACATAAGTTATTTGATTTGAGTGTGTGTGTTGTTTTTCATTTTTTAATTTTCATTTTTTTAACTTATTAATTATTTTTCTTCCTTCCAAATGAAGAAATGAAGGAATTAACCCCCCAAAAAGGGTAGGAAGCACAGAGGACTCCCATTAGATTCAATAAAAACCGGCCACCAGCAAGGCATATCATAGTCAAGTTTGGAAAACACTCAGGCAAGGAAAAAATCATGAGAGCAGCAAGGGGAAAAATGTTCTTAACCTACAAGGAAAGACAAATCAGGTTTGCAGCAGACCTATCCGCAGAAACTTGCCAGGCCAGAAAGGAGTGGCAGGATATATTCAGTGTGCTGAATCTGAAAAATATGCAGCCAAGAATTCTTTATCCAGCAAGACTATCATTCAAAATAGAAGGAGAGATAAAAAGTTTCCCATACAAACAAAAATTAAAGGAGTTCATGACCACTAAACCAGCCCTGCAAGAAATTTTAAGGGGGACTCTCCTTGGGGAGAACAGATGGGAAAAAATTTTTTAAAAGACCAAAAGCAGCAAAGACTAGAAAGGACCAGAGAACACCACCAGAAACTTCAATTCTATAAGCAACATAGTGGCAATAAATTCATATCTTTCAGTACCCACTCTAAACATCAGTAGATTAAATGCTCCATCAGAAGACATCGGGTAACAGAATGGATAAAAAGACAAGATCCATTTATATGCTGTTTCCAAGAAACCAAATTTAGACCTAACGTCACCCTCAGATTGAAAGTAAGGGGATGGAGAACCATCTATCATGGTAATGGTTGACAAAAGAAAGTCAGAATGGCCATTCTTATACCAGACAATCTAGACTTAAGGGCATTATATCACAATTAAGGTATCTATCCACAAAAGAAGACCTAACAATTGTAAACATTTATGCTCCAAATGTGAAAGCACCTAAATATATAATCAATTAATCACAAACATAAAGAAACTCATTGATAATAATACCATAATAGTAGGGGACTTCAACACCTCACCTACAGCAATGGACAGATCATCTAAACAGAAAATCAATGAGGAAACAATGGCTTTGAATAACACACTGAGCCAGATGGACTTAACAGATATATTCAGAACATTTCATCCTAAAGTAGTGGAATACACATTCTTCTCCAGTGCACATGGAACGTTCTCCAGAATAGATCACATACTCAGACACAAATCAGCCCTCAACAAGTACAAAAAGTTCGAGATCATACTGTGCATGTTCTCAAACCACAACACTATGAAACTTGAAATCAACCACAAGAAAAAATTTGGAAAGATAACAAATATTTGGAAACTAAAGAACATCCTACTAAAGAAAGAATGGGCTAACCAAGAAGTTAAAGAGGAAATTAAAAAGTACATGGAAGCCAATGAAAATGACAACACCACAGCCCCAAACCTCTGGGATGCAGCAAAGGCGGTCACAAGAGGAAAGTATATAGCAATCCAGGCCTACCTAAGAAGGAAGAAAGGTCTCAGATACACCACCTAACCTTACACCTTAAAGAGCTGGAAAAAGAACAGCAAATAAAACCCAAAAGCAGCAGAAGACAGGAATAATAAAGATTAGAGCAGAAGTCAATTCTATTGATACCAAAAAACAAAAAACAAATCAATGAGACCAGAAGATGGTTCTTTGAAAGAATTAACAAAATTGATAAACCCCTAGCCAGTTTGATCAAAAAGAAAAAGGAAAGGACCCAAATAAATAAAATCAAGAATGAAAGAGAAGAGATCACAACCAACACTGTAGAAATAAAAAAAATTAATAAGAGAATATTATGAACAATTATATGCCAATAAAATGGGGCAATCTGGAAGAAATGGACAAATTCCTAGAAATATATAAACTACAAAAACTGAAACAGAAGAATTAGAAAATTTGAACAGACCCATAACCAGTAAAGAAATTGAATTAGTAATCAAAAGTCTCCCAAAAAAACAGGAGTCTAGCCTCAGATGGCTCTTCAGGAGAATTCTACCAAATGTTTAAAGAAGAGTTAACATCTATTCTCTTGAAGCTGTTCCAAAAAGTAGAAATGGAAGGAAAACTTCCCAATTCTTTTTATGAAGCCAGTATTACTTTAATTCCAAAACCAGACAAAGACCCCACTAAAAAGGAGAACTATAGACAAATTTCCCTGATGAACATGGATGCAAAAATCCTCAAGATATTAGCAAACTGGATCCAACAATACATTAAAAATAGTATTCACCACAACCAAATGGAATTTATACCTAGGATGCAGGGCTGGTTCAATATCCACAAAACAATCAATGTAATCCATCACATCAATAAAAGAAAGGACAAGAACCATATGATCCTCTCAATCGATGCAGAGAAAGCATTTGACAAAATACAGCATCCTTTCTTGATAAAAACCCTCAAGAAAGTAGGGATAGAAGTATTATACCTCGAAATCATAAAAGCCATATATTAAAGACCCAATGCTAGTATCACCCTCAATGGGGAAGAAACTGAGAGCTTTCCCCCTAAGGTCAGTCACAAGACAGGAATGTCCACTCTTATAACCGTTATTCAACATAGTATTGGAAGTCTTAGCTTCAGCAATCAGACAACACAAGGAAATAAAAGACATCCAAATCGACCAGGAGGAGGTCAAACTTTCACTCTTCACAAATGACATGATACTGTATATGGAAAACCCAAAAGATTCCACCAAAAGAATGCTAGAACTGATCCATGAATTTAGCAAAGTTGCAGGATAAAAAATTCAATGCACAGAAATCATTTGCATCCCTATACACCAATAATGAAGCAACAGAAAGAGAAATCAAGGAATTGATCCCATTTACAATTGCACCAAAAACAAAAAAAAACAAAGAAAAAAAACTAAACAAAAAGATGAAAAATCTATACACTGAAAACTATAGAAAGCTTATGAAAGAAATTGAAGAAGACACAAAAAACGGAAAAACATTCCATGCTCCTGGATAGGAAGAACAAATGTTGTTAAAATGTCAGTACTACCCAAAGCAATCTACATATTCAATACAATCCGTATCAAAATAACACCAGAATTCTTCACAGAGCTAGAACAAACAATCCTAAAATTGTCATGGAACCAGCAAAGACCCTAAGTAGCCAAAAATGTTGAAAAAGAACACCAAAGCTGGAGGCATCACAAACCCGGACTTCAAGCTGTATTACAAAGCTATAATCATCAAGACAGTATGGTGTTGTCACAAAAACAGACACTCAGATCAATAGAATCAAATAGAGAATACAGAAATGGACCCACAAATGTATGGCCAACTGATCTTTGACACAGCAGGAAAGACTATCCAATGGAATAAAGACAGTCTCTTCAGCAAGTAGTGCTGGGAAAACTGGACAACAACATGCAGAAAAATGAACCTGGACCAATTTCTTACCTCATACACAAAAATAAACTCAAAATGGATGAAAGACCTAAATGTAAGACAGGAAGCCATCAAAACCCTTGAGTAGAAAGCAGGCAAAAACATCTTTGACCTTGGCCACAGCAACTTCTTACTCAACACATCTCCAGAGGCAAGGGAAACAAAAGCAAAAATGACCTATTGGGACCTCATTAAAATAAAAAGCTTCTGCACAGCAAAGGCAACAATCAGCAAAACTAAAAGGCAACTGACAGAATGGGAAAAGATATTTGCATATGACATATCAGATAAAGGGTTAGTATCCAAAAATCTATAAAGAACTTATCAAACTCAACACCTCCAAAACAAATAATCCAGTGAAGAAATGGGCAAAAGACACTTCTCCAAAGAAGAATGGACACTTCTCCAAAGAAGATATCCAGATGGCCAACAGACACATGAAAAAATGCTCAACATCACTCATCATCAGGGAAATACAAATCAAAACCCATTGAGACACCACCTCACACCTGTCAGAATGGCTAATATTAACAATTCAGGCAACAACAGACGGTGGCAATTATCTGCAGAAAGAGGATCTCTTTTGCACTGCTGGTGGGGATGCAAACTGGTGCAGCCACTCTAGAAAACAGTGTGGAGTTTCCTCAAAAAATTAAAAATAGAACTACCCTATGACCCAGCAATAGCACTACTAGGTATGATGCTGCTTCAAAGAAGCACATGCACCCGAATGTTTATAGCAATACTATCAACAATAGCCAAAGTATGGAAAGAGCCCAAATGTCCATTGATGGATGAATGGATAATGAAGATGTGGTGTAGATATATACTATGGAGTATTACCATTGTATTACCAGCAATCAAAAACAATGAAATCTTGCCATTTGCAACTATGTGGATGGCAATAGAGGGTATTATGCTAAGTGAAATTAGTCAGTCAGAGAAAGACAAATATCATATGACTTCACTCATATGAAGACTTTAAGCAGATGAACATAAGGGAAGGGAAGCAAAAATAGTATAAAAACAGGGAGGGGGACAAAACATAAGAGACTCTTAAACATGGAGAACAAACAGAGGGTTGCTGGAGGGGTTGTGGGAGTGGAGTGGGCTAAATGGGTAAGGGACATTAAAGAATCTACACCTGAAATCATTGTTGCACTATATGCCAACTAACTTGGATGGCAATTTTAAAAAAATCAATCAATAAAAAATAAAATAAAATAAAAACCACAATGAGTTTTCACCTGATACTTGTTAGAATGGCTAGAATAAAAAAGACAAGAAATAACAAGTGTTGGAGAGGATACAGAGAAAAGGGAACCCTCGTGCATGTTAGTGGGAATGCAAAATGGCACCACTATGGAAAACATTATGGAGTTTTCTCAAGAAATTAAAAATAGAACTACCATATGATCTGGCAATTCCACTTTTGAGTGTTTATCCTCAGAAAATGAAAATGGTAATTCAAAAAGATAAATGCACCTCCATGCTCATTGTGGCTTTATATACAAGACCAAGATACAGAAGCAGCCCAAGCATCCATCAATAGATACGTGGATAAAAAGATGTGGTGTGATACACAAAAATAAACTCAAAGTGGATAAAGGACCTGAACGTGAGACAGGAAACCATCAAAACCCTAGAGGAGAAAGCAGGAAACAACCTCCCTGACCTCTACCGCAGCTATTTCTTACTTGACACATCCCCAAAAGCAAGGAAATCAAGAGCAAAAATAAACTATTGGGACCTCATCAAGATTAAAAGTTTCTGCATGGCAAAGGAAACAATCCATAAAACTAATAGGCAATGGATGGAATGGGAAAAGATAGTTGCAAATGACATATCACATAAAGGGTTAATATCCAAAATCTATAAGGAACTCACCAAACTCCACACCCGAAAATTTAAAAAAAAAAAACAATACAGTGAAGAAATGGGCAGAAGATATGAACAGACACTTCTCCAAAGAGGACATCCAGATGGCCAACAGACACATGAAAAGATGCTCAGCATCCCTCCTCATCAGTGATATACAAATCAAAACCACAGTGAGATACCACCTCACGCCGGTCAGAGTGGCTAAAATGAGCAAATCAGAGGACTCTAGATGTTGGAGAGGATGTGGAGAAATGGGCACCCTCCTCTACTGTTGGTGGGAATGTAAACTGGTGCAGCCCCTCTGGAAAACAGAGATTCAAAAAATTAACAATAGAACTCCCCTATGACCCAGCAATAGCACTGCTAGGAATTTACCCAAGGGATATAGGAGTGTTGATGCATAGGAGCACATGTACCCCTATGTTCATAGCAGCACTCTCAACAATAGCCAACACATGGAAAGAGTCTAAGTGTCCATCAGCAGACGAATGGATCAAGAAGATGTGGTTTATCTATACCATGGAATACTGCATAGCAATGAGAAAGAATGAAATCTGGCCACGTGTAGCAACATGGATGGACCTTGAGGGTGTTATGCTGAGGGAAATAAGTCAGGCAGAGAAGGCCAGCTACCATATGTTTGCACATATAGGAGGATTAGGAGGAACTTAACGGAGGATCGTGTGGGAGAAGAGGGGGGAAATAGTGAGGGAGAGGGAGAGAGGCAAACCTCGAGACACTCTTGAATGCTGAGAACAAACTGAGGACTGATTGGTGTGGGGTGGAGGGGGGGTGATGGGCATGGAGGAGGGCACTTGTGGGGATGAACACTGGGTGTTGTATGGAAACCAACTTAACAAAAACTATTTAAAAAAAGAAACTAAAAAAAATAAAAATTCTTGAAAAAAAGATGTGGTGTGTATATATATACATACACATACATATATACACACATACACATACACACACACAATGGAATACCACTCTGCTGTAAAACAAATCTTGCCATTTGCAGCAACATGGATGGACCTAGAGAGTATTATGCTAAGTGAAATAAGTTGAACAGAGAAAGACAAATACAGTATGATTTCACTTTTATGTAGTATCTAAAAAAAACAAAACAAGTGAACAAACAAATAAACAAAAAGCCAGAAACAGGTGTATAGATACAGAGAGCCATCCAGTGGTTGCTCAATGGGAGGGAAGGTTGGGAGATGGGGGAAGTGGGCAAGGGGATTAAAAGGTATAAACTGCCCAGGTATAAAATGAATAAGACAGGGATATAAAGTACAGAATCAGGAATATAGCTAATAATAGGTAACAACTTTGTATGGTGACAGATGGTAGCTAGATTTATTATGGTGATCACTTCATAATGTCTATAAATGTTGAATCACCTGAAACTAATACACTACTGTATGCCAAGTACACTTCAATTTACAAAACATACATAAGGGGCGCCTGGGTGGCTTAGTCGGTTAAGCGTCCGACTTTCGCTTAGGTCATGATCTCACGGTTCGTGGGTTTGAGCCCCGCGTCGGGCTCTGTGCTGACTGCCAGCTCAGAGCCTGGAGCCTGTTTCAGTCTGTGACTCCCTCTCTCTCGGACCCTCCCCTGCTCACGCTGTCTCTCTGTCTCCTAGAAATAAATTTTAAAAAAATTTTTTTAAAAACATACATAAATACCAAAATAAATAAACATACTTTTCTAGTTGGTCATAAAATCCCAGCTTGGAAACAGTCAGGTTTGTTTTCTAAGAAATGGCATTCTAGTGCCAGAAGTTATCACCTCAGTCATTTTATTCTGAGGGAAATAGGAGTAAGAAAAAGAAAAATGAACATGTATCATGTGGTAAATGTGAATGAAAAAATTAATCCCTGGTGGCAGCTAAGTACTCTGTCTCAAAAAGGGACACAATTTAATTTTTATTTCAGGTTTAATTAAAATCAGAATGAGCATGTTTTTTTTTTAATAGAGATGAATTTTAAAGTGGTTCTTTTTTTAAAAAAAATTAATGTTTATTTGTTTTTTCGATGCAGAATATGAGTGGGGAAGGGGCAGAGAAAGAGGGAGACACAGAATCTGAAGCAGGCTCCCAGCTCTGAGCTGTCAGCACAGAGCCTGATATGGGGCTCAAACTCATAAACTGCGAGATCATGACCCGAGTGAAGTCAGACGCTTAACCAACTGAGCCACCCAGTCACCTCTAAAGTGATTCTCTCTTGATGCCCTCCCCACCCTACCTCTACATGATGTCCCAGAGGGAATCACACCTCCGTGCGTAATCCTGGGCCCTAAGCATAGATATTTGTTTCTCCATCTACCAGCTTTAAATGGTACCAATTTATGCTTAAAATGACAGTTTAGTTTTTTTTTACATTGCCCTTCACCTTTTCTCCCTCTTAACCTCCTGATCTTTTATATTACTACTTTCAAGTCTTCCCCTGGTTACCTTTGTGTCTGTAAATAACACATTTACATCACTATTTCATCCTCCATCAACCTTGGTCCACACCTCAATTCTTTTTTGTGTGGAATAAACTACAGCTATAGACACAGTCTTTGCATTACCAAAGCTGGTAACATTTACATATGCTCTAGTGCTAAGCATGTGTGTGCTCTGTCTCCTGACTAGTATAAAAGGTAAACATGAATACACAGAATTTCTATTGTTGAGTGAGTAAATATGACTTAACTGCTGAACCAAACAGAGTACTAGGATTGCATTTTCTTCCCAAAAGATCTTTGGAGCTGTGTAGGGGGAAATATTTTTAGCATCAAGGTCAAAAGGATTCTCTTTTCTTGTACATTATCAGTTGCCTAAAATCACCTCTTAATTATTTTCATCATGTTTGGGCAAAACTATCTTATCTCAATTTTTGTTTTTCCTGGAATTTCAAATGGCTGTTGCCTCATTTCTTATGGACAAAAGAATAACGTGCCCTTAAGATTTCCTAAGCTTTTTCATCCCTCAGTCATGCTGTTGATTAAGCTTGGCTGCCTCTTCAAGCAGTGTGTAGTCTGGTTTCATGACTGACATCTGAGACTTCCCTTTCACTGCACTCTTGGGTTGGAGCCTCTGTTTCCCGAACCCCATGTTTACTCTTTCTTGGTTTTCTCTCTTATTTTTTTTCTAACATACTTCCTTAAATAACTTCAAGGAAGGATGCCCTTGTCTGGAAAGATCTTTATTTTGACCTCACACTTACTGGGTCATTGGTCTGGATTCAAGATTCAAACTCCTCAGCCTCAAAATAACTTTCATAGGTAGAGTTAGGAGTACACTTTCACAAACATGCTTCCCCAAAGTTTCACCAGAAATGAAAAAGGGCGACTTCAAAAACGACCTCTTTGTGACTCTGACTTCTGCCTCGACCCTCCATGGAGGCAGATTGTTCAAAGATCACAGATAATTGCCTCATCCAAGAAGCTCATTTCCAACTGGGGCCAACGGTGGACCATCCATGAAACTGCTCCACTGACTGGTAACGCACAAGGACTTCCCAACATGCAGGGGTTGCAAGCACTCGGGAATTGAGCATTGTGACTGGGACGGGAAGGAAGAGGAAAAGCCAGAGGACAAACACCAAGTGGGGACCAGAAGATGAGCAGTGGCGCTAGGAATGTGAGAGGGGAGAGGGAGGAGG
Organism: Hyaena hyaena; assembly: GCF_003009895.1. Lineage (NCBI taxonomy): Eukaryota > Metazoa > Chordata > Mammalia > Carnivora > Hyaenidae > Hyaena > Hyaena hyaena. Next base: position 592,145 of record NW_024081363.1, read on the forward strand.
TGAAGGGAAGGAGACAGGAAATATGTGGAAAGAATGTTTTCTTTCCCTATTCTTTCCCTTCTCCGTATCCTCCAGACATTTAATAATTTTATTACTCCTTTTGGTTCATCTATTGGTTACCTTTGTAACATTAAGTAACACATTTATATCACTCTTCAGAAAGGATTATATCTATATTAAAAAATGAAAAGCAGGGGGTTGATTGGGCTATTATTTTTATATCATTTTACTGAAATATTACTGATATATAAAAAGCTGGACATATTTAATGTGCACAGCGCAACACATTACATGACAAGTATACACTCCTGAGACCAAGAGCACCATCAAGGCCATGTGCTGATTTTCAGAGCGCACGTGTGTAAGCCTGCCTGCGGACGGGGTGGGGGCAGCAAAGGGAACTGAGGTCTTAAAGCACTCATTTTCTTCTTCACGCTCCATGGGGAGGCCATGGACAGAGAGGTTTATGAGCCTGGATGACAAACATGCCAGATACCAGCACCTTCTACCCAACCAGACCTGGGAGCACAAGACGCCGCCGTGCAAGATCCAAAGGAAACTGCTGCCATATTAGCACCACCAGGGGTCTAGCCTTGCAAGCACCAGGAAATGGCACTTGGGGAAGCACCTACGGAGGGATTCTCACAGGGGCCAGGGCCTTCACAAAATAATGCATTTGGTAGCAAATACCTTCAAGGGCCTGGAATGGATGACCATCAGAACTAGGTGTAAGCAGGGGCGCCTGGGTGGTGGTTAAGCATCTGACTTCTGCTCAGGTCATGATCTCACGATTCATGGGTTCAAGCCCCATGTCAGGCTCTGTGCTGACAGCTCAGAACCTGGACCCTGCTTCAGCTTCTGTTTCCCTCTCTCTCTCTCTCTCTCTCCCTGCCCCTCCCCAACTTGCACTGTGTGTGTGTCTCTCTCAAAAATAAACAAACATTTAAAAAAAGAACTAGGTGTTATATGGAAACCAACTTGACAATAAACTATTAAAAAAAAAAAAAAGAACTAGGTGTAATCACAGTTTTTACTTTCAGATGCCCAGAAATACCTGGGAGAGGCAGAAGGTCCCGCTTCACACACATGGACCCTTGAAATATGAATCATGACTGTTAGCTCAGCTTTGAACCCGCAGCTTGGGAGACTTATGGATCTATGAGATCAGGTGAAGTAAACTATAGAGCTTGTGAGGCAGAGAGACATCATCCAGTAAAACACTTTGCAGATTTACGTGCTCATCGCATCCCCCTGTCCCTTCCAGTAAAAGAAAAAGAATATTGGACCTACAGCCATGTGATACTGAAGGAAGTGCATCAGTGGACAAGAGAGAAAGAGTAGTTTGAAGGTAGATCGCGATGAGAAACGTCAACCCCTTGAGAAGATTTGCTCCGGGGGTTTGTCTGAGAGACGCTTTCTTCTGAATTCAAGTCTCAGGTTCATGATATTTAAAAAGGGCAAACTGGCTAGAGGAAGAAACATAAAAGATGACAATTGGGGTGAATAAGGAAGGGCGGAACTCAGGAAGGGAACAAATGGAAGGAGACCAGATTAGGGCAAGGCGAAGAGAGAGGGAGGTGCAAAGAGAAAAGTTCTGCTGGGCGAGGAGGGAGGTGCCAAACGGGCTGATCAAGGCTGCACCTAGAGCCTGGGGAAGGGGAGACAGTCACAGGAGTGTAGACAGCAGGGGGCCAACCAGTGAAGGGACTTAACAATCCATCTGAGCAGAGGCCAGGAGAGGAAGGATGGCCCGAGTCCAGAGAAGCTCGCAGTCGTGACTCTGGAAAACTCTCTGCACAGCCCCTGGACTGTGCAACTGCTTCAAATCACCAAGGAGGTTAGCCAATTAAGAAGTCAGCAAAAAATATTAACGGTCGAGCCAGGTGTTGTTGCCGACTGTATCCAATCCGTGTTATAATGGTCACTTTTCAATGCCCCACCCCGCCACCCCTGGAGTCCATCACGACAGTGACAATTCTGTCTGTTAAGTCGTTCTGTTTTCCTTCCCCTATACGGGCCTGTGGTTTCCTTTCCTTAACAACAGCCTCTGAGGAACTGGGGCCTCCCTGTGCCTCAGCTGATGGGCATTTGCTCGCGGTGACTTCAGCATGGGCAGAGTGTACCCAGATACTAGCATCTCTGCCTCTGAAGGAAGACTTAAAAGGAAGGCGAGACACTGTAGAGTGATGCTCCAAAAAGTAGATGTGTGGATGGGTTTCCAGCCAAGATAAGTCTTCAAAGGCAACACAGCTCGAGGGACAGGCAACCTCTTTCTGTCCCTCAATTTCAGTTTCCTTAGTCACAGAATGATGGTGGGGCAAGGGTAGGGGAGTAGGGGTAGAACTAGATCAGAAATGGCTCCTAACTTTCTTCCCACTTCTGGGAAACAGTGTCCTATACTGCTGCAGGGAAAGGCATTCTGAGGCTGCCTCGCAGCGACACGGGACAGTGGGATTGATGCCTGCCTCGGATTATTGTCCTAACGGGTGTCGCTTTTTGCCACTGCCCATCCTCATCATCCTTCTCTCCTAAGAGCTTCTGCTTAAATTCATTGAAGCCAGTCAAGGGCTCTGTGTCAACTTTCAGACTGATGACCCAGAAGAGATGCTAAAATTTGTCTTGCTCTGTCGGCAGCCTCACATACGTGCTTGGTCAAACATGCTACCCTGGCGTCTAGAAATTCTGTTTCCCCAGTGCTGCCGAGACACCTGAGGTTGGTGACCATTCTCTGCTCTGCAGCACTGTACCAGAGAGATGACCATCTTCCTTCCTTTCTTTTTTTTTTTTTTTCCAATGCTTTCTTTATTTATTTGGGAGAGGGAGGGAAAAGAGAGAAGAGAGGGAGAATCCCTAGCAGACTCTCTGTTGTCAGCATGGAGCCAGATACAGGGCTCAAACCCACGAACTGTGAGACCTGAGCCCATCCCAAGAATCTGACCCTTAAATGGCTGAGCCACCCAGGTGCCCCAGATGTCCATCTTTCCTGAATTTCCTTCTGGCATATGCTAAGATCTGTGACTGTAGTTTGTAGGTCAATTCTGCATCTCTTGCACTAGAGGATGCTGGGGGAAAAAAGGTCATTTCTTCCTAAATTTGTACCCTATGTATGTATCTCCAGAACTATTAAGGTTTTAGCAATGATGATTACAGTCCAACCAAACTTCTTTGGTGAGACATCTGTTGTCTTCAGTACCGTATGTGTATGTATTAGTAGTAGCGTAAAAAGCATATAGAAGGCATAGTTTGCCCAAATCTTTCATACAACTAGCTTTCATTTTCATCCTTACAACAGGAAAAGGAGGTATTAGTATCTTTACCAAGCAGGCAGAACTCAAGTCCTGGTTGTTCAAATGATCCTGACACACAGCTGAGAGCAGCACAACTGCAAACGGAATCTAGATCCTTTGACAAGAGGCCCACAGAATTGACAAGAGCAGGAAGTTGGGGGGGAAGGAAAACTTGGAGAAGAAATTGAGTGAGGGGATGGGCAGCCAGCTTTACAATAGGTCACCTCCATCCCTTGCTCTGAATAGGATCCAGGAAGCTTGGGTTCATAGGCAGGTCATGGGAATAATGTTATAATTACTGAGTGAAACAGCTGTTGAAATGAGCCGCAAACATTTTGGCTCCCTCTTCCCTTTAAGAATCCTGTATGCTAGTGGTTCCCAGTCCACATCTTGAGGAGCCTTTCAGTTTGTGAAGGTTCCCAAGGGCTAACATGACAGCATGGTGGACACATCTCCACAGGGCCATGTTCATCTGCTTTAGATATCGGATGTCTGCATAGGATTTAATTTGAAGAAAGAACATTCTGCTACTTAGGAAAAATTTTTGAAAATCATCATTATACAGGACTATTTAACCTCTTGCCCATTGAGTGCTTCAGGACATCTGGATAATTTTCGGCCAAGGAATTTGCCGTTAAAAGAGGTAAACCATGACCTGAACTGACACAGAGGGAGCTAGGAGCTGGGGTCATGATCAGGCTTAAGACATAGGATGTAGACACCAGAGAGACGTGGTCATCTAGGGTCAAAGGAGGTGGACCACCAAGGCTTGGGGGGGGGGGGACTCAGAACCAAGCAGGACCACATCAGGGAATGTGTGGGGTGCAGAAAGAAACTGAGAAGTAGACATCAAGGATTGAAACTCCAGGTTTTTCTCACATGTACACCAGAGTTCTAGTAGTTTCTGATGATCCAGATTGGGCTTCACTTCCAGGAGCCTCAATGTACCAAGTTCAACTGGAAACACCACCAGCCACATTAAAGAGCATTGGGCTTATCTTCTGTTTCTACCCGTTGCTCTCATAAATATGTGAAATCAGCATTCAACTCTGTTTTCCAGTGAGGCTTCCTGAACTATAGGAATTCTACTGGTGAGCCTGGCTCATTTCAGGTCAGGATCTGGGGACTACATAAGGAGTTAGGAACAAGAATGGACACAGGTTCAAACTGGATCTGAAGATGACTTAATTTAATCACAAGCCATCATCATCACTATCGTGAACCTGTTATAGAAAATCAGCCTTTTATTTTTATTTTTCCACTGGAAAAAAAAATCAGAGATCTTATCAGAAGTCACTCTGGGGATTCTGAAATAAAGACATTTCGGAAGCATGAAAACATGAACATGTAGCAAGACCAGCAATGCAACTGAATACTATCCTTTCCTTGACCTTAGTATCATAGAAACAGCAGCTGATATGCAATATTACCTTGGAGAGGAGGGTAGGACCTTGGGAAGCTGAATCCTGGATATCCAAGGGGTTGAAGATTGAGGTGGGGCACTGGTCTGCCCAGAAGTTATGTACATTAATTCCTGAGCACTGCAACCACTCGGCCTGAGCCATCCCCCCTGGTAATTACACCTCCCCACAGCAGCGCTCCGAACTCAATGTTACGTTAGGCAATTGTGGCGAGCCTGTAACCTGATAGCAGCACATTATGTAGTTATGTGGGAACTCTGGTTTCTGGAACAGATTGAGGTTCCCAAGCTCTGGTCTTGTGCTGTTTGGGCGTGTCTTTCACGAAACACTCCTTATGTAGAAAACAGACTAAAACACCAACACAGTCTTTAGGATGTTTTTCAATAGCAGCATGAAACTGACCCGTTTCTTCCAAAGGATTCTTGCCAAAAAGGAGAAAAGTTACTAAAAACAATAAATAACCCTCTTCTCTGACATCTGTCACCTAGCTTGCTTAAATACTGTGCTTTTGAGTTAGTAACTTCTTTTAAATAACATGTAGTGAAATAATTCTTCATCATGGATGATAGAGGTACTTTAAATTCTTGTTTCCTAAAGAACTCACTGAAACTCATAGGAAGGCCTAAATGTAATGTTTCAGATTTAATAAATGAAAATGGGTGGGAAAAGTACTGAGGATTGAAGTCCCAGTTTTCGTGGTGCCCATGCCTAGCCAACCACCCTTGAGAGATGCTGGCTTCAAGAAAAGAGGAACGAATGGAGAAGCAGCAGATTAGAGCTCCCGCTCTATCCTTCAACCCTAGGGACTTGTCATTAGGCACTTATAGAAGAAAACTGAGGAACTGGAAGTCACATTCAGAGGCAGCAACCTTGTCAGTCTGGATTTTGCAAGCTGTGCTCCCATGTTTTCAGCTTGAAGATTCAGAGGATTTATGGGGATTTGGCTCCTTACAGGTTACTCCTAAAGCCGCGCTGGGTGAATCGGAGAACATGGATTTACCATAGACCAGGCAGAATTGGGAGCAAGGAGAAAGGAGATTGGACAGATAAAGGAGAGGGTCACTGGCCGACCTGGAAAGGGAGGGCAAAGACTCAGAAAAGCATGTGAGGTTTTACGTATCTCTCCTGGGCATACACAGGATGATTTTAGGCCTGATGTGACACACGAGATACACAATCTGAGAAAAGAGAATTTTGGACAATATATCTAATGCCTGTGTCAACAATTTGGCTTGATCATAAGAATGAGTAAGTACCAGGTCCCCAGCCTAGCAGGCAAGACCCTTCTTGGCCCATTGCCCTCGGAAGCTCCCTTGTCAAGCATGGCTGTGCCAATGTGCGGGATGTGTGCAGGTGACACACCTGAAGGCCTGTTCCTCATCAAACTCTAGGGGCAGGTATGCTGGTTTCGTTCCACACCTGCCCCTTGGTCACTCCCTCTTAAAAGGGCTAGGGAACAGCCTGTGATGCCATATCTTAAGGAGCTTCCTGAGGGGAGATTTCTAAAGTCTGGGATGATGTTGCTTCACACTTATGGGCCAAGAGCTTTCCCATAAAAGAATATTTCCAAAGGAAGGAGAGTGATGACTCAGATATGCAAATCCTCACTAAAGGAAATTTCCAAGAATACTTCAGATCATAGACTTTTATGTTTTTCTGACCTAGAAGTTGTTTTTTTTTTTAATTTCTCATTTCAAATCAGCATCTTAATATTTATGTTTTTATCAAATCCAGTGCAATACTAGAGCCCCACTCTTTGCTAAGAGACTTCAACTGGAGCAGACCCAGGAAGCCACAGAAGTACCTAGTGGAGTCACATGCCCTCTCAATGGGCAGTGGGACCAGTATGGGCTCTGATGAAGGACAGCACAACCATAGGCAAGCCAGTGATCTCGGGTCAGGTGAGAAAAGAAGAACGGTCCAAGTAGACCCTCTTCCTAAAATTCTGGGGATTGGGCACCTGAGATACTGACTTAGCTGTGAGAAGTTCAGGCAGATGGGGTGCTGGGATGGCCATCTTGGGACATGCACTAAATGAGAACAGAACGGACGTGGAGAAAGGGAGGGGAAAGGGAAAGAGGAGAGAATACCCCCTAAAAAGTGTGGTTCATGTTCTTGGCGACATTCCAAGTTCCAAGAGTTCTTGTGGTGCCTCATTTCATGTTTTTGAATTTCTGTGACTCTTTGTTTCCTAACCCTCACAACTCCCTACCTCCACTCCCAGAAACTCCCCTTCCAGACTATCACCTCCCCGACGATGGGCAGGCTTGTCTGGCTCTCTGTCCTTCCAACCATGAACAGGAATGCCTGAAGAAAACACCTCTCAAACTCCACCTGGAATTCCTCTAAAGCCACCAAACCAAAAGAAAGAAAACCTAAGTGAAAAAGGAATAATGACAAACTAGATGTAAGAGATCTGATCAATGTGTAATAAGTGTTGTTAAATTTAAACTTTGAAGTTACAGTTTCAACTACAAAGTGTTGATACTGAAGAAAAAAAAGAAAGAAAGAAGGCAATCAGGGAGCAGAATAAGAAAAGGCTGAAAAATGTTTTTTAAGAAAGCATAAACAGAAGAAAAAAAATGACAGAGAACTCAGACCTCTTTCCACAAGGAGAAACACCAAAAGGAGAGACCTACTGTGTGCTCCTTGCTTTACACACATTATCTTGTTGGATTCTCACAAGCAGCCCTATTTTTACAGGAGTGCAAACGCGAATGCAAAATAGGTAAATTGCCAAAAGCTAGAAAGCAAAAAAGAACAAAATCTCTTGTCTGGCTGGTGCAGAGTTGAGGTTCTGAAAGAAGAACACATTTGTCTGAAGAGTCTCCAGTCAGACAAGCATGTGAGAAAAAGCTCACAGGTGTTGAGGCAAAATGCTGGAGAGGGGGCCAATCTTTAACAAGTTTTCTCACCTGAAAGAGTCTCAGCAACAAAATGTTGAGAATTCTATTGAGTGTGTGCAATTGTTGGGACTTTCCATGCAGCTGGATCTTTTACAAAACAAATCCTGGCCTGAGACATGATTACCACGAGAGACAGCTGTAGGGTGGGACTTGCATGTAGCCTCATCTGAGGTCAGTATTGAGCAAACAAGATCAGGCAAAGAGGGCGCATCTTGTAAAAACAACAACAACAACAACAACTCTGGGTGATACTGGCCAGAAGAGGAAAATGCCAGTGAGAACAGCACAGCCTCTCTAGTAAGTAGCCTATAATGCCCGGATGTAGGACATTCACCAGTTGGGGAATCCTTGCTTTCTTGCCATTTGGAAGGAAGACTTTATCCAGCACAATTAGGAAAACAAGTCAGCTACAGAGTTTGAAACAGTTGCCCATGACTTTGTTATAGGTGACCCAACAGCTCTGAAGCTCAAAGCAAATTCTTACCCCTTCTCCAGAAAGTGATGGTATTCTGGGAGATATCCCTGTTCTACAAGGGAGTGCATTTGTAAGCAGAAAGACTAGAGCGAGTTATACTAGGTTGTAGACTGCAAGCCTAAGGCAGGCAAAAATCAGGACTCAGAGATCCTGACTCCCATGTGAAGGTTTTGTGCTTAGGTGCCCTTGTTTTATAACACCCAAAGGGTCTTGTATTATCTCTTCCTTATTCACTCATTGGTCATAGATATATAGAGATGATAGAGATAGAGATAGAGATAGAGATAGAGATAGAGATGCCTGAGATACGGAAGACACTACCAAGTGCTAGAAAATTCAAAGAAGAAGACACAATCTTAGCCCCAGAGGGCCAATATTATGTACAGCAGCCTTCCATTGCGGGACTGGGAAATACTACATCTAAATTCTCCATTATAAAGTTGGGAAAATAGAAATTATTCTGTATAAGTATAGTAAGTGTTCTGTGAACCTAGGACAAAAATTACTTTGGTAGGGAGCAGTCAAAGAATGCTTCATGGGGGAGGCACATAATAAGTAGATCTTTCAAAAGAGGAAGAAAAGTAGATTCCAAGTAATGGAAATGGTCTATGCATGGCTTTGAAAGCAAGAAAGAGCAGGCATGTTTGAAAAATAGTCTCTAACCCCCATGCTTGATTGTTGTTCCAATCCTAATTGGAAAAGTTACCAAGAGTCAAATCGTGAAAAATGTTGTGTGCTAAGAGAAGGTTAGAATTAAAGCTACATGTAGGTGTTACAGTTCTAAGAACAACTGTTAGAAAGGGGAGTGATACGATTATGTTTTAGCCTTATAAAATAAAACAATTATAATTCAAAATAAACATGGAAAATTAAAAAGAAACATTTATAAAACTCCCTCTACAACCTACTGAAAATGGCAGTGAGGGAATTAATAAAGGCATAATCTCCAAAGAACCCCCCCCAAAAAAAAAAGTTTTCGACAAGAAATCAGACAAGACTTGCCAACTGCATTTTGAGAGATGAGAAGCCGAAAGAAGAGGAGCAGCTTACTGAGCAGAGTAGAAAAACTGAGTAAAACCTAAACACCTAGTAAAATCTAAGAGGAAGTCAAAAAGAAGCAAGATGCGTCACTCTAAAAAATTTTGAAGAGGTCAGTGATTGGTGGTCCCTGATATTTATGAAGATGAGGGAATGGAGAGGCCAAAAACACAAAGATTTTTTGAAATCTCTATAAGTTACAGACCCTTCTCTATGCCTCACATCTAGGTGAATATCTCTCCCCTGCCCCAGTAAAAAGCAAGATATTTGCTTCTAAAGATGCTGAACCAGCACAATTTGGGACTCTGTGATACCTGGGAAGTAGAAAGACATAGAATGAAGTAAAGTTCATAATTCCAAAACAGAAAACTTCTCCCAGCTTCATGAACTTAGCTTCTTAAGTATCCTTCCCTTAGCTCCATGAATGTTGACATTCAAGTTTATGCTCCCCATGGATGAGACCGGCAAGATCCTTATTAGAGAAACTGACCAGCCCCAAAAGAAAACTGACATGGTGGTCACCAAACAAAATGCCCCATCCCTCTGCAGGAAAGCCCACTAGTCAGTATGTCCTACAAAGGGCTTCCAATAAACATTTTATTCCTTGACATCTCAATGTAAACAGGCAACCACAGATCTCTAGATATATGAGAAAATTCTCTAATCTGAAAGACAGATTTAAAAACCCAAAGCAACTACAAATAAATGGGAAAAAATAAAACATGGGGGAAAAAAGAGGCAATCCAGGAGAATATTTCAAAAAACTTTTATTAACAGTTATTGCACCTGTAAAACAATATACAATAAGAAGGAGATAAGTGAAAAAGAAAAATCTCTAAACATTACAAATAGGTAAGTAGAAGCAATATTTTTAAATCAATAAAAGACTTAGAAGGCAAAGTTGAGAAAGCCTTGCAAAAAGTAGGACAAAAACGTAGTTATGAAATATAACAAGGTATGTTGTTATGTATACAATATATATATATAGTGTGTGTGTATATATATATATGTACATATATATATACATACACCAAACATATCATTATGAAATGTCCATATACTAGGACTATAGATAAAATCCTAAGTACATCTAAAGAGAAAAACAGTTCACATGGCATTGATTTCTTGAAACTAACACTGGAAGCTGAAAGAAAGGAGAAATGACTTCAAACTTCCAAGGAAAATAAGTTCTTTCTACCTAGGATTTAAATACCTGGCCCAACTTTCATTTCAATATGACATTAGAACAGAAGTATTGACAAATATGGGAAGTGTGGTAGATATTGCTTATGCTCACCTATATTTGTTTCTCCTTTTTTTCCTGGTATATGGAACACTGTACTTCCCAGACCTTTCCAAGTTAGGTGGGGTCATGTGTTCCGATCACATAAGAATATGCAGAAGTGATGTGTCATTTCCTGGTCAAAGCCTTGAAGAGGGGTGTATGAGCTCCATGTTTTCTGAAGAGTCCTCCTGTTGAAATAGCGGAGCCATAAGATTGAAGCATATTGAATCATGGAATCACCACATGAAACACAATTACCCTGGAGGGTTGCCTGACCAACAGCAGACTTGTCTGAGCAAGAAGAGACTTGATATATTAAACCATAAAGATGTGAGGTTTATTGTTACTGTAGTGTAGCCTAGGCTAACCTAACATATAACCTATCATAAATATTTCCAACTGCACCATGTCTCAAGAAGTTAACGAATATCTGATATTGCCCAGCAATTCCACTCACAGGTCATATACCTAAAAGAAATGAGTGAGCGTGTCCAACAAAAAGATGGAACAAGACTATTTGTAGCAGCTGGATTTATAACATCTAGATACTTTAAATTCATACCACATATCACAGCAAAAAAACAAACAAAAGAACAAACTATTGGTATATGCAACAACATAAATGACTCTCCCAAGCATAATAAAGAGTCAAAGAGAGCCAAATACAAGAGTACTTGCTCTGTTTATTTACATGAACTTTAACAACAGGCAGAACCAGTTGAGGGTGATAGAAGTCAGCACAGTGAATACCTCATTGGAAGTGGTATGATGGTGGAGGGTATTGACTGGGAAGAGGCATGAGTGAACTCTGTAGAGTGCTGGTGATATTCAGTACCTTAATGGTGCTTATATGAATAAATATTCAAAAACTAAGTAGGCTGGACACAAGTTGAGTATACTCTACTACACGTTTGATGTACCTGAAAACCAACCAACCAACAACAACAACAACAACAAAAAATCAAGAAACTACTCGAGACTGATTCACAGAAATAAGGACATAAGCCAAAAGTAGGAAATCATGGGGTCCAGGCATAGGAAATCCCCGGAGTACAGAGATGAAGGGAATTCCTACGAAGATGGTCAGTCCCCGGATGGCAACTGTATAGCAGGCTGGAGAGCAGTCAGCCAGGACTGGAGCCAGAGCCAGAGCCAGAGGGATAAAGCATAGATGCATCTAGAAAAAAGAAAAAGGAAAAAGAAAAAGAAATGGATAGATTATTTTAGTGTTTGATTCCATTCAAGGGAGTGTTACTGTTCTATCAAAGAATTGGTGAGAAGTTAATGAAAAACACAAAAAAACTAAGCAACAAAAAAGAGGCTAGTCTTAATCAAGTTACCTAAACATGCTACCATAGTATGCTGTGTGGCTGAGCTATAAGTTAGCCAAAAATATTGCTACAGAATTGCATCCGGAGGCTAAGGAGAAGGAAAGCAAGGTGGGAGCAGTGTGCAAAAAAAAAAAAAAAAAAAAAAAAAGAGTACGCTAAAAAAGGTGAATTCTCTTTAGCTGCAGAAGAAAACCAGTAAAATGCCTACATTTGGGGGAAAAATAAGGAAATAGCCACATGCATATTATTTAGAAACATGAAAGCAAAGAAAATAAGCACTTGAAACTGTTTCATTTGACTTAAGATGGAGAAGGGTAGGCAGAGAACTGCTATTTTTCATTGTACACCTTGTATCATTGACTTCTAAAGCCACATGCATGAAGTATTTCACCACCATGCTGAAGCATTTAGAAGACATTTCAGAAAACTCCGAGATCTAACATAAAATTAAATAATGTATTTTCAAAGCATCATTTTGATTCCAATTAATTTTTTTTTATGTTTTATTTATTTCTAGGAGAGAGAGACAGCGTGAGCAGGGGAGGGTCAGAGAGAGAGGGAGTCACAGACCGAAAGAGGCTCCAGGCTCTGAGCTGGCAGTCAGCACAGAGCCCGACGTGGGGCTCGAACCCACGAACCGCGAGATCATGACCTAAGCGAAAGTCGGACGCTTAACCGACTAAGCCACCCAGGCGCCCCTGATTCCAATTAATTTTAAGACAGATTTATAGTACCTAGTGATTTTCATTGGTAGAGGAGGGGTTTGTGAGAGGTTGTAAAATCATGCCGTAATCCTTTTAGGGATTCAAAAAGCTGGACGTCAAACTCTGTCAGCCCCAGGTGTTTACTTCAAAGAAAATAGGAGTCATGAGAAAAATCGGCTTATCAGCTCTTTCACAGTTAATAGCATGATAATATTAGACAATGGTTTAGAATTTTTAGATATAAGCACTTTGGGTCACTATTTTAAATCCTCGTTGTGCAATTTAAATGTGCTTTAAAAAAATCAGGTTCTGTTAAAAGGAGCGTGGTCCCATTAAAACAAGGCAATCTGTGCCTAGCAGGGACATGTCCTGACACTTCTCTAGGACTATTAGAGCCACTAATGGGGAGGGGGGGGGGGAATGTAGTGGTGTGTAAGTTAAGATGGCTACCTAGTAGGTAGCTAGAAAAATTTCACCCCGAAGTGGCTTAAACTATAAAAAGGAAATCTATTCACTCATCTGGAATGCTCGGAGGTAGAGTTACCAGAAAAGGCTGCATCAAGCATGCAACAAGAATGTTACCAAGTATGCAGTTCTCCTCTGCTGTTTTGGGCTTTAGGTCTCTTGGTTTTAAGAGATTTTCTGCTAGTGCTGATACTTCCTTTTTCAAGTCAGCTGGGAGACAGCAAGCTTCTTTGACTGATAACTCCCACCCAAAGTCTGGAATCTGCTTGCATTGGGTAGGCTTAGGTCACATGCTTACCACCGAACCAATCATTGGCCAGGAGATGAGATGCAAACAAGCACCAGGTGGGCTCATCCTCCCTAGAATCACATTGATGCTAAGTGGAGGAGGGGAGATGGATAGAGAAACAACCATAAATGTCTCCAAAGATACTTAAAAAGGAAGAAAGCTCAGAACGTGTTGGCAGTTGTAAATGGACTGTCTTATGATTATCCTGCAGTCCATATATTGTCACTTCCAAATTCTTATTTTTTTAATTTTCATTGAAACTTGAGAGAGTCAAGAACAGGATATTCACAAAAGCAAATGGGGACTTTTCCATGATAAGTTGTCTGCAGGGAAAGCATATTTCTCCTACTAGAATAAAGACTAGGAAAAGTCAATGCTATGGTGGTATTAAGACTCTAGGTATTTTGACTAGATCTAGTGATCTCAGAACAATAGTCAAACCTAAGAACGTGCCTAAATCAGGGGCACCTGGGTGGCTCAGTTGGTTAGGGTCTGACTCTTGGCTTCCACTCAGGTCATGATCTCACAGTTTGTGGGTATGAGTCCCCTATTGAGCTCTGTTTTGACAGCATGAAGCCTGCTTGGGATTCTCTCTTCCTCTCTCTCTCTCTCTGCCCCTCCCCTGCTTATGCCCTTGCACATGCTCTCTCTCTCTCTCTCAAAGTAAATAAATAAACATTTAAAAAGGAGGGTGTGTGTGTCTAGGTGGCGCAGTCAGTTAAGCCCTACTCTTGATCTCAGCTCAGGTCACGATCTCATGGCTTGTGAGTTCAAGCCCCACATCAGGCTCTGAGCTGATGGAACAGAGCCTGAAGAGTCTGTCTCTCCTCTCAGCCCCTTACCTGCTTGTGCTCGCTCTCTCTCTCTCTCCAAATAAATAAACTTTAAAAAATAAAAAAAAGTGCCTAAATCAACATCAGCCTGGAGGAAAATCATAGCATGTATATCAAGCTAAAACTGAAGAGTAGTTGTGGTACATTTGAAAGGATTTGTTCAAAATGTCAAAATACCAAGGACGGGATTCTCCCAAGATTCCTAAGTGGAGTTATTTATATTCAAAAAAGGATAATAATGTCCATCTTACATGGTGGTCATGAGAATTAAAACAGATACTATTTGAATAAGTATGTTTGGGGAGTTAAACATGAGGCAGTGAGTGTGAGGAGAATATAAATAACTGTTGAAGATTGAAAAAGCTACCAAAGTTCATAATTTAAGATCTTTCTCAATTTTTGACATAGTAGTAAGTCTGAGAAGTGTGACATTTAGCTCTAAGTATTAGGCACTTAAAATGTAAAGATGTGTAATTGAGTGGAAAATTACACTACCCTTGACTCCTTTTATTACACCAGAGACCGGCCTGCATGTATGGATACTGACATGCTATTTTACTGTTGCATCTATTGAAGGTCCATTAAAACTGCAGCCCTAGTCCCCAGAAGGAACAAATTGCATCTGTAACGCTGGCCTTGTAAACTCAAGTCAATAGATGATGGAAAATGCCACTCAGTGGAAGGAAAAACACATAAGCATTCCATAATTTCAACAAATGTGAAAATAACAGTATTCTGGCATGCATATGTGTTCAACAGAGATTGAGTGATCATTTTAAGATGTCTGAATTCTGCCATTTTCATTCTGTTTGCATTCCTTTGGTCAATATGTTTGTTGTAAATACTGTAGCTGAGTATTTGATCAGGATTCTTATTTAGGCTGGACTGCTGCCACACTAGAGCCATTGTACTCAATTTGCTCTACTATTAATCACATTATTTATATTAATCATATGACCTTTTAGCTTATTGGCATTACGATTGCTGAACAATCTCGGGGCACCTGGGTGGCTCCGTCAGTTAGGTCCTCCACTCTTGATATCAGCTCAGTTCACGATCTTACAGTTTGTGGGTTCAAGCCCCAGGTCTAGCTCTGTGCTGACAATGCAGAACCTGGTTGGGATTTCCTTTCTTTCTCTCCCACAAATAAATAAACAGTTTTTAAAAAGATTGCAAAACAATCTCAAATACAGTGGTAGTGAACATGGATTCTGCTCTGTGGGCATGGATTGCCTTCATCACTTGTCAGTACTTTACAGAATACTAGGTGTATTTTAGGTGAATCTTTATTTACTTATTTAATTTTCATGTTTGTTATTTATTTTTGAGAGAGATAGAGTGTGAGTGGGAGAGGGGCAGAGAAAGAGAGAGACAAAGAATCCAAAGCAGGCTCCAGGCTCTGAGCCATCAGCACAGAGCCCGATGCAGGGCTCGAACCTATGAAGAGATCATGACCTGAGCCGAAGTTGGATGCTTAACTGACTGAGCCACCCAGGCACCCCATAGACTAATTTTTAAAAAGGAGAGAATCAATGACAAATGAATATGTTTCATGTTGCCTAATATCTCATTGTATTCTCTCTTAAATGGGTAAATATTTAACAACTGTTTTGCAAAATATTCTCAAGATTAATAGATGCCCTGAAGCAAGTTTTAAATATTTTTGTAGCTATTACAAATATGAAGAATTTATAACAAGCGAGTTCACAGATTCTTGTGTTTGTATTCAGGGGGTAGAAGCAATCACAAACTAAATTTAAGATGTATTTCAGGTGCTTCCGTGACATAGCAAATCTGACCCCAATCACTCAATTCTCTGCAAAGTTTCTCATCCAGACAAATGTGACGGAGGATATAAAAATGGCCAAAGTTTGTAAGGACATTACTGTCTATCTTCACAATAATGATTATGATAATAGATCCTGATCAGGGACCAGGCGCTGTGCTAATCATTGTGCAAATAAAGTTTATTTACTGTTCAAAAAAAGTAACATGAGCAGTATTAATTTCTCCCATTTTCCATAAGAGGAGATAGCAGCTTGGAGAGGATAATTAACCAGCCCACATATACAGCTGGTAGGGGATGGAAGGGTGTTTCTTTAAAACATGCCAGTTTTTAACTTTTAAATACTTTTCATTTTATCGTGCCATGCTATGCCTTTTTATTAAAAAGCGGAAAAGGTAATAAATCAATTGTATAGATGGCTCTGACTTATGGTGGTTTGACATAGACATGTGCAACTTTTCAATGGTGTGAAAGCAATACAAATTCAGTAAATTTTGAATTTTGGTCCTTTTCCCAGATAGTAATACTCCCTGATTCTCCCCTGTGGTTCTGAGCAGGGTCAGTGAGCTGCAGCTCCCAGTCAGCCACAGGATCGGCAGGGTAAACAACTGATATACTTGCAACCATTCTGTTTTTCACTTTCAGTACACTATTCAATAACTTATATGAGATATTCAACACTTCATTATAGAATGGGCTCTGAGTTCATGATTTTGCACAACTATAAGCTAATGCAAGTACTCCAAGGATGTCTAAGGTAGGCTAGGCTAAGCGCAGGTATTCAGTGGTTGAGGTGAATTGAATGCCTTTTCACCTTATGACGGGTGTATCAGGAAGTAACCCCATCATTAGTTGGGGAAGATCTGTATTTCATTTTTACATCTATAAAAGGAAGATGATAAAGTAGCATTTTGGTTTACAGTGGAAGAAAGCATACGTGTGTGGGATAAATGCAATACATTTTGATAATATTATTTAAATCTCTTTAGATTCAGCTCTGGAAAAGAAGAAATACCTAATGACCATGAACAATAGAGGGAAGTGTGATGACGAGTCTAAGACAGTCTTAAGCTGAGTTTACAGCTCTGTGTTTCAGATCTTTACAGAAAAAGTTATCTAGGTCAGGATGATGAGTATGTCTTCAGACCTCAATTATTAATCTGTTACTGTCTATCATAGGCTCTATATTAGAAGGGTATTTCTAAATTAAGGATAAAAAACAGAGAACTGTTTGATAATATTTTTTTAAGTTTATTTATTTACTTTGATACAGAGGCAGTGCAAGTGGGGGAAGGACAGAGAGAGAGAGAGAGAGAGAGAGAAAGAGAGAATCCCAAGTGGGATCCATGCTGCCAGCACAGAGCCCAATGCGGGGCTCAAACTCAGATCTGTGAGTCCATGACCTGAGGTGAAACCAAGAGTCCGATGCTTAACCAACTGAGCCACCCAGGCGCCTGTTGATAATAATCTTTTAAACAAATCCCACCTCCTTGAGATATTTAGAAAATTATTGTTTATCAAGATGTGCAGAAAATTAGCAGAATGATGGCTACATGATTATAAAAATTTATTCTATGACATCTTCATATCAAACCAATCCACTTTCTTCATGTTCCAACCTCAATATTTCAAGATAAGTATTTAGCGGTTGCCAATTTTTAAAAGCAAAAGATGTTCACCACAGTTTTAATTCTCACCATTAAAAATACTGAAAAATAGAAAATAAACCAAAAGACAGGGGGAAAATGCTACCAAATAGCCACCCTCTAAAAAAAAAAAAAAAAAAAAGTGCTCCTTAGTTGGTACTTGATTTTGATGGTTTTTATCTTATAGAATCCTTTTGACAAGCATTTAGATCTGGATTTGGAAAGATTAAGCCATAAAGACATTTCTTCTCTTCTTTTACTTGGAAGAGGAAAACCACCTCTGGCCCAAAACGTGTGCTAGTTCAAAACTGTTTTTTAAAATATGAATTATTTTAGACAGAACACAGTAAATAAAAGCACTACATCTTTGTATAGCGAGGTCAATTTGAAGAATTACGTAGGGTTAGTGCCACAAAATGTCCAAGTGTTCACTGGCTTAATAACTTCAGTAATTCAGTAAAAAAGTCTATTCCTATTAATTATTTGTGATGTTTGGGGAATAAATATGCTGATCATTCTTTTGCAACTCTAGCATGTATGCAACAGAACCCTTTATAAGATCAGGACCCTATGAGGTACTAAAGCAAGCATTCACTTCTCTCACGCTTGAGGTCACAAGTTTTTGCAAGTCAAAAAGGTTGAGCATGCCAAAAACATCACGCCGCACACTACCAAATAAAAGAACCCTGTTATTCTTACAAGGAAAGGTTTGACAAGACAGGAAATAGTCAGGGTAAGAGAAGTTTACTCAATACTGAGACTTATTTAACCATCGTGAAGCCAAAGTACAATGACAGTTAAAAAAAATAAACAAATAGTTATTACACAAAACAAAAACCCCAGGAGACATGGTCTCTGGTGGAACTGATTAACTGATTATTAGATTTTTAGCAAGTACAGGAAGTGGATAACCCCAGAGAATCCTCGCAAAATTTCTAGACATCTTCCCCATTTACTTTTGTCACATGCCTTTCCTTCAGATAACATGGATTAAAGTAGTTTTAATTGGTGGGTTGAAATTTGAACAACAACAACAACACAATCAGTCTTAAATTTTGTTTAATCTTTTATTTATTTCGGAGAGAGAGAGAGAGAGACAGCATGAGCCGGGGAGGGTCAGAGAGAGAGGGAGATACAGAATCTGAAACTGGCTCCAGGCTCTGAACTGGCTGTCAGCACCGAGCCCAACGCGGGGCTCAAACCCACGAACTGTGAGATCATGACCTGAGCCAAAGTCGGATGCTTAACCGACTGAGCCACCCAGGCGGGTGCCCCTACAAAATCAGTCTTAAAATGCAGCAAAAGAATTTCATTAAAGGGAATCATTTTAAAAATTGTTCTCCTAAAAATGAGGAGGGAGGAGGAAGAAAAAAGAAAATGGAAGATAGGAAAAATCTAGCTGTTCATTACAATTTTCCATTTTTTGTTTAAACACAGCAGGAGGGCAAAGCTGCTGGCTTCTCTTCATCCTTGCAAATGCCAGGAGGGATTATGCAAACCCCACAACCACCCAAATCTTATTTAAAGTTATAATCATTGTTCTCACTTAATGACTTTTGCCTGCTTTCACTCAAATATTGCTGCATCTTGTTTTCTGCCAGTTTGGACCCACTGGGAGTCATCAATTCATAATTGCAGATAAACCTTTAAAAAAAAAAAAATGCTACCTTCACAAAAAAGCAAACATCAAGTGACATCTAGTGGATGTCTGGATATTATTTTCTAAGGCCTCTGAATAGCAATATATTCAACAGTATGTTGTCTTAACGTTGCTTATAATTTTTGTTTCTCAGGTAAAGACTTTGTCTTTTCCTAAGATAGAAAGACAAGTTATTAAATAGGAAAGTTGCCATTTTCTCTTTTGTTCTCATTTTTTTCTCAAAGAAAAAAATTTTCTTTTCATTAGTATATGAATTACAATTCTCAAGATAAAACATGGTGGACATAACTTATCTGTAACTCACACCATAAGCTGCAAAAAAAAGTCACGGTATATATCCAACATTGGACAAGTATTTGGGCAATTATCCATTTTGTAGATGGTTCTAAAGAAAATGCAAGTCACCAATTCCTCTGTTTATCTATAAGCATAAAGAAAATTATTAATTTAACAAATCTGTATTTAGTTCAACTATGATCCCCATTTTTCTTTTAAAAAATGTTAATGTTTATTTATTTTTGAGAGAGAGACAGAGTGTGAGCAGGGGGAAGGGCAGAGAGAGAGACAGAGAGAGAAACACACAGAATCTGAAAGCAGGCTCCAGGCTCTGAGCTTGACAGCACAGAACCGGATGCAGGGCTCAAACCCATGAACCATGAGATCATGACCTGAGCCAAAATCGGATGCTTAACTGACTGAACGACCCAGGCACCACCACCCCCATGTTTTTTTCCTTTAAGAATGCTGCAGAATTGTGCAGGCACCTAGGTGCACTTTCCTTAGACAGGTAATATGTGCATGTTCATCACAAATTATTAAAGAACAGCGACTTAGCCAAAGCTACACCGAGAGCAGTTGAAAATTTAATTGGGATTGGGATTGCTTAACAACTCCTCCTCAGTGATGACCTGTGTCTGAAAGGGTCATTGAGAATAAATGCTTTGCATTGGTTGTCTAAAGACTGCATTTGTTAAAGAGGCAGAAGGGGAAATTATTGAGGAATTTAAAAATGGTGTTTAAATTTAGTATTTTCTTTCCTTTCAAGGAAAGGAAACTTGGAATATGCAACTGTAACCCAAAAGCCAGCTGTCTGGCTGTCCTGAAGACTTCCAGTCTTTTAGAGTCACTATTCATTTTAATAATAAAACACACTCACCCACACCCAGAGTCCTGCGTGAAGACCTCCTCTGACTTCCTGTAGGAAATCTAGCATCCCCTCCAGTCCCCCAGTCGTTTCAAGAGTTCTTGAGAGTCCTGCTCGCTCTTAACCTCAGATCTGCATCCAACCTCATACTACTGTCTTGTTCTTTACCTACTGTGGCCCAGATGCAAACTTTTCCGTGTTTTGTCCTCCCCCACAGCAGCCACCGACACTAAAGCTGTGCACGCAGTCAACTTTATTAAAGTTGGGTAAGAGGAGGGAAGCTGGGGCACAGATGGCTCAGCAAACGGATTAATCAGTGCAGTGATACAATGTCTGGGATTTGTTTCAAAATAATTCAATGGGGTTGGGGATGGGGGAGTAGGCAGGGCTATAGACGAAGCAAAATCATCTATGAATTGATCATTGTTGAGGCTGAGTGAGTAGTACATGGGCTTCATGCGTTCTGTTGTGTATGCTTGAAATTTGCATAACACACATTTAAAGGAGTAAGTTCCTAGGTGACCCCTGATGCAAGAAGTATCTGATTGGCTCTGGTCCCTTCTCCGATTAGCCTCCCACCGCATTTTGGGGGCCCTCCCTCCTGAGCCTCATTGCCTCTCACTTCTCAGGCTGCCCACGCAAGTCTCGAGTTCTGGGACCCACTCTAGTATTTAGGGAGCCCATCAGAATGAAGCCGACTCCCTAAAAATTAAGAAACCAGTTTTCACCCTAAGAGGAATTCTGCTCCCGCTTTACAAAATACCCAGCTCAGGTAAAAGAGACACAAATGGCATTGTGCCTGGAGTATACAGCGATTGGAAAGGTTAGTTCTCTTCTTCCTACGATGTATATTCTAATTGGAGTTCTCACAACTGATTCTAACAAAAGTTGACATGGATAAACAAAGCAGTTTAAAAGATGATACTCTGCCTACAAATAAGTTTTAGAAAGAAAGCACGAGGAATATGTGGCACATGGGTGATTATGTTTGCCGTCTAACCAAAGGATGTTCAGTGTAGACAGTGTGTCACATAGGCATAAAACTATGTTTAGAAATAAACGCTATTGGGGCACCTGAGTGGCTCAGTCAGTTAAGGGTCTGACTTTGGCTCAGGTCATGATCTCATGGCTCATGGGTTCAAGCCCCATGTCAGGTCCTGTGTGGACAGCTCAGAGCTCAGAGGCTAGAGCCTGCTTCAGATTCTGTGTGTCAGTCATCTCTCGCTCCCCCTCCCCTGCTCACGCTCTGTCTCTCTCTCACAAATAAATAAACATTAAAAAAATTGTTTTAAAAGAAATGAATATTTTATTTCTCTCTACTACTCAGCCATACCGCAGTAGCCAAGGACTAGGCAGCTATGCCAGCCAGCTCATCAGAGATGTGCTGGAAGCCCAAGGAGTCTAAGAACATCCCCCTGTCTACCCCCAACACCTTGAACTTGGTGGAAGGGGAGGGAGGCCTAGTGGCATGGAGCCCACGTGATTAACCAGCTTCTCTCTTATCTTAATCAGCATCAACTGGATCCTTTAACTTAATTGTGTCTACTTAGCCTAGGAAATGCAGGCTTTGCTTGGTGCAGCTCTGCAGTCACCTGAGATTAATGCTTCGAAGCCCCAAAAGGTGTGCTAATAAAGAGAGGACGTGAAGTTATGTAAGGAAAAAGAGTTTGCACTTCACGACGAACGTGCAAGACGAATAAGAGAATTCACTCTGGGTGATGACGCTCGGGAGACAGAGTGGAAACAGTCTGTTATGCCCAAGAGAGAAGAAAGGGGCTCAGAAATGTGAGGGTGGGGAGGGAGGAGCTGTGGCTTCTGCAGCCATTTGCCAAATGTCTCTGAACAAGGGACTCGGAAAAGTGAACGTGTTACCATTGGCATGTGCCACTGTCCCCAAACACATGGGAGACGATGTCAGCACTTACTTCTGGCACAGAATTGAAAAAACACTTCCTCCCTTGCTGCCAGCACCATTTTTTCTCCCACTCACCCTCGGAGTTTGTCAGTTTCCATTCCAAGGAGACCTGACAATGATTTCAGGGAGACTGGCTAACATATTCCAGTGAAATCGCTGGCGGACAGCGTGAGACGGGCACGGGGATACGTTTAGGCTGAAATGAATTAGGAAACATTTTTAAGTAACCCTTTGAAGTTTTTATTGCCTTATCATCAAACAGCGTCTCTTCTTTGGCTGTATATTGATTTTTCTGACTATGAAAAAGTGTTTCATCTCTTCTATGATAATCACAGTCTCAGTTCAACGGGCACCTTCTTTTTTTTCTGAACCGTGTTATTCCACGTATCATGGAATTATCCCACACTCCCCCAGCTGACTAGGACCTTCAGATAGCATTAGTTTTCTTCGAATATGATTTTTCCTATCATTCCCAACAATATAACTTTTCCATGCCAAACATAGCTGCGGGAGATCGTATCATCATTTGCCTTTGTTCTAGTCAAAGTAAATTTTATGAGAGCTTCCTGTCGTTGGTCCTGAGCTATGCTACTATATGTCAAAACATCACCTCTGAAATTGCCTGTCTCGCTGAGATGCCAGAAAAGAAATATTTCACGTCAACTAAAAGTTAAGCCATTATATATCCCACAGAGGTTTCAAAAGGAGACACACTTGAGATTTTATCTCCCTCTAAGTATAATGCCCTTTCTAATACTCAAAGTGAACAGACTTGCAGAAGAATATTGTGTCACAATATTTCCCCTCTAGCCCCTGGGACATTAGAAAATAGTCACAAAAAGTTTATTACTTTCCCACACACTTGTATATTTTGGTTTAGTGTTCATACCTGAGGGGGAAGTTGGGTTCACTCCTTCCTGGGTGGAGAAGGGGTGTTAGATCCCGAGTCAGGAGCCCTGGAGTCTAGTCTTACAACTGCCAGTTGGTTGGTTTCATGACCCCAAGCACATGATAGCCTCCCTCAGTCTCAGGGAGGTCATCTGTAATCTAACAATGTCTCAAGTCTCAGCAAGTTTCCTTCTCAGCTTCGTTTTTATAGTTTCTTCCTGTTGTTTCTCTCCACCCTTCCTTTGTCAATCCCTGTGTTTACTGCCTGGCTATTCTGGGGATGGCTTTTTAACCTCATTGTCACAGACATTAAATTAATAGAATTCTTTCTGGGGCTCAGCTCTGGGGATGTTACTCGTTGACCCTACTCTTCCATGGCTGGCCACTGCTTGCCTGGCATTTAGGACCCTCTGGAGCAGACCAGCAACCTCCCATTCCAGAACAGTCACCAGCAATTCCTACAAGTCCTTTGTACTCCACTCTGTCTTCATTTAGGTTTTGCCATTTTGCTGAATGTGCCCTGAGCCTCTTTGTATTTTTAAGGCATATCACATATTGCACTGATTTCTGTATTTGTCTTACTTCCCTTACTAGATGGTAACTTCCTGAGGATAATCACTACCATTTATTGACCAAATGTTCTTTGCTATGGACTGTGTGAGATCCTTTACACCCATCATTTCTAGATTTTCTAATAACGTAAGGTGGATATTATTATCTTTATGTTTCAGATTTTGAAGACAGAGACTCAAAAGTGGTTAAATAATGTCCTCGAGGCCATACAACTAGCATGTGACAGCTCATGTCTAGAAAGTGTCATCTACAAAAACACTAAACTGAATGAACCATGGTGCTGGCACTTGCCCAGCACATAGATGGTAGGCAAATACTGTATAAGCATGAATTAATGACTGATTGATGGTGATTTTATACCTTAGATACAGCCCCTTCACTTTAGATAACTGCCACTAGGTGGCAGTAGTTTGACACAGCCATATAGTCTGACCTAAAAATTCACTAAATGCAATAGGAGAGCCCAAAGGGACCCTGCGGATTATTTAATGACTCTCCTTACTTCATGCTAAAAAAACTGACCAGCTATACGGTCACTTTATTTGTTCAAGATCATTTAGTTAGTAAAACAGAACTTAAGCTCGAGTCTAAAATTACTGAAGCTAGTGCTTTTCTATTATACTAACTTGTACATTTTTTCTTCAAATTTTTAATTTATAGTCATAATATCCCCACACATTTTAAACATTAAAAATATTCATTAAAATACTAAATACAACCAAAATTAAACAAAGGTATTTTATCATCAAATTTTAAGATTTTTTTCTCAAGGAAATACTATAGTTTCCATGTTTAAAAATGTTAATACGACTAATGCAAAAAGGGAAAAATTACTTGCAATTCCAACAGTCAGAGATAATCATTATTTTGGTACTATTCTACCAGAGGTCTTTTAACTCATTTGTAAAATCCATTTTTGAAAACTAAAAGTGAACCGACACATAAATTAGCAACTTGTTAATCTTTAATTTTCTCTCTTATCTTACTTTCATAAAAAGTTATTAGATGTTTCCCTTGGACCTCTTAGATCTTTTAAAATTCTCCCAACTTAATTATGTTTAGTTGCTCGTAAAGGGAGACCATTTTTAATTTTCTTCTCTCTCTCTCTCTCTCGTTTTTTTTCTTATACTTCTTAAGAAGATTCCTTCAGGGAGAATCCCAGCTTCATTTGTTTCCTTTTTCTCATTCTCTTTTCAGTAAGGAAAAGTACTGTCAAAACACTGTGTCCATAATCCATCTCCACATGGAGAGGTGTCTTCAGCTAAAGGCATTCTATTTTCACTTTTGAGAAGTTATTTCCCCCCACTTCACCTATCTTCTCAGAATGATGATACTAGAGGGTATTTCTCAGCTAAAAGGATTGGGTCAGTTACATATAATTGTATATTTTACACTAATGAGCAGAGGTAAGGTGGCTTTAAATGCCAGATCAAAGATTCCACTATTATCTTTATTAGAATGATTATATGCCAGGGCACCTGGGTGGCTCAGTGGGTTAAGTGACCAGCTTTGGCTCAGGTTATGATCTCTCAGTTTTTGGAACAGAGCCCTGCATAGGGTTCTGCACTGACCATGTGGAGCCGGCTTGGGATTCTCCTTCTCTCCCTCTCTCTGTCCCCACCTTCCACTCCTGCTTGCTCTCTCTCAAAATAAATCCACTAAGGAAAAAAAAAAAAAAGAAAGATTGTGGGTTTTGCATATAAAGCTCTTTCTATATTTAGGGATGCTCTCTGAATCTATAAATATTACTACTAATATTATCATTGAACATTGGCCTATGGTTTCTACCATTCTCTGTAATCTGCGGTTCATGTGATCAACAGACAATCACTGCTACCTTAAGGGCATACGGTAGAGGTTATCAATAGGGAAAAGAAGTTGGGAGGCAGAGTGAAGTATGAATTATTAGTACTCTCATAATAGGGATCACTATTGGAGTTGAAGATGCAGGGAAAAGAAAAGAAATAGGACCAAGAGTGATTTGGGAATGGTTAAATAAAGCAAGATGCTTGCAGTAGGAGTCCTACTGAGAATGCCAGTATGTCTGAGGTCCACTAACCTCAAACTCTGATATATCCACAAAACTCCAGGTGCCTACATATGTTAGCCCTCCAGCCTTCCATCATTCTTCCACTAATAAGACTGAAAATGAACTAGAGTTAATAATCATTTGGTATCTCCTTTCCGGTGGGATGGAGAGGGCCCGGTGGCCCTCTCTCCATCTTCCTGTAGGGAACGGGCTCTGAAACCCAAATATTGGGCCTTGGCCTCCCTATCCACCAAGGCCAGTTGTGTAAGTCCTGGTTTGTGGCTTCCTCTGCAACTAGCCACCAAGGCAAGTTAACTAATGGAGCATCGGATGTTTGTAGGAGTCTCCATGATTACTTCTCTCCTGATGTATAAAGTACCAAGGACAGGAATGGATGGTGGGCACCATTAGTGGGCAGGAAACTGTCAAGGAAGAAGAAAATTACCTGGTTTCTGCCTGCGAGGTTCCGAAACTGATACTATGGTAATTATTAGTCACCTTGTAGTTAATCTAAAAGTCACAAGGTACAGTCCTATATGTGACACTGATGCTTCTCTTTGGCCACCAGTAAACACCTTCGGTGTCCTTTCTACTGGGGTGGAAGAAGTGGCCCTTATAAATGGACCCTTTTGCCTTTTCCCACCAACTAAATCCACCCAGTTGGGATCAAACCAAACTGATGTGGGCTCCGGAAACAGGCCTTATTAGCACAGCACTTTTATCTTTTTTTTCCAGACCACCATTTAGGTGTTCTGTTTTGTAGGTCTTCACTATATTGTACACTTTGGTTTTATAGAATGGTTTGGTTTTATAACTTTTTAAACGTTTTATTTCACAATAAAACAAAGTAAAATTAGTATACAATACACAAACTCTGCATATCTAACACAGAATATTTGTCACCAGTGAGCCCAACCCAACTGACTGGTAGGATTGGCTCTTCATATGGCATATTCTTTGCTGTCATTAAATTTGCTCTTAGGGAAGTTCCATGAGTCTGCCCTTATGCCACTATGAAGAAAAAACTCCGCTCATTTCCCTCCTCTGTAGGGAAGAACTCAGGTCTGCCTTCCTTTCTCCTGTTTGTCATCTTTCCTACTCAAGTAAAAAACTCCTGGTCACTACTTGTGTGGAGGCTTTTCCCTACACCAAGCAATTCTTTGTAATACCAGCAGGA
Organism: Hyaena hyaena; assembly: GCF_003009895.1. Lineage (NCBI taxonomy): Eukaryota > Metazoa > Chordata > Mammalia > Carnivora > Hyaenidae > Hyaena > Hyaena hyaena. The sequence goes on from NW_024081363.1 coordinate 618,997, forward strand.
TGTCCTACAATTTAACTCAGTTCTGACACTAGCTCCCCGGAGAGAGGGTCAGATCTCACAGGTTAAGGGTTCAGTCCCACAGGACTGGCCCCCAGCCCTGCCAACACACACTTCAGATGCCAATAACAGGCCCAGGTTGTCACCTCTGCTGCTCACCAAACGGCTATAGATCGGAGGTTCGAGGGAGCCCCCCCAACTTTCAGTTTAATTTCCTAGAGCATCTCACAGAACTGAGCGACACACCTTCGTTCAACAGTTTATTAAATATGATAAAAGATCCAGATGGAAGAGGTGAGTAGGGCAAGGTATGCGGGGTCTCGGGGCATCCACGCCCTCTCCGGGTTGTGCCGCTCTCCCAGCACCTCCAGTGTGCACCAACCCGGAAACTCTCCCAATCCCCTATTTTTGGGGTTTTATGGAGGCTTCAGTATGTCGGCGTGATCTACCGTTAACTCCATTTCTAGCCCATCTCCTGTCTCAAGAGAATAGGGGGTGGGGTTAGAAGTTCTAAGCTTCTAATCATGGGGTGGTCTTTCTGGGACTCAGGAAGCCACCCAGAGTCACCTCACTTGAACAAGACAGTCATCACCCAGTAGATTACAAGGGTTTCAGGAGCTCTGTGTGAGCAACTGGGGTCAAAGGCCAATATTAGAATGAGAGATGTGCCTAGTGCTCTTATCACTTAGGAAATGACAGTGGTGTAGGAACTCCATGCCAGGAATCCGGGGCAGAGACCAATATGTATTTTCTCTTATCTCACAGCCACCATCTTCTATAGATTAAATGCACTGATCCTACCTAGTTCCAGCCTCTCAGGTCACATATGACAAACCTAATTCCCTTTCTGAGTCTTTATCTAAGATCTGTCATACACCTAGGGACCTTCTATAGCCACCTCTCCTCCCATTCTCCCACCCCCAACACACACGCTTTTTCTACAATGTCCCCACCAGAGATCTTCCATCTATCCCTCATGAACACAGTTCCAAGTCTCTAACTTTCAGAGTAGATTCAGATGTGAACAACTTTCCATAAGCCTGGTGCCCAAATGGAAAGACGCCAGGATGAACATGCTAGAGAACTTTCATTCACCATCTCTTCCATTCTGTGTGCTGTCTACCACTTACAAGACTGACGGCACCGCAAAGAACATGGGCTTCAAGCCACAGGACCTGAGTTTTAAGAGTGGTCATCTCAGCTGAAATGTGAAGCAAGCTACTAAATGCCTCTGTGCCTCTGTCACCTATAGAGTGTTTTACCAGTGCACCCGGGCAGCTCAGTCTAAGCATCCAACTTTGGTTCAGATCATGATCTTGCAGTTCATGGGTTTGAGCCCCACATTGAGCTCTGTGCTGAAAGCTTGGAATCTGGAGCCTGCTTCAGATTCTGTGTATCCCCCTCTCCCTGCCCACACTTTCTCTCAAAAATAAATAAACCTTAAACAATTTTTTTAAAAAAGTTTTTTATCTACTCTCCCACAGGTATGCTATGAGAAGAAAAAAAACAGTTTCTAAAGTGCTTAATAGAGTGGATTTTCAGTAAGTGGGAACTAACATTAACAGTGTAACCTAAGACCGAATCCCTTGGCAGTCATATCGTACCATTTGTTCTTACTCAACTGTTACTATGTATTGGTGTTCAGAGGATAGAAACCACTAGTTTAGCAGAATGAGATTTATTTAAATTTTACTGACTGCAGAAATAATTTATATCATGACCAGTATAAACATGAACACATGAATATGTAATTCAAACAATGTTCACAATATTTACCCAACTGACATGTGTTGTCCTCTGCTGTTTCCCTATTTCATTTTTAAAAATGCATTAGAGGAGTTGATTTCATGACTCACTAATGAATTGTGACCGACAGATGGGAAATGCTACACTGCAGGTTACAAAACAGTCTAAAGACGAAAAGGTCTAAAGAATCGCTGTAAGGACGGAAGACACACTCTAGTCTGGGCTTCCAGGAACGGGGCAGCGGAGAGCTGTCGGCTCCAGAAGCACTCCATCTGCACGACCCACACTCACAAAACAATGTCTTCTCATGAGCCTCCCGCTAGTGCATCTGATCCACAAAACCCAAGGGACACCCACAGCCCTTGTGCAAAGGGGCCTGGGCAATACAGTGCAGGGGGCCACGCCTACAAGGTTGCAAATGATGTTAATCACAAGCTAATCCACAGAAGCAGCCCCTACCTGCGATTAAATGCTGCTTACACGTATTAACTCAGAAGTACTGGGGATGGAGCCTAAAACGCACATCATTGGCTCTACTTTATCCCTTTATTAAACTGCCTGTCTTCTTGGCTATGCTCTATTATTGCCAGCGAGAGAAACGCACACAACTTGTACCATTTATTTGATGGAATGAAATCAGAAGGACGAACCAACTGGAAACCCCTATGCTGCATCTCCTTTCACAAGCAGAGTTCTACCCTGCAAACCGGGGCCTACCAAAAGGATGATTAAAAATTAAAAATAAAAATGAAAAAATAACCTGAGGATGCTCTTCTTCCCAAGGTCTCAAAGAATCTTAAGATCAAAACCATGTTTGAGAGCAAGGAAGAGAAGGGACGGACAAGGAGTGACTTCAACTTCTTTTTAGTTCATTTTATGCAATAATTTGTATCTGTGAAAGAATTCGAATTTATGGAATGAAAGGTACTACTTATGATTTACAAAGCAATTTAATAAAGTAAAGAGGCACCATTTAGTGAATTAAATAATACAAGCATTTTTGGATCTGTAATTGATATACATTTGATGAAAAAAATAAACACTTGGTATTAGGTCGCCAAACGGATTAATACAACAATCACATGTAGAAAAACACAAGCCAGTAAGTTTCTTTGTGACCTCAACTGAGGGATATTTTCCCTAATCCTCAACCAGTTTTAGAAGCTAACACTAGTAAGTTTAGAGAAGTAGAAAACACCGAAACACTTTAAACAAAGACTCTTTTTCGTTTTTAAAGAAAAAGTATGTTTTCTCATTTTCTATTCTTGGCATAAATTTAATTCTTCCCAGTAGAACCAAAACCTCCTGAACCCCTTTCAGTGTCATCCAAAACCTGAAAAGACATAAAGGTGGTAGCCAGGTAGTTAATTTCAGACCCTCTAGCCAGGTAGTTAATTTCAGGTCTCTCTAGCTCCTAATCTGTGAGAACTTTTTATTCCTGCTGTATCATCCTTTTGAAAAGGAGATTACACAAAATTAAATTTTTAAAAACTCCATAAATAAAATATTGGACAATTTTCAAAATAGCTAGAGAAATAGAATTTTAGAGTATATTCAAATGATGTATTATCCAAAGTAATGCTACATAATAGCTACGAAAAACATTTCAAGAAATTCTAAGAGTTTAATTTTGCTTAAAATAGGGCTCTTGCATTTGCTATAATTTAGCTGCAAATAGCATCTGAAATCCTTGAAATTGTATTTTTCCCTTCACCGAAGGCAGTACGTCACTTACTCCCAACTCAGCTTTTATGATACTTACCTGAACTTCCTCTATTTCTGGATAAAAAATCCGTTCACAAATGAGCTGTGCAATTCGATCACCCTTTTTGACTTCAAAAAGAAAAAAAGAGTTTATTACTGATATTTTATTGACACCACCCCTATATCTTGCCTTAGAGGAGTAAGCCCGTGCTGTTTAGACACTCCTAACTGAAAACTCGCTGCGTTTATGGGATTGTATGTAGTCAACGTACCTTCAAACTTTTCTTTGCCAAAATTAAAGAGTACGACACCCACATTTCCTCTATAATCTTCATCTATGACGCCAGCTAAAGAGAGAAAAATAGCATTAGCATGGTTTTTATGCCACCCAAGCACTGAGGGCATATGATGACCTCAAAAATCATTCTTCTGTACCTCTAAGTCTTTAGCCTCACAAATGAGTAAGTGGATCTTGCTCTTGTAAAATCCCAAAGCTAAGAAATGATATTACTAAAATGCAAATACATAGAATTCATAACACGGCCCTGATTTTCCAACCTGTCACCCTTACAAGTGGTGACCGCTTCCTATTCTAAACTGGGAATAGGGACTTAGCATCTCAGGTGGGTCATCCTGAACCGCTCCCTCCAACACCACTGTTCATCTGCTGCACGCCTGCTAAAAAGACTGGGAGAAAATTACGATTTGGGTCGTAAAGGCTTTTCCTGGTAGCAGCCTCCCACTAATATCCAGGTTGAAATGTGATTGAGTCATAAATAAAAGATGTCAAGAAGCCTGAAGATCTGCCGTAGAAGTCAAGGCTGACACTGTTAAGCACCAGTCTGGCAAATATCAGAACAGTCACTTCTGTAATAAATATGGAGGTGAACCTTTCAGTTCATATTCTTTCTCGCCTTTTAATGTGAGCCACAATCCTTTCTTAGAGAGCATGGTCTCTCAGAAGACATGAGCACATAAGCTTAGTAACAAGTACACTTTTACGTGAAACCACGTGTAATCAGTACCTGTTTGAGATTATAAATACAAGGAAAGCAAATCTTTGCAGGAGAGAAACTTGCATCAGAGCCCCGCCTTGGCCCAGAGAAGATAGAGTTCCCAGGCTTGTTAGCATTTCAGCTTGGGTCAAGAATTTAAAGCACTTTCATAAACACAAGCACAGGTAATATAGGTCCACTGGGACTTCCCATTTCCTCTTTTACTGTTGAGACCAAATTCACAGCTCAACGGTTTTCATTGTATTCAGAATTGTGTAACCATCACCACAGTCAATTTTGGGGAATATTTTCTTTGCCTCCAAACAAAATCCCCGACCTTTCAGGAGTCACTTCCTTTCCTCCTCACCATTGCCCCCCTTGCCAATTTCCTTTTATATATGCTCATTCTTTCCCCTCCGTTTGGAAAACGATAGATAGGGTTCATGTGACCCCAATTAAATCTTACATACTAGTAACACCCCACCTCCTAAACAAACAAACAAAACTCTTATTAGACAAAAAAAAAAAGAAAAAAAAAGAGAAAAAAGAAAAAAAATCAGGAACATAGCTCAATGGGTACTAATACTGGTTGGCCAGACTCATAATTATTTGAAGGTCAACTGAGAAAAAACCTTTTTTTTTTTAAGAACAAGGTTAAACATTCCTTTTCAATTTTCTCAAATTGGGGGGGTGGGGAGGATGGTGGGTAGTGAATTTTTTAAAAAGTTCCAGCACAGGGAAAAATACTTAGATTTTTCCACTGGATTACAGTAGAAGTTTAAATGAATCCCTGTGTTTTATGAATGAATTACTAGGGATAAGTGAAAGTGAATTCAAGCACTCTTTAAAAAGTTCCTGACACAACACTTTTAAGAGTTTGAATTAAAGTAAATTTTTAACAGTGGGAAGAATGAGTATGAAAGTAGCAGAAAGGCAGCAGAAGTGGTTCATATCATGTGTAGACTGGAGGAAACAGTCTATGCTTATCTAGTTGTACAGAAGCAAATTCAAAGAATTCAAAGACCAATTCAAAGAATACGGAAGCCTGCCTTCTTTCCCCACTGCCACCTGACCATTAAATTAGTCCTTAATGTATACTGAAAGGATTGACAGGAAGATGGGGCCAGCGGTTTTCTTATATGCAGCAAGTTGTGGCTGTAGAGGACAATGTGGATCAGATGCAGTATAGGAACTCCTGCAGAGAACATGCCGTTCCATGCTGGAACAGATGACCCCAGAAGGCCATGGCATCTCCAAGGTGGAAATCTGAAGTGAGGCTAGTACTCACTTATCTAGAAAGGGTTCAAGGAAGACAATGTGGACCAACTTCCGAACTCGTAGTTTCTACTTTATAAGAAAAATTTTAGATTACCCAAATAGTAGGCATACATATAAAGTAAAAGCTAATCATGTTCCCCTACCCTCACTTGGGTAGCCAGTGTTATAGCAAGATTTTACGTGTTACTTTCTTTTTTTTCCACTTAAAAGTATCAGACATCCTTTGCAATTAATATATAAATATGAATCTTAGTCCGAGTCTTAGTCTTTTGAAATCCGAGATACGTGGGGATGAGCACTGAGTGTTATGTAGAAACTAATTTGACAATAAACTATTTGTAAAAAAAAAAAAAAAAAAAAAAAAGAAATCCGAGATACGGAAATACAGTACCGTTATCCCCGTGTTAACTATTCTCTTACATGCTCTCACTCAGGTCGCTTTTGCATCTTTGCTATAGTAGACAGAGCAGTCCTTTACAGATGTCCTTGCACATTCATGATTTTCAGTCTCCTCAAAAAGTTTCCAAAAAGCACTTTTCTGATCAAAGGGTGTGTACAGTTTAAGTTTTAATGGATATTTCTGGATGACTTTGTGAAAAATTCAAACTTCTATCAGCAATATTTAAGAAAGCCCATTTCCAAAGTCCTTGGCAGTTCCAGATGGCAGCAATCTTAAAAAAAAAAAACGAAAACAAACTCTGGCCAATGTGATGAGTGAAAAATGGTATCTCCTGGCTTTACTTTGCATTTCCCTGATGACTAGTGAAGCTAGAATTTTCTCCTCTGCATATCTGTTGCACATATGTATGTCTTCCTCTGGATTTTGTTTATGATTTTTTTCCTTATTTGTTTGGGCATTTAAACTCTTTTTCCTATGGCCTGCAAGTATTTCTGTTTTTACTTTCTGGTATCTTCTACCATACAAAAACACTCCCTTTTTGTAAAGGCCTTTGCCGTATATCCATAAAGTAGTATGAATCAAACTCATGTGGTCGAATGTCTTGAATTCTGCAAAGCCAGATATCTACCCAGATTTTATGCTTGGCACACAAAAATGAGAAAAGCCCTTTAACTCACTAAAAGAAATGAAGTCGTTTGAAGTCAATTAAAATGTATGGCAGGGAAAAAAGTGCCCTCAATTAAGACTTTTTTTTTCTTAGCATGAATGCTAATAGTATGAAAAATCCAATAGTTCCAAGTTTACTTATTACTCGAAGACAATTTGACCTTCAAAGAAACCCAAGACATTCTTTTCTACATAAGGAACATAAGCATCAGGGATATTTCTCTTCATGAGAATGCAGAAAGTATTTTGAAGTTATCACTGGAAAAATCATACATTGGAACTGGCAGGGTAATTAACTGACTTCAGGCAAAAGTTTTACTGTGTCATGACTTTGGCATGTCATTTGCTGGAAACCTTCTTTAGTGAAAACTACCCACACCTACCAGATGTGGATTCTGAACAGAATCCTGCATACTCAACTTTTCCCTCTGACCCTTATTTACGGCCTGGGACTTCTAACAACATCTCTCTTTTGAACCAAAAACAGTGGCCAATGATGATAAGTGTGTGCCTAAGAGACATTTTTAAGACACTCTGCATCCAAGAACACACCACAATGTGATTTTAGGAACAATACCACACCAACCACCAGGCAACCTAACTTTCCATTTCTTTTACATGAATTTTTTTTTCAGGAGGTTGTTTTAAACAGAGCAAAAAGGAGTAACAAAATCAGGAGAAAAAAGTTGCCCCATTAAAAGAAAAAAAAAAAAAAGGAAATCCATGAATTCCCCAGGAGACAAAAAATATAGCTTCCAGGGTGTAATACGTGCCAAGCAGTGTTAGATGCTTTACATGTACTCTCCTTTATTCTTCCCAGCCTTCTGAGGCAGGCACACTAATTTTCATTTTATGGAAGAGGAAACTGAGGCTCAGAAAAGTAATAACTAGCTGATTAATGATGAAGCTGGGACCCAAATTGAGTTATTACTTCAAAGCCCATGTTCCTTTCACACCCTTTGAAATGTCTTTAAAAGTATATCCAATCTTTTATATCCTAAAGTTATAGTCCTCCATTACCATACTTGATGTTATAAAAGTATTTTTGAAAAGCAAGCATAAGTGAGTTCAGGCAATTCTCAACCCGACTGGGCTGTCCATCCTTGCTGTCTGTGCCAAACTTGGCTCCCCTTCAGCGGCTAAGGACTACTTTGAGGTTCCATCTTGCCTCACAGCACCACCTAGAGACGCCAAGGGCAGACGAAGAGACAGCCTGGGCGGGTCCTCAGTCCTCACTTAGGGACAGCAGTGCAGGTAACAGTGAGCTCATTCAGCACAGTGCCTGGTTGGTGCAGGGATGGCGTGAGGTGAAACCCAGCACTGAAGTGCAGTGTGAAGAACAGAGGGGCAGTAGGGGCGCCTGGGTGGTTCAGTCGGTTCAGGGTCCCACTCCTGATTTCGGCTCAGGTCTCAGGTGGTGGCCTCAGGGCCACGGGGCTGAGCCCCACCTGGGCATGTGGATTCTCTCTCTCCCTTTTCCCTTTCCCAGCTCCCTGCACACTCCCTCACTCTCTCTCTCAAAAAGGAAAAAAAAAAAAAAAAAAGGAAAAGAACAGAAAAAGAAAAGAAAAAGAGAAAGCCAGTGAGGGGTGGCTAGGGAGCCTACAGCAAGAGGGCCAGCACAGACTGGGGGCTCTTTGAGAAAGGGGCTCCATGACCAAGTTGTTGACCTTGGGAGACCTGAGTAAGTCTTGATTATAAGGGAAACTGGAGCCACTGAGGGCTTACTTGACAAGAAACATAGAAAGGGAAGCATAGTGTATTCTCTTCACACTAAGGGAAAGATTCTCTTTTTATATTTTATCAAACATGGACGGTTCTCTCATGCAGGTTAAAAAAAAATTCTTAGAAAATTGACCTGCATTTTCTAGAACTTTTTGCTTAAAGAATTTTTCTTTTTTTAAAATTTCTTGAATATTTATTTTTGAGAGAGAGAGAGAGAGAGAGTGTGTGTGTGTGCAAGCGGGGGAGGAGCAGAGAGGGAAAGACAGAGGATCCAAAGCAGGCTCTGTGCTGACAGCAGAGAGCCCTATGTAGGGCTCGAACTCTTGAACTGCAAGATCATGTCCTGAGCCAAAGTCAGATGCTTAACCAACTGAACCACCCCGGCACCCCTTGCTTAAAGAATTTCTTAATAATTACTGCTTAAATAATTCCTTAATTATAAGAAAAACACAATTGCTTAAAAAATTACAGAAAAAGTTTTCCCTACCTTTCTAAAACTAACTTTCTTCTAAGAATGGAGTCATTTTGGGACCAAATGCAGATTACCACTAAGCCAAGGCAGAAATCCTATCCATGAGATAATGTGTAGTTAGCCTATTAGTAAAATAACATGTATTTCACATAACGGTCATTTAAAATTAGATATAATCAAATAATATTTGAAACTACCTCATAATTTGAGAGATGGAGATTTCTAAAAAGGCAAAAACACAACAAAAATCATTTCCTTCTGTTGAAGATAAAAATAAAGCCTGTCTTTTGATTACTACCTCTTACGCAAAGGCAAAATAAATACATACACATAGTTACAGAATGAAAACGCAAACACATTACCTCCTACATCTATGAAGTGTTTCGCAGCCAAGCCAGAACGGGGAGCTAAAAAAAAAATCAAAAAAACAAGTTGGCTATTTCAAGGCACGACACTCTCCTCTCCTAGAACATCTACGTCTTCATCTTAACTTTGGCAGATGGTCCTGGATTAAAGAATGTATTTATTATCCTGTGTTGAAGGAGGAAAGAAGAGTGTAGAGAAACCTGATAGTTTAATTCAAAAGCTGCTTAAACCGCTCCCGCAGGACGTTGGGTCGTGGGGACGGGTGGTGGCGAGGGCCGGCACTGCTGGGGTAGAGGGAGAGGTGAGCAAGCACGGCGACCGCAGACAGCTCGGTCAAGAAGTCTGGCCACGAAGGCAGGACCGTGGCTGGAAGGGACGCAGGGCTGAGGGAGAAGAAGGCTTGTCTTCAGATGGGAGGTCTGGGCATGTAGCAGTAGACGTGGGGCCAGGGCAGAGGAGGGGGCGGGGAGAGCAGGCACTAACTTAACCGACCCGTGGCAGAGCTTAGCCTAGAGCTTGGGAACCCACTCAGGAGGCAAATGCCAAATGACCCGTCCCTATCAACAAATGAGCCGGAGTAAGAGCAAAACTGTCAAGCAAACTGTCAAAACACAAACCTTAAAAACTCAGTTCCACTGTGCTTTTTATTCTTAAAATGGAAACATAAAAAGCTAACTTTCTTTATACCTTATACTTGCTGACCTGAGCATCAGGCCTATCGTTAATTATTCTAGCTTCTAGTTTTCTGTTCCAGAGTAACTTCAGTCAGGCACTTTGTCCGTTAATGGCTGCCTCATCCTGCTTTTCCTTTTATTTCATTCCATCTCCGGATCTCCCCCCACCCCGTGTACATATTCTCAAAATGCAGTCAAATACTGCCCAAAGGAGATGAAGAAAAGAGCCCATCTCCTTTTTCTTTTAAAGGCAGAAGTATGGTGGTAGTCCAGCCCCGTCCTCACCACAGTTCCATTTGTGCCTTGAGGTTTACTTTGAAGTTAGAAAGTGTGCTCTTGAAGAAAGTTCTGAATTCTCCAGTGACAGGTGACTTGCTCTCCATTTTGTCATAGCTCCTCCTGCTAGAAGGTGTCTCCTCTAGTGCCCTGGAGGGTGTCCCTTGACCCCAGTACACCCCATGAAAGGAGACCCGAAGGGGGAAAGTCTAAATAAATGGTCTGACAGACTCTGGGGCGAGCAGGAGCCACAAGTTTTACTCAGCATAAAAAATGTCATGTGCCTTTAACCCCAACCTGCCTCTCTTTCCTTATGTGACAAATATTAGCTATTCTCATCACTGTCTTCACATGTGACCTCATATACGATCTGACCCTTGATGGGGGAGCTCCAGTTAAAAAATCATCTGTATTTTAGGGGCACCGGGGTAGCTCAGTCGGTTAGGCCTCCAACTTCGGCTCAGGTCATGATCTCGTGGTTCATGGGTTCGAGCCCCACGACAGGCTCTGTGCTGACAGCTTGGAGCCTGGAGCCTGTTTCAGATTCTGTGTGTCCCTGTCTCTCCCTCTCTTTCAGCCCCTCCCCTGCTCACACTCTGTCTCTCTCTCTCAAATATAAACAAACATCAAAAAAAATTAAAAAAACAATCACCTGTATCTTCACTTTCTCAGGGAGGAGTTGAGGGAACAAACTCTTGGGGCCAATGTGAGCCTCCTAAAAGCTCAGGGAATCAGAAAAAAAGAGAAAGGGAACGAGGAAAGGAGGGAGGCAAAAAGCAGATATTTACATGAAATCTAAAGTTTTCAAATGGCTGCAGCTGTCATTACAGTTGGCACTTCCTTATTTTAGGACACATGCCGAATAATATCCCTTCCCTCACTTATACCCTCAATGGGACTAAGATGAAGGAACAATCATAAAAGAAAAGCTTGACAAATCACCTACCTATTCTTCCATAGCACCCAGAAGGAAGAGCTATCTGAATGTCCGTTTTCACAAGAGCTTTTTCCATAGGTGGTACTGTATAATCATAGGCACTAGGGAAATAATGAAAGAAAATAACCAGGATGTATTCATAAAATTGTTGTTATACGCTCTTCCTTGTGAACTAAGTATACAGAATTGCTTTAAGTATATTTCATAAAATAATCACAAAACGATTCATGCAATCTTAGATTTCAGTAACCAATCCAAGAGTTCAGTACTCGAAGTTTCCAATTGATATAAAAAAAAGTTTATGAAGAAGAAAATGGCTGATATTCTCTTTTAGTCCATTATGAAAATGGTGCTACCTTTAGATATAGTCATTCTGGCAAATATTTTGGTTTAAGAGGTATCAACATGTAATTTTGTTCTCCCCTGAACAAAATTTTGTTGGGAAACTGAAATACGTATTAGCAGGAGGGGCCAGAAAGGCAGACTCTTAAAAGTTTTATGTTTCACTAACACGATATAAAAAGAGGAAGATGGGGTGTTCACGTGGCTCAGTCAGTTAAGCATCCAACTCTTGATTTCAGCTCCGGTCATGATCTCAGGGTTGGTGAGTTTGAGCCCCACATCAGGCTCTGAGCTGATAGCTTGGGGCCTGCTTGAGATTCTCTCTCTCCCTCCCCCCAACCCCGCTCTCCCTGCCCCCGCTCATGCTGTCTCTTTCTCTCTCTCAAAATAAATAAATAAACTTAAAAAAAAAAAAGAAGCTGTGTTGCATCTGTTCTGCTAGTCTTGGTAGTTAACCAAGCTTACCAAGCTGAAGCCTTCAACCTCACAGGCTGGGGGACACCGCTCATCACTGTGAATAGGGCCTCGAGAAGGACACTGCTGAAAACCCAACTGTCTAAGATCCACCCATCAAATGCTGGTACTATTGTTCTTACTGTAGCCCCCTTCTTGATAGAAATTTAAGAGACTGTACAATGAATAGAACTGCAAGTTACTTTGGAAATCTTAGTGAAAACTTGTAAAGCAGCATTAACATTTTTACTTCTTTCATTGGAATTTCCTCTTTTCATAGTTGAGCCCTAATTTATTAAAGAGAGAAGTTATTTCCATGTCTATCTCAATATGCAGTCATCTCTGTTCATTAGGAGGATGTTAAAGTATCTTAAATCAACATCTCTCATGTGACTCACAACAGGGCCCAGACGATGTAGTCAAACTACATCACTCCACGTTTAGCCATGAAAACTAAGGGACTGACCATATTCCTTTCAGCTGTTAACAGTCTATACCTCACTTTTCTTCTCCTATCACCAAACACTCCTTTCTTGCCTCCTCCAGGGGCATGACTGAGACCAGTAGTTCTCGCATTAGGATCATGTGGGATGCTTTAAAGTAAATCCTAAGGATTTAGCCCTGTATTGAACACCCATAACGCCCAGCATCACTTTTCACCTACCTTAATGGTTCTAAGGACTGGGCACTGTAGTCAAGGGAAAAAGGCACTGAATTAAGGGTCATAAATTTTATGACATTCAAGCCCTTGGGCAATCAGTTCAGCTCGTCACAAACTCCCTCATCTGTAAAAAAAAGTAATACTTACCTACTTCAGGAGTGTTGCGAGGATTAAATAAAAGTGCCCACGGTAAAGGTTTTAGTAGAGGTAAAAGGTGCTGAGCAAAGGGAAGGGTGGTCGGTACTAATTACTGACATTCCTACTGCTTTTCAGATTTGTGCCCTTTCTGACGTTCCCAGTCCTTGGGCTGAACTTAAATATGGACATACAGAGAAATTTAACAAATCCTTTAAGGCAGAAGCATCCTGCATTAATCTTCCCCATTATTTTCATACTCCGCACCTAGACTCCACCGAGGCTTCTCTTTCTGTTCCGCACGGCGTCACCCTCAGGCCACTCCTTGAAGGCCAAGGTGGGCCTTATTCGTGTCTACCTTGCACCTGGAAAGGGCACAATAAATGTTGCACAACAAATAATGCCTTGGTGGATATTTATATGTAGTGACCATTCTGTACGCTTATCCCAAATCCTCACTGAATTTATGCTAAAGAGGAAGACTAAAATTTTCAACAGTAAAAAAAAAAAAAAAAAAAAAGGATGAATTCCTACATAAATGCAAAAAAGTTTGTTTTTGTAATCTGTTAGGCGAAAGTTTCAAGCTGTAGCAGCAGATGGCAAGAATATAGGCTAACCTGAGAACTCTACAACTCCAGACTTGCACCTTCTCTGCGTGGGGTAGGGAGGCCACTCGCAGAAGGCAGTCGGGAGTCCCCACTCACCTGTACAGGTCGTAGCCCGCGGCCCGCGCGGACCCCTTGGTCGGGGCGGTGGCGTGCTCCGAGAGCCGGACAAAGCGGAGCCGCATGGCATCCTCCGCAGGCCGAGCCCGCTTGCTGGGGGAGATGGCGGGTGTCGCTTCAGAGCAGGGCATGGCAGAGCAGGACAGAGAAAAGACAGCAGCAGAAAGGACAAGCGGACGGAGAATGAGCCCAGCCGCCAAAATTTTAAAAATCCCGCCAGCAACTCCTCGCCCCGCCCACCGACCCCCGGGCGAGCCCACAGTTCTGGCTGAGAGGGAAGGCGAGAGTCAAATTGGCTGCTGGAAACCCTTCTTGGAAAGCGGATTTGGGCAAGTACGGCGCCTTTTCGAGCTTTTCCAACTCAGCGCACGCGTCCAACCTGTGCGGGGACAGCCGTGGTGGCCTCCCGCACACACGACGGGACGCAAGCACTCCCCCCATGGAGATCCCGAATGGACTCGCGCGCGCGCACCTCGGGGCTGCGCGGGTTCCCACTGCCTGCACCGCCCGGAGCACCCGGGCTCTTTTAGGTCCCGCCCGCTCGCCGCCTCCTTCTCTTCCTCCTCCTCCCTGCGCGGCCGTGGGGAGGACAGGCCGCGCTCCCAGCCTCCCCACGCCCTGCAAGGCATGTCCCGCCAGCCCGGGCCCCAACATTACTGGCGCCGCGGCAGCGCCGACTCAGGCCGCGAGTGCTGGACAGCGGCCGGGGCGGCCCCGCGGCCTCTGCTCTCGGCGCCCCGCCGCGCGCGTCGTTGAACACTGAGCGGAGCAAACATGGGAAGAAACGGTAGCCGAGCGCGGCGCGACGGCAGACGGGAGTCATTTGCCCCGAAATGTGGGCGCTGGTTGGCTGCCCCGCTCCCGCAGGCGCTCTCCGGGTCTGCACCCTAAAGTTACGTCCGGGTAAAATGACCTCGGAAGCAGTAACCGCCGCCGCGGTCTGACGGAGAGCGCATGGAGGCGGCGCATGGGCCGCCCTCGGGCTGGCGCAGGCTCCGAGCCCCCGGGTCGCGGTCTCTGCTTCCCTCCTTGGACCCTCGCCTTTTTTTGTGGTCTCGGTTTCCCAAGCCTATCCACGAGGCTCGGGGCCTGGGCCCTGCGCGTTGCTGAGTTACCTGGGGAGGCGGCGGCCCCCGCGGCCATGGCTCCTCAGGTTCTAATCTCAGAGATCCCCAAAGCAACGGAACCGCATCGTGATGCATGTGACGGTCGCTGAGCTCAGTGCTGCGACCTTGGCTGTAGGCCAGGCAGCGTGTTCCATTCCTTACGGTACCCACAGTGCACGGCGTGTTGTTTATCCTTGAAGGGGGGCGAGGCGGGGCGGGGGCAAGCATCTCCGGATGATCCCAAGGATAACTCCGTTGAAATCCTAGCACTGTTTCATATGACCCCACAGAAGCACAGAGGGGGGACCCCAGTGGCTGGCATTCGAACGAAGATCCTAGGCTACCCAGGAATAATTTACAGTGGGGATCAGGAAATAACTTTCTAGGGGCGCCTGGGTGGCTTAGTCGGTTAAGCGTCCGACTTTCGCTTGGGTCAGGATCTCGCGGTTCGTGGGTTCGAGCCCCGCGTCGGGCTCTGTGCTGACTGCCAGCTCAGAGCCTGGAGCCTGTTTCAGTCTGTGACTCCCTCTCTCTCCGACCCTCCCCTGCTCACGCTGTCTCTCTCTCTCTCTCCTAGAAATAAATAAAAAATATTTAAAAAACAAAAAAGGAAATAACTTTCTAAAGAATTGTAAATTGACTTTTCTAGGATATAAATATCTCTAGTCATTTCCAGAACTGATGCAAAAATCTGAAAAGCAAAATAACTCACGTTGTCAAGATAAATGCAAACAATAGGGTAGTTTTAGAAACGTGACAGAAACGTTAGGGTTTTGTTGAGGAAGTTTCCAGACTTCCCCGCGGGGCCTTCTCTGCTGTCTCTTACTGGTTCCATTTCAGTGTTGGAATTCCTCTGGATGACGTTGTGGATTATACTCTCTTTACTGTCTCTTCCCTTGTCTTTAAACATCTACTGCCTGAAGACTCCCCAAACTGGTATCTATAGCAACATGATAGGGGGCCACTGTCGAATCTCATCTAGAGCCATCCTGCTCACCTCTGGTGCTTCTGGCCACAGTGGCTTTCTAACAGTTTCTAGACCCACCAGACTTACTGCCTGGGAATCTATACACACCCTTCCTTAGTTTGTTTCATGTGATTCCAGTCTCAGCTCATCTCAGAAGGGCTATTTCTGTTAAGTTTGTGAGGGAAGGCCCTCACCACCATTTTCTATCACAATAAGTTTTTCTAGTCACATCACTACAATCTGTTGTGAAGTACAATCTGTACTTCATTCATGACTTATGTGTGTATGTGTGTATTTTTGCTTGTTGTCTATATGTTCTAGAAGATATAAGCTCCAGAGGGTAGGGACCACATATGTGTTCATTCACTAATGTATTCATGGGGCCTTGCTTAGTTCCTGGAGCAGAACGGTGCTTGATAAATATTTGTTGTGTGAATGAAAGAGATCTTATTGCCCCTTCTGTCAGGCCCCTGTACAGAATCACTTCTCAAAACCTTTTGATTTTCCTGTCCACCTCTTTAATTTTTAATCAGTGTGTTTTGTTTTTACCATGTAATGCTTTGCCAAGGCCTGCAATGGTCTACCCCTCCACCAAAACGCTCCCCAAATTTCACATCCCAGGGGCAATGCTTCCAACTTTTTTTGGCTCTTTTTTCTGGGATGTACCTCCCTGTTTTTAAATTGCATGCTGCTATTTTTTTCTTTTTTTAGTGGCATACAAATTAGAATTAGGGTGGTTGAGGATTAAGTCTTTTACTCCTATTCTCACCATTTTGCAAATAGTTTTGTAACAATATTTGGATAAGTCAGCAGTATTTGTCATGACTATGTAAATATCATTCACTGTTGAGGCGAGTAATGTGATTTTTTTTTTTTTTACACCTGTCCCCCTCAGGTTAATAAATATGTTGTTCTTCCATTTGTCTTTGGCGGTGGTGGTGGTTTTGATTCACCCATCGCTTTTTTGCAAATGCTCCAGGGGATCGGGTCCCTTACAAATATCATTATCAAATGAAACACTGAAACACATCAAATCCCTATCAGTTCCAACTCCCCCCACCCCAACCCCTCTGTTCTCTTGCCCCAAAATGTGCACGTGACTCTCTGGTCCTGCTGAATAGCGGTCATCCTCGCACTTCCCTTTGTCCTTTTCTAACATTGGAGCCTTCATTTTAGGAATCCAGTATCTTCCTTTTAGTTTACTCCTTCATTTTGCTGAAGCCCTTTCTCTAGTAATTTCCTAAGGAAGTTCACATTAGAGATTGAGTCCTCGCATATCCTAAAATGTAGTAACTGAAATGACCCCCTTTACCCAGACCCAAATAAAAATCTCACTTCATTTATGAAACTTTCTTACAACCAGTGAGCCCTGCCTTGTCTTATCTCTCACAATACTATCATGTCATTCGTTAGGAATATTCAGCCATTGTGTAGTTGCCTTGTGGTATGCATTTTATCCTTCACTTTACTAAGAGTTATAAACTTGTATGAATCCTTCAAAGCACGTAATTCAGCGTTTTATACAAAAGTTATCGGTCTGGCTCGTTGGAATACCTACTCCCATGAAAGGATTCTATTTCTTCTGTTAATGTGGATAAAGTGTTTATTATTTTCACTTTGCATCTGAGGTTATTTTAGATTAGAAAGAGAAAAGGGTATATTCCAACTGCAAAAGGTTAGGGCTCTGAATTAATAAGCATTTAATAGGACATTCCTTATGACAATTGAAATATAACTTGATATGAAAATACATCTTAAATTCAATACACCAGCAAAGAACTAGACATGTTCCAACCATAGTTTATTTCCTGCGGTTTTATTATCACAATATAATTATCCTATCAGTCATGCTGATTAATTCAATTACATAAGTCCAGTGCCAACTTGAACCTGTTGAGAATGTAAGTCGGTACTTTACAAACCACGTTGTCCTTCCTATCTTTATAAGATTTTTCTGTTTTTAACAAAGACTTCATGTCTTGGTTACTTTATGCCAACTATCTTTTAAGTGTGTTATGAATACTAACTCATGTAATCACAACAACCACAGGAAACAAGTATTATTATACCCATATTACAGGTGGGGCAACCAAATCACAAAGGATTTGCCTATGATCACACAACTCACAACTAGAAGGAGATGGAGCCGAGATTCACCTTGAGGTAGTGTGGCTTCAGAGTGCTTGCACTTAGCCACTGGGTTCTGTAGGTTTACATGTGCCTACTGAGACTGTGACGAACTCTTCTTGATGCTCAGTCTGCTCCTGGCTATGTTCCCCAGGTCTGGGAAAGATGTGTGTCGTAAATTAGGCAGGCATTCTTAGTTTCACAGTTGCTCATGCCCTCCTTGTTGGGACCCGTCCTCGCCAGGCCATACTCTGGGCTTTTTCTCACATCACTGGCTGCCTCTTCTCAACCTCTGTTCTTATTCAAGATAAAAAGCCTTGGAATCTTGCTTCCTTTTTCTTTGTCAGATCTTCCCTTCTCTAAAAATAGTTTCCTCCTAGGTACTACATACTGCTTTACCCTATTTGATTTTTCTTTACAGCATGTACTACTATGTGATATTACATCTATTTTCATTTCACCTATCAGTTATACGTTTTCTCCTCCAATGTGTAAGCTCCATGATGGACTAGAATCTATCTTAATCTGGGTTCTTTTCAGGTGTTCTGTTTCTTTTTATCCTTTTTCCAATTTTATTATTATTAATTTTATTTTAATTAATTTCATTATTTTACAATTTCACGTTTCCCTTTACTATATTAGAGATTTCACTCTCTGATTCTATTGTTTTAGGTAAAACATGCATGCTTAATTTATCAGTGTCTAAAATCTGAAACCAAGTTATTTTCTTTCTCCTGGATAACACAAGGACTTTTGAATGCCTTAATTCCATTACCCATTCTTTTGACATAGATACAGTTATTGTCTAGTATTTTTGGTGTATCTTTTCTTTGAATTTCAATAAACATTATTATCATCACTACTTTTTAGAGTCATTTTAAAAAATGTTTACCCAGACTTTTATCACTTTCTTTGCTTTTCCTTCTGCATCTCCAATCCCCATCTGGGATCACTGTCCTTTTGCCCAGACTTTCTGTGGAAAGTTCTCCAGTAGGTGAAAAAAACTGTTAAACTCTTCCTCAGGGTTCTTTGACAATCATTCAGGAATGGAAGAGGTGAGAACATTAAAAGAATATTATCGTATTTCCCCATAGCTGCATGGCTATGCTGAATCCAAATTCAGAACATTCCACCATGGACAACAATACTTCATTTATCATGCCACAGTTCACCTTTACCAGAAACGTGTGTAAGCCAAGAAAAGACAGAAGCCATACTTTGAGTTCTGGTGCCAAAATACAGAAGTTCTTTGTTTCAAGCCCAGAGTTTTTTACACCATGGACGAAAGGCTGGTGTAAGGCTGAGGATGGGTGAGAAGCATACCTATCTTTTGTGGAAGGGCAGCTGAAATAAGGGAGGTAGGAAAGAAGAACTCATATATAGGTAAATCAATTTCAGTAAAAAGTACATATGTTTGTTGACTATCTGAAAGTTTGTCCTTTGGTCCAGAATACCATCAGCCTCCAGAATACCACAATACATCCTACAATACCTTGTGTTTCCCTAAGAGTATCTATATCCCAATTTGAAAACCCTAGACTCTCATATAACCTGCAATTTCATAAGAATGCTCTTGCCAGGCTCTTAAGAAGAACACAAAAATCAAATATATGTAGCCTTTCAATTTCATAAGAGCAGCACATGGATCTTAAGAAAAGAAGTAGCTCAGGAGCTCGACATTATGTTGGGTGGCAGTTAAATAAAGCAGGTAAGGAGGTAGCAGATCATTAACAAAATAAGCATTTATTGCTGGAAACTCCTTTGGACTAATTGGCAAATGGCTGCCACATGGCACTACAAAAATTCAAGGGGATCAGAATAGTTAACACACAAACTCAGAACTGCTGTTTTCACTAATATACTGAATACCCAATCTGTTAACATAATCATCAAAAACTGACTCTGAATTATGCCAGTATGTGTAGGAATACTAGGAGGTGAAATTTCTGTATTTACAGCCCATAGAAGGATGTGTTATTTCTTTCTTAAAGCATCACTGAGTTTTCAGGAAGTAAAGAAAATAAAAGCAGATAGCTTGAGAGCCAGGATACACATGAAAATCACCTAGAAAGCTAGGTCAAAATCCTACTACAAACCAACTACTCAGAATCTCCTGTTCCCTTTAACAGAAAAAACTGGTAGTCACAAAAGCATGGGTGTCTTGGGGAAGCTTCTAGATCTGGGATCAATAAGACTCACAAAAGCAGGCCTAGTCTGTTCTTAAGGGTTCCCAGTGATGGACTTATTTTCTTACCTTCCCTGAGAGCACTGATGCCTTTCCTCTGGGCTCCGTCTGTTAGGGACCATCTGCTTCCTTCTGCTCCTCTTCCCCAATATGGGCCCCATCTCAGTCAGGTCCATTTCCTGGATGAAATGAATGGGTCCAGGGAGCAGATGTGGAGAATGAATGTGGAACAAGAAGATGATGTTAGGGCCACACTGGACAATTTCAGTGTGAGTGGAAACCCACTAGTTGGTTGGTTTGGGGCAAGTGACTGTGGCAATCATTCTGAGCAGAATGTGAGCATGAGAGCCTTACTGTATCAGTGAGCATGGCTCCAGGAGAAAGGATGTCTCGTTAAAACACTACCTCAGACAGTTTTGATCTCTCTATTTCTCAGGTCTCGTTGGTTGCACCTGATTTCCTCCATGACATTAAACAACTGTTGTACGATTTTTCTGTTGGTAGCACACAGTTTTTCCAAATTATATATAAAAAAAAGACAGGAACAAAAAGGTTATGCTTTTCATCTATGTCTGTGTAAACAAACCCAGTAATTACCATAACTCAAATTGCTGCTGAAATTCTCCATATTTTAATGTGCACACTGTTGCTCTTGCTACTAAATCTCTGCATACATACTGGGAAGTTAATCCTGAATTAGGAAACAGAAAAACTGATTAAAATAAAATTGGGCCAAGTCCATGATTTTTATATTCATAAGATTCAAAATTTCTGTGAGCAAATGTGCAATGCAAATTGAATTATCTTCCAGAGTAATAACAAAAAAAGAGAAACAATGGTAAAATATGGGTATCCATGCAGAGAGATGTATGAATTAGGCTTGCTAAGGTTTCAGTTGATTGTGATTCAATATTCTGCCTCCCTGAAACAACCTTTACTTACTAGGCTGCACAAACTCAATTCTCTTCAGTCTGTAGTGGATATTATCCAGTTTTCATGTAGCAGAATTTCATCAAATTTTACACTTGTATCAAGAGAGGTTTTTCGCTGAACTTTGAAGATAGCATTATTAGTCCTTCTAAGCATTTTAATCACAGTCTTTCCTGATTGCCTTTAGGACAAAAGGGCAGATGTAAATGTTCAAAGAAAAGTCAGGAGAGTATTGTTTGGGGGCCTATAGGCATGGGCTAGGTGAAGCAGATTATTAAGGAAATAATGTAGAAAATTCAAGTCTCCAGATTTTCTTTTAATAAATTGGAACGGATCTGAATGTTTTCACTACACATCTTCCCCCCCACCTCTCACCCCTTCTCCATCCCTCTCTACTCCAGGAGGCTGACCTGCTTGGACCTCACCCATGAGCTCTCTTTCCTCTGGCCTGCCTTGGGGTTTGACAATGGAGAGCCCCCGCAGGAGTTCAGAAGGGGAGGGGAGGGTAAGTTCGGGGTCCTCACTGGATGGCTGTGTACCTCCACTGAAGACCACCTCTTGCCGAGGTTATTCTAGCCTCTAGAAGCTCCATGCTCCCCTTTCCCTTCAGGCCTTCTACTTCAGGGCACTACTTTCTCCATTGTAGTTTTGATTTCCCACATCTCAGCCCACACCTTTATAAACAGCACCTTTAGTAAACTCTCCTCAAATTACCTGACTTGAATACTCTGTTTTGTATCACAGCCCTTACAGAGAGAGACTGGTTTATTCAGTCCTGTATCTAAGTTCTCCTCACATTCTGGGGCCACTGATGTCTCTTACCAGGACTACTGAGAGATCTCTCTACTTCTACCTTTTATGCTTCAAAATCTTCTAAAGTTTTCCCATCACAAATATAAAACCCAAATCCTTTCCCACGGCTCAAGGCCAGCCATATGCGTCTCCAGGGTTCTAAAACACACCAACTTCTCTTTTGCCTGAGGACCTTTGTCCCTATTATTCACTCTGCCTAGACTGTTCTGTTCCCTGCTTTTCATGTGGTTAGCATAATCCAAGACAAAAATTGCATAAGGAGATGGATTTTACTCAGTCTATTCCAGTAGAAAAGCACCGCAGATTTAAAGATTACAGTGCATATTAGTTCTTACGGTTGCTGTAACAAATTAGCAAAAAATCAGTGGCTTAAAATGATAGAAAGTTATTCCTCTTATAGTTCTGGAGGCCAGAAGTCCAAAATGAGTCTTACTGGCTAAAAGTGAGATATAGAAAGGGCTGCACTGCCTCTGGAGAGTCTAGGGAGAATCTGTTTTCCTTGCGGTTTCACATTTCTAGGGGTAAATTCCTTTGCTTATGGTCCCTTCTTCTATCTTCATAACCAGTGGTGTAGCATCTTCTCTCTGACTCTGCTTCTCTCTCCTTGCATCACACAGCCACCTTCTGTCTGTGGTCAAATCTCCTGTGTCCCTCTTACAGGGACATTTGTGATTATATGCAGGGTTGACCCAGATAATCTGGGATAATTATCCCATCTCGGGCTCCTTAATCACATCTGCAGACACCCTTTTTTCGTATAAGGTAACTTTTACAGATTTTAGCAATTAGGACCTAGATATCTTTTAGGGGGCAGCATTAGCCCACGATACTGTGTCTTAGAACAGTGGTTTTGCCTTACATCTTTATAGGGAGTAGAAGTGGTGGGAGAGGAAATGTTTATTTCTGTGTCTAGCTAGCTTTAGGGAGACAAACAATTCTAACGTCACCTAATTATTCATGAGATGAAGAACAGCGTCAACGGCCGACTTTGTCAGCTGATGTAGGCAAAAGGGGAATGGGTTAGGTTTGCTCTTGTTACAGGTAAACACAGCAGTCACATCTATAAGTCTTAGGAGACTTATGAGAAAGAGTGGACAGGAAGTCTTATCTAAGGCTTGTGGGGAATGGTGGTTCATTGCACTTTGCCATTTTCTAGAACACAAAAGCATGGGAGATTTGAAGAGGAAAAAAAAGGTTGGGGATATTTCTTAACCATCATTGTTTTCTAGGAGCATAGAGTTCAGTTAACATTCAACATTGTCAGCACCTTCTCATCCTTAAATACTTTTTCGTAGATGCCCTTCCTGACCACCCTGTCTAAGTACACCTTGTCTAAGTTTCCATTATTCACTGTTACAGTTTCCTTTTTATTTCTTTATGGTATTTTTCATAATCCATAACCATTTTGTGTATTTATTTGTCTATCAAAGCCATAAACTTCTTGAGGACAGGGAACATGGCTGTCTTACATTTGAAGAGCTTAGGACAATGTGTCTTTATATCTTTAGGACATTTTTGTTGAATTGACAAAAGAAGAAATATCAGATGGCCAACAGACTCAGGAGAAACTATCTAGTAATGACCTCATTGTCGTAAAAGAAGCAAGAATGAAAATAACAGTGGGATAAACAAAAAAAGAGTCAGAAATCCCAGACAGGAAGACCCACATCTTCAGAGACACACAGAGGTGTGTGTGAAATGTGAGTCACAGCTGGTGTGGGATGGAGTCTGAGTGGGGTGGGGTGGGGTAAGACTCCATAGTTGGTCAGAAGCCAGACCCCAAGGGAACTTGGGATTTATACTTCCTATTTCCCCCCAGTCCCCTGCATTCATTCATCCTTTCAACAAATATTCGTTGAATGTATTTCATGTGCCAGTCCCTAGGTCTAGGCTTTGGGGACATAGCAGGAAACAGAACAGACAAAAATAAGTCTGAATAAATAGAAGTGGTTGAAATAAACAGTTCTGAGTGTTAAGGAGAAAAGCAAAGCAGGAGGGTAAGACGTGGAATGTAGGCTTGTGATTTGCAGAGAGTGGCGGGGAAAAGGCCTCAGTGAGAACACACTATTTGCCAGGTGTGGAGTTGGGGGACAGGGGGGAAGTGACCAAACGTAAAGGAAATGACATCCTAGAGAAGGGCATTCCAGGCAGAGGGCACAGGAAACACTCAGATCCTAAGGTGTAAACTTACCTTTCAGATGGCCACTGTGTTGGGGCGCCTGGGTGACTCAGTCAGTTAAGCATCCCACTCTTGATTTGGGGTCAGGCCATGATCTCATGCTTCATGCGTCCTCGGGCTCTGCACTGACTGCACGGAGCTTGCCTGGGATTCTCTGTCTCCTTCCCTCTGCCCCTCCCCTGCTCATGCTTTCTCTCTCTCTCAAAATAAATAAGTAAACATTAAGAAAAAAAAAAGATGGCCATTGTGTTCTGAACAAGGTAAGAGGGGGTCTTATAGTTGGAAGAGATAAGGTCACAGAAGTGGGGGAGGGATGCAGTTGTAGGGCCTTGTAAGCTTCTGTAAGGACTGTGGCTTTTCCACTAAGTGAAATGGGAAGCTATTGGAAGATTTTGATAAGAGCAGTAACATACTGTATTTCATTTAACAGGATCATGTGGCCTGCTACGCTGAATGAGACAAAAAAGGATCAAAGTCTGACGCAGGAAGACCCTTCAGGAGGCTACTCAATGATCAGGGGAGAAATGATGGCAGTAGCACAGATCAGGGAGGTCACAGTGGAGATGGTGAGAAGTCGCTAGATTCTGGATATACTCTGAAACTGGGTCAGATGTGAGGTTTGAGAGAGAAGTCAAAGAAGACCCCAAGATTCATGGCAAGGATGGGGTTGCTGTTTATGGAGATCTGGAAGAATGCTAAATGAGCAGCTTTGGGAAGGAAGGTCAAGAGCTCAGTTTTGGACACATTAAGTCCGAAGAGCACAAGTAGTACTTTTTCAAAAGCAAATTGGGTGGCTCAGTCAGTTAAGCATCCAACTTCAGCTCAGGTCACGATCCCCCAGTTTGTAGGTTCGAGCCCCACGTCAGGCTCTGTGCTGACAGCTCAGAGCCTGGAACTGCTTCGGATTCAGTGTCTCCCTCTCTCTCTGGCCCCCCCCCACTTGTGCTCTGTCTCTCTCTCTCTCACTCTCACAATAATAAACATTGAAGAAAACTTTTAAAAAAACAAAAACAAAACAAAACAGCAAATTCATTTTGTAAATGTACTCGTGAGCATTAGGAAATCACAAAACTGGTGATCATATCTCTCCAATGTGCTGATTGCATTAGTGGACGGATAGTTTGTTTAACACCTTTCAAGATTTGCTCTTGCTTTCTTCCCTGAACTTCCCACCTTCCCTGAGAATATTTCTACTTCTCCTTTGTTGGGAGAAGTACAAGGAAAATTAGAAAATATAAGTATATACTTGCTTTGGAAGTAGGAACAGAAAAGTTCACATGTGAAATATTGCCTTTTCCTGATCTCTTGGGCATCGAGAAGAGCAGACGAACTGCATTCAGAAGCTCAGTATGGCCACCAGCTTTGGGGAAAGAACTGTATTGGAATGGAGGCCCATGCTTTGGTCCCCAAGGCTCTGCAGCTGAGTGCACAGGTTGGCGTGTCTTTCCCCAGTAAGTCAAGTGTTTAGCTTTGGGCCCAACAGCCCTCTGCTGAGAGGTCGTCCGGGCTAAGAAAGCAAGCAAAGTCTCTTTGCTTCCAAAGCCATTGCTCTCACCTTCTCTGAAGCAGTGACATTCATAACTTGGAGCCTGCTGAGTTCCCCTTCCATACCCCTCAACCTGAAAATATACGCTGTGTCGCTGCAGAGACATTCCATGTAAATCAATTTTCCAGATAACTGAAGCTTAGCTGTCCTTCAACATCACCTATGTGAAGGAGAATTATTCTGAATATGAACTGCACCATTGATGTTTTCTAAACCAGAGTACCTGGAAGAGAATTGAAGGTTCCTGCCGTAAGTCGGTCCTCTCACAATGACGGTGTCCTCAGGCTCTGATGAGGGATGTAGAGTCTGTGTTTGCTACACGTAAGATCTCAGACTGCCATGTTTTTGAAGTGTGGATTTCTTTTTCCAAAAATGTTTCTTATTTTTTTCTGCATTATCCCCGCTGTCATTCATTGTTAGTTTCTGCTCACTTTACATGCTGGAAAACAGTGACTGAAAAACCACGTAATCAGAACTGTGTATGCATATTCTGCCTGATTTCGTACTAGACCTTGATTTAGTACTAGAGGATCTCTGAGGTCTTTTTCAGCAGTAACTTATTTTTGTGGTTCTAGATTTCCTGGAAAATGGGCATAATTAATTTGCATGGATAGTGGCCTTTTATTTGGACACTTCTCAGGGTATTTGTAACTTACTGTCTAAGTTCTAACTAACCTGGCTCTTAGTGGCTGATATATGATCTTCAGAAGTGTGAGATACCATTTGTGATAGAATTCTAAGATGGCCTCCTTCATGGTCACCCTGTGTAATCTGCTTCTCTTGAAGCTTCTCTTATTCTCTGCTCACTAAGTGTGATTAACTAGTTTAACCTATTTTCTAAAAAGATATATCAATATTCCTGATTATGACAAGTACTTACTTGAATATATTGATAAAATTGAGTATTTTATTTGAGATTTTTCCGTGTTTGTTCATACAAGAAAGCTTTTCGTCCTTTCCAGTCTTTACAGTCTGTCGTCTTTTGATATTGTTTATGGTAGTTCCCCAGAATAACTGAAGAAGGGAAAGAGTTTTATATTGCTCCATTCAGCAGTGGCTTATATAGAACTGTAATTATCTTTTCTTTGAAAGTTTAAAAGGTGTCACCTGGAAAAACATCCTTTGGGTTGATACTTTTCTGTAGCTAATTATTTAACAATCTTTGAGTTTTATTCTAAAGTATTAGGTTGTGTCAGGTATTTTATGTCTTCTTGTGTTAATTTTAGTAAAAAATATAAATTTTACTGGAAACTGATGTATTTCACTGGAATTTAAAATTTTACCAGGCTAGAATTTTAAAGAGCATTCTCCAAAGTTGTACCAATAAGTCTCTTGCCTGTTCATAAATTTATAAATTTGAATGTATTTCTCTTTTATCATTCAATGTTCCTTTTTTTTTTTTTTTGCTTTAGTAATAATAACAACAAACGGTGCTTGAGTTTATCAGCTGTACTGTTTTTGTCTTTTCTGAAAATAATAATGTCTAACCCTTAGTTAAGTATTTACCATGAAGCACTCAGCTATTAATACACATGATTTCATTTCTTTGCAACACCCCTCAAGGGTAGTTTCGTGGTTTTTTTTTTTTTAATATTTATTCATTTTTGAGAGACAGAGCATGAGCAGGGGATGGGCAAAGAGAAAGGGAGACACAGAATCCGAAGCAGGCCTCAGGCTCCGAGCTGTCAGCACAGAGCCTGACGCGGGGCTCGAACTCACGAAAGGTGAGATCATGACCTGAGCCAAAGTTGGGTGCTTAACTGACTGAGCCACCCAGGTGCCCCATTAACATTTAGTTTTGAGGGAGAGAGAGAGAGCGAGAGGTGAGGGCAGAGAGCAAGGGGGACAGAGGATACGAAGCAGGCTCTGCCCTGTCAGCTCAGAGTCCAAAGCTGGGCTCAATCTCATGAAACGTATGATCATGACCTGAGTTGGAGTCAGATGCTTAACGGACTTAGCCCCTCAAGGGTAGACTTTAAATAACCCTGAAGTTACATAGGAGAAAATGGATTCTTCAGGACGTTAGGTAGTGATCCCTTCACTACTAAGTAAGGAAACTTGAGACTCAACTCTCCTCTCTCTGACTCCAGAAACTGAGCTTTGGATTTTACTTCCCTGCTTTTCTTCCTCAAATTTTTCTTTATGCTGTCCTGTAGTTACTCAGTGAAGCTTCTAACTTCTTAAGTGGGATGTTACCTTTCATTTTTCTTGTTTATGTATAAATGAATGCATTTATAGATATAAATCTGCCTTTGAGTCCTACATAAAATGCATTTGTTATATGTAATTCTCAATGTCATTTTTGCTAAATGTTCTTTTTTTCTTATTTTAATTTTAGAGAAAGAGAGAGCAAGTGAGTAGGGGAGAGAGGGAGAGAATCCCAAGCAGGCTCCATGCTCAGCATAGAGTCCTATGTGGGGCTTGATCCCATGACCCTGGGACCATTACCTGAGCTGAAATCAAGCATCAGATGCTCAACCAACTGAGCCACCCAGACACCCCCATTTTTGTTAAATATTCTAAAACTGCATTCCTTCTTTTTTGAATTGAGATCTTTAAAAGAATTTTTCTTTCCCAATGAGTAAGGTTTCTGATGTTGTTGTTTACACATTTATAAATTATGTTAGTTGGGTTGTGATAAAGGTATGATATTCACTATTTCTACATTTGACATTTACCGAGTTATCTAATATATAATTTGTTTTTATAAACATCCTATAGATTTCTAAAAGGTAGTGTATTCTCTGTGCACAAGCACTGTTGTGCCTATTAAATCCATCTTTTAATGTAGTTTGGACTATCTTATCTTTGATCTGTCAAAGGTTGCAATATGGTGAGCTGTTTCCCAAGAAAACTGATCTTCTGTGATTTTTTGTTTCCAAAAATTCTTATATTATTTATGTCAATATCATGTTATTTATTTACATAAAACTCCATTATCATTATAGCTATATTGTGGCTATCTATTATTTGGAAATGTAAACTGACACTCTCTTGTTCTTCCTAATTCTTCTAAACTTTGAATAATATCGCCAACCCTATATTTTGTTTCAATGTTTCTATATATTTTTGTTTATTCTTTTGTCTTTAGCCTTTTGATAAATAATTTAGAATATGAGGCTAGCAAACAGAATAGAGTTTGATTTTATTCTCTGTTCAATTTGAGAGTCTTCATTAAGAAAGATAAATTCAGGGGTGCCTGGGTGCCTCGGTCAGTTAAGTATCCTATTTCGGCTCAGGTCATGATCTCACAGCTTATGAGTTTGAGCCCCACATCAGGCTCGCTACTGTCAGTACAGAGCCTGTGGCTGTCCACCTTTGTCTCTCCACCCCTCCCTCACCCATGTTGTCTCTCTCTCTCAAAAATAAACATTAAAAATTTTTTAAAAAGGAAAATTAACCCATTTATATTTTCTGTTTATTTCTTGTATGTGTGATCTTCTAGTCTATTGTATGATCTTATGATATTATTGCTCTCTTTTCTAATGAGAATTTTTTCTGACTTTTATCTCATAAATTACTTTTTCCTATTTTTTGTACTCTCTACGTGTTAAAATTTTAAAATTTTAAAAATTCTATTGGAAGACACAATTATTATTTTCTTTAAAAAATCATACTTAGGCTTAGAACAATCCAAAGTGTTAATGGCAATAACACAATAGCGTCTACTGATTTTTCCTTGTAAGAAACTGTATTGCTAGCTCTCCCAATGGCACTGAAGTCCTGTCATGTGGAAAAGTGGGGACGTCAGCTCTGAGTGGAAAGGTGAATAGAAGAGCAGGACACTGAAATGGAACCCAAATTATTTTACTTCTTTTCCCTTTCTTTAATATGCACAAGAATGGTATGTGTTTTAAAATTCTAGGGGCACCTGGTGGCTCAGTTGGTTAAGAGTCCAACTTCAGCTCAGGTCATGATCTCACAATCCATGAGTTCGAGCCCCGCATCGGGCTCTGTGCTGACGGCTCAGAGCCTGGAGCCTGTTTCTGTGTCTCTCTCTGCGCCCCTCCCCCACTTGTGTGCTGTCACTCTCTCAAAAATAAATAAACATTAAAATTTTTTAAAATTAAATTCTCATTTAAGCCTTAAAACGGTATCTCAATATAACAAAAATGACAAGTGACAGAATACCATGACATATTTAAATGGCAGAGACTTTTCTTCCTTAGTGGGACCTAAAATAACAGTGTGTTTAGAAGCGTGTCACAGATGAGATGAAATCTTACACGTTTTTTTGAAATCACTTTCTCTGCACAAAAAAGGAGGGCTGACATCATTGCTACAACATCAGAAATCCTAAAAGAGGTGAAGAAGACGGGCCACGCCTTGCTGAGGAGAGGAGGCTCCACCTGTGGACCAGGGCTGATGGCGCAGGGGAGCTGGTGGCTCCGCAGAGGTACCTGGGCCACCTACTGGGGCTGGAGCAAGGTCTGACTTCTTGGCCATTACTGCAGCTAACTGATGGGGTGACATGAGTTGTCAGCAGCTGGGATGCAGTAGCACTAAAGTGACTCACACCCCAAGAGAACTTTCTCTTCTCCCCTTGTGGAGTCAAGACCGATCTCACCCCCATGTCAGTGTGCCCCTAATCTCTGCAGAGGGAAGCAGTAGAAATGTCTAGTGACCTTCGGGGCAACATCCAATCAGCAAGGACCCCATGGGGCACTGACTCTTTTTCTTCTTTTATGTATTTTTGAAAGACAGAGCGAGCACGGGAGGGGCAGAGAGAGAGGGGGGCAAAGAATCTGAAGCAGGCTCCACCCTGACAGAAGAGAGCCCCACATGGGGCTGGAACCCACAAACCACGAGATGATGACCTGAGCAGAAGTCAGATGCTTAACAGCCTGAGTCACCCAGGTGCCCTGGGTGCTGAGTCTTTTAAACCACACTGATGACAAGCTGATGTGACAGGACTTGTGGTTGACACAGGGACCTCTACCACACCTCTTGGTTATTGTGATAGTCTTCCTATTTAATCTTACTGGGGGCCTGCGTGATATCATCATTCAGGGCCAGTGTAGTAGCCTGGCAGCCTGAAAACAGTGAGACCCAGGACCTGGATCACCCATCCCTGCGAGCTTTCTTCTTTGTATTAGAGATGCTGTTCACTGAAAGTTGATTTTCTCTTGGGCTCAGCCTCTATGGCAAGCACATAACTTTCTGGCACCTCTCCAGGGTATTTGAGAGATGCCCCACTGCAACACCTATGTCTGCTTGCAGTGCTTATGTGACCTCACTGGTGGTCTTTTCTGAATACTCTTTGTATCCAGCAACACAGATCCCACTCAGTGCCTTACTCTGGCCTGTCTCCACTTTCTCATCTCCAGATGAAAATTGTGGGTCAAGTTAGTGGAAGTCTCTCAGGGTCTCCTGTGATTTTTTTCCGTGGAA
The DNA here is from genome assembly GCF_003009895.1 of Hyaena hyaena. NCBI lineage: Eukaryota > Metazoa > Chordata > Mammalia > Carnivora > Hyaenidae > Hyaena > Hyaena hyaena. Next base: position 649,793 of record NW_024081363.1, read on the forward strand.
TATTATTGGTTGCAAGCTGACCTTTGATAGCTTCCTTTAATCTTGTCCCAGGTAAACTATAGCTTGATTTTTTTTTTTAATTTTTAAGTTTTTATTTATTTTGAGAGACAGAGAGCACAGGGGAAGGGCAGAGAAAGAGGGAGAGAATCCCAAGAAGGCTCACAGCTGTCAGCGCAGAGCCTGAGATGGGGCTTGATCCCTCAAACCATGAGATCATGACCTGAGCCAAAATCAAGAGTTGGACGTTCAACTGACTGAGCCAGCCGGGTGCCCCTATGCTTGATTGCTTTTTAAAAAGTGTTACCATGTGGATGGTATCCTTTCTTAGTTTCCTACTGTGATGCAGATCTTTCCTATTTTCATTTCTTTGGTCATTTCAGGGTGATCTAATAGACAATAGGGAAAGAAAGCCTTTGCTCCAGTTGTGCATTTGGGGTGTTTTTTGTTTTTTCATTTCTCTTTTTGAACACGAGTCTGATCTTCCTGCACTTAATGTATCTGTAGGACTTACAAAGAGAAACACTATGAATATTTGGATCTGAGACTTCGGGGAGATGTGGATGAGAAATACAAAGTTGGGAGCCATGAGCCTGTGGTGGCAGTCAGGTCACAGAAATAGGAGAAACTGCCTGGAGCAGGCTCCAAAATCTTACAGATCATCAGTCCCTCTCCCAGATTCTAATTTAGCAGGCCTATAGTAGTCCTCAAGAATCTACAATCTTTTTTTTTGTTTGTTTCCAAATAAAAATTTCTAGAACTGAGTATTAAGAGAAGACTTGTAAGACAATGCTCCCGGAATGGTCCTATTTGGGTAAGAAAGGTTTATACCTATTGCACATAGTTACATTGTAGGGATGGTGGCAGGGCCATCAACTGAAAAAGTGATGCAGATTTTGAGAAGCCATCATGAGGAAGAAGTGGGGAGGCTGAGGAGAAACGTAGACAAAGCGAGAGCACTGAGAAAGTTTGACGCCAATGCAGGTGATTGCTCAACTTTCTCCTTCCTGCGCAGAAAGTTGAGTGTAGACAGGGACATGATGAGTGGTTGGCTTAATCGAGATGAGTGAAGCATGGGACAAGTACAGGGCATTAAGGGCTACAAAAGTCTGCTGGTGTCTGGCCACTGCCTCCATCCATTCACTTTTCTGCTGTCCTCACCTAACCTACTCTGGGTCTCAAAACCGCAGTCACCTGACCCTTTTCTCTCCGTCCATGTACACTTCTGTTGTTAACCTGGAACCCAGGGATATCAGCCAGTCTTTCCAGGAGCCCTCAGAAAATTAAATAGTTTAAGGTCAAACTACTATAAATGGTGAGATGAAAATCTGAACTCAGGCCAGTCCAAGTTGTGTTTTTTAAGAGCACTTTTTTCCAGGACCCCTGTGATGGACATGGTCATGTTCTACCAGGCCCTGTTTAATGAGGGACTTATTGCCCCAGGCACTGGGAGTGCAGTCAGCAGACAGACTTCAGCTCTCAGCCCCCACGGGGAGGCCTTGGCTGCAGAGAACTGCCTCACCCAGGGTCACACCCCTTCCTGGGCAGCACACATCCAGCGATGAATCAATGCATAAATATAAAGGCCTGGCCCTCTCAGCCCTGCTTGGGACTACTCTGAAGGAACTTTCTGTCTCCAGAGCTCCCTGTGGGGTTGGCCGAGGCTGTCCTTGGGCCTGCGTCACTGCCCACCTTTTCGTTCACCCTTCCTGCTTCCTCCCTCTCCCTTCCTTCCACGGGTGTTGATCCCCAAAACACTCCTTAACAAACAGGCTCCATGCTAAATGCTCTTTCAGAGTCTGTTTCCCAGGGAACCCAATGGGCAGCAGCCTCTCAAGGATACAAAAGCTCCAGACTCTCCTGTTACGGAAGCCTTATTACTTCTCACTTTCCCCAGATACCTTCTCTGAAGTGTTTCGGAGAATTGTCAGGTCCACATGAAGCTGCATGCTCCCTCCCCTGGGAGGGACCGCACCTGCACCTCACATAGTCTTTGAATTTCAGTTACGTAGGGCTCAAGAGAGATGGTGTGATCTGGGGCTGAGTTAGGCAAAAGGTCCTGGATTTGGAGTGCGGCTAGCCTGCTCCTTAAATTTTGCTGTTTTCCCCTTCCCTCCCTAGTTATCCTCCTAAGCTGAGTCTGGGCTTGGAATTCCTAATCCTGATTCCCAGTTTCAAACAAACTTCAGACGAGGCAACTGATTGAATGTTTTTTAAGTTTATTTATTTTGAGAGAGAGACAGTGAAAGAGAACATGAGCTGGGAAGGGGCAGAGAGGGAGAGACAGATCCCAAGCAGGCTCTGCGCTGCCAGTGTGAAGTCTGATGCGGGGCTCAAACTCACAAACCAATGAGATCATGACCTGAGCCAAGATAGGGAGTCAGACGCTTAAATAACTGTGTAGCCAGGTGCCCACAACTGATTGAATTTTTAATGCTCACATTTGATATGCCATTGTACCGTGATCTTAGTGACTAAAAAGTAAAAACATGACCTAGGCCAAAGCAAACAAATTTCAGTGCTTTTATTTCAGGTTCATTTTTTCCCTTGTATTTTACCAGTTAGGATAAACAGTCAAAACATGTTAGGAAAAAAAAAATCAAGACATCCATCCGAAAAAAAATTATTGGGTTGTCAATGTGATTAAGTATAATAGGAATACTAACAGAGAAAAAAAGTCAAGACTTGCATGTTATATACAACATACAGTTTTGTAACTTTATAGGTTTCTCCACTTTACATTTTAATTACTCGTTTCAATCAACACAATCACTATATGGAGTAACTAAGTATATGATTCAGGATATATTTCTTTATAATGGTTTGAAAATTTGTGGTATTTCGTTTTCAATTAGACATCTATGAAGATTTCATCAGTGCTAAGCACTTAATCAGAAAAAAATATGCAAAGTAATACTATGATGGAGATTTCAAAATATTTAGTAGGCGAAACAATTAAAGTTTATCTATTAGAATGGAATCTAGTTTATTTAATTGGAATATTGTTGCCTTCTAATCCAGCTAACGTACTCTTCAGTCAGCAGCAAATTGAAGCCATATGTTATCAATGATCGCTCAGATCACTGTAAGTATATAAGCTATGTTACATTAAATAACCGTATTTAGGTAACTGCTTTAAACATTTTGTAGACTCAAGTACTTCTTAAAGTGTTCAGTTATTGATTTTCAAATCTTTGTAGGTCTAAGCCTCTCAGAAGGCCAAGCATAATCAGGGCTCCTGCCCAGCCTGTCTTTTCCTTTGATAACCACCCATCGTTACTATACCAGCCTGTCAATAAGCATTTAATGAACACCTGCTGTGGGGCTGAGGCCTCTCCTGGGGTCTAGAAGCAAACAAAAGATTAACTTTGCCTGGAGAAGCTTACAATCAAGTTGGTGGCTTTCATAAGCATAAGCCAGCATGGCTTCCTTGATTTTCTTGTTTATCCACAGCAACAATAAAGATGTTTTTCTAGGGGTAGCATTGTCTTGGACATCCTCTTAAGCTGACAGAAGAAAACAATAGCCCCCAGTAACCAAGAAAAAAATAATGACATAATTTATGTGGAATCCTGTGCCATTGTCTCCGACGTTCGCATACCCATAGATCAGATTTACAACGTAAAGTACCACAAGATGGTTCTTAATTATCTCTACATTAAGTTAAGATGTGTTCTTATCCTTCATGTATTAAGAGTAAAATGTCAGCACATTTTTGTGGTTTCCTCTAACTAGTAAAACAGGAGGGAGGTTCTTCGTGAGGATTTCCAACCAAGCCATGTACAACCAATCTGATATAGATCCTTTTCTTGCTACTGGAAGGCTCCTGATAGCATGGAAGAAAAATTTAAAAGTGACAATTACTACAGGCAGTAGCATCACTAGTCAACTGAGCCATTTAATAACCAGTGGCCTGAAACTCTTATAACCCTTCACCCCCAAACCGAAAGCACTGACATTATTTTGAATATAGATGTTAAACTGATGTTGTTTTCAGATAATAATCCATAAACCAGAAAAATAGGCTTAGGCATTGTAGAGTAGCAACAAAACGTAACTATAAATTTTCACTCCTCTTTAAGTAGAAAATTTGATCAAGCAATACCTCTCCTTCTTTGATGGAAATGATATTCTCAGTAGTTTAAAGCTCTTATATGTGGCAGAAATCTCGGAAAACAGCTCTTTGAACCCTCTCACCCAATTTGGGAGACTGTTCTAGGTCTTAGGTGGAGAGTTCTCCAGTATAGACCTTCAAGTCGTATTAATCTTCACACATAGGAATCAGATCATGCGGTATAAACGTAAGATAGTTGGTTTTCATGTTTAGCTATCAATGTTTGAGTAAACATTCATATTTACAACAGACACACCTCTAACATTTGTGAGGTAAAGGGTAAGAGTGGAAATGGGAAAGTCACCTGCCTTTTTCTCCCATCCTGATCTCTTCCAACATAGCAAGGAGCTTCCTGCACATGCTGTACACTCTATCTCAGGAGCACTCCCAGAGGGGGAGCCCATGAGCCTCAGGGGCTGACTTAAGGCCTGTTAGGCAGGGAGTTCAGGGTCAGGCTCCTGGAGCATGGTCTGAAGGGAGAGCTGGGGTTCTACATGAGCACATGCCCTGGCCCCATAGGTAGGGCAGGCCGGATGGAAAGTCCAAGTGGGACCTTCTAAAGCCCATGGGCTCCAGTTGGCAGGGTCTCAGGGTGGCATTTATTTTCCTTCACTGCCTAAGTCCCACACGTTCCAAAATTTTTTCAACTATGACTTTTTAAGTTGATTAACCCATTTACTACCTAAGATTTCCCTGTAACATTCTTACATGTCTGCAGTGATACTTACAGGACAATGAGATTAGCAGCTCTTGAGTGTTCCTGTAGGAGTTCATTCAGGCGAACTTGGCGGTAACTCTGTGGACAACATTTAGATTTTGTGGAGGGCAGTTCTACCAGCATTATGAATGAGAATCTATCTTCTTCCCTCAAATTGTGGAGAAGTACAAAAGCCTCGCTTTAAAAAATTACAATGATTTCATGCATATTTGGAAACTAACGGCGTTTTAAAAACTCATGAGAATTTTTAGAAACATAAAGAATAAAACATAATTGTCATTGTGCAATAGTGGCTTATTAAATTCTAAGGGAAAAAACAAGCAAGCAGAAGTCATGGATAATAGTAAAGAGAAGATGAGAAGGGCCAGATCTGGGGACGGGTTTGAGGTGGAAGAAAACTAACTGAATCTTGATACCTAAGAAAATAAATTATATCCTCACCTACATCGTTTAGGCTCTTTGAATATTTTATCAGCATAGGGGACTGATTTCAACTAAAAAGTCAACCAAAGACTCACTTGGAAAAATAACTACAATGATGATTTTGCATTGATGAGAGTGATATTTATTTATTATTATATTTCATTGGTTCAGAGACCAAGGCTTAGATGTATGATTTGCTCAATTATATGAAAAATCTTTGTTAGATCTGGGCAGTTTATTATATACAGTTTATAAATTTTAGCTCAGGGGCTCCTGGGTGGCTCAGTTGGTTAAGCATCTGACTTCAGCTCAGGTCATGATCTCACAGTTTGTGAAGGCGAGCCACGCATTGAGCTCTGTGCTGACAGTTGAGAGCCTGAAGTCTGCTTCAGATTCTGTGTCTCCTTCTCTCTCTGTGCCCATCCCCCGCTTGTGCTCGCTCGTTCACTCACTCTCTCTCTCAAAAGTAAATAAACAAACATTAAGGGAAAAAATTAGCTCGGTATTTTTTCTACTAAATTTGAAAGGCTTTAGTATCTCTTATTCTAATTTGTTTCAAGTTCAGATCCTAATGTAGTTTATTTAAATTCTGTGGTTTAGAGGTTTCTGTGGTCCTTTTCCTTGAATGTCCAATGCAATTCAAATCTCAGTTCTACTACTTAATTCTCTTGTCCCAGCCCTTTTCATTCTCCTCACTATCACAACTTCATTCAGCTCGGGACACATGGGGTAACTTCCATCTTCTGGGTTCTGAAAAAAAGTTCCCCACTTTATATCCATCCTACAACATGTGCCCAATTTAACTTTCACAATCCTTGTTCCAATTACATATGTTCTCAGATCCCTTTGTTAGCTTTCATAAACTCATCAGGTTAAAATTTCTTGGTTACTGTGTTAAATTGTGAATCAACTACCTGGATCTGCTTTGCACACATATTGAATTAAGTTATTTTAGACTGATGGGTATATCTCCTATTCTATAAAATTAAATCTGAAAGAAGACTTGATAATATATATCAATAATCTGGGTTTTTAAAATTTTTTTAAAAAAGAAATGATTTCATATTAAAAATGGAAACTACTTTCTAAATTTTCATATCTAGCATAATGAATGAAAAGTACTTGAAAAATGCAGAAACCCTGGATCTTGAATAACGAAATTCTATAACAGATACTGTGACTTCTTGATCATTAAATCAACGGCTGTTTTCTTTTTCAGCTCCTTAAACAGTAAAGTAAAAATTAAGGAAGACAAGTCCTTACCTTTTCCTTGACTACTTCCAGTTCTGCATCTGTAATTTTCCACGGGGTCTCTCTCTTTAATTTCTCAGCAGTTGTTAAATCTTTGCAGCTTTCATGGAGACGATATGGTTCAATCATCTCTTCAAAGACTTTCCAGCTGAAATTGGAATTATAAAGGAGGGCTCACAGTGGGAAACTAACTCATTATTTCACAGATACTCCAGGTATGACTGGATCTGCTGGCTGCAGTCTCAGAGCTGAATGTCATGCAAATCTTTTAAGAATTATCTTTGCAGGGGACTTACTGTGAGGAAAGCCACCGATATGGTACTGCCTCCCTACCCAAGGCAAGGCCTCAACATGTCTGAGGCCTTGTTGGCCTACTGGGTATTAGATCCTCAATATAAATGCACCAACACACAGATAGTAATTATTCTGCAAACACACTTTCTACATGGTACAAAGACACAGTTGTAACGGAGACACATTAGCCCATAAATAAGTTTCCATCTGCTTAACTGAGTTTCCATCTGCTTATTGTACAGACCGTATGGGAGACATTTATGGATTAATGTGGGAGATGAGCTAGGTTCCTTGGGGTGGGAGTTGGCGAGGCCTGCCCTCACCTTTAGTCCAAGCAGCCCTCCCCCAGCTGGCAGGGGGCTGAGGACAGCTAGAATAGTAGATTTAATGGTTCTAGAGCAATTTGAATGTTTGCTGCATGTAATGAAGCTTCTGTCCTTCTGATATCTGCTGTTGCTGTCTGAGATTTATTTCTTTAATGTTTTATTTATTTCTGAGAGAGAGAGCGAGAGACAGCGTGAGCAGGGGAGGGTCAGAGAGAGAGGGAGATACAGAATCTGAAACAGGCTCCAGGCTCTGAGCTGGCAGTCAGCACAGAGCCCGATGCGGGGCTCGAACCCACGAACCGCGAGATCATCACCTAAGCGAAAGTCGGACGCTTAACCGACTAAGCCACCCAGGCGCCCCAACCCCTGTCTGAGATTTTTAAAGGATTATTTTTCAGGTGCATGTTATGGAAAAGAAAACAAAAATTGATAATATTTTAATGTCTAAAAATCCAAAGCCATTTGAGAGCAATTAAGATTGTGTCATTGAGTAGAAAAGTAGCAGTGTATCTCACAGCTGTGGACTAATTTAAAACTTGCTGGAAAATCTCATTCTTGTCTTTCATAAGAACCTCGTAAGATTTTTTTTTAAACAGTAGTACAAAACAAAGCTTATAATTTATGAGAGTAGTTGTCTTCAGTGTGCTACTTTAAAGTGATCCTTAATGTAAACAATATCTTTTGGTTTTCTATAATGTAGCTTACTTATAATTTAGTACCTTTGGAATGAGGGGTAACTAAAATCAAAGTGCTATTAGGTTAAGGAATTAAAATATGAAGGGATGAGTTCAATGATCTCATCAGTTGCCCTGATTTAGGATCTGCAGATCAAAGTGCAGAGATTACAAAGGAGAATGTACCCGTGTGCCTTTGTTAGGGATTGAAGAGCTACTGAATGTAGTAGATTTCTGACACTTTGACTTATTTAGAGCGGTAGACAACAACAGAGAACTACTGATATGCCTTATTCTTCTTTCAACTACACAATACTTCCATTTGCTATTCCTTCTAACAGTGCCATGCCTTCAGAGACCTTTGGCAGTAAGCTGTGCAATGGAAAGATCCTGGTCTAGGAAAGAAGAGCCTGAGTTCTTAGTCCCGTTCTTCCATTGTCCTCCTGGACCTGGATAACCTTGCCTATAAAAGGAGGTAAAGATGGTCGCTCAGAGCTGGCAATGAAGATTGATGTGATGGTTAGATGTGATCTGGGTGACAGTGCTCTGAAAAGTGTACTGGGCCCTGTAAAACCAAGGCATTCATTTTACTGAACAGTCACAGGGCTGGGGTTAGCAACTGACTCTCTCTGTTTAAGCCCTTCGTGTACTTATTTTGATCAGGGTAAGCGTCTTTGCATATCAGCCCTGGTGCTTACTAGAAACACCAGTTCAGAACTAGTTTCCTAAGACATGGAAGTGGAGTAGAGGTAGCTTGTTGTCTCCCTGGTATTCATACTATGCCCCCTCCCCTCACCCCCTCCCCCATATTGTTTGGATGGGAGTGACTCCATCCTCAGCATCGGCTCATCAGGACAATTCTATTCCTTCTACCAGAGCATTTGGCCAGGGTACACACATAGCCCAGGCAAGGTTGACCAAGAGGTATCTAACATTCCACTGACCACAATAAGTGGCTCAGTGGCTCAGGCTCGTACAACCTGAATGGAGTCCATGACCTGAGTTCAATGATGGGAGAAGAGATAAACTTTCTCTCCCACTGAACATAAATGAGCAAGTATGTAATCCTGGATGCTGCTGGCTGTCATCCTGTTTTTATGAGCTAAATCATCTTGATTGATGATTTCATAATGGAAAGTAGGGTAGAGAATATGGAAAAGAATTAGTCCTTGATTACAAAATTAACCTTCTAGATCAAACTTTGCCTGAAAGCCAAAACATAGTTGGACTTTTCAGTTATGTTTGCCAATAATTTCCATTTTTCAAGTCACTATAAGTTTTCTTTTCCTTGCATTGAAACATGCTAAGTGACCTAATAGTTTATAATGGGACTGTATTTGCCCATTTATTTTCTCTGAACTCTTACGGTTCTTCATCCATGTTCATCTTTGACTTCTTCATCCTAAGGTTCATCCCTGAGCTGACTATTTCCATCCTCCTAGCTAGGTGATGCAAAGGTGTCTCAAGATTTCTATTCTGATTCTCATTAAATTCTGATTTTTCTTATAAATGCTTTTTTAATTGCCTCTAGAATAGGCCAAGATTTACATGCTATTGAATGTAAATGGCAATGAATTCAATTTAAAAAAATTACCTTATACCTGTCCTGCCTTCTCCATCCTATTCTTCACAATAGCAAAGTTTAAAAATTTTTAATTGCAAAAAAATACTGTTTCCCTAAGTCCTTATAAGATTTCTTTTCTCAAATTAATATACCAGTTGTTTTGTGACCACTCTAGTAGCTTTAGACTAAATTATCCAGTTGATTGTTTCTACTTTCTCCTTAATTTCTACATAAAGACTGTCTTTTTGGCCTATGGCTTTTAATTCAGTATATCAATAAAAGATGAATTTAACCACAAGAGATTTTCAGTTTCTCTAGGCTCAATTATTTTCTCATTAACTTTGCTTTTATATTCCCTTTCACCCCTGCCCAGCCACATTTATAATGTTTCTATGATAAAATAGCTCCATCAAGACTTACTGATGCCTTATGGGTAGTTGAAAGATTTATGAGAGGTAACTTAAGGCATTGAACATTAGCCTCCACCATGGGAATCATTGACAAACTCTTTTTGACACTGTGTGTCACCTGGTGACCAGAAAAGCTCAGTGATGGAGAAATGATTACTAATGGTAGATAGGGGCTGCCTAGTGATGAAAAGCTGACGTTGAGCTGGTGCTCGGAGTGTAGGGCCCTGGAAACAGGGCTGGATCAGCCCAGAGGAAAAGTCTTCTTCCTCTAATTAAATGACTCAGAGGAGATGCCTTTTAAAAATTATGACAGAGGCCTCAACAAAGTAGGTTTAGAGGGCACATACCTCAATGTACTATAGGCTATAAGTGAAAAACCCATGACTAATCATAAACAATTGTGAAAACCTGAAAGCTTTCCCTCTAAAATCAGGAACAAGGTGAGGATGTCTTCTCTCACCACTTTTACAGGGCCTGGTACTAGAAGTTTTAGCCACAGTTATCAGACAAGAAAAAGGAATAAAAGGTATCCTAATTGGTAAGGAAGAAGTAAACTTTCACTCTTTGCAGATAACATGATACTTCATATCAAAAACTCTAAAGATTCCACTAAAAATTACTAGAACTGATAAATGAATTCAGTAAGGTCACAGGATACAAAATCGATGTACTGAAATCCATTGCACTTCTATACACTCATAATGAAGGAACAGAAAGAGAAATTAAGAAAGAAATCCCATTTAAAATTTCACCAAAAATAATAAAATATCTAGGAATAAACTTAACCAGGAAGTGAAAGACTTGTGCTCTGAAAACTATAAAACATTAATGAAAGAAATTGAAGATGACACCAACAAGTGGAAAGATGTTTCATGCTCATAGATTAGAAGAATAAACATTGTTAAAATGCCTGTACTACTTAGAGCAATCTACAGATTTAATGCAATCCCTAACAAAATACCAACAGCATTTTTCGCAGAACTAGAACAAATAATCCTAAAATTTAAGTGGAACCACAAAAGACTCCACATAATCAAAACAATCTTGAAAAAAGAAAAACAAAGCTGGAGATATGACAATTCTAGATTTCAAGTTATACTACCAAAACTTTAGTAATCAAAGCAGTATGGTACTGGTATAAAAATAGACACATAGATCAATGGAACAGGATAAAAATCCCAGAAACAAACCCATGATTATATAGTCAATCAATCTTCAACAAAGGAAGTAAAGCTGTGCAAAGACTCTCTAGTCAACAAATGGTGCTGGGATAACTGGACAGCTCTATATAAAAGAATGAAACTAGACCACTTTCTTACACCATACACAAAAATAAACTGAAAATGAATTAGAGATGTATATGTGAGATCTGAAACTATAAAAATCCTAGAAGAAAGCACAGGCAGTAACTTCTCTGACATCAGCCATGGCAATATTTTTCTAGATATGTCTCCTGAGGAACAGGAAACAAAAGCAAAAATGAACTATTGGGACTAAATAAAATAAAATAAAATACAATACAATAAAATACAATAAAACAAAATAAAAATCTGCATACTGAAAGAAACAATCAACAAAACTAAATGGGGACCTAATGAATGAGAGAAGATATTTGTAAATGATATGTCTCATAAACTGTTAGTATCCAAAATATATAAAGAACTTACACAACTCCACACCCAAAAAGTAAATAATCCTGATGAGCAGAAGACATGAACAAACATTTCTCCAAAGACATGCAAATATCCAATAGACACATGAAAAGATGCTCAATATCACTCATCATCAAGGAAATGCAAGTCAAAACTACAGTGAGATATTACCTCACACCTACAAGAATGGCCAAAATAAAAAAACACATGAAACATTAAGTGTGCTGAGGACATGGAGAAAAAGGAACCCTGTGAACTGTTGGTGGGAATGCAAACTGGTGCATCCACTCTGGAAAACAGTATGGAGTTTCCTCAAAAAGTTAAAAGCAGAACTACCCTGTGATCTAGCAATACCACCACTGGGTATTTTACCCAAAGAAAACAAAAACACTAATTTGAAAGGATATATCCATCCCTATGTTATTTGCAGCATTGTTTACAGTAGCCAAATTATGGAAGCAGCCCACTGCCATCAACTGATGAAATGGATAAAGAAGAGGTGTATATATACACAATGGAATATTACTCAGTCATAATAAAGAATGAAATCTTGCCATTTGCAGCAACATGGATAGAGCTAGAAAGTATAATGCTAAGTGAAATTAGCCAGTCAGAAAAGACAAATACTATATGGATTCACTCCTAGGTGGAATTTAAGAAACAAAACAAACAAACAAAAGGAAAAACAGAGAGAGAGAGAGAGAGAGAGAGAGAGAAACCAATAAACTGACTCTTAACTATAGAGAACAACCTGATGATGACCAGAGGGGAGGCAGGTGGGGGATGGGTGAAATAGGTGAAGGAGACTAAGAGTACACTTATAATGATGAGGACTGAGTAATATATAGAATTGTTCAATTACTATATTGTATGCCTGAAACTAATAGTACACTGTTAACTATACTGGAATTAAAATTAAAAACTTAATAAAAATTTATCACAAAAGTGTCAGATGTGCTATCAGTTGCCATGTGTGAGATTTACTGAATGATGATTTTCTGTTTTAAAATAGGGTTACCTTTATCTATTCGAACAGATTTGCCAACACCAGGTATGTGACTGTTTTACAAAGCAATATGGCATCAGCTATGGTGGAAGGCTGAAGAGAGGAAAACGGCGCTTCCAGCACCCCTCTTCTTGGTGGTGTTTTGTCTTCACACCAGGAGACATTAGCCGCAAAGATTCTTTTATTCCAATATAAGATGGATTTTGTTTTTTGCGTCTTCCTCAAGACCTTGAAATATCAGAGAAAAAGATCTCCAAAATTGTGAAATCTAATTCCTTTTTTTTTTTTTTTTCCTGAGAAAGGGAAATAGATCTCTTCATTGCAGGATGGTGAAGATACGTAAGAAACACCAAGTTAAAATGGCATCTAAAATCAAACTTAAGATAGCAGGACAAAAACAAACATGCCCGGTCCTTTGTTTCTTACTACTCTCCATAATGTTTGCTTCCGGAAAAGAGAAAAAACATGGCACAAAGTTCAGGATGTCTAGACTATGATGGGCACTCAAAGAATCCCATTAGTAGAAGAGGTACATTGACGTTCTTCATGGGAGGACAGATAGGACAGGCATGCAGGGGGTGACCACGGCAGCTGGGCAGAGACTAGCATGAGAAAGGGAAAGAAACAAGGACTTGTGCAGAGAAAACCAGACTGATGGGTATAGAGGCAAAGGTATAGGAACAAATTAACCAGTAAGCACAGATACTCCTTGGCTATAGCTAAGACAAACAACAGCAAGAGGAATTTGGCTACAAGAAATAGATGACTAATTTGTGCCCAGCACTGAGCCAGGGCCTCTGGAAAATCCAAAGGCAGTAGGGGACACTGTGACTACCCTCCAGACAAGAGTAAATGGCCCTATGCTTGCAGAGCCCTGGCAGGCTCTGGGCTGTTGCAAAGCAGCACATGCTAGGAAATCACTGTATCTGCTGTGTTATGAAATAGAATGCATTTCCACCAGTTAGAGACGTAAGATGAGCCTGTTTGATCACATCACTGCAAATGCCAAGAGGCGATGACTTAGGAATTAAAATTCTTCAAATGAAATGTGGGAGGTTACCAGATATTACCATGAGAACCCAGTTCGTATGAAAGTTAATTACATTTACCAAGGAGAATTATAAACTCTATTCTTAATTTTTCTTAAGTATTTAGAGCTGTGAAAATAGAGGAATATAAGACATTAGTGTATACATGATATGAGGACATATTCCATGGTAATAACCCAAATGAACTCTGTCATTTATAGCTTTCTTATCACAATTAAGATATTTTGGGGGCACCGGGGTGGCCCAGTCAGTTAATCATCAGACTCTTGGTTTCAGCTTCAGGTCATGATCCTGAGGTTCATGTGTTCAAACCCCACATTGGGCTCTATGCTGGCAGTCTAGAGCCTCCTTGGGATTCTCTCTCTGCCCCTTCTCACTTCTCTCTCTTTCTTCTCTCTCTCAAAATAAATAAACTTTTTTTAAAAAGGTGTTTTATAAAACCATTTTAATTGACCCATAGCCTTAGAGAAATCATGAATAGACTCAAATAACATGAAGTTCAAGGTTGTTTAGTCAATAAGAATGCATTTTACATCTGGATGGTTTTCTGTTAGTTATTAAGCTCATCCAGGATAACAATGAATCAAAAGAAGGGAAGGGCAATAAGACTGGAGTGTGGAACTGGAACCCATCAAGAACTACAGGCGAAGGGAGAAATGACTGACCGTCAACAGAAATGAGAAGAGGTCTAACAGGCCACCGAGAACCTAAGCTATACTGAGATCTTCGTGTCCCTTTGTAGTCTCAACCTTGAAGGCCCCGCTCCGCACCAAATTAAATGTGTCAAATTGCATACAGATGTTGATGTTGGGGCACCTGGGTGGCTCTGTCAGTTGAGCATCTGACTCTTGATTTTGGTTCCCGTCCTGATCTTGCAGTTTGTGGGCTTGAGCCCCACATCATTGCACTGAGCTGAGCCTGCTTGGGATTCTCTCTCTCTGCCCCTCCCCCATGTGCATGTGCATGTGTTTTCAATCTTTCTCTCTCAAAATAAATAAATCAACTTAAAAAAATTTTAATTGCATCCAGATGTAATAGTAAATATGATTCTGGACTGTAAATAGTTGAAAACGTTTTATAACTGCTAAATTATCACTAGGTAGTTTATTCAGTATCAGCTATAATTTCCAGACAATTTTCTTCCACCTCTGGGAACTCCTGTGGAAATCTAACCTACAGACTGTTTTCAAACCCTGTGGACTTGACAGATTTAACAATTAACAAGGGTTAAAATGATGTCATGATCTGAAGACATTTGAACAGTTATTTCAATCCCATCATTTAAAAAATTTGGAGCCAATTTCCTTGCCAGGCTTCAGTTTTAGAGGACCTCCTCCCCCCACCCCACTACCAAATTTCATAGCTTGACTTGCTGGGTCCTTAGTGCCTGAAAGTGAAAACGGCCAGAGGGTCCTTTCTGTCATTTTGCCAAGAAGGCTCAACCTGTTTGGATCTTTTCTATCAGAGCTCCCCCCACAGGATGCCCCACCAGGAATTTTACAAGAGGAAAGCTTGCCTGGAATGCTCCATCCAAAATCGTCTGAGTTTCTGCTTCCTGCTACTCTTAGCACCACAGAAAGCAAGAACAGGAAGGGAAATTCTAAAATGCTACCCAACCCGTGTTTCAACAGTTCTCCCTCTCAAGCTCAACATAAAACCTTTTCCTTCTGTTAGAGTTTATTTGATAGCTCGGCATGATTATTTGAAGTCCTTTTTTATTAGATCTTAGCTGGCAGTCACCACAGTGAATAGATAACATCTCTACCCCTTAATAATAAACACAGAAGAAAATGAGAGAGTAGCAGGGGTAAACATGGATCTTGTTAAATGTTTCATACCTCTCTTTGTTTGGCTTAATGTTGATGTCACCAATGATATGGATATCTGCAAATTTTATCCTAAATTTGCTCAGAAGGGAAGCCATTCTGAAAATATAAGAGAGAATTAGTTTAACTATTTTCAGTCAAAGAGGTTTGTGTGTAAGGGATCACAAGCAGTCATGTCTTATTTCAGCCTCACTTTAGACAAAGGCTGTGGTCAGTGTTTGATTTTCATTGCAGTGTATTAAATGTGGACCACACGATTCCACTGAAGGCCAAGAGAAATTCATGCAGGGGCAAACCCTGGAAATAGAAAATCCAACTCAGCATTCTTGGTCTAGGGAAGACAATACAGAGCCGTACATGCTTCCTTATCATTTGGGAAAAAAGGGGACAAGTTTTAATATTACTGTTATTACCTTGCTGATTTTTATAGTTACTGACCTGTAACCATAAGGGCTATCTGGAAGGCTATCTGGAAGGGCTCAGGATGCAGTCCTACCATAAGGGACCAAGGGCTGCTCCAGGTCACTCTTCAGATTTTCACCAGAGACCTTTGGATGCACCATGGTCTCAATATGCTTGTTGCCTCCACAGCCACATGTCAGCTCTCTGTGACTAAATTAGTGACCAGGCTGCGAACTTACATGGTGGGCACTTATTTATTTTTTTAAATAAAAGAGTTTTCAACAGTTATTCATTTAAACAACAGACAAGAAAGTAGGGACTCAGATACGTGCAGTGACTGTGACATAGTTTTGCAGCTTGTTGGTGGCAGGGCTGGAACACGGGTTGGATTCAGTCCTTGAGTTCTATTTTAAGTGTACTGTGCTATAATGACCACCACAAATCAACAGATTTGACCCGCCCCCAAGAAACTGTTGAACACAAATTCCTTCGGGCTTTTCATTTCTTATATACATTTATTAGTCAAACCAAACAAACAACATACAAGATAATGATACTCTCGTTCAAGACTAGAAATGAGACGTGTGTCAAATTCCCTTTTGAAAGCATTTGTGACAGGGGATCAAGGGACATAAAGACAGTGATTATAAAATGTATGCAATTTATCGACCAGAAATCCAAGTAGACAGGCCTACCGCAGTGGCTTTACCTTTAAATCTGTTGTGCCTCAAAAGCGCTTAAAGTTCTTAAAATTAAAGCATTAAAACAAGAAACATCCCCAGTGTTCTAACACGAGAGTGATGAGTTACTCACGCAATTTTTTCTTCTTCAATGCGGTTGATCTTCCCTCCAACATAGATCCTTAATTTACAGTCTTTCCATTTTTTTCTGAGAGTCAAGATATAGGGGATAAGGAGTGTTAACCCTGAAGAAAGAGTAAATTATGACAGAAAGTATGAGCATATCTCACTGAAAGGAAATGAATAGCCTTATATCTTTATTCATTCCCACATTTGTTGCTCCTAAATAATTTAAAGTCTCTGGAAAACACTAAAATATTATTCTTAAATTGATATCGTTTTCATATACCTTCCCATGCAGTTTGTTAAATTTATCAACACAGTAATTCTGCTCCCTAGTGTATATTCTGGAATTGTTTTTACCTCCATCGTCAAACAACCACCACACATCAATTGTGCCTTTTCCTTGCTTCTTTTTAAACTGGGTGCTGGCTTCCACCAGTTTCTGGTTGAACTCCCCCACATGCATCGACTGGATTGTGCTCATGCTGCTGTCTGTAATGAAAGAAAAAGTCATATACCTATTGGTCTTTTGAAGAAAGAAGCAAAATAACTTGCCAATAGATCTGTTCAGGAAAAAAGAGGAAGGGTCATGAATTTGTAAGTGTTTTTTATACTTATAGGTAAACGGCAAGCTATGAAAAGGGGAGATAAAGGTGAAGTCCCACAATAATTTAGATCACCTTCAATAGTTCAAAAATATATGGTATTGGTTTTGCGATTACATTTTTCATTATAAAGCAGTGGATTATTTTCAAGTCCAAATCTCCAGGGTAGAGTTTCTTATTTAGACAGGTCACAATGCTAAGTTATCTGATGCACTAGCCCAAATATCCCCAGTTTTCAAGATTTCAGATAGAACTCAATCATATTTTCAAATTTACTTGAAAGTAGGAAATGTGGTGATTGGTTTTCTAGAGATAGACAATAGAATCAGAAGTATTCCTTCATTAGAGCATTCAGTGAGTACAATTGGTATAAATTCCACGAACGCCTGCATCATGAAGGTGGCTAGGGACCAAATGCATCTTGACTCTATGACCCTTTGGAAACTAATGTCAGCCTGACTTGTTCCTCTGTTTTCAAGGAGACTTGTGAAGCTAAGGGAAAGCCGTGGAGCTCCCTGAATCTCTATGAATGAGATGAAGGAGGCCAGGAAATACAGAAAGACAAAATTCCTTTACTGGAATTATAGATAAGGGTGCACATAAAATACTTAAAAATGTTTTTGATGCACTTTCCACTCTACCAAGGATACACTGAAAGTCCACTAGGGAAGGAGGCCAGTGTTTGATTTGAGCAGGACCTCACTCCTATTTGCCAGTAGAGGTTTCCGTTGCTACACTGTATATATTATTTCTCATTTCCATGTCTTTTAAAGTTGTGACTTTATTGCTCTATTTCAAAGAGATGATGTCAGCCAAGTGCTTAGAGTCAGGCTGACAGCTGCTTCCGAGCCTCCTCTCTGATCTGAGAGGTTCTGAAGATGCTTTGTTCTGTCTTTTGCTGCTTCCAGGTTTGGGGCCTGTCAGTTCTGAAGCAATTATCTTACATTGCTTCTATCTCCCTAGGACTGCTGAGGGAGAAAGTAAATATCTTTACAAAATGGACCAAACTCCGCCCCCACTTACATGCAAATCAAAGCATCCAGAGGACTCTTGCATTAGTGCCTGGAGGTAGGGTTTGTCCTGATCTAGAACTCAAAAGAGTTGTCAACCAACAAGAGCCCAGAGCAGTGAAGGGGCCTACTTAAAAGTTGCGTTTGAAATTTTAGGTGCTGGAAATAAAACACAACATTATTTGGCTTTTCTGAGCAATGAGACATGTTGACTTTCAGAGGAGTACCTCTTTGCCAAAAGATTTGTGATGCAGAAACAGGCTTCCAGAATAAATAATAAGTCCCTTCTCATCAATAAGAATATTGGTGCTTCCCTCCTCTCCCATCAGCTAAAGAATAGTATTGGGCTATGACTTCTGAATTTTCCATTGCTTTTCCAGACAGTAACTAACATTGAAAAACTGAATGGTAGAGCAGATTCAATGAATAGTTAACATGTCTCATGAATAAACCAAATAACTGAAAAGGAAAGAAGATAGTTGGCATCTAGATGGTCTTATTCTAATATTTGCATTCTGAAAGTCCTGATATACCTCCAGCTTGAGATTCAAACATATTATTTTCCGAGACAATGTCATGTTAAGGTGCACAATATATAATAGGCTTTCCTATAGCCCATGGAATATTCCAGAAACTCGAGGGTACTTCTACTATTTGAAGGGGGGGCAATGTTTATATTTCATGTTATTCTATGTAAATATATAAAAATATTGTGTTATGGGTAAAATTTTGTCCTTGGGCTACAGTAGGAAAATGAGCAAACAGGACCAAACTTTTTCCAGGGTATTAGAAGCCCTCATTGAAGGCCCAGAAGCCTGCTAAGATGCAATTTGGATCTTTCTATTTGACTTGAAAACCCTCCCAGAGAAATGATCTTTTCTGAGCCTCATACCAAATGACTTCAGGTAAGTACAGGATTATTTGTGTACGTTAACATTATAATTTCCTACCAGCAGAGGCCGCTATGGACCTCATTAAACTCAAACCCACAGTGTTTCTGGAAAGAAAGCAATTTTCTATTTTCAAAAAAGTCATATATTTGAATCACCTGTTTATAAATTTTACAAAAAGTTCTCATTCTGTGGTCTTCCATTCCTGCAGTGCATACTGGACATTCAGAGGTAAGTGTACTTCTCAGCTGAAACTTCAGGTAATTGGTATTAAGGTACTTCCTAGTTCAGAATTCTGGGTTGTGATAAAGATGGTTGCTTTTCTGAAATTAGAGTTCTAGCTGGATCCCCTATTTACCTGTACTTGTCAACTTTAAGTCTCCTTAAATGTCTGCAAGGTGTGTGTGTGTGTGTGTGTGTGTGTGTGTCTACAGATAAACCCATTTGGGTATTGGTTCTTAAAGTTTCTAGTCCCCTTTCCATTTTAACTACGAAACGTCTACTTTATGGCACTCAAATCTGCTTCAGCACTTTAGGACTCCCAAACCAAATATTATTATTTTAAAATTAATAGATGGTACAAAGGGCTCAATGTTATTGATGAATGACAACAACTTCTACATTTTATCTGTGCTATTGTCTTGAAAGAAATGTCTTTCAGTCCTTAGCTACACTCAATGACCCCAACATCTTAGATGCTGACTTCTGACCCCTATAGATACTCAAGCAGTGACTCATTTCATACTCTTTCTGGTAAATTTTAAAAGTACTTACCTTTCTTAGGCTTTGGCTTAGTAATGTTCAACTTGCTAGCTTTTTTAAACAAGCCTCGGATGCCTCCGCTTCCTTCTTCACATTCGTTATCTTTGATAGTGGCTTCCAAAGCCAGCCTCTCCTGTTCTAATTTCTCTAATTCATCTAGTAAAAGAAAACAAAAATCACTTACTTAGCTCCGTGACAAAGTTTCTAGGAGCAATCTTATAGACTATTTTATTTTATTTTATTTTTTTAAATGTTTTATTTATTTCTAGGAGAGAGAGAGAGAGACAGCGTGAGCAGGGGAGGGTCAGAGAGAGAGGGAGTCACAGACTGAAACAGGCTCCAGGCTCTGAGCTGGCAGTCAGCACAGAGCCCGACGCGGGGCCCGAACCCACGAACCGCGAGATCATGACCTAAGCGAAAGTCGGACGCTTAACCGACTAAGCCACTCAGGCGCCCCTCTTATAGACTATTTTAATATAAAAGCCATGTGTATGCAATACAATTAACATCATACGATTTTTCCAAATGATTATTAAAAGGTAATGTATATCAGTAAATTATATTCAGAAAGAATAACTAGCTTGGAAAAATAGCTCTACATGTTGTTATAATACACGAAGTCACTAGGTTTTTATTTGTGAAGGCAAGGGAGGCTATTTAATGACATCTTTATTCACTTCTGGCAAAAACCAAAAAGCCAGATCCACTGTCCATAAGATCTTGTACACTGTACACCACTGATTTACTGACCTAAACTACTGCATCAGATATTTTACAAGCAGAGGTGACAAAATTACCAAAGCGTACTGGTATATCAGGCATACAACAATGCCTCCTGAATTGCAACATAAAACTAGACAGCAAGAATTAAGGAAAGGTAACCTTATATACAGGCTTATATGGGCTCTGAACAGAAACTACAGTGAAAAATATCCACGAACAATTCTTTCTGATAGGCAAAATGCTTTCTGGAATGAGTGACCAAAGTGAAAGAAAGAAAAGCTGAGGTTTCTGTGCGCCTGAGTTCAAATTGCTCAGAAGGGTCTCACAACACTCTGGACCAAGAGTCCAGCTGTGCAGCTTCCTGTCCAGGGCTTAGACCCACTATCCAAGCTTTGACGTTGCATCTGGCTGCCTTTTATCTTTTCTGGATTCTGCTTGTGACGAATAATTCCTAGCTCCTATGTTATGCCCTGCGTGCCTCTCTGACCTCCACCTCCACTGGGTCAGGGTGAATAAGACTTTAAAAGCAGTCATGGGGGGCGCCTGGGTGGCTTAGTCGGTTAAGCGTCCGACTTTCGCTTAGGTCATGGTCTCGCGGTTCGTGGGTTCGAGCCCCGCGTCGGGCTCTGTGCTGACTGCCAGCTCAGAGCCTGGAGCCTGTTTCAGTCTGTGACTCCCTCTCTCTCTGACCCTCCCCTGCTCACGCTGTCTCTCTCTCTCTCTCCTAGAAATAAATTTAAAAAATATATTTTAAAAGCAGTCATGGGACAGTGCTTAAAGAATGATGGGCATTCTTGCTTACAGTAGGCAAGTGGCCTCTTGTCAGATCCCCCCATCTCCTTGCTTGCTGAGAACACAGCCTTAGAAAGTGAGCAGTGTTCTGAGGAACAGAGTAGAAAACTTAGATTCGGTGTTACAAAACACTGGTAGGACTTCGGTAAATGTCAACCGTTGGAACCTTGTTACCTTATCTATCTGGGAAGCGAAGCTATACAAACTCTAGATTTATCAATTATGTACTAACTAAATCTGTCAGGACAGTCACATCCCTAGACGGTGTTGTTATTCAGCTGCACAGAATTGTCTGGCCTCTTTCCAGGTCTTAGCAATTAATCTTTTGCCAGTGGCATGAGATTTAAGGTCAAATCACCCATGTGATTTCCCCAAAGCTTCAAAGGTTCTCAAGATCAGCAGCTATAGAAAATCTGAGAAATTAGACTGATGGTATTAAAGCTCAGACAGGAGTTGCTTACCCCTGACTTTCAAAAGGTGAACACAAGCTGCATTGCACCGGAGGTCATGACCGATTACAGCTGTGCTGCTGGCTTTATGTGACATTAAGCAAGTCATTGACTTTTCCTATGCCTCTGATTTCCTATCTGTGAAATGGAAAATTGTAACCCTTCCCCTTTCCCACTCTTCCAGCTTTGCGAGAAGAATAAACAATGGTTTCTGCATGGTGCTTTGTAGCTCCTTAAAGACCAAAGCAACGAGCGTGCTCTATAGGCAGTGTATTTATGCAACTTCTGGAAATGGTCTTAGTCGTGCAAAGCAAATTGAGTATTTTGAGAAGCCTGGGAGTTATTTTAGCAGTTACCATTTTATTGCGCACTCTTTGGGTGCCAGGGATTGTGCTTCGCATTATTCCTTCCCAGATGCCTCTTGAGATAGTTGTTGCTATTATTATCCTCGTTTTGTAGATGAAGAGACTGAGGCTCAAAAAGGTTAAGTGATTGGTCTGATGTCACCCAGAAAATAACAGGGTTCAAATGCAAAGAGGCCCGCTTGACTCCAAATCCCGCACGTTTCCCTCTATGACGACCTCTTGTTTTTTGCTCATTACTGTATTTCAGATGTGTTCCTTTAACCTCCAACTCTTCATTGTCAGGCGAACCTGAACACTCTCAAGCACGTGGTGTAATGCCAGGTTAACTGCCCTACACTATGGTCCCTCAAACGTACCATTTAAAGGGAGGACCTTAAAGATACAGGTACATATGACAGGCTACCCCAGAGCAGCAGTAACGGCAGCATCCCTAACCTGGGTAATGGCACCCCAGCTATCATCTACCATTTGGGGTGCTGTAGGGGTCATCTGCAGGGCCCCCTACCCTTTGAAGTAGTCTGGAAGGTGCATATTTGTGAGCGTCTTTGGGGGCAACTACCGGGGCCACGCTGGGGAAGGGTTTCTTTGGCTCTACTTTTTTGGCAGGCTCCAGCACACCCGGTGATCAGGCACTAGCTGCCACGTTCTTTGTCCTCTAGTTTGGACAAAGGAGGAAAAAAGATAAATCCTCCTTTGTAACAGAGTCAGATGGCTGAGTGAACTGGGAGCCACTCCAACTATTTGCTCAAAGGTATGTACACAGCCCATCCTGGACGGAGCAAACTGCAAAATCCCAGGCCTCCGAGCCAAAACCAGACTTTGCTTGAATGCATCCGATTCAGCAGTCCCCTCGAAGACAACAGACAGAGGCCAACAGAGAGAGTCTGTTCTAAGGGCTAAAATCTGCTTGCTTGGCCATCTTGGATTTTCAGATTCAGGCAGCGGTCTGCTCCTTTGCACAGTGACTTTGCAAATTCTTATTAGAGTTAATTCTTAATTATTCACTTCATAGGTGATCTAAGGCCGCCTCCTGTGCAGTCCATCCTTTTCTAATTTCAGAGCTAAGCAGAAGTGACGGTTTGATGATCTGTTCTGAATTATCTATTTGGTGTACAGCTTGCCTCTGTTTGCATGCGAGTCGAAAGTAGACTTTGTCAAACATTTCAACAAGAGTACTGGCCAGCTGACTTGTGGAAGTCAGTGTACCGTGTACCATTGGCCGTGTACCATTGGCCACAAGGCGGGGAGCCAAGGGACTATGAATGGAGAAATATAAATGGATTTCCACGAGCATGAAAATAAAAATTACTCCTTCCTTCACAACTGCATCTGTGATGTTCAGGATTCACAAAGCCCTATCCGCATAATCTTTTATTTGATCCCAACACCAGTACAGGGATTAGGCAGAGCTAGTGGCATTCTCCCCATTTTACTGGGAGGGAAACTTGGGCTAGGATAGTTCAAGGTTGCATGCTGGTAATGCAAGCCTCTTGCTTCCAATTCTAGCTCCCTTCTTAGTATCCTTCCTCAGCAATAGGCCCTGACTGCCAATAGCTGCCTGTTGAAGAAATCTACAGTCTGCGTTTTTTTTTTTTTTTTTAGAGAAACCATCCCTAAATTTCCCAATTAAGGACAAGTTTTTAATGCTCTATATTTCCATGATACTCTGCTTCAAATTTTATTCCAGTA
This sequence comes from Hyaena hyaena, assembly GCF_003009895.1. Classification (NCBI taxonomy): domain Eukaryota; kingdom Metazoa; phylum Chordata; class Mammalia; order Carnivora; family Hyaenidae; genus Hyaena; species Hyaena hyaena. The sequence continues at coordinate 673,587 of NW_024081363.1, forward strand.
GCCATAACTGTGTGACCTGGAATAGAGTTTTAAGATACGCTTTTTTTTTTTTTTTTATGCCCTCTAGACTGCAGATTCCTGGAGGGTGGCTTATTTCATACTTCATCACCTCCATTTATTGAGAGTTTATTTTGTGCCAGGTACTATGCCAAGCACTCTGCAGCCATAATATCCTTTAATCCAAAACAATACATCTGTGAGCTAGGTGTTATAATTACTTCCATCTGAAAATGTGAAAAGTGGGACACAGAGAAGGTGAGTCATTTGACTAAGGTTACACAGCCAGAAAGTGTCAAGCTGGGATTTGAACCCATGCCCAACTGATTGCAAAGTCTGTGCTTAGACTTCACATACTGCCTCTCACATTCCTTAGCTGTGCTCAACCCTCCCTGCTAGTGCCCGCCACCATGGTAAACACTCAAAAATAGTTCACTAGAATAAAAGAACAAGTCAATGCTATTCAACACGGTTCAATACAGCTGAAAGTATCTCAATATGGAAAGCAAACAAGTGAATAGTGGTCAGGGATGAGCGTGTGTAAAGAACTATGTGGAGGGAGGGGGTACAAAAGGCAATGTCGAAAAGAAGTGGGGTTAATGCCATATACAGAGTTATCGAGGACCTAATAGGAGCTGTTGGCACAAACCAGGCTGGAATGTGACAGAAGGTAGAGCAGGCAGGACTGATCAGAAGACTGAGAGACAAGGAAATGGATCCTAGCCTTAGAAAGGAAATTTCCTTGGAAATGGGATTTGAATCTTCCATAACAGATAATTCTATAGTCTATCACAATTTATAAAACCACAATGTGCGCGCGCACGTGCACTCATGAGAAAGAGAGAGAGAGAAAAAGAGCCTGCCTTTCTCTCATTCCAAGATTGAGAGAGTTCCTGAGGTTCTAATGACAGAAGAAAAAGCTTAGACCTTTCTGTTCTCTCACTTGGTTTTCAAACCAATTGCTCAGACACAGCCCCAAACAGTTCTCATGGAGAGCACAAAGAGTGACCCTGTTCCATGTCTTCATGCAAATGCCCAAACCCCTTGAACAGTAGTTACTCATTTTCAAGTCCTTTAGAAACTGATTGTATGATAGCCAACCAGACTGACTATAGTTTGAAATTCAGTTTAGTTGTCAGCTTCCCTCAAAGGTTCTATCCCCAGTCTTTTCTTTTCTTTTTTTTTTTAATAAAAATGTTTTCGGACATAGGCATGAGTCTACACGTTACGATTCACTTTGAATCTCAAGGATGGAGAACAATCAATTATCTGACAGCAGAAAAGGGAGCAGGGAAACCCACTTAGGAATTGCATCGCCTCCCACTTCACAGCATACTTCTCTTTATTAATTATTAAATTACGATTCTTTCCTTGGTCAATCAACTCAAAGCTGTAAATGCTCACATGAATCAACGTGACTTAGCCCAGATGAAGTCTCATTGAATTGAAGGCAGGAAGCAATCCTGCAGTGGTCGTCTTCCAATCAAGTAATTATTTACCACCCTGCCATCTGTCTTTATTTTGCTAAGCTACTCCGTCAGACACGGCAGAATCTCCGTGCTCTGAGATGGTCATAAATCGTGTAGTACTTACACGGAGCACTTGACCGCAATATATTGCGAATCACGTTTCATCATTTTATTCCTACCAGTACAATTTGGACTCTTTGTTGTAGTTGGCAAACTTGCTAAATACCCCTGGGAAGCGAACAATATGAAATATTGCAGTTTTTGTGTTGTCAGGCAGTAAATTAATTTATTAAGAGAAACTATCAGCCATCAGTATTGGATGAGTTGCTGCAGTGTACAAGTTAGAATGTTATGAGCATCGATCTTATTTATATAAAAAAGTTATTCTCCTCACATAAGCCTGTGACACAGTATAGAAATAATTGTCATTAGCTGGTAAATTACCTATAAAGCTGATTTCTATTCACTGCTTTATTAACTACAGTATATGGGCACTCTGAATTGCTAATATTTCCTTTAAATTATAATCTGTGATGACACCATGGTGCCTGTGTTGGAAAAGCTATGATGATAATCATTAACATAGTGTAATGCAATACTTAAGATTTATCAGGCTCTTATTAAGCCCTATATTACAGTATAATATAATGAAACACAAGCTTATTTCTTCCAATTCAAAATCTAATATGAGGGTGGTGTCATAAATTACATAAACTTCAAAACAATGCATGGAAATGTGGCGTAAAGTTAATTTCTATCATTATGCTGTTGTTTTTCTGCATGCTCTTCATGTATTTGTATAACACTTTTTTGTTTACCCTAGATAATTGGTACTTATAATTATTTTATTGGCATCCAACTGTATTTCCCTTTCTTGACTAAGAAGCAGAAATATTTCAAACATCAAAGTTGATATAAATTGGACACATCCCTTGGGAAATTAAGAGGGTATGTAGTTCACTGCCATGATTCTTTCAGAAATACTACAAAATTTGCTGGCTGTATTGCCTCACAGGACTAAATTGATGGTGCCTTTTGGTGGATGGAGCAGGAAGGGATGGGAGTGATATTTTCCAGCTATATCACCTCTTTCAGCTTGAGGAGATGAAAATAACATACAAAGCAAATGTGTAATCTTAGTCAGTGTCCTCTCTAGATCTCCTTCTTAAAAGGTAGACTGGCAGTTTCCAACAGATACAGGTTTGAATCTCACCTCTACCAATTGCTAGCCTTGTGAATCTTGGGTAAACCTCAATTTATTAGCTGTTCAAGGGGGGCAAAGATAGTACCTTCTTCAAAGGGTCTTGGGGATGACAGATGTTATAATATATCTGAACATGAGGCATAACATGCTAAAAATGGTTCAGAGTGCCTGGCTGGCCTAGTAGAGCATAAGGCTCTCGATCTCGGGGTTGTGAGTTCAAGCCCCACGCTAGGCATGGAGCCTACTTTAAAAAAATGTTGGCTCTTATTGCTGCTAATGTATTAAGTTCTACTAGAAAAAATATAAATTAATTACGAACACTGAGTGAGAATTAGTATATCCTTCTGCAATAAAAGATCCATAAAAGAAAATAGTGGTATTAAAAAGGAAGCCTGAGGGCACCTGGGTGGCTCAGTGGGTTAGGCGTCCGACTTTGGCTCAGGTCATGATCTCACGGTTTGTGGGTTCGAGCCCTGCATTGGGCTCTGTGCTGATAGCTAGCTTGGGGCCTGAAGCCTGTTTCAGATTCTGTGTCTCCCTTCTCTCTGACCCTCCCCTGCTCATGCGCTCTCTCTCTCTCTCTCAGAAATAAATAAAACATTTTAAAAAATTAAAAAAAAAAAAAAAAAAAAGGAAGCCTGAAGGCACCAAAGAACTCTTTGCTACATTTTGCACAGGATAGATTCCCAGTTATATCTTTTAAAACTCTTCATACATAATCATAGAATATACACATCACACAATAGGTTCTCTATCCTATATAAATGCTTGGTCTTCAATTTCTTCTTCTTTCTCCTTTTCCCTTATAATACACTGGAATGGCTGCATCAGGAAGTTCACCTAATCCTCTTACACTGCCTTCTGTTATAAGGGAGACAATCACACATGGCCAAATAGAATCTGGATCATCAGGCACTGGCACTCTCAAATCCCTTGCAGGCTTTTCCTTCCTGCTGAATCAATCCAACAAAATCCTGATCCTCCTCTACCTGGAGACTAAATGCCATGAGAGAAAAATGACGCAACTAGAGAGCTTGCTCCACCCTGAAAGAGAATTTAGACCATTCTGCACAATCTTCCTCAATTTATCACTCTACCCTTACAAATCTACATACCTAATCATCATTCCTCAACCCTTTTGCTTTAATTTTAGCAGATGAAATGGTTTTTTGTTTGTTTGTTTCAGACCAATTCTTCCATCCATGCCCTTACCTTGATTCATCCTATTCCTATTCCTTCAGAATCTTACTCCATGGGTAATCCCTTTTTTCACTTCCATCTTCAATCTCTCCCATTATCTTGGGCCCATTTCCCCAGTCTGAAAACATGACCCTCTCTTCCATTCTAAGGTTGATGGATTTTCCTCTGGTAAATCTCAATCTCATTCCTCTCCTTTGCATTCACATTTCTCAAAGTGGTGGGCCACATCCATATTCTCTGCTTAGTCATCTCTGATTCTCTCCTCAACCCATTCCAACCCAGATTCTGCTAACACCACTCTACAGATATTATTTTCACGAAGATGATCTGTGCTGTGTCAATTGCATTTCATTCACAATATCACTGGTATTTCTTGCTGCATTTGACAATGCTGATGATTCTTATTTTGAGCACTCTGTTCCCATGGCTTGACACCACAGATTCCTGGTGCCTTTATCTTTCTGAGCACTCCTTTCCTGCTCCTTCTTTGGGTTTTTTTTTTTTCCCTGTCCCTCAGGGCTCTCGACTACATGCACTCTTTGGATTATATTTTCCAGTGTCACTGTTTCAAGTTTTACCTGAACTATGATGTCTCCTATATCAGTCCACTCATGTTGCCATAACACATACCACAGACTGGGTGTTTAAACAATAGACATTTACTTTCTCATAGTTCTGGAGACAAAAAGTCCAAGATAAAGGTGTTGGCAGGGTAGTTTCATTCTGATCCTCACTTCCTGGATTGTAGATGGCTGTTTTCTTCCTTTCCTCTGGGTTTGTCTGTGTCCTCATCTCTTTTCGTAAGGACACCAGTCATATTGGATTAAGGCCCACCCTAGTGATCTTATTTTATCTGACTTATCTCCTGAAAGATCCTATCTCTAAATACAGTCACATTCCGAGAAATTAATTCACCACAGAACTCTGGGGGAACATAATTTAGCCCATAACATCTCCTAAATCTGCATCTCCAGCTCACACTTCTCCTTTAAGAACAGGACTGTCTAACTGCCTATTGGACATTTCTGGTAGAATTTCCCACAGGGGATGGTTTAAAACTGAACCAGGATATTGACTTCATTAAACCCACTCTTCTCTTTGTGTTTCCCATTTCCAGAGGCAGTACCACCATTCATGCAGTCATCCACGGGTTCTTTTTCACTCCTTTTTTCACATCCAACCAACCCCCAAATGCTGCTCTTCGTGTCTTCAAAGTACCTCTGTCCTTTCTTCTCTATCCCTAGCTTTAGTTCAGGCTGTTTACTTCTCTGCCTTTGATTATTACAAAAATCTTTTTGTCTCTCTATTTCCATTCTGGCCGTGTAACTGAAAGAGTTTGAGGTGTAAACCCTAATTTGACCACATTACTCCATCACTTAAATCTCTTCAATGGTTCTGCACTGTCTGCAGAGTATTTCCACACTTTTTAATATGAAAAATGAGGCTTTTAAAATCAGGATCTTACATCAGCAGGCTCAAGTTTAACTATTATCTGCTTCATACTTCCTACTTCAGTAACCTGAATCCACTTTGGGTAACCCATATACCCCATTCTTCCATAATCCTGTGTATTCTCACCTTTAATTGATGCTCTCCTCTTTGCCAGGAATGCTGTTTCCCAAACTCATTTCTCTCTCACTCAATATTGCCTAGTTAACTCTACTCATCCACTAGATCTCAAATCCAAGGTAATTTCCTCCAGAAAGACCTCTTGGAGTAAGATGCCTCTCTCTCTCCCCCTTATACTCTATTGATATACTTATTAGCACACTAATTCATTTTGCACTGTCATTTACACCATGCCTGGTACACAAGAGACACCCACAAAGTTTCTCTTTAAGTGGTGGTCATCAGGGGACTCTGTTTTGAAGTTCATCTGAAGAGGTAAGCCATGAATTAGTGCCCTGACCTACTGTTTCAATGACTATTTAGATGTGTCCTTTATTTCATTCATAAGCTTAAACATAAGTTATAACATAAACCTAAGTTTAAACGTAAGAGGGTATGTTTAACATCTTAAGATTAAACAAGTATACTGGGGTGCCTGGGTGGCGGTTGAGCGTCCAACTTCACATCAGGTCATGATCTCATGGTTCATGAGTTTGAGCCCTGCATTGGGCTCCGGTGCTGACAGCTCAGGGTGTGGAGCCTGCTTTGGATTCTGTGTCTCCCTCTCTCTCTGCCCCTCCACTGGTCACACTCTGTCTCTCTCAAAAATAAACAAACATTAAAAAATTTAAAAAACAAACAAACAAACAAACAAACAAGTATACCAAATCCTCTGAGGGAAAAAAGCAGAGTTACTAATCTGAATTAGTGTTTCTGCCTCGGATTTAGATTAGTGATGCACAGCATGGTACATTCAGGCTCATTTCCATGTTGGCTGTAAACCAGACCATAGACTCTTAAAAACAAAATACATGGTTTTTCAAGGAAAGAATTAATCTCTATTTTCTCAAACATCTTGCAGAAATTAATTCAGCAGTTTATTTTACCAAAGGTATTTATTTTCAGTGATGCTGGCTTTGTGGTTCTGCGATAAGAAGAATAATTTATTACTGCCCTGGATTATTCTGTATTTCTGTTGAGCAGGACAAAGGCCATTTATGTTAGCAATGGCAAAAACACTGGGGAAGTGTATACACCTCAGGTCAGCACAGGAACGTAAGCTCCATCAATAGGGGGTTTTGTCTGTATGGTACACTGCTCTACCCCCAGCACTTAGAAAAATACCAGGCATGGAGTAGGTGCTCAATATATATTTGTGGCTTGAATAAAAGTACATACCTTGCACTTGAAGAACCTGAGAGATGTCAAACCCTTGGCTGATTCTGACTATGACCACACCAATCTCAAAATCAAACGCATCACTGAAAATGGAAGCAAAGTGGTTAGTGATTTAAATGACTCCTTTAATCCTGAGGTTTTTGCACTAATAGTAAGAGAGTCTAAGATTCTCAATTACAAGATTTTAACATAACTAAGCTATGAAAATTCACTTTAGAATACAGTCAAGAGCTGATGCCTTTTCTGTTAGTTTGTTTTTCTCCCTTTATGCCTTTTAAAAATATATTCTGGATAAAGGTAACTAATTCATTTACTCTGGAACCAATTATTCAAATAATACTGTCACCTAGAATTTTGATTAAGAGCTTGTTAGATGCTTTTAAAGTAATTGTGTCTTTTCTAACGTAAACAAAACAATCACTGAAATATTTAGAACAGAGAGTTTCCAGGCTGCAAAGACCCTTTGAAATTATCAGCAAAATCCCTACTTATGGAGAAATAATCCTACAACATTTCTGACCTCAAGTTCCCCGTTAAAAATATCTCCAGTTCCTGTAAGGAACTTTCACCATTGACTGTGGGCAGACTGTTTGAAGCAATGCTTTTTCATGACAACCCAATGCTGCTGGCTGTTGTGACTTCTCTACACTCAATCTAATAGAATTAGATTATCTAGAAGGAAAAGAAAGGCTCTCTTTCTATTAGAAAAGTAATATTCTAAAAATATTTTAGAATATTTTTCTTTCTGCTCTAATTATGGGGCAAACCAATTAGTACTTTGAGTTCATTAAAAATTTTCTCCTTGATTCCTTTGTTCAGTCTCAAATGGATCTGTTTCAAATGGATCTGAAGCCTAGGACCCTTTCCATAGCAGGTCACCCTCTGCAAGAAATCATGCAGCTTGTGATTGTCTTACCATAGGCAAGCACATTCTAATAGCCAAAGTGAACTTGAATTTTCAAATAATGATATGAATAAATTCAGTGAAATATGAATAGCCATTCAAAATTCAATCCGTAAATAATCTTCACTTAGCAACACAGACCTAGCAAAAGTTGCCACAAAATAAATTCCTGATAAATTTTGTTTCTAATTGTCCTTGATTGTAAAAAGGACACAGTGGGTTCCACAAAAAATATTTGAGTTCTGTGCTAGGCAGAAAAGTTTTAGACCATCCCCCCCCCCCCCCCCCCCCAACAAAGACATCCACATTCTAATCCCAGGAACCTGTGAATATGTTACTTTAAGAGGGCAAAAGGGACTTTGAGGATGTGATTAGCTTAAAGACCTTGAGATGAGGAGATTAACCTAGATTATCTGTGATGGTCCAGTGTAATCACCAGTGTCCTTAAAGTGCATTTGGGAAGCAGAAGAGGAGGTCAAGGCAATGTGATATGACCCATCAAGAGTTTTGAAGATGGAGGAAGAGGGCCATCAGCAGTGGACTGCTCTAGAACCTAGAAAGGGCAAGGTTAGGGATTCTCTCCTAGAGCTTCCAGAAGGGAATACAGCCTAGCCTACACCTCGATTTTAGCCCAGTGAATTAGTGTCAGACTTTCAGCTCACACATCTGTAGGCTATTAAGTTTGTGTTATTTTAAGCCACTAAGTTTGAGGTAATTTTTTATAGCTGCCAATAAAAATCAATACAGATTTGAATTGAAATTAAGCCAAACCTAAGAATATTATAAGCATTTAAAATCTCTTATCCAAAGAAAAATGATAAAATTCTATATTATTATAATAATACCCCCATGTTAACAATAATACTATGGATTACTCTAACTCACAAAGCCAAACAAAATAGTTAGAAAGGGAAATATAATACAATACGGATGTATGATGGTCTTCCCTTCTATATCGACCTCACTGCTGTGGTAGTAAAGTCATCTAACTTTACTGAGTCAGCTAAGTTTTATACTAGTACAAATCTGAGCCACCTTAACACTGAACTTTACTACCAAGAAGACCAATTATTAACTTGGTATAAAATCCAGAAGTCTCCGTGGTCTAAGATTACTGGGTTTGATTATTTTGGTCCCTTTGGATTCCTAGAATGTTTGGGATGGAGGAGATGTTGGAAGGTCATTTTGTATTAATTAATGGACACTTAATGACTGAGGGTTTACATATGTCTTCTACTTGCTTCAACACTTTTCTTCCCAGAGATGAAGATTAAATTTCTTCCCTCTCCATCCCCCTTCTTTCCCCAGTGGTAAAGAGGAAATTTTACTTTAGAATCTGGATAACAGAGAGCAGACCTAATCTATTTCCAAGAATGGTCAGCAACTGACTGTGTTTCTAAATATATCAAAATGCTGGTTGGTGAACAGGGTAAAATTCTACCCTGATCACCTGCTGTAGCCTTAACCTACTGAACTTAGGTAACACCAGGGGTTACATGGGAACATGTGGCATCCAGGGTTTATACCCCTGGGAAACACAATTCAGGAGAATGCATTTAGTACACAAGTTCCCCATATTAGAAGGACTATTAAGTGAATTAGTTTGGTCAGTAAATGCGCAAAAATTTCAGAAGATGAAAATTATATTCTTATACTTCTTTTCAATACACTACAACTAGAATGCTTTTATAATGTTCCTTAAATCTCCCCCAAATAATAATACAATGCTCATTCTAGCAGGGGCCAGGACATAGCCTGGTATAAGAAGCACTGTGTATACATGTGCTTGTTTTGAAGAGGTGAAGATTTCGTTCCTGTGTATTACAGACTTTCAAAGTTCAGCCAGACTTCTCCGGGCACATTCTCTACTCTGTTGCATGGAATCAGAGCAAAGCCAGACTCCAGGCAGAATAACATCGATTTTCAGAGCTGTTGACACAAGATGGCTGTTAGCATAGCTAACATTGCCCCCCTTGAGACAAATTTGGCTAAATACTTTCAAGACTGGAAGAAAGGCTCAGTTTCCTAGAATGGCCACTGAGGATACTCTGAGCCTTTCTGTATGTATAGAATTCATTTTCACGTATGCAGAAGAAGGAACCAAGCCAGGCAATACTTCCGCTATACGTGTACTATTAAAGACAGCATAGCGTTGTGGTCATGAGCTTAAACTTTGAATTTGGATAGTCCTGGGTTGGAATTCCAGCTATGTCACAACTGTCATTTTCTGCATGTTACTTAATTTTTAATGTCTGCATCTCTACTTACAAAATGGGAACAGTATTAGCACTTACTTCAAATTCGTCTTGTGGGAATTAAATGGGATAATTCGTGTTACGGACATTAGCCTGGTGCCTGCTAGTCTTTTCAAGACTATCGTTATTACCTTTGTCCCAAGACTTTTCCAATATGTAGATATTGGATGTCTGTCACATCCCATTTAAAACTCACTTTTTGTCCTTAAAGCAACCCAGAGACACTGACGTATGAAAGCCTCACATCAGCAAAGAGGGATCTGAAGCTCAGGGGTAGTAAACTCCTTATCCAGGGCTCAGAGGAGACAATGGCTGAATGGGAGACACCAGCCAATCCAAGATTCCAGGTGTTTTGAAAGATCACCTCCTTCCTTACTTTGCTTTTAATCTTATGAATGGGTTTTAAGGCTACAACTCTTAATAATCACCTATTTCTGTGACACAGAGTTTCCTCCACCCTGCTTCCTCTGACACTATGATCTCCTCAAGTTCTATTATTGACAGTGTTTCTTTCACTTTGTAAAGAATTCAGAGTACCAGGGAACGTCGTCTTCTCAGGCAATTTAACCTGGTACAACAGCCCCTGTTATGTACTGCCCTGGTTAGTGGTTTGTAAACAAGAACACGTCTTGAAAGCCATCACTTACTGTATGATTCCCACATAGTTCTCAATCTCTGTCAAGGGAGCTTTCCTCCAGTTTTTTTTATATCCAATCACCAGAGTGTTGGGTTTCATTCTTCCTAAGCCCGAGGCCTAAACAGAGAAGATAAACACATGGGCAAGCCTTTCCACACCAGGAAACTACCACCGCAAATGAAAAATAATGTCCAAAAGAGCACCGAAGTAATGTTCTGAAGATTCTGAAGATTAGATTACATTTTAGTGCATGTCCTTCATGCCCGTACCCAAGCATAAAATAGAAAGATTAGTTCTAAATCATCTCAGCCATAAATGGATTTTAGATGACAGAAATGTAGCTTTTCTAAATTAGCAGTCATTTGCATTTCTTCTGACACACTCATTAAAATGGTTCAATAATTTAAAATCAAGTGAGGGTCGGCTTAACTGTTGGCACGCGTGTTGTAACTTAGTGGTTCAAAGCTCATTTCCACCTGTTTTATCCATAATGTCATTAGCAATAAAATCCATGTTTGGAAAATTCTTAGATACAAGGATCACTGAAACTTGTACTTCTATTATTTATTGAAGAGTAACGGAGCTATGTCTCTAGGACCTAATCTTCTGACAGTATCATTAATAGCCATCTTCCAGATCAGGTTTCACTCCCGCCCCCCCCCCCACTTTAGATGACAGGATATGGCTTCCAGTTAATTAAACTTAATTTGGCAATATTATTGAGCACCTATTAATTGCAAAGTGTTATGTTAGGTGCTGTGGAAGAGCAGTAAAGCATATTCTTTGCTTTAAGGAGCTTGGAATAAGGTGAAGGAGGCAAGGTACACACAAATAATTATAATTCAAGTGCACACACAGTAGGAACTCTTACGGAAGCCTAAAGGAATAAAACTTGAATTCCAGCTGCGTCTTCATGGATGGCTTCAAAGGAAAGGTGACATTCATTCCGGATCTTGCAGGCCGGTTAGAGGTTGACAAGCATGGAAAAGAGCGCAGTGGGAGTGAAGGAAGAACACTCTGGGTCACAGCAAGAGTGAAACCAGTGACCAGAGCAGAGCACGGGAAATGGGACAGTGGTGAGTAGGCGGAGACAGGCATTGGTGGAGGGTTCCTGAAATAAGCTTTGCCTCCACATCTGTTGTGCTTCTCCTAGAAATGTCCTGCTGGCCAGACAGCACCTTAGAGCCATCGCTTGGTGCTCAGCAGATACACGGCAGGATGGAGGGGATCTTTTCTGTGACTACAGTTTGGGAATGTGGTCATTTGTACCATAAATTCTGAGACGCAAAGGAGGCTTCATCCAAAATGGCATAATGGTCAGTGTTTCCCTTTAATACCACCCTATCTTGCCCTTTGTACCCTACTTTTCTTTAAGGAAGTTCAAGCGAACATGCTTTCTGCATTGTCAAACGTTTTATGGTTTCTTCTGGATTAATGTAAGACTTGTTTTCCAGGCCTGTGCCTGTGTCTTTTCTCTCCCTGCTTATTCCATGTCAGACCACCTGTTCCTTATGGAAAATTTTATTATTTCACCAATCTTCCATGCTAATTGTAGCTTAAATGTGTAACCTTCCCAACATATTTCACCCTAGGGCTCCTGGAAAGTAACTCACTACATACAATTGTCTTCTTAAAGTGACACCTATTTCCATGGTTTAGCAAATTAATAACAGGTGAAAAGATGCTCATTGGGGGTAATAGGTCTTTCAGAATGGTTTCTCGGCATATGCAGCTACTTTGCAAGAGTTCTTCCAGAATATTAGGGACAGGAGTGTACCAGATAGTCCTAATCTCCAAAATAGTACAGTTTATTTTTTCTTTCCTGCCTGCATAGGCATCGGTGTCACCTGGGCATCATCCTGAATTTTGACATTCCTGTAAATGGTAACTCTGAAAGCAAATACATCATTTGGTACATATAGAATCAAGGCTTTCCAGCCATATTGAAGACAAAATGATTAGAAAGCCAAGCCCTACAGTTTCTTGGGGTCTCTTGGATTATTTTAAGAATACTTCACCATTCTATTATGATCAAAACTCGGGAGAGATTCTGTGTACTTATTACGGGGGGGCGGGGGGGAGGAAAGAATAAGGGAGAAAAAGATAAGAGAACCGAGGGCTTCGGTGTTGAGCCACAGAGATTATTACATTTTATTCAACATTCTGGAAATAATTTAGGAGGATAGGGAGATTTTTCGCCCAGATCACCATGCATTTATTTAGTCGAATCTAGCAGCCTGCCCTCACGCCATTCGCAGAAGAAAAAAGGAGCAGAATGCCAGACTTGAGCATTGCTATATGCAGTATGAGATGCAAAAATAGTTTGAAGTTTTAATAGGATCCTGAATGTCGTCAACCATCAGAACAAATTTGCATTTCAATAAGTGTGGGGACAGAATGTATGCTGGTGGCCAAAGGCAACCTCATTTTCCATTTCCAGCGTTTCATCCATAGTTCATTGTAATAGAACCTCTCTGCTTTTGTTTTAGTTTTGCCTCTCCTCGGGAATTCACAATGAATTCCTTAACCATCTGCATTGATCTCTGATGCTGGGCTGCCTAACTGGAGCCATTCTTTTCAGGAGCCTCATTAACAGGGAGTGCTAATTGTCTTTTGCCTCTGTACTCCTTCCCTCAATGCCAGCCTTACCTGAAGGAGACTTCGGACACCATCTCTGAAACAGTCTGCTGCTACTGCAGCATAAAAAGCCTTGATTTTGTTCTTGATAAGCCAGGCCTGCTTTTTTGCCATACCACTGTTCATCTCTTTAACACACAGCTTGCGCGGTCCCTGTATGACACGATGAAATATTGGTTAGAAACCCTGCTATTATCCATTGCACTGCTGTTGTTTTCTAAAGGACAAAAATAGCCAGCAATGCCCCATCGAGTTAGGAAGTGGGAAAGAGGGAAAAACACCTCACTAAACAGGGTTCACGCAGACTCAACCTCTTGGAGGAGGCCTATGCTGCTCCCATCGTTCACTTTCCACCCAGAATGTCCAGATGCATTAACACCTGCTTAATTAACTGCTTCATGCCAGTGAAAGAAGAGCTGAGAGCATCATGGCACAGGAGGAAAATGCTGAAAATGAGACTGAAGAAATTTAGGACAAATACACAATCTGACTCAATAGCAAGAGGTATGTTTAGGACAACTAAGGAAATCTCGGCTAGACCCCAATCTGAAGAAATGGGCAGAGCTCGTGGGAGCCGGAACATGGTGGGTTGCCTCTTTCTTTGGGTGATGGTGACATACTCCCATCCAAATAAGTTACGATTCCCCCCTCACTCAATGAATCTGGTGGGAACAGAAGTTCACATACTGCGGTACAGGAAGAATAGGGGAGCTTAAGAGAGAAGAAGGCAGGTATTATGGTGGTAGATGAAACATTACACAATTTTAAGATTTGAGTTCCGGAAATTCATTTTAACTAAAAACCTGATTCTTTGTCTTCTTCCTCAAAGGTCCAAGCCAAGTCTTTTCTTTGCAAGTTTCAAATCACCCTGAAAAGTGTTTCTGATGATCTATAATGTGCCTGATAGGATATGAATCTACTTCCCTAGGAAATTCTTTCAAGTCATGGACAGATTAGGTATGTTGTTGAAGTGTCTTAGATTTCTTACAAGCCACCCAGGATCTGGATGAAATGCAGTGGGTAGGTCTGGAATGAGGCTTAAGATTCTGCATTTCTAACCAACCCTCAGGTGACATAGATGCTGCTGGTCCTCAGGCCATGCTTGGAGTCACAGTCTTAGAGGGTCTCCGATTAGAGAGAAAGGGCTTGGAACAGATGAAAAAGATACCAGGCTTTGTGGTCTGCAGAAGTGGTTTCAAATCTAAACTTGGCCATTTGGAAGAAATTAATTATTTCTGAGCTTTGCTATATTTTTCTGAAAACAGGATAAAATCTCTATCCTGCAAGGTTGTTTTGAGCAGTAATGATAAAGTGCCTAGTCTGGAATATAGTAGGTGCTCATTCAAAGTTGGATGCTTTTTATAATACTAAATGAGTTCTCACAGTCTTGTTGGAGCCCCAGAACTGTTTCTACCCCTGTGTTTGTTCTACGACAGAGTGCTGAATAGGGAGCTGGCTCTGGCACTGACTGGCTGACACCCCGGTGTGTCATGCGCCCTTCCTCTGTGTGGGTCCTACATTTATAAAAATAAGGGAATTGTCTAGTTCCTCACTGTCCAATATGATAGCCCTTACCCACTTGCTGTTAAGCATCTGCAATGTATCTATTCCATATTGAGATGTGCTGAAAATGTAAAATACACACTAGATTTTGAAGCCTTACGATGGAAAAAAAGAATGCAAAATATCTCATTAATATTATTTATATTGTGCATACTGAAATAATATTTAGGATGCATTACATTAAATAAAATATGTTAAACTTAACTTTTCTTGTCTCTTTTTACTTTTTTGAGGGCTACTAGAAGACTTTAAACTACATATGTGGCACATATTATGTTTCTGTTATGCAATACTAGATGACCTCTGGTCACTTCCATTTTGATATCCTATTTGAATTGAATCAGATTCTTTGTGTACTAACTTTAGTATGTTTTTCTAGAACCTGCCAACTTCTCAGAAGACTTGTAAGAAATGTTTCAAAACCGTTTGGATGGCTTACTTTACAGTTAAAAAAAACAAGAACCTTAAAAGATGATGGGTAAGTAAAGATACGGGGAGGGTAGTTATTAAGCCAGAAGACCTAAACTGTAGAAAGATACGCCATTATGGATAAAATTCTGCTTAGGGTTCTAGAATGTCCATACATTTTGAACTATTAGTTCTCCTTGGGCATTCTAGACTCCATCAACTGCAAAGAAAGAAGAAATATTTTTTTCAGAGAAGCTCAATGGTAACAACATCCATGCAAGAGAAGAACAACCAACAGCTAGAAAAGGCATTGGGCCATCAGTATATTGAGTTGTGCCACAATGACTGCGACCCCTGGGGAAAGTGGCATTGATTTAAATAAATACAGTCAAATGTATGTCTGTTATTGTTACAAAAACCCAGATTAAGCATTAATTGTGACAGAAAGATTTACTTTAATGCCTAAATTTGCCATATTGAGAAGTCATAAAAATATTTCAGACAGAATCTCTCTTTGCTAAAAAGCGATTATAATATCATTGGCGCACACTTACTAATGTGAGGCAAGGCTGCAATCCAAATGTAGTAAGGAAAAATAAGCTAACAAAGAGGGAAGACATACTGGAATATAATTATTCAACATTCAAATATGTCATAGTCACAAAAATGATTTTACCACTCAATTAAAATATTGTAGAGATCAGCTCAGTTAGGATCCAAAATATGAATGCATAAATTAATTCAGGGTTTGAACAAAGAAGCCCTAAAAATCTTGTATATGTTATAACTCCGACATTGACTGAGAAAGGGCAAAGAAATTCTGATTATTTAGTCTGGAGAAGTAGTTGATGGGATGCTACTTCAAATGAATGAATATTACAAAAAGAATTTGCAAATGAGTTCCAACATCATTAGGAACAAATAGGGAAATCTGGGCCAAAAGCAACGTTCTTTCCAACTTTCATTTTTCAAGACACTGAGAGTCTTACTGCTCTGTCTTTGCTTTTATTGCCGCTCTGGTTGGAACTGTGGGAAAGAGAATTTTCCTTTCTGATGTGGTCCATATTTCATCTCACCATGTGCCTAGTGCCCATTCTCAGGTCATTTCATTTCTCCTGCATTGTGCCATGTCACTCTCTTATGAACATCACTGCAGAGACTCGATGACTAAAGAATAATAGATGCATCTATAAAAAGGCATCAGCTTGGTGGCTGTGAACGTTGACATGAAGAAGAGGTTGAAGATAGAAGAAAAAATGAAAACTTGTGTTTCCTCTGGCTCATCTGTGCTTGAACTGCCCTCTGCTGTGCCAGAGTTAGGAGGCGGTTGTGTTCCCTGAGTTTCCTGAAGAGTGTCTTTGAATTCAAACAGAGCTTTAGGTTTTATTAAGTTGTTTTCTAAATTTTAAAGAGGAAAAAAAAAGAAAAAAGGAAACAGTAAGGGTAAAATTTTGTTAAAAGGGCATCTACATAAGGATCCTGGTGAAAAGCTATCTGTCATCTCCTTTACCACGAAAGGAGAGAACAGGACAATCAAGGCTTGAAGAATGTGAAAGAGTAGGCAAACATTAATCAGAATAGATCTACATCTTGGCATGCTTATGCGAAATGACTAGAATATCAGCACACCTCAGGTAACATTGCCTCTGGGGAGGGAGAGAGCCATGAGCTAAGTGATTTTCATAGGGACTTCAGCTCAAGCTGCAGTTCGTTTCATTTTAAAAATGAGTAGAAACATTTGTGACAAAAATGTTAACAGCCATTAATTAAAAGAAGTAGAATATGGGTGTCATTTTATTTTATATAATCTAATCACATGAAATTGCCTGTATTCAACCATTTTGACCAACAAAAATGTAGATTTCAGATGCTTCAACCTAATATTTCTCTTCATTTCGAAATAAAAAATAGAAGCAATCTAAAAAAATCTCTCTATTTTTCAGCCACCAGAACAGCACAATGTACTTAATAAAAGATGCCACTGTACACTTGAAAGCCTTTTGCAGTTTTAAGACAAACAAAATTTAGAAAAGAGCTAAGTATTGCATTTGGGGGAGGGCAATAAAGGCTTTATCTGATTTGCATTCTAAATCCCAGATCAATTGGATCAAGTTTCCATCTTTAAAGTATATTTGTCTTTGATGTGTTTTAATAAAAAATACCCTGCCTTTGAACTAAAGCCGAGAAGTATATGAGTGAGTGGCTGTTGGGCACACATGATGCCTTCTCCCACAGGGAAGGTAACTGTGAGCTGGCAGCATCTGATTTTTAGAACTGAGCAGAGTGTACCAGGAGAACTAAGGGTATATACATCCAAACTAGGTTCTTATAATGATTGATTCTATTATCTCTGTAACTCTTGTGAATAATTGAGGAGACTAATTGACAAAGAAAGGCAGTGTGTTTTTTTGTCAGGCACACAGGGTAGAATTAGTGGAGACTACAACCCCAGACTTAATACTTGCCCGTTGCTGAACCCACTGAATTAAACTATGCTTGACAATATGCGAAGACACTAGAAGGTAGAGTCCGACTCCCTCTGAACGTTCTATGGTGATAAGAATCAAGTACAGAAGAAGAAGAAGAGAATTAACTTTTGTTTAATATAAAGCCTCCTGGATATAAGTATGTCAATGATTTATCATGTGGTAATTCAAAGGAGAAGAATAGCCTATATTCTAAGTTACCAAGTTGGATTCCTTAAAAGAGATGCCCATATTTGTCTTGATGAAGGTACCTCTGAAATCTGACGGCTGGTAGGAAAGAAGCAAGAAGAAGAGCCTTGATGGATGAGTCGATGAGTTAGTTGAATATTTGGAAGAATACAGTGGAGGCTTGGGGCCCAGCAAAAAGAATAACTCTTTTGATTTAATTCCAGCAGCTTTGTGGGCTATGATATCTAGCCCAGAAACAGATATGTTTCTGTTGTAGGGCCGCCTGGGTGGCTCAGTTTTGGTTGAGCGTCCAACTTCGGCTCAGGTCATGATCTCACAGTTCATGACTTTGAGCCAGGTGTCTGGCTCCGTGCTGACAACTCAGAGCCTGGAGCTGCTTGGGATTATGTGTCTCCCTCTCTCTCTGCCCCTCCCTTGTTCACACTCTGTCTCTCTCAAAAATAAACAAACATTAAAAAGAATTAAAAATGCCTCTGTTGTAGAAAATGGCAGCTGGGGCCACATGCTTTCCATCGGCCTACCAGCACTGAAATACCAGTGAGCTTTGAGCCTTGCTCCTTCCTTGTAGTGTATGTAACCACATTTCAAGGTAGCTCTGAAATAACTGAAGGCCAGTGGAGGGATGGAGCACAGAGCCTGCTGTCCTGTGATTAACCGGTGGGAATACATATCTCACTGTTCTATCATGATCAGGTTGTATACTTAAAAAAGTCCCAAACTCCAGTGCCTGGATCTGGTTTCCCTAAGAAAGGATGCTTCCAGTTTTTGCTGAAAGGGATATATTTTTGGAATGAAATGGCAACTATGGCATACCAAAAATAATGATGGTGAAAATAACAATACCAGCAATAACAACTAAAATTAATTGAGCATTTACTATTCGACAGACGCTGAGCTGAGCACTGGTAAGTTCATCTGATAGAATTCTCACAATTCTGCAATGTAGGTGCTATTATTGTTATTATTATTCTCATTTTCTAAAGAAAGAGAGAACATCGAGACACCGTTAAGACTAAATTATGTACGTAAGGGATTCACAGCTAACAGGTGGCAAAACAGTGATTCAGAACCTGACCGTGTCTCAAAAGCCCATGAGCATCAGCTTCCCAGAGTTAAAAACTGCGTTGTCACCTCTCAACATCATCTTTCCTATTTGACCTTCCCCATAGGCTGGCCTAACCACCAATAACAGTGCTTTTGAAAAAGTTTTCTAATGGTATGCTGACTTCCCCCATGTCCCCTTCAGTCTGTCTCTTTGCAAAGAAGATCAACGACTGAGTCTAGAGTTGAGAAATGCTGACAACATCAGCAGCCCCAGGAGCTCACAGAGAGTAACTAACTGGAAAGTCATTAACTGATGCAGTAACTATTTTCTGTCCCCGAGGGAAAGTCAGGGCCTGGGAGCGTGACTCGCAGGCCTTCCTCAGAGAGACCAGCACGGTGAAATATAATGTGGTCCAATATACCTGTCAGACAATAGGGTCACTGGAGACAGGCATAGGTGCCTGCTTCACATGATACTCCACATTCATGTTCGTTTATTAGAGTGAAAGCAGCAAAGGGTTAATTAAAAGCAATATCTCTTGTCTCTATTAGAAGACCTTTCCTCCCTTGCCAATATAGGACTGTTTATACTCTCAGTTCATTTTTCCTGTCCTCAAGATATTTTATTGCCTGCTAAACTAAGTTTTCTCTAAATTGCTGGAGAAGAGAAACACCCCAAACTGCTTATTCCATCAAAACCAGCTCCTGTATTATATTGAACAAAATGAAATTCGGTAATCCAGGGCACCAAAGTTGATAATATGAGAGAAGGGTGCTTGATAAGATTTTTAAAAATCCTCTGGAGTCACAGTTGGTCATTACTTAACCTGTCAATCTAATGTAGTCGGTAGGGTGCCTTCCGCTCCCCTTCCGGATAATTGCATTGGGTTATATTGTCTCAGTTACTAGCATATGAACACTTAGAGGAAGGTGAATGTGACCAACTTGCTTCACTTAGCAAGTACTAGAGTATTGCTAGTATAAAAAGATGTCTATGTGCTGGTCATGATGACGTGCGGTAAATTTGTCTCTGTATCATGGCACAGCCGTCTGGCCCCAGAATTACACAGCTTCTTGACAGCCCTATTCCCTAGCATGTCCTAGAAGTTTGAGTAGTGGTACCTGATTCTAACAGCACTCCCGGGGACAGGAGTCTGCTAGGGCTTTCTCCTCATGAGGTAACGCAAAGCACAATCGGGTGGCCTGGACTGACATCCTGATTCGGCCACTTTGTCATGTGACCCTATGCAACAATTCAATTTTCTTGAACCTCACTTTTCCAACCAATAAAATGAAAACAGGGAATCTTTTTTCCTTTCCACCTCACTCGGCTGTTATATAGATCAAATAAGAAAAACTGTAGGAAAATGCTTCAAGGAATAGATATGCCCTATAAAAATACATTGAAGTAGCTAAGAATTTTGAGTGGTGTGTGTGTGTGTGTGTGTGTGTGTGTGTGTGTGTGTGTGTCAGAGAGAGAGACACAGACAGAGTTAGAGGTAGAGACAGAGATAGAAGGCGTGAGTGAGATTGTTAGGGGAACACAAGTAGAGATAGGCTGGTCTGAAGAACTTAGACTTATCATTTTGTTATGATTTTCATGCTTTCTCCTCACTTTAGAGACTGGTAACTGGTCAACAATCATGGTTCAATTTTTAGTTTCTACTTTTAATACCTCCTGGGAAAACCATCGTAAGTTTTCATTAGTCTACCACGTAATTCCTGCTCAAAAAGGAACTCATTTAGCTCCGAATGTTTATCTAAGCCATGGGAAACTTGGCTTAATTCCCTAGGTATCTGTAGTGTCATCAATTTTATCCAAATATTTAATCTAAATTCTATGTGCTGTCATTTCAGGACATTATGTCTGGTTTTCTCCTCATCAGTTAATCTATATAATAGCACTCTCTGGCTCATTCCATGCTTTCATATTTCTGTGGACAGTTACCACCCCAAATGCCTTCATTTTATTTCTGAGCCAGTTCTCTTTTTCTTGTCTCAAAGGCCATCATTTGGAAATATTTATCACTTTTAGTTGGTCTCCTATGAAATCTGAAACACTTTTTATCCACTCGTTTAAATTCAAGATCACGGCCCTTGCTAGTCCTTGCTCCATGAATCAAGGGAAAGGGCTCTTGTCCAAACTGCCTTGCCATTTTCTTATCACAGCCTGTACCCACTTGGCACGCCTAAAACAACACAAGGTGAGCAGGGAGGGAAAGCACCTTCCTGGGATGAAGTGGCTCTTACCACAAAAACTTCACAGCAGATGCAAAGGCCACTGTTCTTGGTAAAGGCGTGAGTAATGTCCAAGAGGGCAGGCCTTGTCATGGGCCCCCCTGTTAAGACAATGCACTGGGGCCTGGAAACGGAGAACAGAAAATGTGAGAACTGGCCATTTCAAGATGCCTGTGAGCCAGAACAACCCCAGTGGAAATGGCAGGAACAGAGAGTTTGGCAAAATGGGATGGCCTCTCCCCTGAATATTTTTTGGGTTTCTCATCAGAATTCTTGTATCATTCTACCTGTTCATCTTGCCATCTTTGTATTCTTGGTTCATTAGTGATGGCAAAATGTGACGTCCAAAAAAGGTGGTCTTGGGTTCCGCGTTTCCCTTCCTCTGTTTTTTGCACTCTCCATGGGCACCCTCCACTGGGACCCCAGGATACACCTTCCATGGGCACCCCCCCCCCTTGCACTGGGACCCCAGGATGCACTAGGATATACTACCCCCAGGTAGGATGTACTACCCTATCCTAAATCTCCAATATAACCTGTTACTCTCCAGCTAGCATGCTGCTTTTCATGCTGCTTTCCCTCATCTTCTTTGCAAAACTCATTTTTTTTAGGTTGCATTCAAAATAAGATACAACTAATGAAGAGTTTAAAATGTTACTTTGGGGCACCTGGGTTGCTCAGTTCGTTAGGTGTCCGACCGGCTCAGGTCATAACCTCACAGCTTGTGAGTTCAAGCCCCACGTCAGGCTCTGTGCTGACAGCTCAGAGCCTAGAGCCTGCTTCAGACTCTGTGTCTCCCCCTCTCTTTGTCCCTCCCCACTCACACTCTATCTCTCTCAAAAATAAACAAACATTAAAAAAATAAAAATAAATAAATAAAATAAAATGTTACTTTTCCTAAGAAAATTCAATAAGTCCCAAAGCCTTAAGCTGCATGAAGACAGCACCAATGATTAAGGTTTTGGGGATTTGGGAATATCTCTATGAAATCACACCCTTAGATCACCTCTCTATTTCTGTGCATGGAAGGTGACGCCCAGCATTATGAAGGTTTGTAGTTGGGAGTGGGCATAGCTCAGGGTGGAAGAGAAGAAATACTCGCTCACAGCGGTGCTGTCGTGAAAATGAGGCAGTTTTGTACAACTGCCTATTCCTAGAATATACCCCTAGTGTGTATCACTACTCTAAGTGCACTGGTCTCCCATAAAGGAAACCCACTTCTAATGTAGAGCGACACCAGAACGCCTGCGAAGTTAATTTTACCTGAAATTTTTCACATGGTCTTCCACGGTCGTTAATTCCAGGGCATTGTCTAATGCACTCACATAAGAAAGAGCCTGTGTGGAGGAGCCCCAGTTCACATCTGCGGACAATGGAAGAATTTGGCATTAAAAGTACTGACCTTCCCTCTGTATAAGCTGTTGACTTCTATGATTTTCCTTGGGTATACTATCAGTAAGGAGTGCCCAAATTAGAGAAAACACTGTAGTATTTTCTAGAGAGAGCATTGTGTCCTTTTATGCACACTTTATGAATTCTTAGAAGTGAGATCTCTCTTTCCAGCTAAATCAGACTTTAAAGATTCGGCCCCAGAAACTTTGCTTGGTAAGAGAGGCTATGTGATAACCACAATGCAAGTGGATAGACTTGGAATAATGGTTAGCCCCTGAGTAAATTCAAAAGGTCTTCACAAATTCTTGAACTGAAAGGAAAAGAGGCATTTTTGTAAGCACAGATCGTGTGCAGCAATCTTCATCGTTTGAATAGTAAAGCTAACAGCTCAGGGATTCTTCTTTTTGGGTATCCATAAAGAGAGTTTAGCAAGCGTTTTAAGCATTTTAGTTTTATCTTTTAGGACCTAATCTTCGTAATAAGGGCGGTAAGCACTACCATCTCCTACCATTTTAAAAAAATAATAAATTAAATATTAGATGGGACCTCTAAACTTTTAAGAGGTAGCCCTGATTGGGAGTGTAGGTTCACTCCAGATGGCGGGACAGAGTCATCTCCCTAGTCCTGCTTGGAAAAGGCAGGGAGATGGTGGGGAATAATTCTCTAGAGAGAAAAAAAGATTAATATTGACTTAGTATTGGTTATGCACCACGTGTTTAGCAAACATAAGGTTACTTTGTTCTTATAAAAATCCTACTAGTCAACTGGATATTTGTAAGTAAAAAGTGAACCTTGAACCATTCCTTACAACATGTGAGGAATTAACTCAAACTGGATACTGGACATAGATTTAAGATCTGAAGCATTAAAATTTTTAGAAGTTTGTGACCTTAGATGAGGGAAAGCTATTTTAGATTAGAGGCAAAAAGCCAAATCATAAAAGCAAAAATGATAAACTAGACTTTATAGAAATAAAGAGGGGTGTCTGGGTGGCTTAGTCAGTTAGGTGTCCAACTTTGGCTCAGGTCATGATCTCATAGTTAGCGCATTCGAGCCCTGTGTCAGGGTCTGGGCTGACAGCTCAGAGCCTGGAGCCTGCTTTGGATTCTGTGTCTTTCTCTCTCTCTGCCTCTCCCCTGCTAGTACTCTGCGTCTCAAAAAGAAATAAACATTAAAGAAATTAAAACAAAAAGGTAAGGTGATTTGGTTAAAAGCAGGGAGTGGACTAGACTTTGGAATCAGGCTCCATGCTGACAGCACAGAACCTGCTTCAGATTCTCTATCTCCCCCTCTCTCCCTCTGCCCCTCCCTGGCTTGTGCGCTCTCTCTCAAAAATAAATAAACAAACATTAAAAAAAAAAAAAGAAATTAAGAATGTCTATTCTTCAAAACAAACCGTAAGGAAAGTGGAAAGGCAAGTCGTAGCCCTGTAGAAAATATCTGCAGAACACGTACCGCTAAAGGATTTGCATCTGGAATATATAAAGAACTCTCACAACTGAATATTAAGAAAAGAAAACTTAGATACTCAAAAAAATGGGCACAAGATTTAAAGAGGCATTTGACTGAAGAAGATATACGGATGGCAAATAAGATGTTCAACATCGTTAGTCATTAGGAAAATGCAAAGCAAAGCAAAATGATGGGATTCTACATCTATGAGAATAGTTGTTGTTTGTTTTTTTTTTAAATCAACTGACAATACTAAGTGCTGACAAGGATGTGGAGCAACGAGGACTTTCATCCCTTGCTGGTAGGAATAGAAGATGATACTGCTTCTGTAGAAAACAGTTTGGCAGTTTCTTATGAAACAAATATATATTCACTCTTACTGTCTGATCAGAAATCCCACTCTTAGATATCCCACTCCCAGAGAAATGAAAACAGAGGCCCACATAAAGTCCTGTGTACGCATGTTTGTAAAAGCTTTACACATAATCACCCCAAGCTGGAAACAACCCAAACGTCCATCAGCTGGTGGTTTTTACATTTTTAAAATTTTTAAATCATACAGTTTTAAAAAATTTTTCAGATACAGTCATTCAACGATATACTACTCAACATAAATGAACAATCCACTTACACATGCGATAACGTGCATGAATCTAAAAACATTCTGCTACGTGAGAGGAAACATACACAAAGGCTCATACTGCATGATTCTATGTAATACTCTGAAAAGGCAACCAAAATCAGAACAGTGGTTGCTAGGGGCTGAGTCAGGGAGGAAGAGATCAAGTACATCAGAGTGGGAAGGAACTTGGGGCGATGATGGAAATGTCCTCTGTCTTGATCGTGGTGGTGGTTACAAGACTGTGCAAATTTGTCAAAACCTACAGATTGTGCATCTAAAGGGGATGTATTTTACCATATGTAAGTTATGCCTGATGCATAAAGTAATAAAGAAAAACAGCAAACAAGTCCCTCTGAGGTAGTTACCGGCTCTCTACTTTACTTGTGCAGCACAGGTAGGGGACCTAGGAGGGTGGCTGGGGGCTGTCTGGCTCCCGAGACTGGGCCTCTCTGTACCACACTCTGGTCTCTAGCTTCTCCCAGCTTCAGCCTACCCTACTCGCTGATTCAGAAGTTAACACCCAAAGTTCAGATCTAACTGAATGATCTGTGGCAGCTTCTTGTTGCTCACAGAATCCTTAGCGTGACATTATGTTTCCTATTTATCCGGCCCAGCCTACTCTTCCGCCCCTTCTCCTCTCAGCACCCAAGAACTCCATCTGTGTCACAGGCCTTGAAGCTTCTCCATATGCCATGTCCCTGCATGCCTCCTGACTTCACTCATGCTTTTCCTTCTGCCCAGAATAACCTTCCCTGGCTCTATCTGATTTGTTCATTCAGCAAATATTTATTAAGCGCCTCCGGAGTGTTGGCCCTGGGAATGCAAGCCATGAACCAGAAGAGTCTTCCTGGACAGCTCTAATCGCTCCCTCTCCTTTTCTCAGGAGTTTGCTCATGCCGTCGCACGGTACTTACTATACTGTATTATGGCTAGTTGCTTGTAGACGGGTCAGTGAACTCCTTGAGGACAGGGACTATATCTTATTTATCAGGATTTTTAGAAGTTGATATAGTGGGGTTTGGTATCACATACTCTACTTAAAATGTCAGCTACATCTCTCCTGTCACCTTGACAAACGGTCAGCTCTTTGAACTTCAGTTTCTTCATCTGGAAAATGGCTCTAATGATACCTAACATATAGCATCATTGTGAGGATTTAATGAGTGCATGGTATATATATAGTTAACTATTATGTTATGCTATATTTTTGATATCCAGTCTTCACATTGTACATCTAAGCACATAGGAGGTATTCAAATAACCATTTATGGAATGAATGGTTAGTTAGGGAGTGCTTTCAAAACCCCCTCGTATACAGTCCTTATCTTACCTGGCTTCTTATAAGTCACGTAGATATAGAGAAAGAACTCAATGACATAGGTGATGACAGCTGCCCACCAGTTGATGACAAACATGACTGCACAGCACAAAACAGCTCCAAAAAGAGATACCCACATGTTGTAAATTCCATATGCAGGTCTCCATCCTAAAAAAAAAAAAAAAAAAATCTCAGTGCATAAGAAATACTTTGACACTATTACTTTATACCACTACGTATGATTGGAATGAAGCTTGGGGCGCCTGGGTGGCTCAGTTGGTTGAACGTCTGACTTTGGCTCAGGTTATGATCTCACGGTTCATGGGTTTGGACTCCACGTCAAGCTTTGCACTGACAGTGCAGAGCCTGTTTCAGATTCTGTCTCCCTCTATCTCTGCCCCTCCCCACTTGATCCCTTCTTTTTCTCTCAAAAATAAACTTAAAAAAATTTTTAGATGCAGGCAACAGTTTTTCCTAGCATAAAAATCAGAACATTTAGGTCATGTTCCCAATTCTGTTATTAGTTTTCTGCGACCTTGGGGCCCTGGCCTATGAAAGTATACCAAATAAGAATGCTATAAATACAGAAAATATGTTACTCATGGCCTCTTCATATTTCCAGCAAGCCTCAATTGCTTTCCCAAACTATGAAACCTTAAGCCTCCGGTATCTATGCCATCGGGAGTTAAAAGGAGGCAGGAGATATGAAAAGAGTGGGGCCTAGTGGGGGAGGAGGGGAGAAACTACTTGGTGTCCCCAGAAAGCGGAGGTTAAGACAACGGGCTTGTGTTGTTGCTGTGAAGAAGGTAGAGCTTCATCAAAAGTCAAGCCAGTAACTTCCTGCTAGCTCTGTCTTTACCTCCATTATGTAAAGAGGATAGTGCTTGCCCTTTCAGAAATAATAATCTATGGGGAAAAGGGAGAAGCTTTCCTGTAATGCCTTTTAGAACCTGATGCATTAATGTTTTACATTTTACAGCTAAAATATTTCTCACGGTTCATATATGCATGGGCGTTTCCCATGCTGCTTGCAGTGAAGAAGCTGGGAGACAGTATGGTCAGGCTGAGGAAGTTCTGATTTGAAAGGCATTTGGTCTACGGGTGAAGTACATTTTAAAGGTGGAGTTGCCAAAACACAACAGAGCATTCAAGGTCTTCGGGAGCAATTTCTGAAATGACCACCAGATGGAAATAGCACTTTGAGAACATCACTGGAAATGCTTTTATTTTTCCGAGTCTGGCTGTGTGTGTGCGTGCGGCAGAGGCAGTGTGTGTGTCATTTTGTGGGTTTCTGTATCCATGTGTCTCTTTGTGGTTTTTTTTTTTCCTCTCCCTTGTCCTCTCTTCCTCTTTCACTCCCTCCTTTCCACCCTTTCCCCCTCCCACCTCTGTGATTTCACCTTGCTTTTCAAAGATGACCACAACGTGGCATGGAGGCACACTTTTCTATACTTGTATTCACTGACTAGAACTTTCTGTTCCCTGCTTAAAAGAAGACAAAACAACAGAAACAAAAGTTCCTCAGTTGCCCTCCGGCGCCTAGTGGCTTTGTGTGGGTGAAGGCTCCCCTTCCATCCATATTTTGTCTTATTGGCAGCAGGTTTTCCAAAGGCAGCTTGAGACCACTGCAGGCTCTAATAGAGTGGAAATGTGTTTACATCCCTGATAAAGGCACTCATGGTGAAGAACTTTCTGAAGGTCAAGAGTGACGAGTATCAATTCTGGTGGAAAGGTAGAAGGAATTCTAATAGCCAATGAAAGCAAAGAAGAGGTGAGAGGTGACTAGACTGGGAAGGTTCTTTGGCATGAAATTTTGCACCGCTTTCAACCACAGTCGGAGGAGGGCAGGGACGCCACTGGTTTCAGTGTGAATCTGCATCGACTGTACTCAGCAGGTAATTATGGGAACTACTCATCCTTCTCTTCTGCACCATGGGCAGGAAACAAATTGATAGTAAGGAAGTTTCAAATATATACATTTATTCCACTTCTGTGGTCACTTTCACCCTGGAAATAAATAGTGGTGTTTTTCTACTGCTGAAATAAATGTGGTTTCTCTTGCAATGAATAATTTATTGCCGCAGGAGAAAATTGACTTTACGGTTGGTCAAAAAGGCCATTGCTCAAATGATTCTTTTTCTATTTCAGAAGCCACCCCCCCCCCCAACTCACCAAAATAAAGTGGATTACGCTGCCCACTAGGATATAAGGAAATATATAAACACAGATTGAGCACTTTTCACTGACTTATTTCATCTTATTGAGACAAACTAACTGCCTTCTTAGGCTTATTTTAGTTACGAAAAAGTCAACTTACCCGGAGATTTAGCATAAGAGGCATGGAAGCAGGAGAAATTAATAAGTGCGTATGAGGCCAGGAAAAAGTTGGAGATGATGGGGGCGATGGTGTTCAGTTCCGCTGTGAACGAAGCAGAAGTGAGCATGTACATATGAGTGATGAGACCAGGGGCTGAACAGCTGTCACCGCCTAGAAGCTTGACTTTATTTGGAAATTGAAAACATAGCTAGCATCTGTCAAAGTTTAAGAAGCTAGTGATTTTTCTTTGGGGTTGCATTCATTTAAAAATATATTCTAGCCTGGGTTTCCACAAAGTAAGACACAAGAAAACCTACCAATGAGAAAATAGACAATAGGCAGTAACTCTATCTAGCAAACATTCAAGCGGGCGTGGGTAGAGGGTTCGGGGACTGGGCAGATGACAAGCTCCCCTGTAGGTCTTCCTGATGCTCCAAACCTTACCTTCTTTCTCTGCTGTGGATACAAGCATTATTTCTCTGCTGTGTCACCAAGCTCTGCAGTGTGACAGATTAAATACCAGGGCACCAGCAATGCCCAGCTGGAAATCTCCATCCCCAACTTACTCTTCCTGACTCTCAAAACTCTTGCTAGTCATTTGTAGCCCCCCCCCCCTTTTTTTTTAAACATTTCTAGGGAGTTCTACCTCTGAAGGTTTGCCAGAAAATTTTTACCCTGGTACCTAAACATCCAGTATGATTTAATCCTAGCTGAATTGTTTGCTTATGATATAGGAAATAATTCAGAGACATTGTCATTTATCTATCAACCTCAGTGATGCAAATGCAACTGGCAGTTGGGTGTGATTCTAGACCACAGACGCCAGCAAGGAATAGGCAAAAATGGCGGCTGTGAAGCTTGTGCCATGAAGCTTAAGGATATTATTTAATTTACACAATTTTTAAACACTTAGGCTATTCGAGCACATAAATGTTCTATGGGGCAATGATTTGAGGTCTTATGCTTAAGTTCTATAATGGAAACTATTCTGTAAATAATCGCTTTTTATTTAATCTTTTAAAAATCTAACACACACAGACAGTCATATTTTCCACCTCTTCAATCTTGTAGAAATCTTATCAGAATTCAGGAATTACAGTCACTTCCCGAGTTTATGTGAGGATGAGGAGGCTTTATTGTTTAGGGCCACTGTGCCGAGGAAGGCTCTGCCCTTCTAGGCAGAGTTATCATGGTCTTGCTTTTTTCTTCATTTCCTCTGATATGCTCACCAGCAGAGGTAGCACCTTAGGGAGGAATGAGGAACATGCAGCCCAAAGTTGATGAATGTGCCTCTCCAGGATTATGCAGCTGTTCCTGTGTTGCTTAGGAGAAGAAGCCGAGATTCGAGTCTGGGTACATGGTTCTTAAACCTTAGTGGTCTACAAACCTCCTTAGGAATTGTAAACATGCAGATTCCTTATCCCCAGAGACTCTGATTCCAACTCGGGTTGGGTCTCAAAAATCGGCACATTAACAAACCCCATGTGATCCTGATTCTGATATGGGCAGACATATGGACCATATTTTGTAAATGGCACTTCATTTCTTCTGCTAGCTGCCAAGCCAGGGGTTGTAGAGATAGCTGATAGCTGGGGAAGACTCTGGAATTACACAATATCAGGGAGCTTGGAGGAAGGATTCACTTGCGTTTAGTTGGATGGATTTCCAAAATTCAGATTCAAAGATTCAAAGTCTACCTCAAGTCCTCAAAGGCTCTCTACACACAAGGATTCCTTGGGTTAGACAGACTCCAATGTTCTCAATTGGGACATTAAACATAAAACAGGCAATTTGTTAAGCTGAAAGGAAAACCCTATCAGTAATCCGAAGAATTCCCTGGCTTTCAGGAAGCAAGAGAAAACTACGCACCAATAAGAATGAACGCCATGGCTATAACAAAAGTGAGAATGTATCCTCTCAGGGGTTCATTGTTTTTCCCGTATCCCTTTGCAAAGAACTGCAGGGCTTTGTAGATGTTGTCCTTGCACAGCGCCTAATGGAAAAGAAGAGATTCGTCATTTATATCTATGCACAGTCATCTTCCCTAGGTGATTCAAACAAGAAGATTTGGGGAAAGATGAAGTGGTACACGATATAGGCACAAGTTAACACAGCAGTTTATCATTCTTTATATTATTTGAATCGATCTTGACTATGTGGCAGACAGCATTTGAGCCAGATGCAAACGTTAAACTGTTTCAGAAAATGATGGAAGATGATTGCTGGCGAGAAGGAGTATTTCAGCTTGATCCATGTTCAGTGGAAACAGACAAAGGGAGAGGCATGTGCTCTTGTGCACGTGTCACCTGGAACACTTTGGGTGCGCTGACGAGGGAGGCCAAGGCTGAGGACAGCGTTGCAGAAAAGATGCCAGCAGTGATGAGGGGGCCGAACCCTGACACCATGCTCATGACCTTGAGAAAAGAGGTTCCAGTAAGGAGACTCATGCATCACACGATTAAAAAAGAAAGTCAAAATTTTATTCAAATGCTTCCGCTTCCACTTTCTGTGATTTGGAAACTCCTTTATAAGTTACTTGCTAACCAGAGTGCGCCCCCCCGTTTCATTCTCAAGTTTCTTAATATTTGTTTTTCAAAATGGTCATGGCCATTTTTTGTCATCGTTTATAATAATAAGAAATGCTCACCACAATACATTCAGAAGATACTGGAAAGAATAAAAAAGGAAAGGATTTCAAGGACTTTGAGAACATTACCCCTGTCTTTTGTGGGCATATGTTTCCTTGATGATGGGATATCCTATCCAGCAGAAAGTGGTATTTTAATAAGTTTTGGGGAGGGCTCAGTTGTTTATTGGTCTTCTGAAAAGCTTTAGACTTTCTCGTCCTTCGAGCACATAGAGGCTTTTGAAACCTTTGCTTTCTCTGTGCTCATTAAATATAATTTTATATCTGAGACATGATGAGATTCTATCAATTTAAGGCATATTTTGGAATAATGACTTCAGCTGAGTTAATTTCTCTTTGTTGGTTGTTTAAATGGATGAATGAAGCCTTCACGACAAATTTGCCTCTCCCTCCGGTCACCAGTCATACAGACAAATTGATGTTTCAAGTTCTGCAGCTTTCCCAACTTCCCTTGTTCCTTCCCCCTCATTTACCTCCCCTTCTGCCACTCACAATTTCTCTCTTGGCCTTGTTTTCCAGACACTCCAAGACCACATCGGGGTCCTTTCCTAAATGGAAGCCCATACATGAAGTGCATGCCAAGTGCTAACTATCTAAGTCTCTCCTTCTCCCGGCCATGAAATCTTTCACAGTTGATTGGAAGATGCATAATGTCAGGTGGTAATCTTTCTCTGGTGATGCAATTCATATAAAGGCCACTTTCTCCTCACCACCGTCAACATAACTGCAGGATTTGCCATCACATAATGCCTATAGGGTTCCCTTCCCTCACGCACAAATGGTTCCTTGCTGAATTCAAATGGATCAACAATCAATCATTTGCAAAGTCAGAAGTCTCATTATACTCCACATGACAGTCTACAAAAATAGCAATCAACATTTGTTTGTTTGTATTTTGACCGTCAAACCTGGAAATTGTTCATCAGCCCATATTGACATGGTTCGTGCCGACATCTCGAGAAGTCATAGCCCAACCCACAGGCGGCTGAACCATTGCAGTTCATCCCAGAAATGATGGTGTCATTCATGCTTCCGGTGGCGTCTCGGACCACACAGGCCCCTGGGGAAACAACCATGGCTCGTCATTGCTTTATAAGAGTTCTGCCCCCGTAGGGTTTTCGGCTGAAATCATAGTTTACTTTGAGTCTGAGCAGGTCCATTGCCATCCTGTCTTGTCATTCTGGGACACGGTTACCTGGAGGTTCCCATCCTCAGAGCGCCCCCTGTCTCTAACAAGCTGCCATTGGGTGCTTTAAGTCCAAGCTCTCACCTGCTTCTGTAAGACACTTGGGGGTTGGAACTCTCTTATTTTCTGAAATGCACATGGCAGTGCTTTGCACACAATATGTATCCAATTCATATATCTGGCTTAGTGCTACTGAAGGATTTATTTCCTCATCTGTGAGAGAACCAAGGGGCAGCATTATTGAATTCCGGTAATGAAGAGAACTGAGCTCTTGTTTTCAACTAATGATAGTCCTTTCATAATTATTTAAACATAGATAGAATTCTACTTTATATAGAATTTCATGGTTTAGTGTGATAAAATATTAAGATTTCCTTGGTACTATTAATGGTCAAATAATATTCTATAAAATATCAGTGTATTCCATTATGTTTATACAATTTGGTATTTCTGTTGTTTCCTACTATAAACATTCTATGATGAAGATCTTTGTGCACAAAAACTTCCTTCCATGTTTCAAAATATTTCTCGAGGATAGATTCCTAGAAATAGAGTTATGAACTTTTTAAAGATCCTTGATAGATATTTTAATCACTGACTTTCCTTGTGAATTTTATAACTATAATTTCTGCCACTACGGTTTGGATAGGATTATTGAAAGATATGAATATATGTGGGAAATATGTAGAAACTTTCCTGAACTACCTGAGGGGTACATATTTTGCAAACTAAATCCCAACCAATGAAACTGTTCATTTTGCTCCTCCGGCTCCAGCCAGTATAAGTTGTCATCCCTTCCTAATAACTTCAAGGGAGGTCCCAGTGAGAGATACTAATGGGAATCCTCAATTTTACCCGTGGAATTCATATCCTGTGAATGTGTGAAAGATGTAAAAATAATAGAATCTTCAAGCTGAGTCACTGAAAATGAACAGTACAGGAATCCTGTTGATATAGCCTGAGGGAGGGGGCTGTCAGCCTCTGCTTAAACCATCGAAATCATGAACACTGGCTACCAAGCAAAGCTATCCATTCCAGATTTTACCTTTTTTGCTTTGTTCTTTTGTTAAGCTGACTTTTCTGAATCATATATTTTGGCTTCTGCATTACACAACTCCCAATACTTCAATGAAGCCAAGCCATGGACCATAACTAATGACAGGCTACAGATCTCATGACTATCCTCTCCAGGGAAACAGATAGAAACAGATTTTTCCCCCAGGCAAAAACTGGAAGAATCTCTGAAATCAGGTCTATAACTTTACTCATTCCTTCATTTTTAGTTTGTGTGAGATAGAAAGCCATTTGGGAAATTTAACATAAGGTGATTTCAATGTCATTTAAAAATGTGTCAATTTCTAAAGTATTGGAATAAAATCTCTTTACATAGTAACTAAACTTGAAAATGCCACAGCAATATAGCTAACATTATCCAACTTTCTTCAAGTAGGAGACAGTGAGAGGAGCAAGAATCTAAGTTAACTGTGTCGCTTTTTTCTCCAGAAGCCAAGGTAAGATAAATGCATTTCCCCAATTTCCTTTAAGCAGAGGACTACTGGGATGTGCCCTTCGGTAAAATGGTCATCCCGGCTTCTGCAGTGAGGAACTATATTCCCTAGTGTGCACAGAAAAGAGTTGGCTTCTCTGAATGTTCCCCACTCCTTCCTCTCCTACTACGGTAGAAGCAGGGGGTGACCCCCAACCAGAAGGAGGTGCGGTGCAGCGCCAGGTGGTATGAAAGTCAGCTTAGAAACAGCAGGTGCATCCACATATTTTCTGCTCACTGAGCAGTGTGGGGGCTGGCCACCCACACTGCTGGCAGCTGGGTCTTGCTCTGATCTCCTGCCAACTAGTGACAGTGACATTTCCATATCAGGGACAGTTAGTGCAAGGAGGGGATATAGTCATCAATTCTATATCTTTCATACTTTCCTAAGCCTTTTTGTTTTTGTCTTGTTTTGCTTTTGGCTTCTTTTCTCTAGCTCTGTTTCTCACCTGCCTCCCAAGGCGAGGGAGGTGGGTGCTAGGGGTGGTGGTTTCTTGGCAGTAAGATTATCACCTAGAGGAGCTAAATGGGATTCTCTTTGTGTTCGGGTAGAATAACAATCTGATTAACTCTATCTCAGCCCTGACCCAGAGACACCTATATTATAGCTTAATTGCATTCAAACCCCTAGAGCACCCAGGAGAGGAATAAAAATGTTGTCTTAAAAAAAAACTTTCTACTTACGATCCATTGCAAGCCCACTGGACATGAAGAATAACTAGACTCCTTATAATACTGGCATTCTGACACCAGAGACATACAACTTACCTACACAAATCGCAACTCCTATGTAGGCAACAGTGGTGATGAAAATGGCCAGCATGGTTCCTCTGGGGATGGCATCTTGGGGATCCTTTGAAAATAATGTGGTGGGATGAAGAGACAGGATGTAGTAAGAAACAGAAATGACTTAAGAGTTACTACAGTGTTTCAAGTTTTTCATCTACCTATCCTGAGGCACATTGTAAAGAAAAGATCAAGCTGGAGTTTTTTCTGGAGGTGTTCAGGTGTTCAGAGTGAAAAAAGAAATCTCTAGAACTTTGTGCTGAATGTAAAAGATATCTAACTGTACAGGACAGAGTTTTTATAGAAAAGTAAAATAGCTCACTCACTAATGTGTCTCCCTCCCCTTTATCTCCTGGGAATTTCTTGCAGATGTACCAGACCTCAAAGTATTAAAGACCCCAAACACATCCTGCACATTGATACACATTGACAATATCTCTGTGTGTGTGTGCACATGTATTAGTTTTGTACCAAGCTTAGGCTTGCTTTTTAAAGAAAGTAACTTTTAAGCAAAAAAGGATGATCTACTAAATTCTCCAATCCCTCAAATTTCCCATTTGGAATCTAGTTTAGGAATGACTACAATGGGAAATATTTGATTTCCATAAGCAAGCATAAAGAAAGAGGCAAATATAAGCTTATACCAGAAAATGGGCTTTTCTCTTGCTTATGAATGTATATAAATTTACTGAGCTGAGCTTGCATCATATATAATATACCATTTTATATCTCATTTTGGGGGCTAAATCCTATCATAGTCAATTTCCATACAGCATAACTTCTAAATAATTGAATTCACCTTAACAGGGATTATTAAATAGAGATATTAATGTATTTGTTGCTTATACAGGACAGTGCCTGGCATATAGTAGGAGTCAATAAATATTGAATTGAGGGAGGCACAATCTCAGTAGATATTAGTTCCCCCACCAAAGGACCTGAGATTTGTCAATACAAATAAGCGATAAATGCAGCCAAAGTTTGAGATTTTTTTTGTTTTTGTTTTTAACTTAAATGTGCTGATCAACTCCATTAGAGAGAAAAAAGAAAAAAAAGGCGAAGTACTCCTGGGTGGCTTAGTCAGTTAGGAGTCAACTTTGGCTCAGGTCATGATCTCACAGTTTGTGGGTTCGAGCCCTGCATCCACCTCTGTGCTGACAGCTTGGAGCCTGGATCCTGCTTTGGATTCTGTGTCTCCCCCTCTCTCTCTGCACCTCACCTGCTCAAGATATCTCTCTCCCAAAAAATAAACAAAAAAAAAAATAAATAAATAAATAAATAAATATTAAAGGGAAAATCCATCAGAGAGGCCAAGTCATGGTAAATATAGACCCAACCTGACAGCTGGAAATAAATATACAAGCAAATTTGCCCCTACTGGGAGTATGCCAGTCCTACAGAGCCACTATGTGATCATTAATTCCTCCCCATTCTTTTAGGAATATCTGCACAGGGGAGGTAAGATGGTGGAGTAGTATGGGGACCCGGAGCTTGTCTTGTCCCTGAAATGCAGCTAGATCAACATCGAACCATTTGAACACCAGGGAAATTGATCTGAGGATTAATGCAAGAACCTGTATAATTGGAGCCAGTGAACTTGGCAGGTACATAGTGCGGAGAGTGAACTGGGGGAGAGAAAAGCTGTAGAGCCACAGAGGGCAGGGAGTCATTTTCACAGAGAAATGACAAAGAAAGCAAAAGGGGAAAGTGCAGCGCATGGAGCTCACACAAGAAAAGCACTCCCCCTGAAAGTAGCTGGAGAGAAAGAGAGAAAGAAAGAGTGAAAACCCTCACAGGGGATTGAACAAGAAAGCTGTTCCCCAAAACTATTGATGGAGAGAAAGGGGAGGGTTTCAATGCCACCAAGACTGTATTAACAGTGGAGCTCAGAGTCTGAAGTTTCAAGCTCAGTGCCTCTGGCAGTGCTCTGGTAAAGAAGTCGGGTGAATCCCAGGAACAGGCAGCATGGTCTGAAGGATCATATGGGGAGAAGCAGTTTCCCTGATTGGAGACCATTTGGTAGAGGCCATATGGGCTCCCTGCAGGGAAAGGTCCCAGCAGACCCCAGGGTGTGGCCACATTTACCGATATTAGAACAAAGACACCAGAGGGCAGCAAAACCAGGCACCAGCCGTGTGTTGTGTTTTGCCATAAACTCGGGGCCTCTGCTGCTGCACAATGGCAGGAACATTTTTCTGGGGCAAGCCAGCATCCGGCCATTGCTCAGTGAGACCCTCCCCCAGAGAGTACCCCAGAAAGCTGTGGAGGTTTCTGAAGTGTGGGGTTTTGAAACACAGCCCCATTTATGATTAAACTCTGGAGGGAAGTGCCACCTGGCAGGCAGGCAGCTTGGAACAGACAGGGTCGAGGCAGGGGTCAGACAGGAGCCTGAGACAAAGAAGGGTGCTTGACTGAGGGTCAGTGAGGGCATGGGGCTCCTGCGCTAGAGACAAAGGAGCTGGCTGAAGCCATTTTCACTTCTAGCGTGCACACATGTATCAACCTCAGTAAGCTAAGCAGTGGCACTAAGAGGAGAACAGAGACATTACAGCAAGCCAAGCCCACCTGCGCCCTCCAGGCATGTCCCCCAGAAAACCAACACAAATCCCTTCCACCTGTTTATTAATTTACAGACTATAGTGTGCTGCAAAGTTTCAGTTCTAGGGGAAGCTGGATGTATCTTCATTTGGGTTTCATTCTGTTTGGTGGTTTGTTTATTTGTTTTATTTTTAATTTTTTAACTTTTTTTCTTTGTCTTTTCCCAGACAGACAAAAAATAAAGGAGTTCATGACCACTAAACCAGCCCCACATGAAATTTTAAGAGGCGTTCTTTGAGTGGAGAAAAGACAAAACACAACAAAAAAGACCAAAAGCAGCAAAGACTAGAAGAGAACGGAGAAGATCACCAAAAACACCAAATATACAGGCAACACAATGGCAATAAATTCATGAATTTCAATAATCAGTCTAAATGTAAATGAACTAAGTGATCCAATAAAAAGACATAGGGTATCAGAATGGATTAAAAAAAAAAAAAAGACCCATCTTTATGCTGACTACAAGAGACTCATTTTAGACCTAAAGACATCTGTAGATTGAAAGTAAGGGGATGGAGAACCATCTATCATGGAATGGAGGTCAAAAGAAAATCAGAGTAGCCATTCCTATATCAGACAAACTAGATTTTAAAAGAGAGACCGGAACAAGAGATGTAAAAGGGCATTATATCATAATTAAGGGTCTATCCACCAAGAAGATCTAACAATTATAAATATTTATGCCCCAAACTTGAAGCCCCAAATATAAAACTCAATTAATCACTAACGTAAAGAAACTCATTGATAATAATACCATAATAGTAGGGGACTTTAACACTCCACTTACCACAATGGAAAGATCATCTGAACAGAAAATCAACAAGGAAACAATGGCTTTGAATGACATACTGGGCTGGATGGACTTAACAGATATATTCAGAACATTTAATCCTAAAGCAGTAAAATACACATTCCTATTGAGTTAACATGGAACATTCCCCAAAATAGATCACATACTGGATCTCAAATCAGCCCTCAACAAGTACAAAAATCGATATCATACCATGCATATTTTCAGACCAGAATGCTATGAAACTTGAAATCAACCACAAGAAAATATTTGGAAAGACCATGACTATTTGGAGATTAAGGAACATCCTACTAAAGAATGAAACCAAAATATTAAAGAGGAAATTAAAAAATACATGGAAGCCAATGAAAAGGAAAACACAACCATCTAAAAATTTTGGGATGCAGCAAAGGCAGTAATAAGATGGAAGAATATAGAAATCCAGGGCTTCCTAAAGAAGGAAGAAAGGTCTCAAATACACAACCTAACCTTACACTAAAGAGCTGGAAAAGGAGTATCAAATATAGCCCAAAACCAGCAGAAGAGGGAAATAATAAAGATTAGAGCAGAAATCAATGATATCAAAATAAAAAAAATAGTAGACTAGATCAACAAAACCAGGAGCTGTTTCTTTGAAAGAATTAACAAAATCGATAAACCCTCAGCTAGATTTATCAAGAATAAAAGGAAAGGACTCAAGTAAACAAAATCATGAATGAAAGAGGAGAGGGGTGCCTGGGTGATGCAGTTGGTTAAGTGCCCAACTCTTGATCTCAGCTCAGATCATAATCTCACAGTTTGTGAGTTCGAGCCCCACATCAGGCTCTGTGCTGATCATGCGGAGCCTGCTTGGAATGCTTTCTCTCCTTCTGTCTTCTCTCCCTCTCTCTCAAAATAAATAAAATTAAAAGAAAGAAAAAAGCAGAGATCACAACCAGCACCGTAGAAATACAAACAATAATAAGAGAATATTATGAGCAATTATACGCCAACAAACTGGGCAATCAACAAATTCCTAGACATACACACTACCAAAACTAAAACAGGAAGAAGTAGAAAATTTAAACCACCCGTAACCACTAAAGACATTGAATCAATAATCAAAAATTTCCCAACAAACTAGGGTCCAGGGCCAGATGGCTTTCAAGGGACATTCTAAAAACATTTAAAGAAGAGTTAACACATATTCTCTTGAAACTGTTTCAAAAAACACAAATGGAAAGAAAACTTCCACAGTCATTCTATGAGACCAGCATTAACTGGATTTCAGAACCAGACAAAGACCCCAATAAAAAGGAGAATTACAGGCTAATCTCCTTGATAAACATGTATGCAAAAATTTTCAAAAAGATACTAGTAAATGGAATTCAACAATACATTAAAAAGCAGCATTCACCACAATCATGTGGGGTTTACTCCTGGGCTTCAGGGCTGGTTCAACATCCACAAGTCAATACATCACATTAATAAAAGAAAAGACAAGAATCACATGATCCTCTCAATAGATGCAAAAAAGTATTTGACAAAATACAGCATCCTTTCTTGATAAAAACCCTCAAGAAAGCAGGGATAGAAGACACATACCTCAACATCATAAAGGCCATATATGAAAGACCTGCAGCTAATATCATCCTCAATGGGGAAAACCGAGAGCTTTCCCTTTAAAGTCAGGAACACAACAGGGATGTCTATTCTCACCACTGTTGTTCAGCAAAGTGTTGAAAGTCTTAGCCTCAGCAATCAGACAACAAAAATAAATAGAAGATATCCAAATCAGAAGGATTTTCTCTTTGGAG
Source organism: Hyaena hyaena (assembly GCF_003009895.1). Lineage (NCBI taxonomy): Eukaryota > Metazoa > Chordata > Mammalia > Carnivora > Hyaenidae > Hyaena > Hyaena hyaena. Next base: position 713,055 of record NW_024081363.1, read on the forward strand.
AGATGTGATATTCTATGTGGAAAACCCAAGAGACTCCACCAAAGAACTGTTAGAACTGATACATGAATTCAGCAAAGTCACAGGATGTAAAATCAATGTACAGATAATAGTTGCATTTCTATACACCAATATTGAAGCAGCAGAAAGAGAAATCAAGGAATTGATCTCATTTACAATTACACTGAAAACAATAAAATACCTAGGAATTAACCTAACCAAAGAGATAAAAGGTCTATATGCTGAAAACTATAGAATGCTTATGAAAAAACTGAAGAAAACACAAAGAAATGGAAAAATATTTCATGTTCATGGATCAGAAGAACAAATATAGTTAAAATGTTGATACTGTCCAGAGAAATCTACACATTCAATGCAATCCCTATCAAAATAACACGAGCTTTCTTCACAGAGCTAGAACAAACAATTCTAAAATTTGTATCAAACCAGGAAAGACCCTTGATAGTTAAAATCACGTTGGAAAAGAAAACCAAAGCTGGAGGTTATCACAATTCTGGACATCAGTCTGTATTACAATGCTGTAATCAACAAGGCAGGATAGTGCACATAGATCAATGGAACAGAATAGAGAACCCAGAATTGGACCCATAAATATATGGCCAACTAATCGTTGACAAAGCACAAAAGAATATCCAATGGAAAAATGAATCTCTTTAGCCAGTTATGTTGGGAAAACTGGACAGTGACATGCAGAAGAATGAGCCTGAACCACTTTCTTACACCATAAACAAAAATAAATTCAAAATAGAGCAAAGACCTAAATGTAAGTCAGGAAACCATGAAAATCCTAGAGGAGAAAACAGGCAGCAACCTCTCTGACCTCAGCCACAGCAACTTCTTACTAGACATGTCTCTGGAGGCAAGGGAAACAAAAGCAAAAATAAACTGTTGGGACCTCATCAAAATAACAAGCTTCTGCACAGTGAAGGAAACAATCAACAAAACTAAAAGGCAACCAACAGAAAGGGAAAAGATATCTGGATTTGGTGTATCTGATAAAGGGTTAGTATCCAAAATCTATAACAAATTTATTAAACTCAACACCAAAAAGCAAATATTCCAGTGAAGAAATGGACAGAAGACATGAATAGACACTTTTCCAAAGAAGACATCCAGATGGCTAACAGACACATGAAAAGGTGCTCAACATCACTCATCATCAAGGAAATACAAATCAAAACAATACTGAGATACCACTTCACACCGGTCAGAGTGACTAAATTAATAACTCGGGAAACAACAGATGTTGGAAAGGATGTAGAGAAAGGGGAACACCTTTGTGTTATTGGTGGGAATGCAAACTGGTGCAGCCATTCTGGAAAACAGTATGAAGGTTTCTCAAAAAATTAAAAATAGGACTGCCTGACGACCCAGCAATTGCACTATGAGGTATTTATCCAAAGATACAAAAATGCTGATTTGAAGGGGCACATGCACCCCAATGTTTATGTCAGCACTATCAACAATAGCCAAATTATGGAGAGAGCCCAAATGTCCATTGACTGACAAATGGATAAAGAAGAGGTGGTATATATATATATATATATATATATATACACACACACATACATACACACACAACGGAGTAATACCCAGCAATCAAAAAGAATGAAATCTTGCCATTTGCAACAATGTGGATGGAACCAGAATGTATCATGCTCAGTGAAATAAGTCAATCAGAGAATGGTAAATACAATATGGTTTCACTCAAATGTGGAATTTCAGAAACAAAACAGATGAACAAAGGGGTAGGGAAGGAAAAATAAGATAAAATCACAGAGGGAGACAAACCATAAAAGACTCTTAAATACAGAGAAAAAAACTGAGAGTCGCTGGAGGGCAGTGCTAGATGGGTGATGGGTATTAACATCACTTGTTGGTATTTGTCGGGATGAGCACTGGGTATTATATGTAAGTGATGAATCATTAAATTCTACTCCTGAAATCATTATTACACTATTTGTTAACTAACTTGGAATTAAATAAAGTTTAAAAATTAAAAATAAAAAAGGCATATTTGCACATAGGTTGTTCTGCTACATATATACCCCAGGCTTCTCCTTCCCAACTATTATCTCCAAAAGTGAATTCAGCTAACTGATGCAGTTGAGCAATACATCAAAAGAAGAAGATAATTGTGGCTGAATTGGGTCCCTCTCAATCTCCCAGTTCCTGCTATATTTCAAGTTTTATTTTATTGATTAACTATTTCTTATGACCTGAGTGGAATGTGAAGATTAAGTGAAAAAGGGCAATATTAATTTAAGTGGGGGATAAAAGAAATATATATAACGATATGAGGTATGACAGTAGAAGGTATCATGTACCTAAACATGAAAACTTAGTTCTTATGTAGTTTGCATCTGCTACAAAATCTGAAATTACTTACTTAGAATATACATGAGGGTCAGACTTGACACAATTTAAATCAGGATACCAGTATCTTAATAAGCATATATTCACATTGTCTGTTCTGGCTCCCTTTCACCTAGACAGGGACCAGGACTTTGACAAATTCTTGGTTTTTACTTTAAATGTTAGTTTCCATCTCCCCAGCAGTTAACTAAAAATCTAGCCTTCTTTAACCTTGTTTTGTTAAATATTATATATTTTTAAGATAGACTACACAAGCAATCCAATAGACTGAGGCTTTTTGAGTGTCAACCACATCCTGATCTTGCATCTTTAAACCCACATCTTAACTGTGTTGATTAGATTTGGGTACCTTCCAAAGCGGAAACAGCCGCAGGGACTGAACAAAAAAGGGAGAAAAGAGAGAGTTTAAATTCCATTAAGACTCTACAAACAGGGGGAGCGCAGAGTCTGAAAGTCTGCAGCTGGACACCTGGTGGCGTTCTGGTTGGAAGCGTGAATCCCCAGGAGTAGAGTGAGCTCTGGGTGGGTCCTAGGGCCAAGGGGGAGATGCAGTCCCCCTGCTGGGAGGACATTTGGTAGAGGCTGTGTGCCTCCAGAGGCCCCAGTGGACCCCAGAGAACAACCACATTCGCTGGTGCTGGAACAAGGACGTTAAGGGTGAAGCCTGCTGTCAGATGTGTGTTGTGATTTAACATAGTCCCTGAAATGCTGCTGATGCACGATCACGTGAACTTTTTCTGGGGCAGGCTGGCACCCTGCGGCAGTCTCTGGGCATCACTGCGAACCTGTCTTGGTGCAGCTGGCACCAGGCCATTGCTCGGTGTGACCCTCCCCCAGAAGATCTGAGCGCGTCAACCCCGCAGTCCCTCAGAAGTGAGGGGTCGGGAAACATCTGCTCGTGAGATAAAACTCAGGAGGGAGGTGCCGCCTTGGCAACCTGATGGCTTGGTCACTGACAGTGTAAAAGTGGGGAGTGGATGGAAGCCAGAGACAAAGGACAGGTGCACTGTTGCTGGCCGGGCCAACAGAGTTCTGATACTGAAGACTGGGTAGCTAGGTGACTACATTTTCACCCCTCCCATGCACGCACATACACACCAAGGAGCGCTGCAGCAATCCACCCCGGTAAGCTAAGCAGCGCCATCTAGTGGCAAATGGAGCCATTACACTAAGCCCCGCCCAATAGGGCCAACCTCACTGACCAGGAACATCAGTCTCTTCACCTGCTTGGTTTACAGACTTAGTGTATACCTGCTTAGTTTACAGTGCTTCATAGTTTGACTTCTAAGGGAAAACGATGTAATTTCAATCATATATCAGACTGTTTGCTGATCCATCTATTCAATTTTTTTCTTTATGGTTTCTTTTCTCTATCTTCAATACAGAAAGAGAAAAAATTTATTTTTATTTTCAATTTTTATTAAAAATATTTTTATTTATTTTTTTCTACTGTATCTTTCACTTTTTTGTAAATATTTCAAATTCTATTTTACTTCCATCATTTCATTTTATTTCATTGTATTCGTTTTTTCAATTTTTTTCAAAAGTGTTCTTTTTTTGGTATCTTTATTCTCAATTCTGTCAAGCTCCTTTCAACAACCAGACCAAAAAACACCTAGGATCTAGCATACATTATTTGATACTTGTGTGTGTGTGTGGTATTTAATTTTTTAATTTTACTTTTTTACCTTATTATTTCCTTTTCTCCTCTCAAAATGACAAAACAAAGGAATTCACCCCAAAAGAAAGAGCAGGAAACACAGAGGATTCCCATTAGATTCAACAAAAACCAGCCATCAACAAGGGCATATCATAGTCAAATTCACAAAACACTCGGGCAAGGAAAGAATCATGAAAGCAGCAAGGGAAAAAGTCCTTAGAATACAAGAGAAGACAGATCATGTTTGCAGCAGACCTATCCACAGAAACTTGGCCGGCCAGAAAGGAGTGGCAGCATATATTCAGTGTGCTGAATCTGAAAAATATGCAGGCAAGAATTTTTATCCAGCAAGACTGTCATTCAAAATAGGAGAGATAAAAAGTTTCCCAGACAAACAAAAATTAAAGGAGTTCATGACCACTAAACCAGCTCTGCAAGAAATTTTAAGGGGGACTCTCTGAGGGGAGAAAGGATGGAAAAAAAATACCCAAAGCAACAGGGACTAGAAAGGACCAGAGAATACCACCAGAAACTCCAATTCTATAAGAAACATAATGGCAATAAATTCATATCTTTCAGTACTCACTCTAAACATCAACGGTTAGAGCTCCAATCAGAAGACATAGGGTAACAGAATGGATAAGAAAACAAGATCCATTGATATACTGTTTACAAGAGACCCACTTTGGACCTAAAGACGTCTTCAGATTGAAAGTAAGGGGATGGAGAACCATCTATCATGATAATGGTTGACAAAAGAAAGTCAGAGTAGCCATACATATGTCAGACAATCTAGACTTTAAAGACAGTAACAGGAGATGAAGAAGGGAGTTATATCATAATTAAGGGGTCTATCCACCAAGAAGACCTAACAATCATAAATATTTATGCTCCAAATATGGAAGCACCCAAATACATAATCACAAACATAAAGAAACTCATTGATAATAATACCATAATAATAGGGGACTTAAACACTCCACTTGCATCAATGAACAGATCATCTTAACAGAAAATCAACAAGGAAATGCTTTGAATGACACACGGGACCAGATACACTTAACAGCTATATTTGGAACATTCTATCCTAATACAGCAGATTATACATTCTTCTTTAGCACACATGGAACGTTCTCCAGAATACATGACATACCAGGACACAAATCAGTCCTCAAAAAGGACAAAAAGATCAAGATTATACAGTGCATATTTTCAGATGACAATGCTATGAAACTTGAAATCAACCACAAGAAAAAATTTGGAAAGGTAACAAATACTTGGAGATATAAGAACATCCTACTAAAGAATGAATGGTCTAACCAAGAAGTTAAAGAGGAAATTAAAAGGTATATGGAAGCCAATAAAAATGATAACACTACAGCCCAAAACCTCTGGGACACAGCAAAGGCAGTTGTAAGAGGAAAGTATATAGCAATCCAGGCCTTCCTAGAGAAGGAAGAAAGGTCTCAGATACACAACTTAACCTTACACCTTAAAAAGCTGGGGAAAGAACAGCAAATAAAATCCAAAACCATCAGAAGATAAGAAATAATAAAGATTAGAGTAGAAATCAATACTATCGAAACCACAAAAACAGTAGAACAGAGCAATGAAAAAAGAAACTGATTCTTTGAAAGATTTGACAAAATTGATAAAGCCAGTTTGATCAGAAACAAAAAGGAAAGGACCCAAATAAATAAAATCAAGTATGAAAGAGGAGAGATCACAACCAACACTGCAGAAATACAAATAATAAGAGAATATTATGAGCAATTATATACCAATAAAATGGGCAATCTAGAAGAAATGGACAAATTCCTAGATACAGATAAACATCCAAAACTGAAACAGGAAGAAATAGAAAAATTTTTACAGACCCATTACCAGCAAAGAAATCGAATTAGTAATAAAAAATCTCCCAAAAAACAAGAGTCCAGGGCCAGATGGCTTTCCAGGGTAATTCTACCAAACCTTTAAAGAAGAGTTAAAACCTATTCTTTTTAAGGGCGCCTGGGTGGCTTAGTCGGTTAAGCGTCCGACTTTCGCTTAGGTCATGATCTCGCGTTGTGGGTTCGAGCCCCGCATCGGGCTCTGTGCTGACTGCCAGCTCAGAGCCTGGAGCCTGTTTCAGTCTGTGACTCCCTCTCTCTCTGACCCTCCCCTGCTCACGCTGTCTCTCTCTCTCCTAGAAATAAATAAAACATTAAAAAAAAATTTAAAAAAAAACCTATTCTCTTTAAGCTGTTCCAAAAAATAGAAATGGAAGGAAAATTTCCAAACTCTTCCCATGAAATGACCATTACCTTGATTCCAAAACCAGACAAATACCCCACTAAAAAGGGGAACTATAGACAAATTTCCCTGATGAACATGGATGCAAAAATCCTCAAGATATTAGCCAACCAGATCCAATAATACATTAAAAATATTATTCACCACAACCAAGTGAGATTTATACCTGGGATGCAGGGCTGGTTCAATATCCACAAAACAATCAATGTGATTCATCACATCAAAAAAATAAAGGACAAGAACCACAAGATTCTCTCAATAGATGCAGAGAAAGCACTTGAGAAAATACAGCATCCTTTCTTGATAAAAACCCTCAAAAAAGTAGGGATAGAAGGATTATACCTTGAGATCATAAAAGCCATGTATGAAAGACCCAATGCTAATACCACCCTCAATGGGGAAGAAACTGAGAGCTCCCCGCTAAGGTCACGAACAAGACAGGGATGTCCACTCTCACCACTTTTATTCAACATAGTATTGGAAATCTTAGCCTCAGCAATCAGACAACACAAAGAAATAAAAGGCATCCAAATCAGCCAGGAGGAGGTCAAACTTCCACTCTTCACTGATGACATGATACTCTATATGGAAAACCCAAAAGATTCCACCAAAAGAATGCTAGAACTGATACATGAATTCAGCAAAGTTGCAGGATAAAAAAATCAATGCACAGAAGTCAGTTGCATTCCTATACACCAATAATGAAGCAACAGAAAAAGAAATCAAGGAATCGATCCCATTTACAATTCAACGAAAAACCATAAAATATCCAGGAATAAATCTAACCACAGAGGTGAAAAATCTATATACTGAAAACTATAGAAAGGTTATGAAAGAAATTGAAGAAGGCACAAAAAAATGGAAACATATTCCATGCTCCTGGATAGGAAGAACAAATATTGTTAAAATGTCAATAGTACTCAAAGCAATCTACATATTCAATGCAATCTCTATCAAATTAACACCAGCATTCTTCACAGAGCTAGAACAAACAATCCTAAAACTTGTATGGAACCAGAAAAGACCCCGAATAGCCAAAGCAATTCTGAAAAAGAAAACCAGAGCTGGAGGCATTACGATACTGGACTTTAAGCTGTATTACAAAGCTGTAATCATCAAGACAGTGTGGTACCGGCACAAAAACAGACACTCAGATCAATGGAACAGAATAGAGAACCAGAAATGGACCAACAAACATATGACCAACTAATCTTTGACAAAGCAGGAAAGAATATCCAATAAAGATAGTCTCTTCAGCAAGTGGTGCTGGGAAAACTGGACAGCGACCTGCAGAAAAATGAACCTAGACCACTTTCTTACCCCATACACAAAAATAAACTCAAAATGGATGAAAGACCTAAATGTAAGACAGGAAGCCATCAAAATCCTTGAGGAGAAAGCAGGCAAATACCTCTTTGACCTTGGCCGCAGCAACTTCTTACTCAACACGTCTCCAGAGGCAAGAGAAACAGAAGCAAAAATGAACTATTGGGACCTCATCAAAATAAAAAGCTTGACAGGGAAGGCAACAATCAGCAAAACTAAAAGGCAATCGATGAAATGGGAGAAGGTATTTGCAAAGGACATATCAGATAAAGGGTTAGTATCCAAAATCTATAAAGAACTTTTATACTCAACACCCAAAAAACAAATGGGTGAATAAACATAAATAGACACTCTCCAAAGAAGACATCCAGATGGCCAACAGACACATGAAAAAAATGCTCAACGTCACTCATCATCGGGGAAATACAAATCAAAGCCACAATGAGGTACTACCTCACATCTTTCAGAATGGATAACAACTCAGGCAACAACAGATGCTGGCAAGGATGTGGAGAAAGAGGATCTCTTTTGCACTGCTGGTGGGAATGCAAACTGGTACGGCCACTTTTGGTGCAGCCAAAAACAGTATGGAGGTTCTTCAAAAAACTAAAAATAGAACTACCCTATGACCCAGCAATTGCACTACTAGGTATTTTTCCAAGGGATACAGGTGTGCTATTTTGAAGGGGCACATGCACCCCAATGTTTATAGCAGCACTATTGAGAATAGCCAAAGTATGGAAAGAGCCCAAATATCCATCAATGAATGAATGGATAAAGAAGTTGTGGTGTGTGTGTGTGTGTGTGTGTGTGTGTGAGTGTGTGTGAGTGTGTGTGTGTACACAATGGAGTATTGCTTGGCAATCGAAAAGAATGAAATCTTCCCGTCTGCAACTATGTGGATGGAACTAGAGGGTATTATGCTAAATGAAATTAGTCAGAGAAAGACAGATATCATATGACTTCACTTATATGAGGACTTTAAGATACAAAATGTAAGGGAAGGGAACAAAAATAATATAAAAACAGGGAGGTGGACAAAACATAAGAGACTCTTAAATATGGAGAACAAACAGATAGTTACTGGAGGGGTTGTGGGAGGGGGAAGGGCTAAATTGGTAAGGGGTATTAAGGAATGTACTCCTGAATTCATTGTTGCACTATATGCTGATTAACTTGGATGTAAATTTAAAAAAATAAATAAATAAATAATGTGTGCTTTCAGGGGTGCCTGGGTGGCACAGTTGGTTAAGCTTCCAACTCTTGATTTCGGCTCACATCATGATCTCACAGTTTGTGAGTTCAAGCCCTGCATTGGGCTCTGTACCAAAAGTGCAGGATTCTCTCCCTCTCTCTCTGCCCTCCTCCGCTTGCATTCTCTCTCTCTCTCTCTCTCTCTCTCAAAATAAATAAACTTAAGAAAACATATGTGCTTAAAGTTCACAGAATTTTACATCAGTGACCTCTGATACTTTTCCAAATCTGAGAAACTGGAATCTCAACATCAATCGCTCAATTTCATTAAGCAGCAATACTCACTACTTGAATCATTTTGAACAAGTTTCTTAATTTTTGGAGCTTCTGCCTAATCTATTTTATGCCATATCTCAGTTCAAGAACTGACCATGACACTGTGGTCCCTAATATGACAAATCTAAATGCCCTTATTCATTCACTCAATAAATATTTATTGAAACTTTACTGTCTCTGAGGATGCAGCAGTGAATATAACCAAAGGCAAGTTCCCCACTATCACATAGTTATATTCTGGGGCAAACATCTCTTGCTTAGGTCCCACCAACAGCCATTTCCTCTTGCCTTATAAGGTCACCCAGTCTCATCAGGGCTTCTCCAGTTATACTGTGAAGGACTTCTTACTGTTTCCAGTTTCCCCATGCCTGACTGTTCTTTTGTCTTTTCTACCCGGAACACCCTTATATTTTCTTATCAACAGTTACTATTTAGCTTTTGCTCTAAGTTCACACTTAAAAGTTACATCCTTAAGGAAATCATACTGGACCTAACAATTATTTGTTTACTCTGTTTATTTCACAGTTTATTTAGACAGTACATATGGTTTTCATTTATACATATCTTTTTAAAAATTTTTTTAATGTTTTATTTATTTCTGAGAGAGAGAGAGGCAGCATGAACAGGGGAGGGTCAGAGAGAGAGGGAGACACAGAATCAGAAGCAGGCTCCAGGCTCTGATCTAGCTGTCAGCATAGAGCCTGATGTGGGGCTCGAACCCATGAACCGTGAGATCATGACCTGAGCTCAAGCTGGACGCTTAACCAACTGAGCCACCCTGTGCCCCCATTTATATATATCTCTTGATGGCTCTTGCAAATACTTCTTATCTTCCAAAGTTGATTATAAATTTATTGAATTAAAACCTGTGTCTTCTTCTTTTTTGTATATGATACGAGACTATTTACTACCCCCTAACATCCATTCTCATCTTCCTCCTTGAAATAATAGACCTCCCTTAAATTCCAAGCACATGGCTCCCATCTAGAGACTAAATTTCCCAACTTTCTTCACAAGTATGAAGGTCATAGAGACTACATTCTGGCCAATGGAATGTCAGCAGAGGTAATACATGCAAGGTCCAGGAAATGCTTGCCCTCTCCTTCTTACTCCTCTTCCTATGGGCTGGAACATGATCTTCGAAGTGACCAGTCATCTTGGACCTTGCCGGTGAGGGCAAACCCCAAGGGAATGTTAAAACGAGAGATCATCTGGGATCCTGGGCTACCTTTTGGAGAAGATGTGTCTTATTCCACTGCATGGCCTATGAGCTCAGATTTTTATCCACTAGAAAAATAAACTTCTATATTGTTTAGGTCACTGCTATCAGTATTTCTAAAACATTCAAGCCAATATTCTAACATAATGCCCCATAATTATGGTACCTGGCAAAATAATATGAATGTAGTGCTAAATAAATACTGATTAAATGAATGAATATATGTATCTGAATTTGATAACTATAATAATTATTCACTAACAAAGTGATTGGGGGGGGGGTGTTTTTTCCTGAATGTTATGTGTTCTTTTTCATTATGTGTTTAAAAGAGAAAGACAGGTTCTGGCATCTTTTTTACTGAGCTGTATTCATTTCATTGGAAATGCTATATACTATCAACATACTCTATCCTTCTGATATCATTGAATAAAACTTTTGGAAGGAATATCTGAAATATGATGTTCTGGCATTAAATTTTGGCCTTAAAAGAGAGAAGTTTTAAACAACTGGGAACCCTTGCAGAAATTTTAGTTTTAAAATTTGTAGGGAACCACAAATTTTAGGAGCGTAGGGAACCACAAAAGCATAGGAGACAACATACCTCCAAATCTCCTGAGATATTGGCACCAGCAAGAATCCCAGTAGCTGCAGGGAAAAAAATGGCAAAGACAGAGAAGAAGCCTTCACCTTTTGTGAAGCTTGGCCCAAAGTTTTCAGCAAATATTGACGCTGCAACACAAGAGAAAATTATCATGTAGGCTTTCTTTACAGAGTATAAGACAGGTTACCTTTAGCTTCTATCGATGTCTCATGTAAATGTTTCCCTGTATTTTAAATGGAATGAACTTGAAGATGCTGGTGTACTCCTGACAAACCTCATGGTCCTATTTACCAAGACTCAAGGTTGTAGATCTCTAGGACACAGCTCTGAAAAAGTTTTGTGCCAAAAGAGACCCAATCCTCCCGACTTTTTTGAATCTAGAAGATTGGAAAGGGGGGAAATGGAGACTATATGACTATACTAGCATATTTGCAAATACACCACACAGTCCATTGCCCTACACACAGACAACTACTTTCTTCCATGCATAAATAATCAACACACAGCTTTTCTATGCTTTTTTTTTTTTTTTTTTAATTCTGGGAGAGCCTCTGGGTAAAACTATCTTATGATTTTTGCTACTTATGTTTACCTTCTCTATTTCCTGCTCCCAGAAATTAGATCTTAAATTCTTACAGCAAATTCTCACATACAAAAGAATAATATAGTGAGGAGCCTTGGTCATAACATAATACTATCCCATGAGGCATCAGCAAATTATTTAAATGAGAAGGAAACAATGCAGAAGAAAAACAGAAAAAGAAAGGAGGAAAAAGGTGAACAAAGGAATCTGGCCTGATGCAAAAACAAGGAAAGAGAGTGAATTGTCAGAAAAAATACAGCAAGAGCTGGAAGGGAAAGGAATAGAAAGGAAAATGATGTTAACATGCAAAGCAAACAAGACAAATTTTACAAAGAAAAACAATCAGGAAGAAAGAGGTGATGTGATACCTAAAGGAAACAAATACTAGTAAATAATGAAGAAAAATATTTTTTTTTAAACCTCAGCAGTGGGTTCTTGAATAAGTTAGAATAGAAAGCTAGGAAGATGTCCATTGGAGGAGTAGAATTTCATGCTGAGTGGAATTCCCTCAGGATGATACACCAACTCCTACAATCTCTTATGCTTAAAAACCTGACAGGGATGCTTTTAGATAATACTAGAGATAAGCAAGTTGCAAAAAAATTTAGAAGGGGGCACCTGGCTGGCTCAGTCCATGGAACATGTGACTCTTAATCTCAGGGTTGTGAGTTTAAGCCCCATGTTGGGTTTAGAGATTACTTGAAAATAAAATCTCATGAAAGGCACCTTGGTGGCTCAGTCTGTTGGGCATCCAACATCAGCTCAGGTCATGATCTCACAGTCTATGAGTTCAGGCCCTGCGTGGGACTCTGTGCTGACACCTCAGTGTCCAGAACCTACTTTGAATTCTATCTCCCTCTCTCTCTGCCCCTCCCCTGCTCATGCTCTGTCTCTCTCTTCCTGTCTCTCAAAAATAAACATTAAAAATTTTTTTAATAAAGTATTTTTTTAAAATTATAGCAGAAAAAGGACAGTTTGACTTTAGTGCTTTCAATGGTTGAGCAAATTATCTGAACTATGTTCTCTTTCCTCGTTTATACAGCTCTACGTCTACAATTTGATAGTGGCAACAATTTATCCTACACTTGAAGGCTTTCAAAACACTTTTGCCTCCACTACCTTATTTACTTCTCAAAAATCCCCTCAGGAAATTACTGTTACCACCAATACGTGGGCAGGGAAATTTGAGACCCAAAGATGCTAGGTGGCTGGGCTAGCTGGCAAGTAGCAGGGTTGAGACTCACTGTGGATCTCCTGAATCCAACCCCAGGCTCTTCCTTGGATTGCACTGGGATTCTAATGGCTGAAGCGGGGGACACCGGAATGGTGATGGAGCCGGGCAGGGGAGAACTACTTACTGCAAAGCAAGTAATTTGTCACACATACCTTGGTAGTTAAAGAAACCTCTGGATTTCTTCTCATTGTTGGATGGAATGACGGTTCCAATAAAGAAGTTTGCAATAGCAATGAGAAGAATGACCAGAAGTATCACTTGAGCCTGGAATGACAAAGTAAAAGGAGGCCAACTTAGATTCATTTAACAACTTTTTACATAATTATAAAAGTAACGTCCACTGAGGAAAGACTGGTTATTCTGATTAACACAATAGGCAATAGTGTATCCTTGTAGGAAACACTACATCTGACCTGGGTGTAGCTGTTACATTTTCAATGGGCACATGTGCTTGGGCACTTGAAGGTGCCATTTCAAAAATATTCCAAGTAGGGGAGACTGGGTGATTCAGTCAGTTAAGGGTCCAACTTCATCTCAGGTCATGATCTCATGGTTTGTGGGTTGGAGCCCCACATCGGGCTCTTTGCTGACAGCTCAGAGCCTGGAGCCTGTTTCAGATTCTGTGTCTCCCTCTCTCTCTGACCCTCCCCTGCTCTCGCTCGCTCTCTCGCTCTCTCCCTCTCAGAAATAAATAAAAAACCATTAAAAATTTTAAAAGATATATTCCAAGGACTAGGTGGGTAACTTAACTGCAGTGTCCTCAGGAATATATATGGAGCCCAAAGTTTTATCACTGATAGAGTTTGTTTCTTTTCTAGACAGAATGCCTATGGATTCTTTCTTCCCTTTCCCAGTGCTAAATGCAACAGGAGTGTGAGAACATAATGATTCATGGAGTTCCGTGATGCCTCATGCATCTGATGTTGGGTCACGTTGTCCAATCAAAGCGTCTGTCTTTATCCTCCCCCTCCCCCTTCTGACATTTCAAGAGTCTTTCGCTTGGCATTCCCATATGCTGTTTCCTCTGCAGGAACTTTTTGTATAACTACTCCCTTCTTCTCATCCGTTAAGTCTTAGTTACCCCTTCAGATAGGACTTTCTTGACCACTGAATCTAAATAATAACAAGTAACATTTGCTGAGGGCGTACAATACAGAGACAGATTTAATTTTACCCGTATTCTTTCAGATAGATAATACCACCAATAACTGTATGAACAGGTAATCTTATTATCATCATTTTAAAGATAAAGAAACTGAGGCATAGAGAAGTTAGACAACTTTCTAAAGGTCACACAGATGTAAACCAAATTCAAATCCAGGTGCTCTGACAACAGAGCTAGAGCTTTAAATCTACCCTCTACTGCTGTGAAACTACATTGCCTCCCTCAGGGAATAAAATCATTGTAAGCAGATTCCCCTTATTTTCTATCTCAGTGCCCTGTTTAGTTCCTTTATAGCACTTTCACAACTTACCTGTCTATATTTACTCACTTATCTACTTGATCATTACTTCTATCCCCACAGACCGTATGCTCAGCTAGGGCCAGGACTGTGCCTGTTTCAGTCACAGCAGAACAACCCAGCCTAGCACAACGCCCAGCACTAATAAGCCCAGCACAAAATAGGCACTTAATTTTTGTTTGATGTGTGAATGCATAATCTGCAAATAAATGCCATATGGGAATGTTTCCCCTTGCCTTATGTAGGTGGGCAAGTTTGGCCACCTTTCTGTCTCTGGTAATCTCCTGAGGTCTAAGTACTGCATTTCCAGGCACTTACGACCGGTTGCAATTATACCAGTCACTGTAGAGAATTATAAATCAGGTAAAATACATGTTCGTGTCATTCAGAAATTTACTAATTGTATTACTACTAGCTAAATACAGATATTCTCCAGTTCCAGGGCCTATGATGCCCTCAAATGTGCTCTTGTACTACTGTGTCTCTGAGAACGAGAGTTTCTGCCTCTATTACCCTCTCCCATCCCACCTGCCATTTCCTTTGGGCTTCAGCACCACAGTCAGCTTGAAATACCAGCTGGGATACCAGGGGTGTGACTAGAAGACACAGGTTTCCAGCATGTACCATTACTATGACCACAAGGGGTCTGTGTGTGAAAATGGCAGCATATTAGTGTCTATGCCACATGATGACAGCATCAAGAAGGACAAAGTGCAGGCCCAATCATGTGATACATGAGCTGTGAGTTGTGACGGCCTGGACCTCGTGCTCCGAGGACATGGTGCTCTTTCCAGTGCTAACCCGCAGCTTTGGTCATAGCAAGTACTAATAGCAATTCTTTTTGAATATGGGGTTTGTTCTATTCCTGCAATTTGGTCAAGACCTGAGCAGCAGTGGTTGATAACACCATTTTGAGAAAATCACCTTTGCTTCCCACTCCATTCCAGCTACTGAAATTCCTAAAAGAATCACCACTGTGATGGAGCCTATTATCCGGATGTCATTGGTTGGATCCACCATCATTGAATTGCTCTCCTGGAACAACAACAAAAATCACTAAAATGGTTAGAGAAGGAGCCTTTTTGGCCTGTATGTCTTATTATAGAAGAGCTACCGTGCACTCATGTCTGGAGCCATATAGGATAATAGAAAAATGAAGTGTTCCTAAATCTGAGATTAGCATTATTTTGTCCTATAATTAAGAGGCCACTGGTAGCCAAGTTTGGAAATTCTAGATGCTCATTCTAGTCACAGCTTTTAAAGCTATTGCAGCACTAAGATAAGTATGTGCACATATGAATATAATGTTTTCTTTCAGAAGAATGACTAGTTATTTTTGTGTATCGGGGGAATCTCAGAGAAATAAAAATGAGTGGTTTCCAACGTGAATATTGGAACATAGTTTCATTCAATCAACTAACAAACTACAGAAACCGGATAATGCATGTCTTGAAGATTACATACCTTATGAACTATATAATTCACTCATTTATTCATTTAATTTTCAAATAAAAGTCCTGTTAGTAACTGAATTCAGTGAATGCTATCACTTCCATAAAAAGAGGACTAGAAGTAAGTTCACATACCAGCTAATTAACATGCTCATGTACATACCATCTAGATGGAGCACCTAAACTAGGAAATGCTTAGTTTTCTGCAGTGAGTTGTTCAAATGTTTGAACTTTCTTTTCCTTTTGGAAATCTATAACCATAATAGTAATATTGCTGCTGATAAATGCTCTTCATTTATCTTTTGTTTCATATTTTACACAGTATTTCATGTACATTATTTCATTTGGTCTGTACTGCGTTTCTCTGAAATACATAGAACAGTATTATTAGCCCGTGTGACAGATTTGAGAAACTGGGTTCAGATCAGAGAGGGACTGGCCAATAAATCTGAGAGCCGGGATTCCAAGCCAGTTCTGATGTCAAGCCTAGAGCTCCTTCTTCTATATCTAACTTCCACATCCTACAGCATAAATCTATTTCCTCTCATCTTGCCATAACGATATCCCCTAGTGCTCTGAAAAGGCAAATTGAACCGAATTATCTTACTTGGCTGAAGAGAAGAAAAACTTTTAATTACCTTAAGAAGATCTACCACTGTTTCAGCAAATCCCACCACATACATAGCAACAGCCACTGCATTGGCAAAAGCAAAGATCAAGCCTATAGACCCACCGAACTCGGGCCCTAAGCTTCTGGAAATAAGATAGTAGGCCCCACCTAAAACAAAAAATGAACATGCTTTACTTTGAGGAACTGATAAGGAATTTAATTTATATGACCAAATAATTTTGAATAGTTTTTATTCTAATGCAAATATTGCAACTTCCTAATAATTCTAAGAATCTTGTATCACTTTGATGAATAATGTAGCCTTTTCTTGTACTCTGAGAACTGTAATAGAATGTAGTAGAACTATCCTTACTAGGTAAATTCTGATTTATTAAAATCTAATTATACACAAATGTTACAAATAAGAATACAGCAAACTTTACCAAAATAAAATGCTTTGACTTTTAAAAAAAAATTCACTGGTGGGTTCAAATCAATAATGTAATCAACTTAAAGTTTTATATTTGGAATTTCCAGGAACAGGCAGCCCTAGGCAGAAAATGATGTAGGAGAAGTTTATCATTGTTATTCTAACTTCCTTTCTGGTATAATTTTCTGGCATATATTTGTTGCATAAAAAAAAAAAGTGTATAGGGCTATGTATTATCTATAAATCAGAATTAGTTCTCTATGCTTGTAGCTCAAGAGGCATGGTTATTGCCAAATACCCATATGTATATGGGGTGGCATATGGGAAGAAAGATAGCGAGGGCCTGGAATAATTGCTTCTCCTTTGGACCTTGAATAAGGTAGTTCTATATATGGCCGTGTACCTGTGTGTACATGGAAGCCTGAGCTGGACTATTTAACTTCTAGAGGGTACTGAGAGCAGGTCAAAAAGACGAGATGTGGAGAGGCCTAGATAGCTAGAGGTTATCACATATCATAGTCAATTAATGGCTTACTACAGGGAGCTAGTCTTAAAGGTAGGCAGAATTGGGAGGGGAATGGCACTGAAGAAACATACCTCAAAACAAAACAAAACAAAACAAAACTATCTTTTACAGGAGAGGAATTTCCTCCACTGTAGTAACTCCTTGGGGTTAAAGGGTCAAAGCACCCTTTAGAAATATAACCAATTATCTGGGTGGAGCAAATCGCCATTATTTCCTTTGTCCAGATTACATTAGATAAATTAGCCGGCCAGTCACTTAGTCTTGGTCAAAGTGAGAGACGAGCAGGGGAAGCTGTGAGAGCAGGTGTATTTGTGGGAGGGAAGGAGGGGTTCCTTTGAAGGCCCTGGGAAGGAACACCTGGATATAAAGTACCCATGCTGAGGTCCTGGAGCCAAACAGAATGAAAGGGGGAAGGCAGGAATTAGAACAGCAATGATAAACCTCACCTTCTTCCATTTTCTGTCTCAGCCTGCATGTTCCTGAATGATTTAAAAGTAACTTTTTGTTATGTTTGTTAGTTTCTATCTTCTTTTTAATGATATCCTCAGGCCTGTTGGCCCCTGGGAGTGTAGTATCGGGGTGAAGTCCAAGGGCTAAGGGGGAAGTGCCAGCCGGGGTACTGACTGCGCCTGGCAGCGAGCCAGCAGGGCTCGTCTAAGGCACAAATCAACCATGAATTTTACTGTAATTATCTCTGCCTTCTTTCTAGACACCTGTCACTCTCTGTAAACATGTTTAACAGGAAACGGGTCAAAGAAAACCTTCTAGAGATCTCTTAATTTCAGCTGAGAGAATTTTGCCTTGATGTTCAAATCTGGGTTAGTTCGTTTTGTTTTCAAGCTTTGGGGACTAATTATTTAGATGCTCGTTTTATTTACTTCCAGCATTAAACTGACTCTGGACATTACTGTGTAACCGATGCCTGGCGTCATAAGTAAATGAATTGGCTTACCTCCTCTTACTACTCCATTTGTGCAAATGGCAGACATAGAAATACCTGTGAGTGACGTCACCACCACACTCAGGCCAATGATGATGACTCCAAGACCTGCAAAATCCCCCAAGAAACGTGTTTGGCTCCAGTACTTTCGGAGGCTGCAGTCTGAACCTTGGCACAGAAGGGACAGTCTCCCCACGAAAAACCTGAAATGTTCTAAAAGACCCCATTCCATGAAGGTCTAGGAAGCACCTGAAATGTACTAAACTTTAAATTGAAGCCACGTCCAGGAATCATTTCCCGAGAGACACCGGCCAGAGGTATGCAGCCTAGCCTGAAAGAGAAAACCTTCACCCACAGAATTCTGAGCATCTGGAAACCATGAGCTGCAATGTACCAGAGAGATCTGTTAGAGACAATCCCATCACTGAGCAGCATGGACGAGGACTGCACTCACAGTACCTTATGTTTCCTTCTGCATCCAGCTCACTTAGATAGTCCACCAGGCATCAGGGGCATTGGGCTACTTGCTTGTTCCAGTCGAAAAGGAGTATATAAAAATTTTGCCTACCCGTAGCAAGTGATGAGGGCATTAGATATCTTAGAAATGTTACCTCCACGAACAAACCCGTTAGTTGCTATTGCAGAAGTTGACAACCCAGTAATAGAAGTTACCATGGTGGAAAGAAGAATTATGAGAACTCCAAGACCTGTTAGCAACGAAAGATAGAAGATATTACATTTTACTTTCCTGACTTGGATTCCCTGTTGCTGCAAACTATACACTGCCTTGAATTTAAGTTTTCACGTCCACGCCTGGGCCCCAGTGGAGTTCCTTTGTGCTCAGGAGAACCTGGTTGGCCTGGCATAAAGATCAAGTCGGAGGCCCGCTCATTACGATGAAGGATGGTTTCCAAAAGTAAACACAATCTAAAATGCGGCCCTGGAAAGGAAAAGTTGACTTCTGCT
Organism: Hyaena hyaena; assembly: GCF_003009895.1. NCBI lineage: Eukaryota > Metazoa > Chordata > Mammalia > Carnivora > Hyaenidae > Hyaena > Hyaena hyaena. Next base: position 732,280 of record NW_024081363.1, read on the forward strand.
GGTGTCCTGGGAGAGAAACTACCCTGGCTGTGAAAAGAGAAAACATAACATTTGACCTTCTCTCTTCCTTGAGAGGAACCTGAATGAGAAAGTTGGGGGTTTGACAAAGGTTAAATCCTTCCTCATTTTTCTCGCATCTCTCTTGCCTGGAGGAGAAAAAAAAAAAAGAAGCCAACATGGATTACCTTTGAAAACACTCCAAAAAGGTCAATGGTGAACTATCTGAGCCTGAGTTGCGTTTACCTTACAAATGATCGTGCGGGTCACAAGTTTAATTACCTCCTCTGACATATCCATTTGTGGCAATAGCAGAGGTGGATAAACCAGTGATACCAGTCACTGTCACGGCTAAGCCGATGATAATCACACCAAGACCTCAGTTGAGAGAGGAAAAATAAAGGCAATTAAACAGTGCAACAATCCATTAGATCGTTTACATAAAAGCCAGCAAATCTAGGGTAATCAACAAAGGACCGCATCTGAATTAACAAGTTGGCCTGGAAATCACCAGAGCAAATGCTTAGCTTGGAAGTTTTCTGCCTGTAGTAGAAACAGAGCCTAGGAACCGAAGAACTAAGATGTGCAGTGAGAATTGCCCACGAATGAACAACAATGGCTGGCCAAAATTTAGTGTGAAGCCCACTTTTTGTGCAGTTCTAGACACCTATAAACATAATAATTGGTCAGTATGATTCCAAGCTGCCTTTAAAACTGGAGAGTAAATATTCACCCTTCCAGATAACTATCTTTTTATGTACGTTTGGTTGTGTAGGAGTGGAAAACTACAGGCAATGTAACAAATTGTTTATCTGGCAGATAAGTAAAGTGGAAAGAGTCAAATTGAAGTACATTCACTTATTGGCTTTGTGACCTCTGGTAAGTTACTTATTTTCTGAGCCAAAAATGGTTGATGAGAGTCAAAAGAATACATGTGCAAAGTGGCTAGCATAGCACATAGAACACAGTACACAATCAGTAGCACTACTTTTTGATTGTGTCCACCATAGTTATAATAGCTGTTGCTTACTGAAAGCCCACTATATATTCAACCATGGGTCAAGTAGCATGAGAAATGCAAGGAACAAATAAAATGAAATGAAAAATGCTGCCCTGAAGGATCTTATGGTGCAGAAGGTCAATGATTATAAGAGGGAGAGAGTGATAAACCGGAATCCAGAGAAAGGCAAGGATGCTTTCAGCTTCAGGAAGCACACAGTCAAGAGGATATTGAAGGGTAGCAGAATATGCCATCCCCAAATGTACCACTTTCCCATAAAGAATATTTTGAGCTAAAGGTGATAGGAAAAAAAGTAGCTACCTCCCCCTATTTGCCTGAAACCAAGACATAAATTTCTAAAGGTGTCTCTACTTTCTTCTAGACAAAGAAGGACAGAAGCTAATCATCACAGATAATTTTAGACCCTTAACAACTGGAGTAGCACCAGAAAACCCTACATAACATCCTTGACTTAATTTCCATTAGTTCCCTCGTGTATCTGTCTTCCCAGTATGCCACCCTAGAAACTCAGTCCTTTTCCTTTGTCTTGTCCCTTCTCTAAGAATATATTGTCCTTCTGTTAAGATGCTGTGTAAGCCAGGGGCGCTCGGGTGGCTCAGTCGGTTGAGCATTCAACTTCAGTTCAGGTCTTGATCTCACAGTTTGTGAGTTTGAACTCCTCGTCAGGCTCTGTGCTGACAGCTCAGGGCCTGGAGCCTGCTTCTGATTCTGTGTTTCCCTCTCTCGATGCCCCTCCCCCACTCACGCTCTGTCTCTTTCTCTCAAAAATAAATAAACATTAAAAAAGTTTTTTTTTTTTTTTAAAGATGCTACGTAGGCCCAAGTTCTAACTACTCCGTTGAGTTACTCATTGCTGAGTCTTCTCACATGGACAGATGATGCACGTGTTAATAAATTTCTGATTGTTTTCCTCTTGCCACTGTTAAGAAAGAAGTTTAGGGTCACAGGCACCGAAATCACCCTGGCTCTAGCGAGAATGCTCTTGCCGACATACGCTCCCCTACATAAAACGGACGCTTCATAATTGCTATTGGCAAGTGCTCTTGTTCCAGGGATAATTAGAACAGTAGTCATCTGAGAGAGGCTGTGATCTCTCTGGCCATGACCTGGGGAAAGCGGAAGTGGAAGGAAATGAAGGACAGAAAATGAAGACAGAAATGGAAACAAGGTATTGGAGGTTGCCTTTCTTGATGCTACCAGCTGTATCCTGGCTCTAAACGAAGTCTCTAGGCTATTTTACAGTTTGAAGTACAGTAGGAGGAGGCTAACTATAGGCATGAGCTACAAACGTGGACCATATTGCTTTAGCCCCTACAGACTCTTAAAGTTTGGAATTGCAAGAAATAGGTGCACTAAATTCTTTGAATCTATTACGGGGTCCTTTGGTACATGTTACCTCTACATCACCATGTGGCCGCAGTTCTTTACACCCCTACAAGTAATTTCTTCTCATCTTCTGCACACCTATTTTGCTTTTGATTTTGTTTTGAAGACATTTGATATCAAATGTTTAGCTCACCCCAGCAACTGTACAAAACTAAATAGTTTGCATTTCAGGACATTAAACCTACTTCGACTATTATTTTCGTACCCTTATTTTCCCTTTGCTTCTATTTTCCCACCAATTCTTATTTATTCTTTTGCACTGTATACATTCCTGTAAACCATTTGAAACCCTGCAACAAAGTTTTCTACATTTAAACGGCAAGATATTTACTTTTCTTTCACAATCAAACGAAAAATCCCAGGGTAAAAGGCAGGTTACAGAACATTCAGTTCGTAGTTTTCTCAAAGTACAATCCCTGAGCCACCTACTTCAGGAAATACCTGAAGTGTTTATTAAAAATGCCCAGACCTACTGAGTTTGAATCTTTTCAAAGTGAATCCCAGGATTCTGTGGTTTTGGAAACTAACTTCCCAGGTAATTCCTATGGGAATTACCTTCAGACCCCACAGTCTGAAGACTATTGCACTCCCTTAGCCTATCTCAAGTTATGTCTGCCTAGACAGCAAGGTTATTTAGCTTTATCTTCAAAGAATTGATTGGGAACCAATTAATTCAGGTCCTTAATTTTCAGATGACAAAATGAAACTCACGGACTATATGTGACTTGCTTCAGGTCATACCTATTTCATTCCCTTATTCCAAATGCCTAACGTTTCATTTATTAGAAACATCTTGCCACAGCCAAAGTCTCCTAGACAGAGAAGAACAATTTTATGGCATTTTTGGCTTTGTCTGCCATTTGCTTTTGGGGAAAAGATAGCCAAAAACTCATGGCCCTATAATGGTTACCCAAGGGCTGTAGCCACTGTCACTCCTGGCTCCAGCTGCTTCCTGGCATTGTTCCCAAGGTCTCCTCTTGAAAGGATCTTCCCCAAACTATCCCAAATCGAGGAGAAACTACTTGTATTTGCTCCTTTTCCTACCCAATAAAGGGAATCCAAATGGGACCCAGAAGGTGACTTAATCAACTCATTTAGCTTTAAGCTCACAACAAAGGCCAGTAAAACTGAGTAAGGGTGGTAATAAGTTTCTATGACTCACTAAAGTCTACTTCCTGAGAACTAAAACAACAACAAACAAACCTCCATTCAAAGGAAAACCCACTAGACACCCATTTAAAGTAAGAGATGACTACTTAAAGGAAAGGTCCTTATTAAAACAATAGTGATGTCTGAAAGTCTAATACACTGTTGAGCAGAAGATAGGATTCTTCATGTCTTACAATTTTGCAGTAAGCATGAAACTGGATTGACTATAAAGAGTAATGTAAGGGGCGCCTGGGTGGCTTAGTCGGTTAAGCGTCCGACTTTCGCTTAGGTCATGATCTCGCGGTTCGTGGGTTCGAGCCCCGCGTCGGGCTCTGTGCTGACTGCCAGCTCAGAGCCTGGAGCCTATTTCAGAGTCTGTGTCTCCCTCTCTCTCTGACCCTCCCCTGCTCACGCTGTCTCTCTCTCTCTCCTAGAAATAAATAAAAAATATTTAAAAAAAAAAAAAAAAAAGAGTAATGTAAGATCTGATTAAGGTTCAGGTTATCGCTGAGCACATGGATGTTAAATAAGTTGCATTAGAAAGAATTACTCTTGCCCTGGGCTATGCTCACACCTCCAAACAAAGTAATGCTGCCTGATGATCTCAATAAGTTACTAAACTGCCCTTAAAAAACTAATTTTGCATGAAACCCTGGAGCAAACACTTGGCAATATTAAGATGCAGATTTTCCATGGAACAGCATCTACTTATTTTGGACCCTGCGGCTATAAGCATTCATTTGATATGCATCATAAAGCTGGCAAGCGGCCCTTCGTCAGGAACCCAGCAGTTGCCAAACATGAAACATGGAAAAACTATGGAAACTGGTTCCAGTGTTTCAATTTACAGCTCAGTCCTTTCTTTTTGCGAGTTAGTCTTCTGGTGATGCTCAGTATGTTTTGAGGAGCGAGGGCAATAAATAATGACCAAGTACCTTTGAATGTGAATTGGGACACATTCTGGAGTAGTATCTAAAAGCACATCCGAACTTCCTTGTTCTTGACGCTAATGATTTATAGGTCTTCTCCAAAAGTAGATTTGTAATGCATTTCCCATACAAAGAGTAGAACGTCTTTAATTTTTATCATATTAAATCAGGAACTCTGATAAAATTCTAATAAATTTTTCACATAAATTTTATCTATATACTCTTGATAAAAAGAGATTTGCCACAGGAAATGATATTTTAAGGAAGATATAATCTTTAAAAATATCAAAGGATCACTCAAAATAATCTCAACACCATACATTTTCCATTAGAAAAATTAGTAGTGGTTATATATGTTATCTCAGTCATTTCATCTATCATTTTTAAGCCTCTACTGGGCATATTTTATTAAATTTTGTTTTCTTACCACTGGTAACTGAAAGTAACACAATTATTTTCTTTGGCAAATGTTCAACAATTCAGCATTTCTATTAGTCAGGTCACATTGTTCCCACTTTTCCCACAAGCTGTTTTTGTTGGGGGAAGTTTTGCCAATGAGCATAAGGGGGATGCACAGACGTCAGTATGTCCCTAACTATGAATAGTACTATTTAAAATATGTGTCTCTCTAGCTCTGTACACCTAAAACTCTAAGAACAGATAGAAATATTTACTTGAGCATTTATCTGGTTGGTAAGCTGGAAAATTCCAGTCTCCCAGAAGTTAACGCTACACCTTTCCTCTCTGACAAACATGGTCAAAGAGGCAAAGTCAAAGAGCTTGAGTGCAGATTATTTCTGTGACCTCCATCTCACATTCAGCATTAATGGTGAAAACAAGTTGCTTATTGAATTTATAATTGGCATCGAAAATGATACATGGGGCATGGGGAAACGTGCTTACCAATTCCAGCTTCTCCAACAATCCAGGAGAGGCGAATGAAGAGCATGACACCCCAGATATTCAGCATGCATCTTACCTGTGGGTTGAAGGAGCATGGAAAGGGGTGTGAGAAGTGACAGTGGTGCAAAGCCCAGCCATCTTTGGAACTCTGGCGTCCAGGCTTTGCTCACACTTAGTCCACCAAGACACAGAAGAAACAGATTTCATTTGGAAACATAGGAGCTTTCTCACCAGCACACCTTTCACCCATCCGAACTTCACAACGCCGGCTTCCTCCTCCTCTTCCTTCTTCTCAGCTTCTTCATCTCCAGGCATCCCATCTCCGTTAGCAACCCTGTCAGCTGAACCCGGTGCCACGGCTACGTTCTGCATTTACACAGGTAGCGAAAACACAATATTGGGTCAACAGAAGGCTCTAGAAAAATTTCAAAGGCAAATCAAAAATAGTTGACGTAAAATTTTAGACACACCAAAAGAAGGACACACATTCTAACATGTGTATAAGGTAAGTAATCTTTGGCCTGGGAAATGATGGGTTCATTTGGTGAGTGATTTCAGGCACAGCAAAACTGTAAAGGAGCCTGGGCAGTTCTCTGGGTAGGAAAACTTCCTTAGGGGGAGCAGGTCAGACTTAAGTATGTTTAGAATACAAAATAAACTAACAACAGAAAAAGAAACAAAGGCAACCTGAAAGTCCATCAGAAGTGAACCAGGGTCTTTGAGACACAGTAGGAGGTTAATATCATTGCTGCAGACTACTAGACTTCGTTCTATTCACCCCCCCAGGCTTCATTTTATTCACCTAAAATAATGATAACAAAACTTCTCTCAACATGTCACGGTATCTTTAAGAAGATTGAATGAAAGAACACCTAAAAGCATTTTCTTTTGTAAATTTATATATTTGGCTTTTAAAAATTAGAGTGAGAGAGAGAGAGAGGGAGAGAGAGAGAGTTCACGAACAGGGGAGAGGGACAGAGAGAGAGAAAGAGGTCTCAAGCAGGCTCCATACTCAGCCAGGAGCTCGACGCAGGGATCCATTCCATTGACCCTGGGATCATGACCTGAGCTGAAATCAAGAGTCAGACACTCATCCGTCACTCAGGCGCCCCTATAAGCATTTTCTTTAAAAACAAGAAGAGAAGGGCTAAAGTTCTAAAAAGATATAAAGGCACTTTTGGCTACAAAGATGCTATTCCTGTAGAGGAAGTTTCTTTCAGATTCGATATGCCTTTGCCTCAGAACTGCTGGAGATATGCTACCCTTGTAGCATTGTACAAAGGGTAAGAAGCTTTTTAACTGACTACTAGAAAGGTAAGCTGAGTACAAATAAGAAGTCAATCGTATGAAAAATGTCAAAACTTATTTAGTATGTTTTTTCTATGTTAGTGTATGTGATCTAATTTTGAAGAATACCTTCCTTGTCATTAGGATAGTCTCTGAATTCAGTGGGGGAAGGAAATAGCTCTGTTTCTCTCAAGTGAAAAACAGCTCTAACTTCTCGTTTAGATATGACCTTGAATAATTTCAGATGCACCCATTTAATTCAGTCTATCTGGCACCTACCTGACTGTAATGGTTAGACTATACCCCACTGAGTTCCCCCAAAGCAACCTTTTCCAGTAAGGGGTTGAAACCATTGGGGAGGTCTCTTACATTCAGCATTTAATTACCATTATTAAAGAACAACTTTATCCATGTAAGTGGTCTAAATTAGTTTAAGGCTAGAATGATGTGTTACCCTATTATTAGCTGACACGTCTCAGACAAGGGCAGTTTTTTCCCCCTCTAAAATAAGACCGGCATGAAATACATATTCAGTGTTTACTATAAGGACTTGATTTGAGGGCAATCAAAGTTTTCGTCCTTGCCATGTTTAAGAGTTATAGCGTCTTTGGGCTTTGGTGTATCATTAGCACACCCACTATAAACTGACTCTAGTTTGGGCTGTTTGCTCCAAGAGACTGTGACTTCTTGTCTCCATGTTCTTCTGCTTCTCCATGTCAATAAGAATTTCATGTCAACTTTGTCCTCCCACAAGATTTTTTTCATGAAACTAGTCGGACCCTTGGGTAACCGATGCAATCAATGTGGTAAGTCATTGTGTATTAACTGGAGGATGTGGGTTACTTCTCCTCGATGCCGACAAAGAGCCCACCATACAGCAGGTCATCAATAAACATTACTGAATCCATAAAGTGGACTTGAAGGCCACCTGATCTCTACCACTTAAGAGAAGATGGCCTAGTTTCTTATCCACTCTTGCCTCCTATTTCTTTTCTCTTCCATCCCTATTGAGTATTCCATTTTTCATTGTTTCCTCTGTGTGACTGACATTAAAGAAGGGAGAGGAAGAGAATGAATCTCGCCAGATCATCTTACTATCTTCCGATAGCATTGTGTGTGTGCGGTAAAATTTAATGACAAAGGAAGCTAAAATTAATCGTTAAAATTTAGTTTTGAATTACCTGAGAAATATCTTAATCTTAAGCACCCTCTGCCCCTACTTGCAAAGATAATTTAAAGCTGACATAAGTTCATATTAAAGTAAAATATGGATAAACAAAGTCCACAGAAATTGAGGCTAAACTGGCAGGGCAGAAACTGGTTATCTATACCGGGTAGAAATGCAAGTCATGTATGTAACCCAAAAATTTCTAGTAGCTCATTTTCAAAAAAAATTTTTTTAATGTTTTTATTTATTTCTAGGAGAGAGAGAGAGAGAGAGCGAGCATGAGCAGGGCAGGGTCAGAGAGAGAGGGAGTGACAGACTCTGAAACAGGCTCCAGGCTCTGAGCTGGCAGTCAGCACAGAGCCCGACGCGGGGCTCGAACCCACGAACCGCGAGATCATGACCGAAGCGAAAGTCAGACGCTTAACCGACTAAGCCACCCAGGCGCCCCTCTAGTAGCTCATTTTTAAAACGTGAAAGGAAATTAGTGAAATAACTTGGATTCAGATCTGAACCCTTAAATTTCAAAAATATACTTAACTTTTGTATAATATATTTCTAATCTTTGCAATGTAACTTATCAAAATATAGTGGCAACCTACTTTGTAGGAGAAGCCTGAATCACGGGATGCTTTAATATGTTTTACTTAATAGATCTATATCAAATATTATCATTTCAACATATAATCAATATAAACATAGTGAGGAGGCATTTTACATTCTTTTTTTTCACACTATGTTTTTGAAATCTGGTGTGCAGTTTACACGGATAGCACAGCTCAGTTTGCACTAGCACTTGAATCGCCACACGTGGCTGGGGCTATCATATTGGAGCACACATGTCTATACGTTGCAGTCAATTACAGATGGATGGAACATCTGAGGTTTTTCTCCAGGCAGTTAAAAATCCTATTTTTTCTCTGAACGGATTCTGCACTCATAAGGCAGCTGCGTGGTTCAAATGTAACTTTAACTTTCCGTAACTAGAAAATCAGTGAGAGTAGAGAATTGAGGAATGTGATAAAATGCCCATGAGTGGGGAAGAGATTATTTGGTTAAGAAATTCATTTATTTTACTTGTTTTGAGAAAAACTTTTAAAATTGACAATATTCTAGTTAATCAAGATCTCATGGCCAGAACAACAGCAGCTACTCATTCAGGGAGAAGGCAATTTCCTTTTCCTCGCTTAATTGGGGATCCCATGAGACAGAGCCCGAGTCACTTGCTTTTTAAAGGCAATCTTGGGAATAAAACCTATGTTTTCTGATCAAACCTGAACTGAGGGTTTGGTCCAGGAAATTGCTTTGCTCCCAGCTGAACTCCAATGGTAACTGTGACCCTTACATCTGGATTAATGAGAATACCAATGACTGTAAAAAAAAAAAAAAAATCTTACAAAATAGGTAAAAGGATGAATAAGATACTTAAAATTTCCCCTTATATGGACATATCTATCTGATGGATGCCCTCCTGGGCACAGTTTAACAGTTCTTCAATTTATCACAAGGACATCATACTTTGAAGCAAAAGGAATATTCTATGAGGGCATGTCAGGGAAATCATCATATATGGAAGTTAGTAGGAAATAATTTTCTAAAGCTATTCAAAAATAGAGTCAATATAGGGCTTTCGACTCTTTCTTACGTGAATATGTTCAACCTGCTAGACCTTCCACGTTTTTAACATATTTATGCCATAGAGAGGAAAAAAAACCCTTTAAATGTATATTTCTTGCTTTGACTATAAAGGCCTGATACTACATTTATAAGTACAGAATCCATTTCCATTGCTTACTCCCTTACAGGAGCTAAAAACTCACTGCACCATACAAACTAGGAGCTTGGAATCTAGTTTCAGCTATGCAATTAATTCAGGGTGTGTCCTCCAGCAAGTGATTCAACCTTTCCTGGATGGTGTCAAGGAGGGTAGATCCAATGAGTTTTCTGAAAATCTTACTTTGAAGTAATTTACTCGAAGGCAAAATCATTTTTCTATGTTTGTCATCTTCCTCTTCTAACATGGCAAAGTAAAACTTGGTTTCACTCTTCGGTAATTGCCTCTTTTGTGAGCCTATACAGCAATTACAAAGTCAACTTATCATCAAAGTACTAAAAAGACTTTGGGTCGAGGGTTGTGGGCACTTGATGGCTGTGAGCTATAACCAGTGGCTGGCTGACTCCTGGCTGGTGCATTTTCTTGGGACCAAATCCTGAAAGACTGCAAGTTTTATGATTGTTGCCTGAAACCAGTTTTTCCCTTCATACCTTGAATTAATTTGTTCATTCACACTCCATTACCATAAATGATGACCCACCACCTTTTGTAAATGCATTTTAAACTGCATAGCTTTAGGGAATGATTATTTATTTACCAAAAGTTTTACCTGTGCACTAAGTACTCAGAGAGGGTAAAATAAAGTGGAGGGGGGGGGAGAGAGAGAGAGAGAGAGAGAGAGAGAGAGAGAGAGAAAGAAAGAAAGAAAGAAAGAAAGAAAGAAAGGCAAGATACTTATTTCCTTCAGTATTGATAAACTAGTAGAGCTTCAATCACATGCAGCTTAAGGGGTAAATTCCTCATGGGTTTTGCTAGATAAAAGATTATTTTATTTAATATAAAATGTGTGATTTTTTCAGACCCCAGAAAAACTACAAATGCATTTCTAGCTATCACCAAAGAAAAAAAAATAAGTATATTTATTCTTTAAATTCTAACTAGGGGGGCACCTGGGTGACTCAGTTAGGTAAGCTTCCGACTTTGGCTCAGATCATGATCTCACCATTTGTGAGTTCAAGCCCTTCATCTAGCTTGCTGCTGTCAGCATAGAGCCCTCTTTAGATCCTCTGTCTCCCTCTCCTTCTGTCTCTTCCTGGCTTGTGAATATCCCTTCTCTCTCTCTTTCTCTCTCTCTCTCTCTCAAAAATCAGTAAACATTTTAAAAATTATTAAACTATAACTAGATGATATTTGCTACTTTATGTTTTTAGGTTTTCACCCTTTAATCTCAGGATGGTAGATGTCTTAGCCCATCCTTGAGAAATAGCTCCATAAATACTTAGAACTATGTGATCCCCTCCCAGTTGTTTTAAACTTTCTTCTATTACTGAAATACGTAAATAAATGCAATAGGAAGAAGAATATATAGATCTCATGTGCCTATCACACAGCTTCAACAATTATCAACATATGGCCAATATTATTCCACTTTAACCTCTCATACCTCTGCCACTGGACTATTTTAAAACCAGTCCCAGCAAGGATCAGATAATTCCTAAAGTTCATTTCAGCATGAAAAACACAATTAAAAAAAAATTTTTTTTTAATGTTTATTTTTGAGAGACAGAGTGTGAGTGGGGAGGGCAGAGAGAGATGGAGACACAGAATGTGAAGCTGGCTCCAGGCTCTAAGCTGTCAGCACAGAGCTCATCGTGGGGCTCCAACTCACAAACAGCAAGATCATGACCTGAGCTGAACTCAGATGCTTAACTGACCGAGCCCCCAGTGCGCCCCCAAAAATATGACTAATCACATTTCTATATTACTAATCAGTGTTATTATGCTTGTACATTACAAACTCTTTGTGATAAATGGGAATATTTTAAATCATGAAAATGAGGGAGGTTTTTTCTTGTTTTAAAAGTTGCTACAAACCATGTCTGTAAATCACTAGCAATGGTCACAATTTATTATAGTATTTTTACTGTATCTACAAACATGTAGCTCACACACAAATTAACTTATATTTTTGATAACTTAGGCCAAAAGGTAGCTATGTGTGTAGTAAGCAGCATAAGAAAGTAAAATCAAGGGGTGTCTGGGTGGCTCAGTCAGTTAAGTGTCTGACTCTTGATTTGGGCTCAGGTCATGGTCCCAGGGTCATGGGATCAAGCTCAGTGTTGGCCTCCATGCTGAGCATGAAGCCTGCTTAGGATTCTCTCTCTCTCCCTCTTCCCCTCTTCCCCATCACACTCTCACACACACTCTCTCTCTCAAGTAAAAAGAAAATCAAAAGATTCTTTATATTTTCCACCTATACAAGGGAACTCTTAGTCTGTTCACTCTCACTGAACTAAAAGCTAAAACTTCTAAGTATTAAAATAGTCTCTGGTTGCAGATTTTCACTCCAACAAGTAACTTAGGGGTAACCACTGATCTTCACTGGCCTTCAAGGCCTTTATTGCCTCAATTTTCGTGTCTATTTTATTTGGCTTGATGATGTTTCTAATTTTGGATAGCCCAAGTTAAATGCTAAAGTTCCAAATTTGAACTTTAAAACAAATCAGAAAATACTATTTCCCAGAGAATGCATTTGTAAACCTTTGTCTTTTTAAAGAAGATAAACATTTATATCTCGGTTTATACACTTTAATGTTTGTTAACTTGACTACATGTCCTTTATTTTTACCCTTAACAACGCCATTTGCCATAGAAAATAAAATCCTAGAGAGTAGAGATCAAATCTCTTTAACTCACTTTATACAGCAGCTCTTATATATACAAGGCTAATAAATGCTTTTGATGATGGCAACGAAAATGATTGAGACCTACAATTAATTCTGTAGGAGAAACAAAAGAGAAAAACATTCTGTAGGAGAAGCAACATTCTCTTTTGGCACAGTCCCCCAAACAAGAAAGGAATTGAATATCCTGTTCTGCCCATCAGGACTGAGATGGAATTTCTTCTTTGTGCCTGAGGTCCACTTTCTTCTGTAGCTGTCAAAATGAACTGAGGCAGAGTGGTATGGAGGAGTAGGCTGAGGATGGAAAGTTGCAATAAAGAGCATGGACTCTGGGGGCACCTGAGTGACTCAGTGGGTTAAGCACTCAACCTCACCTCCGGTCATGATCTTGAGGTTTGTTAGTTTGAGCCCCATATCAGGCTTTCTGCTGTCAGTGTGGAGCTTGCTTCAGATCCTCTGTCCCTCTCTTTCTGCCCCTCCCCTGCTTGTGCTCTTTCTCAAAAATAACAATCATTAAAAAAATAAAATAAAAAGAGCATGGACTCTGGAATCATGCAGACTTGGGTTCGACTTATTAGACACATGACCTTTGCTTCTTGACCTTGGAAATTTGTTGACTTAGGTTTTTGTTTTCTCTTGTAAAAGATCCATAGGGTTTTATAAAAACTTCACAACCTATAAAATAGCAATAATAATAATATCTACATTGAAGGTTTGTTATAAGGATTGAATGGGAATTTGCCAAGTGTGAGCACCTTGTCTGATACATAAAAAATTCTCAATAAAAAGTTTGTTTCTGCAAGAGTGTGTGTAATGCTTTTTATTCACAAATTACTTTTTGTTGTTAACGGCCTAATGAACCCAGTGTGAAGTTATTCCATTGTTTTTGTTTTCAAACATTCTCTGAATAGTTGGTTTCTTTAAAAATATTTCTATCTCAATTTTTATAGTCTTTTATTCTTTGCATAAACAGTTTATTTCAATGACATCAGAACACTGACTTTGATAGAAAGGTTATATATTTTCCTGATTCCTATATAATTATATTTTTCTGAAATGCTAACAACAATGGTGGTTAGTAAGGCTGAAAAGGAGTTCCATTTTGGTTAGCCCTATAGTTAGGAATTATGTATAAAAAGATGGGCACAGATTTGCAACGACGTGGATGGAACAAGAGTATATGACGCTAAGTGAAATAGTCAATCAGAGAAAGACAATTATCATGATTTCACTTATATGTGGAATTTAAGAAATAAAACAGATGAACATAGGGCAAGGGGAGGAAAAATAAAATAAGATAAAAACAGAGAGGGAGGCAAACCTTAAGAGACACTCTTAAATACGGAGAACAACCCGAGGGTTGCTGGAGGGGAGGTGGAGGTGGGGGAAGGACTAAATGGGTGATGGGTATTAAGGAAGCCAACTGTTGGGATGAGCACTGGGTGTCGTATCTAAGTGCTGAATCACTGAATTCTACTCCTGAGGCCAATACTACCATATATGTCAACTAACTTGAATTTAATTAAAAAAAAAAAAAAAGTAGGGGCGTCTGGGTGGCTCAGTCGGTTAAGCGTCTGACCTTGGCTCAGGTCATGATCTCACAGCTCATGGGTTCCAGTCCAGCAAAGGGCTCTGTGCTGACAGCTAGCTCTGAGCCTGGAGCCTGTTTCAGATTCTGTATCTCCCTCTCTCTCTGACCCTCCTTTCTCACGCTGTTTCTCTCTCTCCCAGGAATAAATAAAACATTAAAAAAACATTTTCAAAAAAGTAGAAATGAAAGATAATCCCATGATCACTTAATAAAGTAGTTCAGTAATCCAAAAAAAAAAAAAAAAAAAAAAAAAAGGTGGCCACAGGATTATGGTGGATAGTAAAAGTAGAATGATTTTTACAAAGTAAAATACTAGATTAATCTTTACCAGATGTCTAATAATCATTACATGTTTTGATATGGAAAGAACTCCAATGTGCATTATTTAGTGAAAACAGTAGAGCACAGGACAATGTGTAAAATACATTTCAATATATGTTTGAAAAAAATACAGACAGAAAATTAGATAACGAGATAGATACTTATATATGTATGCTTGTCTAAGCTTAGAAAATTTCTGGGAGGATTTATAAGAAACTGCCAATAATAATTGTCCTGGAGAGAATAATTGAAGATTTATATTAGATAAGAGACATTTCAATATATACTGTTTAGTTCTTGTTAAATATTTTGTTAGGGCATATTATACATTTTAAAAAAAAATCAGTGAATACAAAAATTGTCATCATCATTATCAACAATCAAGTTTCTACCCATTGTAGAAGGCAATGTGCTAGACTTTATATGTATATAAACAGGTATTCGCAAACATCCTGCAATATCAGTTGAAGTTATGTAGCTTATATAATATTGCAGAGGAGGTAAAGGATGGATTCATTTTTTCCTGCTTTTAATTAGGGTTTTTGGAAATCTATGATTAGTAGCCACCTGTGTAGGCAGTTACCTCTTTACTACATAGAAAACGAAAAGGATTTCTTCACCTATGATCTCAAGTCATTGGGATTACAAACTTTGTCAATATGTATCATCCCTAGAGTCTCAGTGAAGGTAACGACTTAAAATAATACCTTTCAAACCTATTTTTCATTTCAACTATTAGGACAACCTTGTCATATAATTTTTTTCTGACTTGCAAGTTATAGCCAGGATTCTGCACAAAATCCAACTGGTTTCTGCCTAAATATGTTGTCATTTAATATAAATGTACAATTCTTCTGTGGCTTTAAAGTGTTAGGAGTCCAAAAAAAAAAAAAAAAAAAAAAATCACCTGAACTTGCACTATGTCAATTTTCCACTTTTAAATTGCTGAAGTAAACATCATTTGTAATTTCTTTGCCTATAAAATTGGAGATAGGTCTAAATATTATGTAATGTTTGTTCTATTGATCATTTCTAGTTGTGATTTGAGGAACTACCATAAAAATGTCAAGGGTCACAAGGAGGTAGCAGCATAGCTCATTACACTACAGGTCTTCATCTTTTATGGGGGGAGGGGAAGAGTAGGCAGGAGGAAAAAGAATCAAATTCACTAACAAAGAAGAAAGGGATGGATTGATGAAGTCTTGGATTGTTCGTGTCTGATATTGAAGGATAACATGGAAATAGAACCTGAGGAGAGGTGGACTAGGCCCTACAACTTTAGAAACACCAGAATGTAGATTCATGGTTGTATTAGAATTCTGCTCCCAATTGGCTATGTGGATACTTCTGTGGGATTTAATCATGAAGGGTCTTGATAAGTAGGGTAAAATTCACAAAAAGAGTAACTTATTACTATACCCATTCATAATGATTATTCAGGGCATTGAGCCTGAACCTAATTTTTAAACTATTTAATTTGCTACTCCTTTGTATCTGAGAAAAAGAGCTTTACGTCAAAGTTAAGTCTTTGTGTCTTTTTCAAAAAGAAGAGGATATCCCAAACAGCTGTGAAACCTGTCACATGCATCTATGGCATTTCGACTACAGTCGTTCAGATGGCTTTTGAACAACCAACCATTCCCTTAGAGTTTTTCTCCCCTTACATAAAGATTTACATAAGCTGTGGCTTTAGGAATTGTAAATAAGCTAGATTTCTCTCTCTAGAAGATCAGTACAAAGAACAATGCGAGTTTACTCCATTTTCTTATTAATGGAAATAGAATTTTATTTTGTTTTCTTGCAAACTGGGGGGACAAATATGAGACTATTTAAATTTTGATGATACCAATTTTACAAAGGATGAGCTTTAAGACTTATGTGGAATGAGGTAGAGTATGGTGGGAGACAATTTCAGGTCTTTTTAAAGAGAACTTTGGCTCATTTTACTTCTGCAGAATAAATTGAAATCCCTTTATAATGCCCTAAGTTTCTTTTTCTGCCCTTCTTGAAAACTCCTTGTGCCCTCTTCTCACAACCAACTTTTCCCTCTTTTCTTTCTCCCCTTTCTCTCTTTCCACTTTCCCACACAAAGCAAAAATGACACCTTAGTCTGATTTCTGGAGCTTCAAATCAACCCCCTTCTCAAATTTCTTAATGGGGGCTGCCAGTTTTTTCTGACATTGTCACATTGCTAACTTCTTTTGATCAAAGCACCGAATATCCCGCATCAAGTTTAAATCTTCTATCTGTAAAGAAGCCAGCCATTCAGCAGAGTGTTGCAAATATAGTTCATGGGACATGTAAAGCTTGGTGAGGCGAAAGGTAAGGGTACAGTGTTCAGAGCATGGTCCCTGCTTAGGAAGTCACTCAGTCTCTGGTGGTAGAATGCAGAATCAGGGACCCTGAGTAGCCAAGGGGAATAGGTTTTAGAGCCGGGTTTCCTTGTGGAAAGAACAATGAAAACTAAAGGGCAATTTTCACCCCTATTAGCATCTTTCGTGAGAGAAATATTCCTAGACTCCCTAGCATGGGTAATCATTTGACAAAAACAATGTTGAATGAATGGATACGAAAGGAATTGTTCCAATCAATTTTTTCCTTTACCTCAAAACCTGGGCAAAAATAAACTACATTTGGATACGTGACAGCTAATTATTCTTTTTAGCAAGTAATTACATCCATAAAGAATGATATTCATTCCAAACTGTGTTCCAGAAGAGCAGGAAGATAAAGTACATCAATATATTTTAGAGCAAGTTATAGAAGAAGAAATCTACAAAGTTTATCAATGATTTGCTACAAGATTAGAAAAAATGCTACCTCGTGCTTCTAGCAGTTTTAGGAACCCATTATTTATTTTCATTAAATAACGAAAAGTTTAGCCACTTCTGTCCTTAAATTTGATTCAGTTACTTTTATGTGCTTAAGAGCATTCAGGAGTGCCGGGCAAAGTTTTGAAGAGGAGGGGATAAAATGCTGAATCTTATAAATCTTGGCCTTCTCTTTAAAGACTATAAAATACTCACATGTTCTAAAGGCTGGCAGCACAGTATTAACTATAGCAAGCACCGGTGATGGTTTTTTTCTTACAACTGTTGCAGAGGCATTTATACTAAGGTGAAATCAGCTTAGTATTTGGTTTGGCATGTTTAACCAAGTGTGCACTGAGGAGACTACAACTTTAAACAAAAGACAATACACTGCCTAATTAAAGAGTTAATTCTTTAGTTCTCTGAGCTCAGTCGGTAAACATTTGTGAAACACTTCTGTGTATTATCTAATTATTGGAAACTAGGGACAGTTTTGTAAGGAAGGAGGGTGGCTTGGAATAGACCTCTCCACCAGACACTCTGACCTTCATAGCATTATGAAAGAGCAGAAGATCACCTGAAGGAATAAGGGAGGATACTTGCCTGTGCCCTGAAGCTTACCTTTGCAAGTTGTTCGTGAATCTCAAGCAGGCTGGGTCGGTTGACCTTGGGCCCGCTGATGCTACCGGTGTTGCGATAGTACTCAATCTTGGGAACAGCATCCACGGTGTTGTGGCCAAAGGTTTGTAGGTAGTACGTGTTTGTGTGAGAATCGTAAGCATGAAAACTGGCATCTGTTTTCGCGGTTTCTCCATTTTGGAGGAAATTGTCATAGCACTCCTGACTTCCAGGCCTAAAGCTGATTCTGAATCTGTTCTGGGTTTCATCCCCGAAAGAGGTTTCCTCATAATGTGGAGGGTCGGTGTTATTATCCACAGCCGTGCTGCTCTCGCGGCTCTCATTTATTACATTAACCTGAAAGCGGTTGCTATTACTGGGCGCTGAATCCAGAAACACATTGGAAGAGTTCAGTGACATCTTCCAAAAGGACTTTTTTGTTTGGACTAAGCTGTCTACTTTATGGCTGTTGTTTTTTAAAAAAAATGTATGTATTGCCTCTTCAAATAAACTTTAATGTGTTTACGTAAGGGAGCTCCTGGCATTTATTCTAGAAGACTCAATAAATAGATTCTTGATGTATTGTCTCCTATACAATCTTCAGAAGGTTCTTGAAAGCTGCCATTGAAAAAGAAAATTAAACGTGTTTCAAGTAATATAAATACATTTAAGTAGGGATAGGGGTGTGAGGAAATCGTTTTCTGTCAAGAAGACATAGAGTTTTAAGTTCACTGCATTAAAAATTACCTTTCCAGGAACTCTAGTCGCCTGAGCAATTAAATCCCATAATAAATAACGAAGGGACCCGCTTCAGCAAACAGAATTTTCAATAGGGTCATTAAAATGTTATCTGTGTTGTAGCATTTGCTTGGACTCAGTGCATTTAGATTCAGTATGATTTTAGAAAACATCTAACTGTACCAGTGAGTACAGTAAGAGCTGATGAGAATATTCTGTCTGAAACACAGTTCACTGACAGTACTAAATATTGAAACTACAAAGTATTTTTTATGGACGTGAATTCATATTAACTGATGATTACATTCCATGATGATTATAAAGTTTAAAAATATTTTTTAAATTTTCTAAAAAACACGTGCTTGTTAATTTATAAAAATACATCCCGAGGAGAAGATAGCTCTGTAAATTCTTGGATCTTTTTCTAGCCTTTTATTTGCTCATACATTTGTATGTTTACAAATGATGTCGTGGAGTCTTCAAAAATATATGAGTATTCAGTGTAAGGAAATAAATCTCAGTCCTTAAACAAGGTGTACCCTATATTTAGGTAAAACAATCATGCCCTATTAATTCCCTTTAATGAAATAGTCTCAAATTCATTGAAAAGCTTATAATTTGACCGAGAAGTAAATAGACTACATAATCACTTCTTTTACAATCCATGATATGAGCCCATCTTAGAACATTCTTTCATGAGATTAATATTTCTTTATTGGTAACTTAAATTTTGGCTTTTTAGAAAAACAGACAAATGTAGAAAAAACTGTACCTTTCTCTTGAAGTTACTGGGCTAGTGCTCTAAATTTAAAAAATATTCTAACTTCAACTTCCAAAGAACATTTTTGGGAGACATTATAAGTGAAGCTGTTATCTCTTTAGTTTTCATAGACCATCCCATTTCTCTTCATACTCCTTGACATCCTCGCCTTTACTCCACTCCTCAGAATCTATGTTACCACATAATGTTAAGTGTGATTTTTTACCTAATCCAGAAATGTTTAACTTACCATCAGAAGAAGGCGCGTTCTTCTCAGGAAGCTTTACCTGTTTCAACATCACCCAGGCATATATGGGGCACCTCGCTTTCACTGCAAAACTTCAGGCTTCTTCTTATTGGTTAGAATCTTCCTTGAAAGAGATGACTGAGCAGTAATTGGTCTAGAATAAAATTGTGGG
Organism: Hyaena hyaena; assembly: GCF_003009895.1. Taxonomy (NCBI): domain Eukaryota; kingdom Metazoa; phylum Chordata; class Mammalia; order Carnivora; family Hyaenidae; genus Hyaena; species Hyaena hyaena. Next base: position 751,832 of record NW_024081363.1, read on the forward strand.
CCCTGCCCAGTCATTAGCCCTGAGGAACCTTAAGTACTTCATCAACTAGTAACCAGTGGTAAATCATTAATCCGTTTAAACAGGAAGTTGCATAAAGTTACTTTAATTCATAAGGGGAATTGGATTGCTCCACAGTAATAATCCACCAACCATAAGCAGTGATTGAGTTGCTCAGGGCTAAATAAATTGAATCCCATTGTCTTCATGATTCCTGGTGACCTCCTATTGTTTAGCATGATCAGCAAAATCTAGGCCTTCAGAAAAAGTTTCTATACTTTTTGACTAGAAAATGGTATTTGAGATGATTTCCTTTTTTATAGTAGATATTAGCTTAATTCTCTGCATGGGAAGTGAGAGACTGAATGTAGAATCAGTGATTTATTGAAAATATCTCTACCTAGTGGGAAAACTGTTTCAAGCAGGAATGAAACCTGGGTAAGATTCCCAGTGGCACTGCTAAATGACCTTTTTGTCTCTACCTGGCAAAACATTGATATGAAACCTGTTTTTTTAGTGTCGTTGAGGGACAGGTTTTGCTCAAATCCGTGAGATGGTGATTATTAAGACAGCACAAACAATTCCTCCACACAGGTCCTGTCATTGGTTTTCAATCAGGTTGATTGAATGAATCCACCTTGTGTTTTACAAGAAACTATCCAAGTGATTTCCAGCTGCCTGAGCAGCACAATTGTGGCAAAACATAGTGGTGAGGAGGAAAACTCTGAAGCCAGAATACTCAATTTGCATCCCAGCTGTGCCACTTCCTAGCTGTGTGAGCTCTGGCAAATTATTCAATCTCTCTGGGCCTTAACGTTCTCACCTGTAAAATGTCATTGTGGATAATAATGTTACCTACCTTGCTGTAAAGTTGTTGTGAAAATTAGATGAGCTAAATTTGCAGATAGGATTTAGATCAGCAGTGGTTTGTACCTAGCATTTTTACTATTTTGGAAATGTTTACAATTGACTGCTGACTTTTACTTAGTCCTATCTAAGATTCCAAAGTGAATCGTTAGAGATTGAGATAAGTACTATGCCTATTAAAGTAGGAGGAAAGGTGGGGCGCCTGGGTGGCTCGGTCGGTTGAGCATTCAACTTCGGCTCAGGTCATGATCTCGCGGTTCGTGGGTTTGAGCCCCGTGTCGGGCTCTGTGCTGACAGCTAGCTCAGAGCGTGGAGTCTGTTTCAGATTCTTTATCTCTCTCTCTCTCTCTCTCTGACCCTCCCCTGCTCATGCTCTCTCTCTCTTTCTCAGAAATAAATAAAAACATAAAAAATTTTTTAAAAAAGTAGGAGGAAAGGTAAGTTGGTGAACAGATGCTGGATTGTAGAAAAGGGTCTAGAGACATACGAGTAAAACTCCTTAGATGCTCTTAGGTAAATGTCATGCTAATCAGCCAGGCTAATGCCAGAGGCTGTTTCAGAAACAGAGACAGAATTACTTACAACTATGTACCACTAACTCATTCTGCTCTCAGCAGGCATTTATCTGTTGAACAAAGAGTTCTGACTCCCCACACAGAAGGCATGGGATTATGCCCTTCGGATTCAGATTCATTTCAGATTCATTTGGGTGTTGCTATTATTTAGAACAGCTAAGATGGGCCTGGGGCTCAAAACAAGTCCTTTTCACTGGCCCTGGATGGAAGCTGTGAATTAGCTTGCAATTATTTCTGCCACCTCTAGTCCCCTTTTCCTTCAACCATTCCCTCAGCCCCATCCCTCTTTCAGGAGCCCACCTATTTATTCCTTAACCTTTTCTCTCTGCCAAAGACTGTGAATGCATCTGAAAGTGGTCAATTTCCTTTTTCCTTGCTGTATGCCTGTCTGACTACAGTGTGTGAATAAGTTTTAGTCTTGGTCTTACATCAACCAGACATTTTCATTCTAAACCTTTTATCTTACCTGTGAAATGAAAGTCTTTGTTCTCTATTAGGGGATTCAGATGTTCTGGAGCAGATGGGAGATGGTTTGGGGGATAGGGATGAAATTACACCATCCATAAAGCCAACCTTGAAAAGTAAACTCAATTTAGGCCTTTCAGACATAAGGGTAAGGTAACAGGAGGAAACTGTCTGGAGATACGCTCCTCAATTTTTTCTCTTGTCTTCCCTGATGGGGCTCTAGGAAAGGGGAAGCTAGAGGATGATCTGACTCTGACATTGGACTTTCCTAGAAGAATTAGCATTTCATGAAGATTCAATGATGTATCCATATTATAACCATCCTTCATATTTTTTATGTCGTTTCTGGCTCTGAAAATACAGACACTGACCACTCTTTCCCCACCCCTCCCTCCAAAAAGTCTAAGATAAACCCTAGATCATGAATAAATGCCATGGATAAATACACTTTTGGTTAAAAGAATTTCTGTTTAGTGGGATTGAAAATAATACTATGATGGAGATGATGATATATGAAAAGCTTGTGAGTGTTGAAATTCCAGAAATAATACTCATACTTCATAAATTTTCTTGTATTTTGGGTTTTAGGGTCTTCCTTCTTTTAGAAATAAAAGTCTGGTTTTGTTATGTTAGTCACCAAAATGGAGGGTCTTGTTGGGTGTCTTCCCAGGAAGACAAATGGTGGATCTGGTACTTGGCTATATATTTTAGCAAGTACTTTAAAAGCCTGGTTCACAAAGGAGGTGCTTAGTGTCCTGGGCATATACAACTTTCAATGTGTTCAGCTGGCTTGGCTCAATGAGGTGTTCTTGGACCAAACTACTAACTGGCTACAAGTTGTCCCAGGCCAACACTCCTATACCTACTGAGGTTCAAAGAGCCTCCTTGAGGTGTGGGGTTGGTCCAGAAGATCAACAGGCAACACAAAAGTGTTCTAAGTCTAGTAGGAGATGGAAAGTATCAGGGAACCATAACTGAGACAACTGGTTTTAGTGACCTGAGCAGTAACCATATTTCTAAGATATACAGAAATGTTGAGGATAGTGCCTGGGAGTACAGCATGATGTTTACAAATAATGACTGTGACATTAGACTGCCTATGTTCAATTCCTAACACAACCACTCTCTAGCTTGATGGGCCTGGGAAGTTACTTAATCTCTCTCAGCTTCAGTTCCTCATCTGTGACCCTGAGATAATAAAATGGAAATAGTAGTGTTGAACTCAAAGGATTCATAAGGGGATCTAATCACCTAATAAATAGAAAGCACCCAATTTAGCGCTGTTAGTAAATATTAGTCATTCTTTTTTCTGTGTGTTTGGCAGTTCTGTGTTCTCAAGTGACAAGAATAGTTTTGTATGTATTTACCTCCTACTATATTTCTCCATTCGGTAATCATAAGGAGTTAAAATTTTGTAGCTGTTAAGAATTTCATAATAATATAATCCTATCTTTTCATTTGTCAAATGAAGACGGTGAAGATTGATTAGGGAATAACTTACACTAAGCCATTGCTTCTTTAGGTTTGAGAATCCCTATCACTATTACCAATGAGGATAATGAATAATGATTGCAAGGTATGTTTCCACAATGTTTTATGGTTTTCAAATTGCTTTCACATTCATTATACATCACTCGGTCCTCTCAACATTCCTGAAAGATATGCAGGATAGGTTTCTTTATCCTTGTTTTTACAGATGTGGAAAGGTTCCCCTTAGACAACTTTCTAGGCATAAAGAGTCTCGGCTAAGTCAACATTAGAATTCAAATCACAGAATTTAGACTCCTAAGCTGAAAAACTTTTCATGACATCTTAAATCCTCATTCATTTCAGATCTCTGGGTTTCCAGACATGTTCACAGAGTTCACAGGGCACCAGAATTGAAAGGAACTCTAAAAATCCTCTGGTTAACTTCCTCACTGAAGTCCATTGAGATTAGATGACTTGGCCAGCCACACATGTTTATTGAATTAGTGAATGAAATGAGCCTCTTCCAGCATGCTTGAGGAGATTACAATGATATCTTCCATGGGTCTCAGTGGCATAACCCTAAAAACCGTAAAGGTGGAACTCTCACGCGAGTGCATATTCGAAGGTCCCTTTGTCAAATTCTTCAACTTCATCTTCCCATGTAGAAGAAGGCATGCTACTGTACGGATCTAACAGGATTTTGAAGCATCTAATAATAAGAAGTCCCAAGAAGATGCACAAAATCCCAACAAAAGCAAAGCCAGTTTTTTGCTCCAGAGTCAATGAAAAAGCTGATACTTCGTTGACACTCATCTTAGCTGAAGAGTTGCCACAGTAGGTACTACTCATTATTCACTGTCACATCATTATGGCTCTTCAGAATTCCTGCTGGAGTCACCTCTCGGCCTAGATACAAAATTGGACTCAGTTTAGTGTTACTCATATATGGTATTGAGCAGATAATTATTTTATAAAGTCTGGCAGTTTTCAAACACTCTTGACTTAACTCACAAAAGATGTATGAAAACATCATCAGATATGGATCAGGATCAAATTAGCATTGGAGATGCTATTTCTATTATAGTAATTACTGAATTCCCTCTGTGGACACATGAAACTGTACCTACATGCACTAAATATAAAATCAGATATGAGAGTGAATATTCAAATAATTAACCCTAGAAGCTTTTGATTCATTGTGAGATGGTTTAGTCACTGATTCTTTGAACTGAACTATTATCTAATTTTTACTTCATTTTTGCAGGTGTAGACACCATAAATAATCCTAGCATGTAAGCTGGTGAAGCTGTCTAAGGTCCAGGTTCTAAGGTCTATCTCCAGTGCCACTTTGTCTGATACAGATTCTGATCCTTTTAAATAGGTATAAAGTCTTCTCTCTTTTCATTCCCTTCGCTTTTAGATGTATGATTTTGTGTTTTCTTCCCCACTACCATTCCATATCCTAGATGCTAATTTCTTAAAGAGATAAATTGTGTTTTAAAAATTATTTTGGTAAGAGCAGTACCCAACCAAGCATCCTGCAAGTAGCAGGCAGCAGTAGCTGTGGTTATCCTTAGCCATGGCCCCACCATCCCCTTTAGCTTTCAGAACACCCTAAATGGACATAAAATCTGAGTTAAACAGCATGTTTTCTATAAACACTCAGCCTCACGATGAACTCCTCAGTTCTCTTCCCAACCAGAATCCTACTCCTAAGCTCGTACTCTACTGAGATTTTAAAACTATAGCAAAAGTCTTCAGAAAGTACGTGTTGGATTGAAGCAAAATAGATTTTCCCATTTGATGTGTTAGTGTTAATTAAATTAATTAATTAAAATGAAGATGAGTTACTTAGATCAAAGGTTACTAACCCATAGCCACCCTTCTTGAGAGGATTGTCATCAAATAGCTTGCAATCCAATAACTGAGAATAATAGATTATTAGTGTTTGCATTTTTATTGTTGCTTTTCTACTAATTTTTAAGACTTATTTATTAAAATGACTGACTCTTCGGATTTTTTTGTATTCAATTTTCAGAAAACCACTGAGACAGAACAGGGATGGGAGGTAAGGAATAAAGAAAAGTAATTAAAGAGAACAAAACTTGTAGCTTTCAAAGTTATCCATCAATGAATAAACCAGTTAATATTTAATGATATTCTTTTTATTATGATTTGGATTACAAAACAGCTTTATCTTCATCTTCAAACGTTAAGGGTCAGGAATACTTAATATATTTGGGGGTATGCTGTTATTTGACTTTTTGTTTAATAAAAGGAAAAATATTGTTTCCAACTTCTCTGTTAAACTTCTTTCCATCAAATCATTTTTTCTGCCCTAATACATATTGGTATAGACTATACTCTAATTTTTTTTTAATTTAGTATCACTTAAGTGGCTCAGAGTGATTTTACTGATTGAGCTCTTGTATCTACTCTTTATCTTGTGGGAGACATGAGACCAGACTGAATATCTAATGACCCTGGGACTTAACTAGAACTTTTTTCTGATGAAATCTCTACTTTTCTTGCTTTTGTCAGTTAAAGGTCTTTTCATGAGATCCATACATCCTCTGGTTCATTTGCTTAATAAGTGGAGATACTGAAAAGCAGTATGTTTCTATATGGAGATGCTAAACCAAACATTTGTCGTGTAACAGACTGATTCAGCCAATTAACAAGTCTGAATTCTTTCTTCACTAAAGCCATGACTTTGCTAGGCTATATCACTTGAATATTTCAGAGGGCATGTGTGTAAGAGGAAGCAATAAACTTGGTTTACTGGTGGACACTGTGGTGTGTACAACAGGCTCCCTTCAATGATGGATTTATTGCCCAAAAGCTGGGAGTATTGCCACCAGATAGTCTTCTGCTGTAGCTCCTTTCAGCTGAGCTGCCTCATCCAAGATCACTTCAATACCTAAGGCAGACCATTTTTTAAAGATTTTTTAAAAATATTTTTATTTTATGTTTGAGACAGAGAAAGAGAGAGAGAGAGAGAGAGAGAGAGAGAACATGAGTGGGGGAGGGGCAGAGAGAGAGAGAGAGAGGGAGGCACAGAATCTGAAGCAGGCTCCAAGCTCTGAGCTGTCAGCACAGAGCCCAACGTGGGGCTCTGTGCCAGGAACCCGGAGTTCATGACCTGACCTGAAGTTGGAGGTGTAACCGACTAAGCCACCCAGGAGTCCCAACTGATAAGGGAGACCATTTTTAATGACTGATTAATGTGAGAGCAAAATGCCTGATCATCTTTACACAGGGAGCAGAATTCTAAAAAATCACTCTAGCTCTAGAGTTGTTTATGGAGTAAACCAAGACTGTCACTGGTCATCACAGCTCAACTTGTGCCTACTTTCTCGCTCTTCCTTGGGTGCTGAGCCCCAGGGCACTACTTAACAAACAACCACACTAAATTCTGTCTCAGAATATGGTTTCTGAGGAATCAAACTTGTAACAATCGGTAGCACAGAAGTTAAAACATCTGGGTAGTTTTCATAATCTGTACATTTTTTTGCCGAGTTCATTTTGCCATTATGTAGAAATAACCTAAACTACGTATAATTATGATATTAGTTAACTTTATTTACATATTTTAAAAACTCATAATGAAGAAAGAGACACAGGATCATAGCTGATCATTAGAAGAGTTAAGTCAGTTGGCTCTTAATGATTAATCCACTAGACTCTGTTATTCTTATTAAAACTCATCGACTGACCAAACAGACAAACAAAAAGAGGCATTTACTAGTTGTAGCAATAAAGCACTCAATTCATTTGTCATTATTAAATTAAAACATGGTATCTTCCTAGTTAGAGATACAAAATCCTTTGTATTTTATATTACAATCATCTAACATATCAGATAATGCTTTGTTCAGAGTCCTAAACAATCTGTGAATTGAGTTACTTTATTTTTAAAAGAAAAATCTCTACTTCTCAAGTACTGGTTACAGTTCCCAGAATATTGTAGGTCCAATAAATATTTTTAATTGAATCAAAGAAGATTTATTGAAAAATATAATTTTTAAGAATGAAGTTATGGCTTCTAAAAATCTAATTTTAAATATCCAGAAAACATATTTTAAACACATTTAACATTTAGTTAAAATGAAATGAATTAAGAAAACACTTGTATTTGATTTTAAAAATTGGCCTCAAAGATAAATATCAAAATTCAGCACCTCATTCAGAGTTCGGTGTTTCTGTTTGTTTTTATCAGATTGACTAATAAGAACATTCCCGGGAAGATTCACACGATTTGTACTCAAAGTGATTCTAGCCTGTAATGGAGAGGATCCATGCACAAACAGCAAGAAAACGGTATAGGCTTCTACAAAGGCCATAAAAGGGAAGGAGGAGCAAGCTTGTATTTGCTCCTTTGTACATATACTGTATACCAAACACTGCTTTACATATGTTATTCTATTTAATCCCATAATAATCATATGGGGTTAGTTGTATTATCTTAAATATATTGACGAAAAAAAAGATTCAAAAATCAACAAATTAAGAGAGACTAGAAATTTCACCCATTTAGGGATCAGGAAAGCTTTCTTGTAAAACATTGTATTTGAGATGAGTCTTGAAAAAAGACCGAAGATTTAGATATATAAGGAAAGAAACAGCATGACGATAAATATGAAGGCAGAAAAGTGCTGAATTTGTCCAGAGGGTCATTTTGTTCAGAGCAATTTGACACAAGCAGAGAGGAGTATGGGAAACAAAATATTGGAAATGTAGGTTGAGCCAGAATGTGAAATCTCTTGACTATCAGGCTAAGAGTTTGCAATATATTTGCCTAAATGCTGACTGGCTTGATGATGAGACAAAATAGACATAGATTTCAGGGGGGGGGAGGGAATCATGGGAGAGAAATGTTCCAGGTGAGAAGTAATGAGGGCTTGGACTACGAAGTAGATGTGTGGGAGAGGAAATGGGTTTGAAAGATGTTTATAAAGATATCAGGGACAGTTTTGGCAAATAATGGAAGGTAGTGGGCCATGGAGAGAGGTATCAAAGATGACTTCATTCTGTTAAGCCTGGACAAGTGTAAAGGCAATGTTTTCATTAACCAAAATAAAGAAAATGCAAGCAAAGTGTAAATTTGGTAAACAAAGGATTTAGTTCTGGTCTTAGTGAATTTGTGGTGGTTATACCTGGCACATAGTAGACATCCATCAATAGACAGTTTCTTTCTAACTTTATTTATTTTGAGACACACAGAGAGAGAGAGAGAGAGAGAGAGAAAATGTGCACACTCATGGGGGAGGGGCAAAGAGAGGTGGACAGAGAGAATCCCAAGCAGGCTCTGCATGTCAGCGCAGATTCACACAAGGGCTCTATCTCAAGAATCCATGAGATCATTACCTGAGCCCAAATCAAGAGTCTGACTCTTAACTGACTGAGCTGCCCAGGTGCCCCTCAATAAACAGTTTTAAATAAATTAATCCAGCTCATGTTGTCCAGCATGACCACTGGTGGGGAAAATATCTTAAGGATATTACTGTCGAATAAAGTTTGTGTGGAAGAATTCCTCCAGGACACAGAGAGTTTAATACATAGAAGCATTTACAGATCAAAACTTAAGCAAAGAATTGCTGAATTTTGCAGGAAAGGGGAGACCAAGGAAGATGACAGGTGCATTCTAATATTTGAAGTGTTATCCTGTAGGAAGCCAGAATCACTTGTTCTGGATTAATCCAGAAAGCAATTTTGATGTCATCCCATTAAGGTTCTCTTTGCAGTTACAAAAAAGGATTGAAAATGAAAGAAGCCTAACAATGCGCCTCAAAGAATCCCTCTCTTACAAGAAGAAATAAGGATCTGCTAGCAGAGTTGTATAAGGAATGTATGAGGATGTATAACTTATACATCCTTATGTGTACACAGTAGAAGTTGTATAAGGAACGAGTCCTAAGTGAATCTGCAGTAGGAAGGTCACTTGGAACAAAGGAACTAGAATTTCTGAAGGTGTTAGTAAGGAGTGTTGAATTCTGCAGTGGTGATGGAAACAAGTGCTGAAGAGCAGGACCTTGGGGTTGGTATTCAGAATTTTTTCATCAATTTTAAAGCTTCAGTTGAATGTCCAGGAGGGACAATAATTGAAGAGGGTTTTGGAGTGATGGGAAATGAATAAATGAAATCCAATGGTAAAAGACACTTGACAAAAAGGAAGTTTTACTTGCACAAATATTTAAGTGCAGAAGATTAGATCATTAGACTACTTATTTCCAATAATAAGGACATAATTGTATCTTCAGCTTTTAAAAGTAGAGCCAAGTAAATATATTTAGGGTTCAAAGGACTAGGAAATTTCCATTTTTTAACCCAAAATTGGGTAATAAAGAACAGAGGTTTTATTAATATCTTAAAAAGAAGAACTTGGACTTTTATATTCATTTGAAAATTCTGCCTTATGCTAAAGATGAAAAACAAATACAAGTCAAGAAAAACAACTAAAAGGATAATATTTTAAGCTTGAAAAGAAAACCTGACCGTTGCTGTAGGCTGTGTTCAGACAAGCAAATTAGTAAAAACGTAAGCAATTGTCTAACAATATGTTCAGCAAATAGATGCTCTTGGTTATTTAAGCCATATGTGTAGCAACTGATATACCAGTATTTTCAGGCCTAAAATTTTCAAACATTTGCCCAAACTTTCCATTTTACTTGCTCTGTGAAATGAATAACGTACACTTTCAACAGCAAGCATACATTTTTTGAGAATATACTGCTAAGTGCAATTTGTTGTGATTTCTTCATAATTAATAAGCTACCCAAAATAACTCAACAAATGTGAATAAAAAATACATTTTGACTTTCTCTAGCCAATGGAAGAGATGGAAAAGCAAAACAAATCAGTATGTTCTGTAAAACAGACATTTCAATGCCTACCTCAGAGGGAAAACATTATCTTAATATCTTGTTTACTGGGAAATAGAAAAATGAGAGACATTTAGACCATGAGGTTACAAAACCATGATAAATAAACCCTTTTGAGAAAAAAGAGATAAATTTTCAAAAAAAGGGTAGATGTAAAATCATGTGGTAAGAGTCATTTTAAATAGCCTACACCATAAAATATGGGTAAAAATATCAATACTTAGGTACCTTAGAAATGAGCAATTTAGCTGAAAGTGCATCATTTCCTTCATGGCAATTATCAGGAACTGGGATTTCTAAGTCCTGATGAGTCATAGGAACAGGCCAACAGTATACTGGTAAACCAAAAGGCCAAAATCTCATTCAATGGCTTTGTAGTTAGTAACCAATAAACAACATCTTTCTTTGTCAGCCATACAAATCATACCATTGTGAGTAGTCAAGCAAACGGCATTTTTCTACCTAATATATATATATATATATATATATATATATATATATACACATATATATATATATATATAGCCTTTCATATATGTGAATGCTGTGTGGCTGTTTTCTTCTATGAATAAGTTAACTGATTAAAAGATAAAATTTCATTTTATAGAAACATGTAGTTTGCATGCAACAATGTGCAACTACAGAAACCGATATTGAAAAGTAAATGCCCATTATAAAAAGAACCTCCAGTATTTTATTTTAATCAACAGGTTTTTTCCTTTGGTTTATTTATCTATTAATGACAGTCCAATAGTATATCTGAAATAACAACTATTATAGTGGAATACGGTGTTCTTGGTAAAAAAGTATTTGATACTGGTTATCAGATGTAGTAACCTTAATGCTCATAATATGGATATTCATGAATTCATGAAATGAGAACTATAAGAAATATCAGCCTTAAAAAATAATGAATCCTCCCATATACACAGAGACACATCCCCCACCCTACATTAAGATTATTAAATCCCATTCAAAGTAAACAGGGAAAAGAAGCGTTGGTTCAGTCTACTGCACAGAGCTAGTTAATCATTAGGAATAGAATGTGTTGGAATTAAAGGAAAACCTTAAATTACAAACCCAGATATCTTCATCATGATGAAGTGCAAACATTTCAGGCCTTCCCAGAGATCCAAAACCTTGGCATCTGCCAGAATTGCACCCCGCCCCCCAATCTTTCAGATTTCAACCTTAAGAGAACTTCCCTCTTAAGAGAATCTTCGCATAGCTCCCCAAGGACTCTGACATTCGATCTATTCAAAGCACTGGAAATCTGGTCTGAAAATTTTCAAAATGTCTCACTAGAGAAACCTAGACTGTCATTATCATTCCACCTTGTTTGTCCCCAGTTCTCTTTGGACATATTAAACTAAAGAAGCATAGCATCAGCAAGCTAACTGCACACACACATTTTATTTATTTATTTATTTATTTATTTAATTTTATTTTATTTTTGGCAGCAGCACCGGCAGCAGAAATATCAGGGCTCTTTTCTCCTTTAGAATTTGAACTGACCAGACCTGCAGGATCCATTCCCGCACCTTCCTTCCCCCCTTTCCCCCCCCCACCTCACCTCACCCCCCTGCCTCCTTTCCCTCTCTCTAGCTTCAGAAATACAAGAGATTGAGGACATTCGTCTCATCAGGACCCGCACTGGAACCCAGTCAGTTAATGCGGAGGGTAGGGGGAGAAAGTTACTTCGCAGGCAGCGATGTCTCACCTTCCATGCTTGTTGCCATGGAGATGAAATCCAGCCAGTAGACTTAAGTGTTGGCAGGTTTGTCTGTGTTCGCTGATCGGTTCAGTAACAAAGTAAAAGGCGTGTCCTGGGAACCTGCGTGGAGTCACAGGACCGTGGTTAGCGCTTTCCTGGCCTACGTGTGTAAATGTCTATCTGTCGGTGAGAGATAGAGGACGTGGGCGCCCGCGAAGTACGTGTGCGCGTGCGAGTGCATTTGCAGGAAAATGCACCTGATGTATTCGATGTGGCAGGGTGTAAATATTGGCGCGCGCGCACGTATATGTGAAGGCGTCTGACCGTGTGTGTTTGTGAGACGGAGAAGAGTTGGGAAATGAGAGGGGGAAGGGAATCGGCCACCGCAGCAACAGGCTCTATTTTCAGTTTTGCTAAAAAAATTTTTTAAAAATGCTCATTTTCACTCATATCACACTGCAGGTTAGCAATCGTAGTTCATCGCCAATTCGAATTCCTAAGGCAGTGGGGGGTTTAATTAATTTATCCTTAAAATCCTATTTTCCTCTTTTCTGTGTCAGCGTCTGTGCCGCGGGCATTTTGTTGTGATCGTTGACCGCAGTATCAGTCAGGGAGTAGACGCTAAATTCTTCTTTCTTCTCATCCGTTTAGAGAAGGCGAGAATGAAAGTGTATTGGTTTCACTGGGGACTGCATGCGCCATTTGGAGTTGTTTTCTCCTACTCTCCACCTTTTCTTTTCTACGCAAGCCCAACCGGATCCTTCCCGGCAAGATCCCCACCAACCCAGCCGCGTCACCCCCGCATTTTAGGATAGGAGTCTAGGCGCTGTCCGTAGTGCTGAAAAATTGCGTAGTAAGACCTACCTAGGAGGTAGGTGGAATGCTCACACCAAGAAAGAATACTCCATTAAAGCCCATATGTAGTTGCAAGGCACGTTTCCTAAACAGTGTTAAGTACGTAGAATCTAAACCTAAACCTCATTGAAAGCAAAGCCAGACTAACAAAGGAAAAACAACAACAATAAAACCTTTCCCCTCATCTTTACTTAGGGGTGTTGTCCAACTCAGTTATAAGGCTCCAATTCTATTCATGTTTGGATACTATGCCCAGAACCTTCAATTTGCAAACACTTGTAGATTCTCTGAAAACTTAATTATTGACCTTGTAAATTATTAAATTGTCAGCCATGTGGGGAAATGTAAGTTCAGAATTGGGTCATTGTCATGTAAAAAATACTGAAAACACATCATGTAAAGGTGTGTTAGAATTCAATAATAAAGTGAAGACAATGTAATGGTCATTCAGAATATTTACGTATTTAAGAAATTTCATGGTCTCATAAAAAATGGGCAATGTATAACTTGAAGTTCATATAAGACCATACTCAAAAAATTTTATTCTTTTTTATTTAAAATCATTAAACACCCTACAATATGGGTGAACTAACTGCCCACTAATAAGGAGAGTGGAAAAAGTTCTTCCAGTGACATATTCCTAACCATGGTTTTACTGACTTTTTTTAAAAGCTTGCTGAGGGCCACATTTTATTTTGGTACTATGCCAGAACAGGGCTTCTTGAAATTTAATATGCATATGAATCATCTCAGGATCTTGCTAAAATGCAGGTTTTCATTCAGTAAGTGTGAGTTTGGGTCTCAGATTTTGCATTTCTAACAATATCCCAGGTGATGCCAGATGTTGCTAGTTCAGGAACCACACTTCAAGTAGCAAGGTTCTAGAAATACTGTATTCTGGTAATGCAGTCACTCACAGAGTATGGGAAAGGAGGTTGTTTTCTTCCATCTGTTGTTCTATGTATGTTTCTAGACTGCTGTAAGAATATTCTATTCACATAAGTTCAGAAGTTAACATTTTGTTTACACAATATTAACAACTATAATACAAACTGTTTATAAATTTAATCACTTGATCTTGATTTTGACATTATCTGGACACATACCATGTTTACTTCACTCTATATATTTACAGTATAACCTGCAATTACTTAATCCAAGCTCATGGAAAGATGTTTTTACTGCTTGTTTGGGCCTCAGTTCAAGGATTTGTTGTCATGATTTTATGCTCATGATACTGATTTTACCAATGTGAATGTTATATATCTAATTCTTACCCAGTTACAACAGTGGAATAGGGCCATTGTCTCATAGATCATTTGAGTAAATACTGATCTGTGGTGTCATGACATGACACATATATACCTAGATTTTGAAGATGCCTCTGGATGGTTAATGCCTTTGAATTGATGCCAAAGGAAAGTTTTGACTATATATTAGGTTTCTTGGTGTGTATTACTGCATGATCTTGAGCTTTTTCAAGCTATATGAATGGTGGTGATGTTCTGGAAACTCTGCAAAGTGGCTCATTCAGGAAAAGCATAATGAATTAAATGTCTATTATGTTCTACTTTCTTTGCAAGATGCTGAGATACAAAGACAGATGGTCTTTGGTCTCTGAGCTTGATGAGATACATTGCAAAACAACATGGCAAGTTTCATCAAGTTTTATAGAAGCACAGAGATTAATAATATATATTTTATTCTCCATTGCCAAGGAAATGATAAAGAATAGCAAAAGAAATAAAGCCCAGAACATCTGCATTTTGGGTCCTTGCAGTATTTGCCTGCTGCTCAATTTTTATTTTAAAAAATTATTGAAAGATATGAAACACATGAATTCTTTTCTAAAGAGCACATGGTTAATCCATGCTTCTAGATAGTCTATGATTTATTTTCAAAGCAATCTGAATTATTAGAAAGGTAAATATGTGGGTGGCATTGTTTAGACCTTCCCCAAGCAGAATTGCATTTACTATGCTTTGACACTACACTTTCAGCTTACATGCAAATATTCTGTATAAAACAGTCTTCAGTTTATATGCTCTGTTCTCTGTGTACTATAGGGTTGCTAATAAAGCCTTGGACTTGCCAACACATCACTTGTTATTCCTTATATAGGTTCTCTCTAAGAACATTTCTTTTAATGCCAATCTCACGAACTGAACTCTCATACTTTTCCTCTTCACTTAAACCATCCCAAGTTAAGTAGTATATTATCCTCTTATACAGATTGTATATCATGTAAGTGATCCCATTTACCTTTTCTTTAGTCACAAGGGATGTCAAAGTCAAATAAACAACTAAAAATTGGTACCTGTGTAAAATGTTAAGGCCTTTATATTTGTGTTCTTTCTCTACTGTCTTGACTACTGCAATTTTCTTTTCTCGGGTATTGGTATGTTATTTTCTTTTAATTTCCTATTGTAATGTGTGTCCACATATAAATGTCTTCACAAAATCAGACATGAAGTAAAGAAATTAAAAATAAGTAAATAGGGGCGCCTGGGTGGCTCAGTCGGTTAAGCCTCCGACTTCAGCTTAGGTCATGATCTCACGGTTCGTGGGTTCGAGCCTCGCGTCGGGCTCTGTGCTGACGAATAGCTCAGAGCCTGGACCCTGTTTCAGATTCTGTGTTTCCCTCTCTCTCTGACCCTCCCCTGCTCACGCTGTCTCTATCTCAAAAATAAATAAAACATTAAAAAAACATAAGTAGGGGCGCCTGGGTGGCTTAGTCGGTTGAGCGTCCGACTTTCGCTTAGGTCATGATCTCGTGGTTTGTGGGTTCGAGCCCCGCGTCGAGCTCTGTGCTGACTGCCAGCTCGGAGCCTGGAGCCTGTTTCAGTCTGTGACTCCCTCTCTCTCTGACCCTTCCCTGCTCGCGCTGTCTCTCTCTCTCTTTCTCTCCTAGAAATAAATAAAACATTAAAAAATTTAAAAAATAATAAAAAATAATAAAAATTAAAAAAAAGTAAATAAATACATTTATTTTTCTATGTTTTGGCCCCAAATATTGAGTACCTTTTAGACACTTGATCTTAGCCAAAAGGCTGAGAAACGACTGAGTTACCGTTTAGGGATATATGGTTATTCTATAAATTTGTTGTTTTTTAAAATACTTTTTTAATGTTTATTTTTGAGAGATAGACAAAGTGCGAGTGGGGGAGGGGCTGCAAGGGGGGAGGGAGGAAACAGGCTCCAGACTCTGAGCTGTTAGCACAGAGCCCAAGTCTTGAACTCACAAACCATGAGATCATTATCTGAGCCAAAGTTGGAGACTTAACCACCTGAGCCACCCAGGTGCCCCTAAATTTGTTTTTGATAAGATACTAAACTATAGAAACAACAATCATGTAGTTAGCTATGAAGATAAAATATAATTTTTTATGACTCAGTACTAAAGGTTAAGCTAGCAGAAGAAATTTTTAATTTATATAACTACAGATCAGCTTTGTTCTGAAATACTTTCTGTTTCTTCTTCTATATCATACATAGTGTCCTTTATATGACTAGGACTTTTTTTTTTATGTCAGAGAGCAGATGTGTTGATTATCTAACTTGTTTGAAAACATTATAGAACTATAGAAATTTACAGAACATGACAGCCCCATTCTAATGAATATACTTTACAATGAGGGTGTCATGTCACAAAGGAGCTAAAAGCAAGAATTTCTTCTAATAAGCCAGCTCAGGATTCTTTTCAGAGCAAAATTATTCTTACTATGGATTATTTCCACCCTGGCTCTAGTTGTCTTCTTGTGCTCAGGCTTTCTATGGTTGGATCATCTCTTGAATTTATTAGGCCAACATGTCACCTTCAGCTTTTCTTGGAAAGCTGTCTTACCTGGCTGATGTTTGATTTTTCTTTCTAAGCTAAACTGTCTTAATGTAGCTGGGTCTTTTTATTCAAAGTATTGTTACTTATTCTAATATTGGACACTACAACTTTCGAATGAAGAACTCTAAAAAATGTATTAAAGACAAATATAAATTATTTTTGTTATAGATATTAAAATTTTAACCCAAATCCTATTTTGCTTTAGATGCTTTAGATAATTTGCTATATCAAAAAGTCACCTGTTTTTCTTTTTTTTTTTTTCTTGTCTGCAGATGTTGAGTTTTTTAAAGAGCTCCCTATGGCTACAGCTCGAAGGACACTGGAGCACCTTCATCCTGCACTGCTGTTCTGTGCCACCGACTAGCCTCTGCCACCTCTACCAGGAGGTACCAGAAACGCAATGGACAACAGTGGCGTCACCTGTTTTTCTTTAAGAAATACATTCCTACCTGGATGCCTGGGTGGCTCAGTTGGTTAAGCATCCGACTTCGTCTCAGGTCATGATCTTGTGCTCTGAGTTCCAGCCTTGTATCGGGGTCTGTACTGACAGCTCAGAGCCTGGAGATTGCTTCAGATTCTGTGTCTCCCTCTCTCTCTGACCGTCCCCTACTCACGCTCTCTCTCTCTCTCAGAAAGAAAACATTAAAAAAAGAAATACATTCCTACCTATCCTGAGTGTTATTTTTTAAGCTACCCATGCTTTTTTTCTGTATGAGTAGTTTTAATTTTTTTGGAGGGTTAAGATTGATTGAGATTACAATAAGAAATATATGCCTTCTACTTAAAATACATATACGCAGATAATTCTGCTCATAACCCAGAGCATTCACAGGCCCTTAGAAGTCCATTTTTATTAGTCCCACATAATCCAAGGAACAATTTAAAATTTTCAGCTATAAACGAATGGTCCATCGTCTTGTTCTCAGTTTTGTACTAAGTATTGACTGGTTTACAGTGCTGTGTTTTTTTAACCACTCTATTAGTTTTCTTTTTTTTAAATTTTTATAGTTTTTGTTTATTTTTGAAACAGAGAGAGACAGAGCATGAGTGGTGGTGGGGCAGAGAGAGAGGGAGACAAAGAATCTGAAACAGGCTCCAGGTTCTGAGCTGCCTGCACAGAACCCGATGCCAGGTTCGAACCTACAAACCGGGAGATCATGACCTGAGCCGAAGTCGGACGCTTAACCAAGTGAGCCACCCAGGTGTCGCTAGCTTTCTATTTTCTTTTCTTGGAGCTCTTCCTCTAGGTCATTTTACCATCTGATCTCTGGAGAATACCAATACTGAATACACTGAAATAGGATTAGACAGTACAGTAATAGGACGATTAGATTTGATTAGAAAATGACTATGGGATTTTTGTCAACAGTGAAGAAATTATCTAAAGTGAGTGGACTCATAAATGAATTGAGCATGATGACACTTCAGTGTGATAATGATCTAATGTTGCTCTGTTTGATGAGTACCATTGAAAATGAGATGTTATGTTTTGATGGTAAATTTTTCTGCAAAGAAAAAAATGCACTAAATGTTTTAGTTCAGCGTGATCTATTTAAATGAAGTTTCATTTAAATGGCTTTAATTTACTGCCCATAAGCCTTAAATTGTTTCATTTCAAGTGTCCTTTAAGCCCTCTACTATATTTACTCTTGAAGCTAATGAGTATAGTAGGATACCTTGGGCACAATCTGCACGAATATGGGAGCCATAACCACGGTATAATATATTTAATTGGTTTAAGTTATTTTATTGGGTTAAGGAAACAAAGAAACAAAAGCAGTTCATTTTGCTGCAGTTGATGTTTCTCTAATATGAACCAATTAATACATAATTGACAAATAAGTGTATCAATAGAATGTGGAAATCAATCAGTTTCTACACAGTTTTCCTTTTCACTACCAAGTGAAAGCAGTTTAACTCAAAGTCCACACTAACATAGCTGAATGCAGTGAACTATGGAGGAAAGCAGTTCCTCCCACACACCGATTCACGCCTGCTTCCTCTTGGCTCAGTTTAGCCACATGCTCTGTCTTGAAAATGCATACTAACAGTTCTTCCTGATATTTGTGCATTTGTCCCTGTTTTCATAATTCAACCTTTCCTTATACTTTTCTATACCATTTGTTGAAGAGACTATCTTTTTTCCATTGGCTTTTCTTTCCTGCTTAGTTGAAGATTAATTGACCATATAGTTGTGGGTCCATTTCTGGGTTTTCTATTTGGTTCCATTGACCTTTGTGTCTGTTTTTGTGCAAGTACCATACTGTCTTGATGACAACAGCTTTGTAATACAGCTTGAAGTCTGGAATCATGATGCCTTCAGCTTTGCTTTTCTTTTTCAGGATTGCTTTGGCTATGTGGGGTCTTTTATGGTTCCATACAAATTTTAGGATTATTTGTTGTAGCTCTGTGAAAAATGCTCGTGGTTTTTTGACAGGGATTGCATTGAATGTGTAGATTGCTTTGGGCAGAATAGACATTTTAACAATGTTTGTTCTTCCAGTCCATGGGTATGGAATGTTTTTTCCATTTCTTTGTGTTCTCTTCAATTTCTTTTATAAGTGTTCTATAGTTTTCAGAGTGCAGACATTTTACCCCTTTGGTTAGGTTTATTCCTAGTTATCTTATGTTTTTGTTTTTGTTTTTTTTGATGCAATTGTAAATGGTATAGATTCCTTCATTTCTTTATCTGCCTCTTCATTATTGGTGTATAGAAATGCAACAGGATTTCTGTACATTGACTTTATATACTGTTACATTGCTAAATTCATGATTACTTTTTTGCCTAATTCATGGTTAGGTCTGGCAATTTTTTTGGTGGAGTCTTTTGGGCTTTCTACATAGAGTATCATGTCATCTGCAAATGGTGAAAGTTTGACTTCTTCCCGCCAATTTGAATGCTTTTTATTTCTTTTTGTTTGATAGCTGAGGCTGACTTCCTGTACTCTGTTAAATAGTATTGATAAGAGTAGACATCATTGTCTTGTTCTTGACTATAGAGGAAAAGGTCTAAGTTTCTCTCCATTGAGGATGATATTAGCTGTGGGTCTTTTGTATGTGGCCTTTAGGATGTTGAGGTATGTTCCATCTATCCCTACTTGGTTGAAGGTTTTTATCAAGAATGGATGCCATATTTTGCCAAATACTTTTTCTGCATCTACTAAGAGGATTATATGGTTCTTATCCTTTCTTTTATTAATGTTGTGTATTGATTAATTAATTAATGTTGATTGATTTGCAAATATTGAACCACCTCTGCAGCCCAGGAATAAATCCCACTTGATTGTGGTGAATACTTCTTTTAATACACTGTTGGATTCAATTTGCGAGTATCTTTTAGAGAATTTTTGTATCCATGTTCATCAGGGAGACTGATCTGTAATTGTCCTTTTTAGTGAGGTCCTTTTCTGGTTTTAGAACCAAGGTTATGCTGGCCTCATTGAAGTTTGGAAGTTTTTCTTCCATTTTTGTTTTTTGGAACAGTTTGAGAAGAATAAGTATTAACTTTTCTTTAATTTTCTGGTAGAATTCCCCTGGGAAGCCATCTGGCCCTGGACTTTTGTTTGCTGGGAAATTTTTGATTACTGATTCAATTTTTTTTTTTTTTTTTTTTTTTTGCTGGTTATGGGTCTGTTCAAATTTTCTATTTCTTCCTGTTTTAGTTTTGTATGTATTTATATGTTTCTAGAAATTTGTCAATTTCTTTCAGATTGCCCAGTTTGCTGACATATAATTTTTCATAATATTCTCTTATAATTATTTGTATTTCTGTGGTGTTGGTTGTGATTTTTCCTCTTTCAATTGCGATTTTATTTGTTTGGGTATTTTTTCTTTTCTTTTTGATAAGTATGGCTACAGGGTTATCATTTTTTTTTTTATTATTTTTATGTTTGTTTATTTATTTATTTCTGTGTGTGTGTGAGAGAGAGAGAGAGAGAGAGAAAGGGAGAGTGGGGCAGGGGCAGAGAGAGAGAGAGGAAGACACAGGATATGAAGCAGGCTCCAAGCTGTCAGCACAGAGTCAAATGCAGGACTTGAGCCAAGAACTGTGAGATCATAACCTGAGCAGAAGTGGATACTTAACTGAGTAAGCCAACCAGGCGCCCCAGTTCATCATTTTTATTAATTCATTCAAAGAACTAGCTCTTAGTTTCATTGGTCTGTTCTACTGTTTTTTTGTTTCTGTATTGTTTATTTCTGCTCTAATCTTTATTATTTCTCTTCTTCTGCTGGCTTTAGGCTTTATTTGCTGTTTCTTTTCTAACCACTTTAGATATAAGGTTAGGGTTGTATGTTAGAGACTTTTCTGGCTTCTTGAGGTAAGCCTGTATACATTGTACATTTTTAACTTGTATTGTTAACTGTGCTAGTATTTTCATTGTAAGTGTTTTTGTGGTGCTCTGGTTGTGAAGTTACATGGGATTTACGTTGTTTCCCAGTCTCCCCCAACCCTGCATGATTTTTTCTCCTGAATATTATCATTAACCTTTTTAATTGAGTGGGCGTTTTTTTAGAGCAGTTTTAGGATTACAGAAAAACTGACCAGAAAGTACAGAAAGATACCATATACTTCCTTCCCCCTTTCCCCATAGTTTTATCTATTATTAACACATTGCATTAGTGTGATGCATTTGTTACAATTGGTGAACAATTGTAATTGTTGATTGTAGTTGTAATTTTTTTAAATGTTTATTTACTTATGAGAGAGAGAGAGAGAGAGAGTGTGTGAGCAGGGGCAGAGCAGAAAGAGAGGAGACACAGAACTTGAAACAGGCTCCAGGCTCTGAGCTTCCCCCACAGAGCCTGATGTGGGGCTCAAACTCACAAACCAGGAGATCATGACCTGAGCCAAAGTCAGACACTTAATCAATCAACTGAGCCACCCAGGCGCTCCTGTAATTGTAATCGTAATTGTAATCATAATTGTAATTGTAATTGATACATTATTATTAACTAAAGTTCATAGTTTACATTAGAGTTCATCTTTGTGTTGTTCAACAATTCTGTGGGCTTTGACAAATGCTTAATGTCACATACTCATCATCGTGGTATTATAACAGAATAGTTTTACTTCTCTAAATATCTGGTGCCATACTTACTTATTCCCCTGCATCATTTACCCTTGGAAACCATTGATCTTCTTACTTTTCTTTAGTTTTGTCTTTTCCAGAATTGTATATATGGAGTCATACACACTCTGTTTCTTTTTCAGACTAGCTTTTTGCCCTTAGCAATATGACTTATCATGGCTTGATAGTTCATTTCTTTTTATTGCTTAATGACATTCCACTGCATAGATATACCAAAGTTTAGCCATTCACTTTTTAAAAATATTTATTTATTTTTGAGACAGAAAGAGGCAGGATGTGAGTGAGGGAGAGTGGGAGACAGGTTCTGAAGTAGGCTCCAGGTTCTGAGCGGTCAGAACAGAGCCTAACATGTGGCTGGAACTCATGGATGATGAGATTATGACCTGAGATGAAGTCGGATGCTTAACTGACTGAGCCTCCCAGGTGCCCCTAGCCATTAACTTATTGAGGAACACCTTGGTTTCTTCTAACTTTTGAAAATTATGAATAAAAATGCTATAAATGCTCATGTGCCAGCTTTTGTACGAACATAAATTTTCAAATTATTTTCGTATATAACTAAGAGTGCTATTGCTGGGTTGAATGGTAAGATTATGTTTAGCTTTCTTATTGTCCTTCAAAGTGAGTATACCATGTTACCTTCCCACCAGCAAAGAATGAGAGTTCTTGTTGCTTCATGCTCTTCATCAACATTTGGAATTTGCCAATGGCTTGGATTTTAGCCATTTTAATAGCTATGTTATGGTATCTCAAAGTTTTATTTCAATTCTCTAATGATATAAGATACTGAACATCATATGCTTATTTTCCATCTTATATCTTCTTTGGTGAGGTGTCTGTTCAGAACTTTATTAGCTTTTCATTTGGGTGGTTTGTTTTCTTATCATTGACTTTTGTATATTTTGGACATATATCCTTTATCAGATGTAGGTTTTGCATAGATTTTGTCCCAGTCTGTCTTTTCACTTTTTTAAAATGTTTATTTATTTTTGAGAGAGAGAGAAACAGAGTGCAAATGATGGAGGGGCAAAAAGAGAGAGGGAGACACAGATACCAAAGCAGGCTCCAGGCTCTGAGCTATCAGCACAGAGCCTGACATGGGCTCAAGCTCACAAACTGTGAGATCATGACCTGAGCTGACACTGGAAACTTAACAACTGAGCCACCCAGGAGCCTCTCTGTCTTTTCACTTTTTAAAGTGACCAGTTATTTTCAGGGGATAATTTTGTAGAGCAAAAGTTATTTTGTTTTGTTTTATTTTTCCCTAGAAATGTGTGCATTGTTGGAGAAGTAACACTTGAACACTTGATATCAGATTTCTAAAACTAAGCTAGCCAAATAAAACTCACACTGCTCATATTCTAAGCCAAACTAAACTGAAAGAATGTTTGGTAAGATACAAAGTCACTTTAGGCAACTACAGAAGATAATTAGAAAGGTTCACATAGGGGCTTTCTATTCAATACTACCTAAAAGTCAGTAAAATTGAAGTTAGTGACTATTGCATAAAATAATACTTTAAAGTAGGAAGGTTTTAAGGGAAAAAGTATAAACCTGATGTTTTGAGGACTGATTAATTTAGTAACTTTTTACATAAAACCTCTCTATACATACTAGTTCTTATTTTACTGCTCTTAGATGAATCTCATTTTATTATTATTTTTTAAATTTTTAAACATTTTTATTCATTTTTGAGTGACAGAGAGAGACAGAGCATAGCATGGGAAGGGCAGAGAGAGGGGGAGACACAGAATCTGAAGGAAGCTCCAGGCTCTGAGCTGAAAGCAGTGTCTGCCATGGGGCTCAAACTCACAGACCGCAAGATCCATGACCTGAATCAAAGTTGGATGCTTAACCAACTGAGCCATCCAGGCACCCCTGCTCTTAGGTGAATTTTAAAGCAATAAACAGTTGGTAATAATAAGGTCTGATTTTTCAGATACATTTTTGGCATTAGTTTCCAGAAATATTAGGAGCCTAAATGTCGAAATCTAGGTTGAAAGTAAATGGACACCTATATAAGCCTATATTTCCTCAATGACTTGGACCATCAGAACATTTATCTTGACAGTTGTAATATATTGCAGTTTCCTTAATAATATGAAGGATAATTCAAAGAACTCACAATTGAGCTTTGTTGAGGAAGTCAAAAGGATAACATTGATATAAGTATTTTTACATATTTAACCTTATTTAGAGTTTAAGGTTTTAGAGTTACAGACATTACTAAATGTAACAGATTATAGTGAGTGAATGGATGAATGAGCAAATGAATATAGTCATTCTATTTGCCAAATGGCTTAGACATTATGCCAAATATTATTTATTTATACTCAGCACCATCCTCACACTTCTATATTCCTCCTGTATGAGATATTTCTCAGAATCTGTTGCCAGCAGTATTCTAACCAAATTCTACTAATGAGAGGCACAGGTATAAAATTTAAGAGGATTTTTTTCAAGCCCTAGCAATAGCTCCAAGTTCCCCCAGCCCTCATTATTGTGTAAACCTCTAAGTCTTTGTGCCTTAAATCCTTCGTGAAATATCTACAGTGCTTGGCTGGGTATTGGTTAATGTTTTTAGCATGTTTAAACAGTTTGTGGGTGGAAATACAATGACATGAAATCACTCTAGCCCACCATTCTGCAATACACCATGAAAAAATGTACCACATTTGTACACTACTGTAAAACCATCGTTTCCAATGAACTAGACTCAATAAGCAGCCATCAGGAAGGATGTGTCTTTTGTTAAAAAAAAAAAAGTTTGCAAAAGGGTAGGATTTGTGGATTCTGTTTGGTGTCACGAAACTGAGGTAACAGAAATCCAATGGCATCGGCTAAGTCAAAGGTAGTTATTTTTCTCCCCAAATAAAAAATCTGGGTGTAGGCAGGCTGGGGGTTTCACAATGGCTCAGTAGGGTCATCA
Organism: Hyaena hyaena; assembly: GCF_003009895.1. Lineage (NCBI taxonomy): Eukaryota > Metazoa > Chordata > Mammalia > Carnivora > Hyaenidae > Hyaena > Hyaena hyaena. The sequence continues at coordinate 776,513 of NW_024081363.1, forward strand.
GTGTTCAGTTCCTAGTTTTCTGATCTGACATCCTTAGCTGTGGATTTTGTCCTTATTCCTGTCCAATCGTGATTTCCAAAGGGATACTCCAACCTCTACCTTCGCAGGAAAGAAAGAAAGCAAAGACCTTATTAGGAAAGACCCTCTAGAATCCCTAGCATATTTCTCTTTATAACTTCATAGATAGAGTTATGTCCTATGGCCACTCCCAATATTTTAGCTGGACACATTGCTACTCTACACAACATTGTGGTTCTCTCAGTAAGGAGAAAAAGGGAGAATGAGTATCAGGGAGGAAACTTGCAGTGTTCTAAACCATAAGGCAAAGGAGCAAACAAAAGCCAACGTAAATGATGTCTTCAGGAAAAAAAACAATACTTTATAAAAGTAGTGTTGTGTTACCACAGTATGGAAGAAACTATTAATGCAACTCAATCGTTTCAGTAGGAACAATGATCATCAGGATTACGTTAGGCTGTATATCATAGAAAGACTGACTGGCAGCAATTTAATCAGGATAGAAATTTATGTCCTCCTTTGGAAAAAAATCTTGCAGTAAGAATGTGAGAGTTGTCACTGTGGTTTTCTAATAATGAGCTGATTAGTCTATTAGTCTATTTTCCTATTCTAGCATCCTCAGCACTTAGTTTCCAATCACAAGGTCACTTCATGGTCAAACATGGTTGGTGTTGCTACAGACGTCATTTCTTCATTTCAAGCCAGCAGAAAAAGAATGCGAGGGCAGAAGGGTCATTCTTCCAGTCAAGTCAGTTCTTTCTAAGGAAACTCCCACTTGGTCCTCACATTTCTGCTTTTATTTTCCTGGCCAGAACACAGTCACCTGGCCAGGCAGAGTTGCAAATGAGGCTAGGGAATAGCAACTTTTAGCAATTTTCATTGTCACCTTAAATAGATTTCTATTATCAAACAAAAGAGGAATATGGATTGTGTTAGTTATTATCTCATTTATAGGATTATCTTCAAATATGCAAGACAGCACGTGGATTGAATTTTATTATTCATCACTCTAAGAAATCTATTTTCTCTCCTAAACATTGTAACTGAAAATTGAGAATAACAGTCCTACAAAAGGTAATTATTTAAATGAAAAACAATACATGCTCTAAAATAATCATTTTCATTAATAATCGTTAGATTAGAACTCAGTCTAGAACTAGATTAAAAATATTGCCAAACAATACCCATTGCTTTGGACAGAGGAAACTCAGCTCATGGAATTATTTAAGAGGAGGGAGCAACTATGCCTATAGGAAGGGAAGAAGGGCAGAGACCTTAGACATTGGCTCTTTGGATCCACCTTTTAATGGAGTTACCGGGGTGAGATTGAGGAAAAGGCAGGGTGATAGAAGTTAAGAAATTGGTGAATAAAAATTGAGACAAGTAAATGTCTAGGAATTACAGGAGTCTTTAGTCTTCAAAGAAAAAAAAATCTCCAAATATTGTTCATAAAAATTAAATCTGTTATTGGGTGATGACCCTGGCTTTGTAAAGTTGAAAAATGAAACCGTTATCTAAGGAATTCAAGCAAAACTCTTTGTATTATCTGAGTTATTTGAATAATTGAGGTGAAAGTGGGATTTCTGCCTGGATTATTCACATAATTGCCTTAACTCTAAGATTCATTTGGTGGGTAGAGACTTTTCCTTAGGATGTATTTTTAGAATGCTAAATGTGAAAAATTAGACTTCTAAATTAAGCAAAGCAATAGAAGGAGGGAGTGACGGAGGAGAGAGAGGGAAACGAAATAGTAAGTAGTTCATTGTCAGAATAAATCTATACTTTTTTCCCTATACTTTTTCTAATGACAATAACTGACATCCACTTTTTTATCATAGAATGAACTTCCATGATGAATAAGGGAGCTATATATGGGTCTCCATATAACCCACAGTATTTTCTAAAGTCATAAATTCCTTTTTGAATTTCAATTCTTTAAGGTTTGGAAAATTAGTGGCTCCAAATCCAGCCATTTAATTTTATAAAGCCAAGTAAATTGACTTAAAAATCATACTGTATTCTCCGGTTGACTTCATATTGTTGGTCTTTGCCTTGAGTGCTTAAAGACAAATTAAAAGGATGATCTTATCCAAGTTGCCACTGCATTCTCTTCTTTGGTAGCAGAACTTGGCAGTGAGCCAAAATGAGAAACTATTTGCCAGCCTCCCCTATAGCTGAGTGTCTCATATTACTACGTTTTGACCTACAAATGGGAATGTTGTTTGAGATTCTGGATAGGATCCCTCTTTTCTGGACTGCTTCTGGCTTCTACCGAGGACAGGTGCCTAGATCTCCAGTAGCTATCTTGGGACATTGGGCGATTTTAAGAATAGAAGCCACACACTAGGTTGGTGAATGAATTAGAAGAAACTTGAACCCATGATGACTATACCTGCTCCAGGGTGCCGACTTTTTACTGTTTTAACTTAATAAAGTAGAAACTTTTATTTTAAGACATAATTATTTCTAGTTCTGTTACTTGCAGGTGAACACAATTTCTATATGACATTAAAGTATTGGTTGAAAATATTTTGGAATTTTAGGGTTAATTTTCCAGATATGTATAATTGCCTCTTTCAATCCCCACCCCTCCACACACTCCAATTTGTAAGAAAGAAAACTAAGCAATTAGTTATATGAAGTTGTACCAGTAATACATTTTGTGCAATTATAAATGATAGCATTTGCAGTGGGAATTGTGAGAAGTGAAAACTAAAGCATTACTAAAGAATTTCTCAGCATGTATACATAAACTTAAAAAAAAAAAGCAGTGGGGGGCACCTGGGTGGCTCAGTTGGTTAAGTGTCTGACTTAACTCAGGTCATGATCTTAACGGTTTGTGGGCTCTGTGCTGATAAAGCAGTGGAAGGAAGGAAAATATAGAAATAGAATGTAGCAATAGAATGTTAACAGTTTTTTTTCACAGATTTAGCTAAGGTAAGTATAATATTTATAGCAAGACAGGAAGGAAACATCTATAGAGCAGTCTGATGGAGTAGTAAGTATTAATTTTCTCTTTAGAAGCTGCCCCAATTCTCTCCATCTTTTAAGATCCAGCTCTTCTATGAAATACTCATCAATCCTCCTATAAAAATTAACCTTTGCCCTTGTTACATTCATTAGGACCAGTACTAAGTTACAGTGAGGGAAGTGTATGTCTTAGACACAATATTTTAAGGGGAGCCAAAAAGCTCAGTAATCAAGAAAAATATTTTAATGGAATATTTTAATTAGCACATTATAGCATGCAGTCCAGTCTCTTGTTTTAGATATAAATTTTTAATTGTTTCACATTTATCTCTATTATAGCACTCAAATAGTGCTCTTTATGAATGTTCTCTCCCAACAGTACCGTACTTATTTTCATATTCCTCATGTGCCTACTACTTTGTTTTAAGTGTGAAGTTCTCTTAAAAAATATTAAATCGAATCTATTGAAAGATTTTGCAAGAATATACTGTGTTACAGGAAGCAGGATTAAGTTTTCATCATTAAATTTAACTATAGCAGAAGAATAACAGAGGATAATGGATGCTTTGAAAGTACTTATAATTCAGGGGTGCCTGGGTGGCTCAGTCGGTTGGGCGGCCAACTTCGGCTCGGGTCATGATCTCACCGTTCATGGGTTCAAGCCCCTCATCGGGCTCTGTGCTGATAGCTCAGAGCCTGGAGCCTGCTTTGGATTCTGTGACTCCCTCTCTCTCAGTCCCTCCCCTGCTCATACTCTGTCTCTCAAAAATAAATAAATGTTAAAAATTTAAAAAAAGTACTTATAATTCAGTTCTATGGGAAAATCACCTGACTTCTCTTTGACTAAAACCCTGCTCAGTCTGGAGAGGCGGGGAATTATAATACTACTTTATATTCATATAGCACTTTGCTCTACATAAAGTGCTTTCTTTTAATTCTCACCTTAATTCTGTAAAGTAGGTATTATCATCCTTATTTTTTACAGAAAGACTGAAAAGTTAAGTGACTTGCCCAAGGAGTTATAGGCAGAAAGTGGGAGAACTGGGGTTCTAACCCAGGTTTTCTGTGTCGAAATGTGATGCCTTTCTGCTATTCCAAATGCTAAGTCTTGGGATTGACCAAGGAGAAATAATTCATGCAGCAACTACAACAGTGTGTGTTGTGTTTATTAAACAATGTCAGTAGCACCCAAAACGGCAGTATTTTACTGAGCGTAGTCTTCTTGATTAAAACTGTTCTGATTTTTATGTGTTTGGTGAAGTAGCTCAACTCTTCTGATACAGGATCAGAAGTTCCAAGGTAATTTTTTTGGTTGGGGGCAGAATCTTACATTAAATGTAAGAACATTAAATGTCAAAGAACAGGGGGGAAATGAGGAAATTATATATCACCTGAGTATTAGTTTCTAACTACCACTTTATCACTAATGTGTGTGTGATATTCTGCAAAGCATGTAAACCATATGTTTGCTTCTTTATGAAAAGAAACATTTGGGAAGGTCTTTCAGCTGAAAAAGTTTATTTCAATGTGAAATACTATTACAGTATTCAAGACTTAGGAATTAAGTTTAACGGGTTGCTTTTTTTATATTTAGGGGGGAAATCTAGGACTAAACTTTAAAACACCATACAGTAATTAAATTTGAGAGCCTATAACTGCTTCAAATATAATTTTCATCAACATAAACATAATTCCAAGCCAAAATGCCCATTATCAGCCAATCTAGTAGAAGATTTCTTCCGCAAAACTACAGATTCTCCTCTCGGGTTGCTGCCCAGAGATTTAAAAAACTTCAGTCTTCTTTTTGTATGCTGATAGCTGAATTCCAAAAGAAAGCCTCTTTCTCCAAAACAACCAGAATTCAAAGAAATTCAAAGCTATTCATTTTGATGAATTGCAACCTGTCATCAATAACTATTTATTGAATGTCCACAGGGTGCCTAGGCATTTAAGTGGCAAGTGATTTATTTGCATTATTCAAAGGATTTCTAAGGGGAGTCAGAAGATTTGCAGACGTCTTTAAAGATGCAAAGTGGTGTGTGCTTCTCCCATTTAAACTGCCCCTACAAGGAATGAATTGAAAAGTCTGGGTTTCAGAGCTCTAGGGATTTCTAGCACTCAGAGCTGACTTTTGTAAGCGAAGACCCCATTGGGTGCCAGGCGATAGGCGGGCTGGTGGTCAGAACATGGCCCCACTAGGGGCTTCTGGACAAGTTAAGCCTTCCCTGGGCTGAAGCAGGGCTGACTGGCGCAACGGCTGCCCTGACCGGCCACCCCATGCCTCCCCCCTACCCCTCCACTCCCACCCCCACACGAGGCTCACACCCTCTCCCAGTCTCCCGGCCTCGACCGGTTCTCGCGAGATCCGGGTAACTGAGCGATCGGGGCCTTTTCAAATCGGGATCCGTTACCGCTTTCCCGGCCGCCGCCATTGTAGCGCTCGGAGCCCCTAAGCGCAGGCGGCCGAGGCGGAGGCGGAGGCATCGGCAGCGGGATGGCGGACGCCGACAAGCCCGAGGTGCTCGGGGCCGCTGGCGACGACAGTCCGCATCAGCAGCCCGTGGAGCAGCCGGGCGAGCCGCGGCGAGAACCGCATCCGCCGGAGCCGGAGAAGCAGCCGCCGCAGCACAGCAGCAGCTCCAATGGCGTTAAAATGTATTGTCTTTTCCTCCGGGGATCAGGGCGAGGTGGGGGGCGGGGAGTCGGCCTGGGAGGGGGGCGAAGCCTGCCTGGGCCTCGATGGGGGATACCCAGCCCCGGGCCGTGGGCGGCTGGAGGAGCAGGTGCACCAGGGCCGCTCCCAGGCCCCCCTTCCCTCCAGCCCCGGGCCGGGTGAACCGGGGTGCGAGCCGGGGGGCCGATGCCCCTCTCCTGTTTCCAGCCGGAGACAGCGGGTCACCCCTTCTTCCTACACTTCCAGCCGGAGAATCTTTGAGCAAAGCACGGCGGCCGCCACGGTCTGGAGGAAAATGGTCCCCCTTTTAAAGCCCAGTACTGTAGTTAGTGTTCATCACTAGGGAGTAACTAGGGATGACATCATCGGACATTTCCTCTGAACTACCGAGAACGTATTTAAAAGGAATAGTCCCCGATCTCCCGGCCTCATTCAGAGCTTTATAAGTTCAGTGTTTGCTGTTGCTTTCTGAAGTGTGTGTTAATTTCTGAACTGATATATATACCAAAGAGGAAGGTTAATGTGCTGTGAGCCAAAATCCATTGTGTTACCCTTGAATTGGTAAGAGGTTATTCAGAAAGGGAAATGAGCGTGATGCCTTGGTCTCCCACCTCCTCTGCAAATGTTTGTAAGCCTTGCAGGCTATTTTTTTTTTTAAGAACTCCTTGTGTGATGGCTTGTTCTTAATTTTGGTAAAATGGTAAAATAAGATTTTTTTTTAATTTGGAGAAAGTCTGACGCTTTTAAGATTGCCCCTGTCATCAGTGTCTGTAAAGAATTTAGTTGACTCGAATCCATAGTAATTTCCAGTTACAAGGAAATCTTATTCTCCCCATTGTTCTTGTTATATAGGGGGATATGAATCAGGCATTCTCTTGCATATGCCCACCTCTTTAAACTTGAAGTTGAAAGTATGTTAATAGTTTACTGAAAACATCCTTTTCCTCATTTCAGTTATGCCTCGGAGTAGAAAGTAGTGAACATCTGATCACACTAAAATAGAAAAGAGAAATGTTCTTTTCTTTTGTATAAGAACATTTGAAGCAGTATGGTAAGACCTGGACTAGTTTGTGTAGGAATTGATCGCAGATACGATAGCTCTCCCAGCTCAGTTATGACACTTTTACTCTCACTTGGGTTTGAATAGGATAGGTTGCATCTAGGCAGAATAGAGGTGCAGGTGTAAGAGATTCGACCTGGGTGGAATTTGTTCCTCCGTGCAGAGTGGTGCCACCTCACTAACAGCATCTGGAAAGTGAGCACTTTCTACCGTGCCTGCCAAGATTTGGGCTCTCAGGGATTTGGCCTCAATTTAGAATAAAGAGCATTGGAATGTTAAACTTAAAATATGTGTTTTTTATTTATATCTAAACGTGGGCTTGCCACCTTTTTCCCCTGAACAAAAAGTACAGCCTTGTGTGACAAAGAGAAGCCCTACTATACTTGGTTGTGATTAATATAATAGTGTCTGTACAGATAAAGCTGGCATGTAAACCTCCCAGATCTAAAAATCTCTAATCCCTCTTAAAGTCTCATTGTGGTTTAGCTGGACAAGAGAGGACAGAGGTAGGAAAAGAATCTCTTTTCACTTCAAATTGAGGAAGAGGAAAATATGAAGTGAAGAAATAAAGAAATATTAGTAGTAAATACAAATGAAGATTCTTTTCATATTGCTTATAATTCATCTCTCATACCTTCCCCTTTACCGAAGTTGAGTAAAGAAGCAAATTTGCTCTTGAGGGTTTCTTGTATTGTCAATTCCATAAGAACCATATAATGGTCCACCATAGGTCGGTCATTCATACTGAGTAACTAGGGACATTTACCTGCATCAAACTAACAACCTTTTTTTTTTGACCCTGTGAACCAACTAGAGTAGTTTGACAATCCAACACATAACCCTTGACTGCCATATGTTTTTAAGGGTAAGAATTCATAGAGGTTATACAAATTAACAAATATTGCCTTTAACATATGTATTGCTTGGAAGAGAAGAGAGTGCCGCTTAGCAAGATTGAAAAGACTACTGAGGTTAATCCATAATCCTTGAAGATAGAGACCACGATCTTACTCATCTTTGTATCCCCAGGGCCTTATATCTATAAAGGCCTAGTAAATACATGTTTAAGAAATGCAGAAGTGAACTTTTATGATTATGAAACTATACACCTAGGATTTCATAGGTTTAGTCTTTTCCTTTATGCCAAAATGGTATACTAGGTCTCCTTTTCTTAAGTGAACAGGAAGAAAAATAGCAGTATTGTTATAACTCTTCATTATTTTCTGTGTGATTAACATCTTGGAGTATATGGAAATTGAGGGTTACATTAGGGTATAAAATATTAAGCATCGAAGTAAGGTGAAATATTTGAAGTAGAGTAGTATTTTTTTTTATCATATTAGGAGTAAGAATGGAAGTGGGCTTAATTTTAGATTTCATACTATAGCATGTTTTTAAAATCACATATTAAAACTATGTATTCTTATTTGATGTTGAATATTGGTTTTTCAGAAATTTATGTTATAACTTGGGTAGGCGTAATTCATCTTAAGAGTAGAGAACATTTTTGTGACTTAAGATAGTCACAGTCTTTATTTCCAGTACCTTCAGGGGGGATGGTTAAGTGAATAGTTAGGGAATTATTACATGGAATTCTGGATATAGTGCCAATATTTGATATTATGTAGCATCATTTCCCTAAGAGTTTTCACCTGCATCTTAACTGTCCATTCCATTGTGTGTTTATGACATAAAAAGAGTTCAGGAATTAAGTAATTACAGCTTTGTTTCTCTAATCAGACCATACCTCTAGCCATTAAACTGGTCTGCCTTCCACAGATAATTTATGTGCTGTAGATAGCAGTGTAGCAATATCTCTAATATGCCACTTATTGGGGAAAACCTGAAGAAATCGCTCTCTCTGGTCATACTTGGAATAAATATTTTAGAGCGGTTATCCTACATATCATTGCTTTTCAGTGAAATTACCAGATTGTTGTAAGCAAATGCTTACAATATTCATAAAAGAATAGAAGAACATAGTATCAGAACTCTGTATTTGTCACAGTTGGTTTCATCTCGGAAGCAGATAGGTAGAAGACCTACTTAGCTAGAGACTGTATAGATGTCTGCTTACCTAAACAGAGACAGTTATTTTACAAACATTCACTGAATTCAGCCTACTATGTACATATGTTCTTTGGGGGATTAAAAAGAAGAGTTTGCTTTTGTATCTACTAAGAACCAGAGTAAAGACCTTTGTACCTTTTGGCTGCTTGCTGCCATTTTCAAAAGGGGCACACTGTTCAGACAGGTAGGTACTTGCTGGAGCTGGACAGTTGTGAAGAACTCTTCTAGGCTGTGCCATTTCTGATGAGAGAAGATGTTTGATTGTAAAGGTGTCCCTGTCAGGGTCTGAAAAGGTGGCAAAGCAAGTTTGGCCCTAATGTCTCTTCCTTGATTTTAACAGTTTTTCTGGCAGATAGCAGCACCATCTGTGCTCAGATGAGCATGGGTTTTTAATTGACTGTTCATTCATTCAAAAATTAATATTTATTGAGCAACATGTTATGCGCAGTCACCATGCTAAGTGCTGCTCATACCAGTGCAGATGGTTTGTTCTTACAGAGTATTCCATACGGTATTTATGGTTGTGTTGTTACCTGCTCAGAAAGGTAGTGTCTAAAAAGGTCAATATCTCATGGAAAAGATGACTACAGTAAGTGTATGTGGAACACTACTGTGTTTAGAGGCCCACAGTTGGTTGGCTTAGAAGATAAGTGAGTGTCTGGATTATGAAACCTGAGTGGTTGTTGGAAAAACTCAGGAAGCTTTAAAAATTTTGGATTTCCCAGAGATTTTTATTAGTATATGATTACATAAAAGTATTAATTAGTTTCAGAGTCACTAGAATAATTAGTGATTTAAAACCTATTGTTATTTCTTCTGTAAAAAAAGACTCCTTTTGAAAGGTAAATTGCATTTTTAAAATACATACCCAGATTTTCATCTATAGAATTTACTTTAAGTATATACATAGGTGTTATGGATGGTTGGTGGGTAGCATCATATAGTTGCATTGTGATTGCAGTCTTATAAATTAAATATTTTTCCAGTTAGGGTCTCATTAAAAAGTAGATTTATAAAATGTTGATACATGTTGCCTTTGAGTACTGCTGCTTACCTCCACTCCATCCCACCTTGTAGGTAATAACTACTAGTAAAAATTGTATGATTCTATGAAATACCCTATTTTAATTTATAGGTTAATGCATCGAAAATGTTGAGTATGAAAATACTAGGATACTTTACCAATTAATTATGTTGATCAAAATTGGGAAGAGAAATAATTATGACAGTCAAATGGGTGTGTAAAAAGCTATGTATTTTTGTTATGTTTTTAAGCAAACTTGATGAGAAGTTTGGTAATATGCCCAAATCCTTGCTTTGACACGGCATTGGTCATTTCAGAGCAGACAAGCTGACACTTCAGCTGCTTTGCTGAGGTCTAACTTGGTGGAGAGTTTTGGGAAGTGAAGTGATAAATATGCAATATTTATGTAATGTAGGGTTCCATTATTAGAAACGTGACTGAGATTTTCTTCTTGTTTTGTTTTTAATTCGTAGGGAAAATGATGAATCAGTCAAAGAGGATAAATCTGAATTAAAAGAAAAATCTTCAGGAAATAAGAAGGCCAATAGATTTCATCCTTATTCAAAAGATAAGAATTTGGGCACTGGAGAAAAGAAGGGTCCAAATCGAAACAGAGTTTTCATTAGCAACATCCCATATGACATGAAATGGCAAGCTATTAAAGATCTGATGAGAGAAAAAGGTAACTATCCTCGATAAACCCACTGTTGGCTAATCTTCATATAGAAGGGGGAAGACCTAAGCAAACTTTTTTATTCCTCTGAGCCACACAGACTCAAAAAATTGATTTTTGTTTATTTCTTGACACATGAATTAATCTTTTCCTCTTCTCTCACGTGACACAATTTCATTACAAAGTCATATGGATAAATGAAGTCCCCCCCCCGCCATTTTAGTGGTATAGTAGTGAGCCAGCATATGCATGCCACCAAGAATTTTGTTAAAGTGATTGCTTTGTCTAGTTGAAGTTTTTATAGATTTTTAAAGGACTATTGCATTAGTTAAGCAATACATTTAGCGTGTTAAAGTATGACTAATAAGGTCTGATTATTTTTTTCCAAAAGCTGTTTTGTTATTATCTTGGTGGAGTCTGGAATCTGGCTGTGGAGTTCATTTTGTTTGCATTGTCATGAATGCCATGATGCTGTCTCTGCAGTTCTATATTAAAATTGCGTTACTGCTGTTGCAGTTTTGTTTTTAGAATAACCTGAAAACCTTCATTTTATATATATGGTTGGTTTTGGGGAAAAATAATTTTAATATTTGATCTTGTAAAAGTTAGCTTTGTTATCTCTTGAAAAATTGAGTTTCAACCAGTCCTGCAAACTATGTACTTGGCTTTGAGGCTGATCTCTTCTAATAAATAAAAAAACCCTTGCATTGGTGTATCTGTTGTAAGGTGACAACTATTTGATTGGTTTTATTCATTGACTTTATTTAGAAAGTGTGTGGCTTGCTGTGAAGCATGACTTGTAAATTTAGTTTACTGATGGCAAACATGATTGAAGACATTCAGGTAGAAAGTCACCTTAAAACAGCTGTTGTGTGTAGGCGACCAAAGTTATTTGAAAAGTGTTAATGTTGATGTTTTTAATATGATAGGCTAAGGGACCATTTGTATGTATATGTGCATTTGTTCACCAACTATATCATGCTGGCCAAAATATGATCTGTAGTATGAATTAGGTTAATATGGTTGTTAGCTCTTTTAGAGAATGTGGATGATGTACATTTCAGAAAATTAGTTAAATTTACATAGTTATTGATAGGAGGTATGTTGGTCTGGTTTTGATTGTTGGTGAATAATAGGTGCTTTTCTGTAGAGTTGTGCACAGGTGTGCAGTAAAGCAAGATATTGGTGTTTAAATGTATTGTTTCTTGGTATCTTCCTTTTGTATGTCTTATGTAGTTGGTGAGGTTACATACGTGGAGCTCTTTAAGGATGCGGAAGGAAAATCAAGGGTAAGTGCTGTGGGCAATAATCTGCTTGAGGTTTAAAAGTTCCTCAGCAGTTTACTTTTTGTATAATATTTGTACCAGTTTTTGGAAACTTAAGTTTCATTTTGTTTTACTTTATTATGCAAGATTTGAGGCTTTATACTAGCAAGTCTGACACTTATCCAAACCAAACAAGTTGCCTGGAAGGGATGGGTTTGTAAATGTTCATAAAGGGCATTCACTTTTCTAATGCTTTAAGGTAATGCTTCTTCTTAGCCAACAGATTCTAACATAGGATTTTCTTTTGTTGTGTTTTGATGTCTTCAAGGATATTTTAAAAGTCACTGCATTGATAATATTCCCTAAGAGTTTTCTGAGAAGCCCATAGCTTAAAGGTGTTAGTTCAGAATGTATGTTTGCAACTTCTATTGAAGAACTTAATTTGGTAGCCTGCAAGACTACATAAGAGGCAGTGCTCTGACCAATTGGTATGAATGACACTGATGATTAAATTGACATAGAAGGAATTGGTTGATCATAGGTTTTGACTTTTAGCAACAAGAAAGCAATATACTGAAGAATCCAATGGAAAGCTTTCAACAGTGTTCACTTATACTGCAAAAACCAGTTGGGTGCATGAGAAAAACCTTGTCATCACATTCAAATGGCACTTTGAACAGTAATAATGACAAATGATTATTTTAAAAATGATTCTGTAGGTGTATTTCTTTAGCATAGGTGATTATTTTATATACTTAAACTGGATGCTGTTAAATTGTGTGCAGCCAGTTTTCTCTAACAGTAGTTAATTAAACATGAGATTATTTCCTTTTGACCCTAATAAAATTGAAAGATATACATTAAAACAATTTGTACATAATTCATCTTTTGAAAATATTCATAACAGTGTAAGAATTGTTACATTGAAACCTTCACTTATTTCCTTGAGTTACTTTTGATTGAATTTGTGCAAATCCCTTACTTAGTCTTAACTTAAAGAAGAGTCCTCTAAAAGTAAAGATGTGCTCCAACCTTGTTAAATGCTAGATTCTACTGCCTTAAATAGATAGAAGATTTGTGGTCACTTGCTATTATGTTCTGGAAGTGTAAAAGATAAAAACGGATTGTATTATACAGAGTTTACCATTAACTTCGTCTACTGATCTAAAACTTTTTTTCTTTTGCATATATTGACAAATCTACCTGGATATAGGGTTGTGGGTAAGAATTTTTTTTTAAGTATCTTCAGTCAAATTTAAACTTCTGATTGAGAAAAAGAAAATTTAGTATATAAACATTTTTTATAACTTTTTCCCCATTAAGTGTCGTTGAATTCAAAGATGAGGAATTTGTAAAGAAAGCACTAGAAACTATGAACAAATATGATCTTAGTGGAAGACCCCTGAATATTAAAGAGGTAAGATTTCTTATATTTGGAATAATTTAAACTTTTGAACGTAAAGACATGTTTTCTTTGGGTTTTCATCTTTGGAGATGTATTTCTCTGACTATAACTTTTTATTTTTGAAGCCTAAATGCTTGTTAAAGCGTTATATAATTCATGATAGTTTTGCTTGTGCATGGTTTCCTATTTGCTTTAAAGCAGTTTTCCTATATATTTGATTTGTTCCAAGTTGTTAAAAGCAGAGGTGTATGATTTTTTAAAAAATTCAGATTTTTAACGTTGGCAAAGTTTATTATGTCAACTTTATTTGGGGTAGACATTTTCAGTTTTTAAATTGTGTTGTTTAATTTGAGAAATAGATATTCTTGTAGTTGATAGTAAAGGTTTCTTAGTAATGCAGATACCTTATGGATTTGAATAAAATTGATACTCACTTTTAATTAAAATCACCCTGAAACTATGTCAGATTAAAATATAAGAAAACTTATGAATCTATTAGTGAAATTTGTAACTGGAACTTGGAAAACCCGAAAGTGGAGATGTTCCCTTTGTATGGCATGGTAGTAGTATAAATACATTGACAAAAGAATAATCAGAAGATATTTAAAAGAACTAGTGAAATTGACCTTGGTAATGATTAGCTTGAATAGCAGTCATTTTCATGTCTTCCTTTAGTTCATCTTGTTCAGCTAATCTGAGTAGATTGATCACAGACCAGTTATGTATATATTCTTGCTAAAGTCTGTGTTGCAAATGATTGAGATGTACTTTAGGACTCTGAAGGGTCTCTGCCCGCAAGGTTGCAAGTCTTTGGTAGTAGAGCATTACTGTCAGTCAAAGTTTAATTTGGTATAGTAATGATCTGAGTCCCAACTCACTTTCTAGCTCTGTTGCTAGAAAGTTTCTAGGCAGGTTGCTTATTCTCTAAACCTTAGTAATTGTAATAGTACTACTGATAGTACTTACCTAATAGGGTTTTTATGAGGATTAATTGAGATAACATGGTAGAGAATTCAAGCTCCCACATCAGATAATCTGGGTGACACAGGGCAGATTTCTTACCTTTAATTACTTAGCAAACTACCTAACTTTAATTACTCAACAAATTACTTAACTTTAATTACGCTCTGTTTTTTTGTTTATTTATCACTAAAGTGAGAATAATATTAGAAGCTATCTGATAGTTTTTTAAGATCTCAGTTAATATATGTAAAATACTTAATAAATGTTAACTACTAACTATAATTGTGATGTTATTATATAAAGCACTTACACAGTGCTCAAAATATTATATAACTACATACTAAACAGTAGCTGTAATAATAGTTGCTTGTTGTTATTCCAGTCAAAGGTGGGAATGTTCCTGGTTGTTGGTCTCTTGATTCTGAGTATGAGGTTATACATATAATAGCTTAAAATTAAAGGCCATGCTACCAACAAATACAAGTATTCCACATCCCTTTTTTGGAGTCAGCTTCTGAATTCCTCTAATTCTATTTGAGCCTGGGGGGTTTGTCTGTCTGCCTGCCCCTCCTTCCTTCCTTCCTGCCTTCCTTCCTGCTTCCCTTCTCCTTTCCCTTCTCCCTCCCTCGCTCTTTGCCTCCTTCCTCCTTTCCATCCTTCCTTCCTTTCTTTCTTTTGCTTTTCACTGGGAACTAGAGAAAGTTTAAACTGTTGTAGTCTGTGCCAGCTATTTATGTGGTGCTTTTTACGCTAAAGACCAAGCCCGTGTTGTTTATGTTCTTTGTAAGTTTTAGCACTTGTGTATCCTCAGTAATATTTTAGAAACCCTAGAATAGAGTTATGTGATCCAAACTGATGTAGGATACTTCCATTTTTAACTTTTGGGAGGGGAGAAATAACCGAGTTTGGCCTAGCTAAATGTTGAAGTATTCTTTATTCAGTTAACTTTATGGATTAATATTACTAAAGGTCCTTTTCCTTGGAGTATCTGATTTACAAATGGGTAGCTGGCCTCAGTGCTAAACCTACTGGTAAGAGTCTTAAGAAAAAATATATTTCCAATATTCCTTACCAGATAACAGAATTGCATTTTTTCATTATATTAAATGGGATTAGGAGCAGTTGTAAACTTCTAGGTCCTCTAATAGCAATAGCAGGTAGTGACTGGCAGACTGTCATCCAAGAGGAAAAGAAGAATAAAAACCATGTTATATAGTGGCTACTTTGTTTTAGATAAATTGTATGTTATATATGTTTTATACATTTTTATGTATTTGTGTGTATATATTTATATATGTTAAAATATAAAAAGACAAATCAAAATATAGCGATATGATTAATATTAAGATGTTAAGGACAAACAACCTATCTCAGTAGTTTATGAAACACCTTTCCTACCCCTCCTTCTCTCCCCGTAGCTAACTACTATCATAAATTTTGCATTTGTGCCAAGGTTTTGAAGCTTTAGTTAGACCTGAAACATTTATTATTTACTAGGTTAAAAATTTTGCCGCATTTTTAAAAACACTTATTTCTTTATTTCTGTATTTCCCTTAATTTCTTCATGGTGAAGAAATACTTTGGAAGCTGGTATACGTTTATTCTTGTATTTACTTTTTCACCTTCTATTCTCCCAGCCTTCCTAGAGAATTTATTAAGGTCTCTTTTTATTAATATTCCCAGACCGAGAGCAGGAGTATAGAGTTGATGGTTACATTTATCATTGTCATTTGGTATCACAGATGATAGTCTATCGGTGTGTTTAGGTGTTTTTTGTTTGTTTATTTTTTTGCATTCCACCTAGTGAGATGAATGAGAAGTACAATTAAACTTGCTGTTTTGGTTTTGTTTAAAGGTAGAATATTTCTCTTATACAGTTAATAAACTTAATAAAAAGCAACTTTTATTATCGTTGTTCACTTGGACACTTAGCCTTTCTTTATCCCCCCACCTTCATCTCGGATCATAATCCATTGTCAGATCATCATCATTGTTGAGGAAGGAAAAAGGTCGGAAAATGAGTAATTGTATTTTGTTTAGGAATGAAACTTAAACATTATAATAGTTCTCCTTTACCCCAATATTCCTGGGTTTTATAACAGTCTGTTCCACTGTTAAAAAGCTTTAATTAGTGTGATTTGGCATTGCCTTGGGCATCCAGTGGTGAGAATTCACCATTACTGCATTTTAGCAAGAAAAGAGTCACAGTAAGTACAGTATTTTGTTCCTCTTTGAGTTATATATTTTTATGCGTATGCGTCATGTATTTGTACCCTAGTATAAGGGCAAAATTAAACTAATTTCAAGTTCTTAAGTGACTTTAGTGATTGGAAAACAGGTATTTAATTGACACCTCTGGAGACTGAAATCTTTTGTCTGTCCACAGGTTTTTATGGGACTGAATACTCTGGATAAGAAAAAAAGCTCACTCTTCAAGAGGGCCAATAATTTGAGCCAGTTGGGATAGCTACTGTAGAATTTGAAGTTGTTATTTTAATGATACAGATTTACCGATGTATCTAGTGGTATTTAACATTCAATGTGTGTTATAGGACCCTGATGGAGAAAATGCTCGTAGGGCATTGCAACGAACAGGAGGATCATTTCCAGGAGGACATGTACCCGATATGGGATCGGGGTTGATGAATTTACCACCTTCCATTCTCAATAATCCAAACATTCCTCCTGAGGTTATCAGTAATTTGCAGGCTGGTAGACTTGGTTCCACAATTTTTGTTGCTAATGTAAGTTTAAGCTTTAGTCTAAAATTTTGTCATTCAGATATTTAGTTCTAATCATGAGATTATTAAATTAGATGAACGGGTTGTAGGTTTAGAGGACATTTTGCTTATTTTTAACAAAAGTAAGCAAAATAGTAATTACTGGAAACTCAAACCCGGTTTAAAAAAAATATATATAAAAATATAAGGTTAAACTGTAAATATGAGTAGTATTCTTAAAAAGGAACTGTGGAATGTACAAATATCTTTGCAGTTCTTGAAAATGTTTACTTTCATTGTATGGGATTTTTGTTCATAGTGGTAAATGGATTTCTTTCTTTAGCTTTGATATTTGATATTTGTGAATGTGCACATTGTAGTTGGTTTGTCATTTGTTCTAAGGTTTTGAAAGTCAGTGATAGCAACAGTACTTTCCAAAATATGACTTTCTCTCAGTAAAAATAGATAAGCAAGTTTCAAATGTACAAAATAGGATTGAGCGGATAAGAGGCTGTTTTGGAAATTAAAAAAAAATAAGGATAAGTAAGAACATTGGATGTAGGTTAATTAATTTTAAACAACTTAAGATGTTTTTATTTGAATACTATTGATGTACCATCTAACAAGAAGTATAGTTCTTTATAGTTTTGAGTTGAGAAAAGATTTGTTTGTATTATTTATAAATGGGGAGAGGGGTTTATTAGGTATGTAACTGTATATAATTTTATGTTAAGCTTGACTTCAAAGTTGGTTGGAAGAAGCTAAAGGAGGTGTTCAGCATAGCTGGAACTGTAAAGCGGGCAGATATTAAAGAAGACAAAGATGGCAAGAGCAGAGGAATGGGCACAGTCACTTTTGAACAAGCAATTGAAGCAGTGCAAGCAATTTGTATCCTGATTTACACTTTAGCGATATTTAATATGGTTGAAGAAGCTGGATAATACCATTTTGTGGGGGTCGTGGAATTTAAAGTTGCCTGGCTTAGAAATGTGTATTAGGCTTTAGTCTCCAGCACATAAAACCTTTATTATGTCCAAGTACTAAAGTCACTCTTAAAACTTGAATTAGCCATATTACGTAAGCCTGGTACTTACTCTTTTCTGCTTTCTCTTCCTGCCACAACTAACTGTATGTATATCTGCCGTTAACAGTTAATGTAATCCATTGTACATTAATGCAGTTGCTTTAAATGAAGCCTTGTTACTTTTTCCCCCAGTGGTTGCCTTAAACGATTATATTTTATTTATAAAGTAAAACTATAAGGCAAAGAATTCAAGATTTTTCTTTGAGTATATGGAAGAGATTAAAACAAGTAAAATAGTAAAGATGTTGATTAAAGTAATAGAGGTAGTCTGACTCTAGGATTATTAAAATGTGTGTTCAAGTATAATCTTAATAGTCCTCTTAACTGGTTTTCCTTGACCGAACCAACAGCTATGTTCAATGGGCAGTTTTTGTTTGATAGACCTATGCATGTGAAAATGGTGAGTTCCTGCATATCACTTCAACCGTCCCACCTCTTCAAATCTTATATCTGCTCTCCTCTACATTACAGATCTGTTTGATTATGAATTAACCACACAATAAACTTTTTTTGCAATTAGGATGACAAGTCTGTCCCTCATGAAGACTACCGTTCACATGACAGTAAAACACCACAGTTACCGCGTAAGTGAAAGCTATTATTAGAAACAGTGCAGACTATATATTTTTTTCTGTTTTATTGTGTGCTAAGCAAAACTCTTTATTTTTGTACCTATATCCCAAGTTGCCCACAGTTTAGGGTTAGCTTGGTGTTATGGAGATAGTTTGTCATGATTGCCGAGGAAGACTGAGAAGATAAATATGTACCATGTTTTTTCTTTTTGGTAGATTTTCCTGATTATAAAAGCAATACATACTAAAAAAATTGGTAAATTGATATAGCGAAGGGAAAAAGAAGTCCTTTTAATTTTACCACATATAACCTCCATTGTAACATTTTTGTGTATTTTTTCTGGTCTTTATTTATATGTATATATTTTTTTTACATAGTTGAGTACTACTACATAAGTAATTTTGTATTTGTTTGTTTAACATTAATCAGCAGTATTCCATGTTGGAAAATTCTTTCCAAATATTTTTATTGGGTGTATAATAGCCCATTGTATGGATACTTCATAAGTATTTTACTGTAATGTTAGGTATACTTAATTTGTTTTAATTTTTTTTAATTGCCAGCAGGATAATTCATGTCTTATACAAATATTTGGTATGTTTTTGGTTCTTTCTTTCAAGTATATTTACAAGTTTTCAGGTGTGCATATTGATCAGTATTATCGAATTGTTTTCCAAATGATTATAAAACAGTGTAATGTATTTAATATCTTTGTCTCAATGTTCCATCTGCAAAATGAAGATGAGGATATTGCCTGTATCATGGAGTTGACATGAGTGTTGCAGGAGTTAATATATGTAAAGCACTTATAACGGTTCTGGAATAATGTAAGCACTCAAAAATACTAGCTGTTCCTACTATTTTACTCTACCTCCTCTGATTTTTACTAAGCTTTTTTAATCATAAAATATTTTATATATACAGACAAAAATATAATTACTCCTGTAGCTATCACAGCCCATATTTGTTATAATGATTTTTCTTTAAAATAAAATTTTACAGATAAGGTTGAAACTCCCCCTCTCTCCTGACCACCAGATACCATACCAAGAGGAAACAACTTATGAATATAGTGTTTACTGTTTAGGTTTAGTCATTTGGCTACACAGTTATACAAGCATAAACATTATATGAAATGGTTTTGCTGGATTTAAAATTTGGGGTGAGTGACATCATATTGTATATATTATTCTGCAACTTGCTGTTTTTGGTTTAATATTGTTTTTATATTGTTTTAAATATCAGTATTTCTATTGATAGATGTAGCTCTAATTCTTTCATTAAAAAAATCTTTTTTTGAGTGAGAGTGGAGGAGGGGCAGAGAAAGAGGGACAGAATCTTAAGCAGTCTCTAGGCTCAGCACTGAGCCCCCCACGCAGGGGTCTCAGGCTCACGACCTTGAGATTGTGACCTGAGCTGAAATCAAGAGTTGGATGCTTAACCACCTTGAGCCCTCCAGGCACCCCAGTAATTTCTGTTTTTCTAAGATTTTTACCATTTTTGTTCATTTTCAGATTTATTGGCATAAACTAGTCTCTTAAGTTTCTGTTACATCTATAGTTTTTTCTTCTGATAAATTCTGAAGGTTTGTAATTTCTCTTTTTCTTGGTCAGTTTTGCTTCGAGATTTTCAGTTTTATTTGTGCTTTTAATTTCATTCTTTATATCTTAATTTATGCTCCTTAATACTTTCTTCTCTCTATGTTTAGGGGTTTGGTCTCTTATTTTTGTCCAAATTCCTTAAGTTGAAGGTTTACTTCACTAATTTTACATCCTCTCTTTCCTAATAAAAGTAGTTAAAACTGTATATTTAACTGTTGTACACAGGTTTTGCTATGGAGTATTTTTGTTGTGATTTAGTTTTTATTAAATTATTACTATGACTTCTTAAGCCATGCATTTTTGAATTTCTAAACATATGGGGCATTTTCTTATTGTTAACTTATTGTGGCCAGAGAAGATATGATTGTGATTTTTTTAATAATTTGGACTTTGCATTATGGTCTAAGGCACTTTGTTATACATATTCTAGGTGTGCTTGGTGAGTGCAGTGTTCTATATATGTCCATTAAATCAGGCTTGTTAATCCATTTACATTGTCTTACATCACTACTAATCATCATGTCGGCTTGGGCTGTCAGTTACTGAGAGATGTATGTGGTATAATTTCCCACTAGAATGTTGGATTTTTCTTTTCTTTCTTTTTTTTTTTTTGTTTTTACTTTAAATATTTTGACACTAAGTAGGTACATCTAAGTTTAGAACTGATACATTTTCCAAATGAATCAAAATTTTATCACTATAAAATGATTTTATCTTTAGTTACTAAGTCTTGTCTAATACTGATACAGTTAATAACAGCTTTGTTCACATTTATTTATTTATTTGGGTTAATCCCCATTATTTTATGTTCTAGTTTTGTGCTTTTTACAGATATTTTCTCCTATCTTGCTTTCTCATTTAGTGGTTAGCCAGGATTTTTAATATATCTGTAAAGTCTGATGTTAATATAATTATTCTTTTACTCAGTAATATAGTGACCTTTGAATGCTTTAATTCTAATCACTTTTTCTAGTGAATTATATGCTGTTATTGCTCATTGTCTTAGTTCTGTATTGGTTTTTTCATGCCCACAAATTAGGCATTACTGCTACTTACCATTTTTTTGTCTTACCTTTCTCTACTCTCACAGATCCTGGTGCTAATTTTTTCTCGAAGCATATATTTTTAAACTCTTTCATTGAGGAGCTGTTGTTAGTAAATTGTCTCAATTTTGGATAGTCTGTTAATGTCTTAAGAGGTAGCTTTACTGGTTATACAGTTTAAGATTGATAGTTGTTTTCTATCAGCGCTTTGAAAATATCCTACAGCCTTCTGGGTTCCATTGTTGCTATTTCGGCTACCAGTTAAAATGGCCTTTCATTATAGGTTAGCTGTGTTCTTCATGTAGCTGATTTTAAGGTGTTTGTCTTTGGTATGCAGTTTTCTGAATTACTTTTTATTGGGCTTACACAATCTAAGAATTCTTTTTTTTTTTTCTTAAGCAAATTCTGGAAAATTCTCAGTTGATGTGTCTTTGACTATTGCCCTTTCTTTCTTTATAGGGCAGCCTTTTCTTGTCTCAGCCAAGTTTACCTTATCACTTAGGGTGTCATCTTTCAAGATTGTCCTGGCTTCCTGCAGGGGCTTCCATTTTACTTTTCCACTAATAATACTCTTCTGTTTATTTAGGATAAAAAATATTCTTCATTGTATTCAGACATCTATATCTGTTCTTTTCGAGATTTATGTTTTTAGATATTATTCTCGATTGAGATATAATATGCACTCATAAACTTCGGCAGAATCAGTTTGTTGTTCTAGTTAATCATTATTAATGTCCCAGTTTTCCCTTCCCCTTTCTTTTATTCAAATTATTGTAACTTGTCAAATGGGAGCCTCCTTACTTCCTATGATGCTGATCCTCTTTTTTTTTTTTTTTTTATGTTTTATTTCTTTCTGAGAGAGAGAGAGAGACAGCATGAACAGGGAGGGTCAGAGAGAGAGGGAACTACAGAATCTGAAACAGGCTCCAGGCTCTGAGCTGGCAGTCAGCACCAAGCCCGAGGCGGGGCTCGAACCCATTAACCTTGAGATCATGACCTGAGCTGAAGTTGGATGCTTAACCGACTGAGCCATCCAGCACCCCACTGATACTCTTGATTTTGGTGAAAACATGATTTCCCAGATCTGTGAAGATTTTTTTTTTTTGTCTGAGACAATGGGATGGGGCCACTTCTTTTAGTGAAGAATGATATCAGGAGATGAGAATACAAGTCCTCGGTGCAGACGTGAGCCTTGTTGGTAGGCCTGCTATTGCTTTCAGTTAGACCGTTTTTAGGTACTGAGCTGAAAACCAGTATTTCTTTTACCAGATGACATTGATCTTTTCATTTTAACACAACATGCTTCTGTACTTTATCTAAAACAATACACACACACACACACACACACACACACACACACACTCTATATAGTATATGGTTTTCTCAGCTCCTACCACTTAATTGCTATGTTGACTACCAAGAACTTTAAAACCATACTCAGATTTGATAGAGTAAAATAGTTCCCAGTCACCTGTTAAGTCCTTAAGGTTATCAAATTAACCTCTTAAAGTCTATTTTCAACAAATTTAATTAGTTTATTTTAAGAGAGGTAGTAAAAGGAATACTGGATTTAGAGACTGAAAACTTAAATTGTAGTCCTAACTTAATCACATAGCTAAATGGCATTATATAAGTAACTTAAGCTTTCAGAAATTTCCTCCTCTGTGGAAAATAGATGTGAAAACACTTAACGTGCCATATAAATGTAAATAAATATGTCGTGAACAAAGCCAGGTAATGTAACATTTGTTTTATTCAACATTTTGTTTTCATTGTTGTTCTTGGCTTTTTAGTTTGATTTGAAATATCTTAAATGGAATTCTCCTATTTTAAGTAATTTTATGAATTTGAGCAAGATCCTCATTTTCAGATATATATACCATTCATAAGGAATATAATATTATTCAGAGTCCTCTTGGTATTTCATAAGAAGTTCTTTTTAGTATTCCATGAAACTGGGATAGAAGGTGGGCCTGCTTCATAAAATACTTCTCATTAATAGATGGTATTAGTGAGGCTTCTTCACTGTGCTGTGTTCTGATGAAAACAAGAACCAGTGCTCTTACTTGCAAATTTGCAAAATTTTGGCAATATTACTACAGGCATGTAGCCTAAAACATTTATTTTGTGCCAGTTAGTTAATCATACATGGATTGGTAATGTCATTCTTATTTGTGTTTTAGGCGGTCTTGGAGGCATTGGGATGGGACTTGGGCCAGGTGGGCAGCCTATTAGTGCCAGCCAGTTGAACATAGGTGGTGTAATGGGAAATTTAGGCCCAAGTGGTAAGTAGTAGCACTTCCTTGTTTCTTTTTAAATGATACGTTGCTACATTATAAAGCTTACATTTACTGGTTTATAATAATGTCTAAAGGATTCTATTTTCTAGTTGAATATGTAGGATGTCACTCAGTCTAAAAAAACGAATGAAACCTTGAGAGCAGAGAGCATGAAATAAAGTGAGCAAAGGTCAGGAGGGTTCCTCTGAGGCCAGCTGTGTTGTAGCTAGTCTTTTAGCACTTTGGATTTTAAAATGTCTTTGAGGCAGGAGGAGAATGTTTAATGTAGTGTCTCGTGTATCAAGGACATACAGTATTTGTGGAATGGCTGAAATGCTACACTGTCATAAGCAGGTTTGTATTTATCGCTGTGAAGGTAGCTTTTCAGAGAGCTGTTTGGCTCTTTACATGGATTAATTTACAGTTTATCTTTGAAGATTAGTTTTTAAACTTTGTGGTTTCAGAACTCTTTCATCCTCTTCACATTTGTTGACGATCCCAAAGTGCATTTGTTTACGTGGTTATGTTTGTTAATATTTATTGCGTTAGGAAGTAAAACTTAGAAATTTAAAAATATTTACAGATTATTTAAAATAACAGTAACCAGCTTGTATTAACATAAATATAATTTTTCGGAAAATAAGTTATATTTTCTGACACAAATATTAGTGAAAGGAGTGACATCGCTTTACCTTTTTGGAGAACTCTTGAACGTTTGGTTTAATGCAAGACAGCCATGCTGTTATATCTGCTTCTGCATTTTGTTTGTATGTTATGGTAGCATATGTCATGTAGTTTCTGGAAAATTGTACCTTATATTCATGAGAGAATAAGAGTAAGCAGTCAAATAATATCTTAATATTACTTGATAAACAAAATAGTTTTGACTTACTGGACCCCAGCCCATACTTTGAGAACTGTGTCTTAATTGAGTGAGTAGTAAATGCTGTCAGACTCCTGTTTTTTGCTGAGATGCTATAGCTAAACTTTAAAGTATCAGGGTAGCTACGGTAATCAGTCTGACCCAAACAGATAGAAACTTTTACTCTTGGGCCTTCCACCCTCCTAAACACAGACTTTCTTATTCTCTAGTTTTTTTATTGCTCCCTTAGCTGCCATGTTGAAAGGAGACTTTACTTTCTGACTTGATCTCTAAATCTGCTGTGGTGATACTTGTGTTTGTGTGTGCATGTGTGTTGAAAAAAAGAAAACAAACAGGTACCTAGTCCTCGATATTCTCTGCTCGAATGTGAATTTTGTTTTCTTATTTAATAAATATTCATAGACACCTCTTTGAAGACTCGTGATTAGACAGCTGCTGTGCATAGATAGCACTTCCCCACGTGTGTACCCACTGCTTCTCTCGCATTCTGTCCTGCCTAGACCAGTGGTATCTTTTGCTGTATTGCGCTATGTCATTCTTTTGTCCTAAAAGTAAGATTGACTGAACGTACATACTGTGTATTTTATTTGAGGTATGGGAATGGATGGTCCAGGTTTTGGAGGAATGAATAGAATTGGAGGAGGTATGTATAAGCGTTTGTTTTTTTGTCTGTGCCCAGTACCATTTTTAGTACATTAGAAGCCGTGTTGAGAATTCTAAGGAAAAAAAAAAAGGCCAGTTTATTGTTGGCTCATACCTAAAGGCTGCTAGCAGAAATTGAGCCTGGTACATACTTAAGAGATATGGGAAATGATGTGTTAAGAAACCCCCGCACAAGGTAGGGTGGATATGAACTTACTGGTGAGACCTAACACTTACAAAAAGTACCTTTCAGCTAGATAGCTGACAGTCACATCTCAAAATTAATCTTTATTCCATAGGAATTGGGTTTGGTGGTCTGGAAGCCATGAATAGCATGGGCGGATTTGGAGGAGTTGGCCGGATGGGAGGTAGGTAAATGTAGGAATGGACACAGTGAATGTCTCCAGCGGGCGTATGGGGCGTAGCGGGTAGGGACAGGCCTGCCGAGACTGGGGCTATCATGGCATGTGAGGTAAGTTGGTAAATCACAGATTTCTGGTATTTGTGACTTTTGCTGTCTTTTTCAGTTCACTTCCATTATGTTCCTAAATGGATTACCATGTACTGATACACTTGAAAAAGGGTTAATTTGTTGCATAATCTTTTCAGAGCTGTACCGAGGTGCGATGACTAGTAGCATGGAGAGAGATTTTGGACGTGGTGATATTGGAATCAATCGAGGCTTTGGAGATTCCTTTGGTAGACTTGGTAGGGCTGGCTGCATATTTCTCCTTTTCCTTTTTGCAGATTATGTTTTTTAAAGTCTGTTTCCTTTTTTGTGAAAAATTGGAAATTGATAATGTTTCATGTAATGTATTACTTGATGAAAACCACTTTAGGAATTTTAATGTACTGGCTCTCTCTTTCAGTAAATTACATATTTGAACCCTATTTCTAGAAGACTTATACTTTTTGGTTACTGTACAGCTGAGAGCATAGTACCTTGGGAATTTTAAAATATGATTCTTCCGATTAATTAGTATCTTTCCATCCTTGTTTAGGCAGTGCAATGATTGCAGGAAGAATAGGAGCTTCTAACATGGGTCCAGTAGGATCTGGAATAAGTAGGTTTAAATTTTACTAGAATTTATTCAGTAATATTTGAGTGCTTGCAAAAGACTTTGCAAGAGTAGTTATTATAGTATAGTCATATTTTGTTCTTGTGTGTTCATGTGTTTTGTCATAATTTAGAGAAACTTTGAAAGTCATTGAGCTTTTTGATTGAGCTTTTTGATCACTGTTTGAAATTTCTAAACTAACTTTGAATTTTACTTCTTTGACATTTCTGAGCTAACAACAGAGTATGTGTTAACTGTCAGCTAATCCAAGAAGCTCCATTCCAATTGAGGAATCTGGGGATTTCCCTGATCACGTGTCAGGAGGAACTTTTGCTTTAGCACCAACTTTGTTTCCTTGCCTGTTGTCCACAACTGCTATTGGTGACTAGCTTATTTTATCTGTGAACATCTTGTGTCTTTTCGGTAGATGCAGGTGAATTGCCCCGGTTACAGCACCTCTAGAGACCTCCTGGGGTTGAAGGTTAAGTTTACAAGAGACGTTTATTTCCTCTCCTCTGAAACCTTTCCTGTGACGGAATCAAGCGTAGTTGTAGCAGTGGGGAATGCCACATTTCTTCCATCTGTTTCCGCTACCACATTTTAGGCCTTCTATTAAATCTTAAAACATGGCTTAGTTTTTGATCTCTGTTGCTTACTGAGCTATGTCTCTGTGAGCCCTCCAGTACTTTATTGACTTCCTTTAATTGATTGAAATCTCAAAACTAGGAAATATAGCCTACTTGAACTTTTCTAAGGGTAAACTTAGAAGTCCTGTCAGCTGAGGATATTTACTTCCATTGTTCTTTGCTTCTCATTCCTTTCCATCATGTTTTTTAGCCTTGGTCATTTTCCCAGTAATCATAACTTCCCTACTTTCCTTTTTCACCTCGTTGTTTATACTTCTGTTTCCCTAACTTCATATTTGTTATTCATAGAAAGCCATTGTGAGGGTGATGTTAATTTTTGAAATTTCTATGTATGGGGATATTAGGTACAAGAAAAAAGGATTACATTTTGAGGATGTATAGGATTGGAATAATAAAGGGGACTCCGTGCATAAGAATAAATTTGGTATGAGCTCTGGGTAAATTCTCAAGCTCTGGCTAGAGGGACGTGATTCCATGTTTTGTTGTCTCCTTAAGTTCTATAGAATATTGAGGTCAAAAGTTGTTTTTCTGTAGTTCTTGAAAATTGAATTGATATGAAAAGAGAAATTGCATGTGAAACAGCAGATACTGAGGTGAAAAAAATACTATGGTATGATGAGAGCAACAGCTAATGTGTTGGAGTTGTAATATGTCTTTTGTTGTAGCAGTTAGTACACAGGGCATTAAAAAATAAATATGACAAAAACTGTAACATTAATGGATAAAACAGGTAGATAATTTATATAATTCATATGCTATATTTTATGATTGGAATATAATTTTATAGCAGTACGTATGTGTGACGTATTTACATAGTGGCTAGAATTAATGGATTCAGTTAGCCATTAACATTCAACTAACTGAACATAGACCAAATTCTGTTTCTCGGAAGATTGTTACTTTGTGGGTGTGAAAATAATTTTATGCTTATACATTATCTACTTACATAAATGAATTAATTTTTCTCTCCCTTTCTTTCTCAAAAATGATTCTGTCCCTCCTCTTTCTTTTTCCTCTTCTTTCTCCTTTTTCTTCGTTTTGAAAACCAAAACACCGAAATTCCCCAATCCCCCCCTTTCCGTTCTTGAAATCCAGGTGGTGGCATGGGTGGCATGAACAGTGTGACTGGAGGAATGGGGATGGGCCTAGACCGGATGAGCTCCAGCTTTGATAGAATGGGACCAGGGATAGGAGCTATACTGGAAAGGAGCATCGATATGGATCGAGGATTTCTATCCGGTCCAATGGGAAGCGGAATGAGAGACAGAATAGGCTCCAAAGGCAACCAGATATTTGTCAGAAATGTAAGCAACTAAATGTAAAGGGTACTTAAAATTATTTTTTTCTTTGTATATCTGTTACTAATACCTTTTTTCATTCTAGCTGCCTTTTGACTTGACTTGGCAGAAACTAAAAGAGAAATTCAGTCAGTGTGGTAAGTATGCTGATGACTGCAGATACAATAATATTGATTACGGAGGAAAAATTGATTTTAAACCTTTAAGCTCTGTGTTTAGACTTTACCTGTCCAGATACCTGTTCCTGGATAGTATGACAGGTCTAATTCCGCTTGAGATAAATTATGCTGCCCTCCCTCTGACAAGGAGCTGTGCAAATTGCTTCTAAATAACAAGATTTAGAGTAGAGCCTGTCATTGTCTCCTGTGGATAAAGAGAGGGCTTGCTTTATTACCTGATTTTTAAAAGGTTAATATATTGCTTGCAATTCAGAAGATTTTTTGTGTGGAAAGTACTAATAAAGGGTATACACATTTCCTTGTTTGTAGTGCAGTGCAGTGCATTGTCAGCATGATCCCCATAATGCTGGTGTCCAAATGATGTGGAGTTAATCGATGAGACCCATTCTACACATTCTGTTTCCTGTGCAACACAGGAAACTTAGCTGATAGCATAGGGCCCACTGCCTGGAGTTCCTTAGACAGGTACATTCTGGTGGCCCTTCTAGCCCTTTTACAAACTGTTCTTGGCTGCGATGGGTACTGTACTGTGTGCAACCGTAATGTGTTCGTTAGGTCTGTAGAAGATTAGGCGGTTTTATTACTTGAGAAGGGGGCTTTTTGCATGATGATGAGAGAATTAGTGTGAGTGGAACAGCCTAACAGATTTCCTGCCAATGTTTGCCTGCTATTGCCTGGTATCCCAGAGACACTCTGATCACAATAGTAAGCTTATATGGGTGGCATGTAGTGATGAAGAGGGACTAAAAGTGGTACATTTAGTTCTTGAGAATTGATGGAACGTTAAGAGTATTTGGAATATATGTTTACTATTTTTGAGATCACAAAGGGGATAAGTTTAGTATTCCCCCACAGAAGTAGCCTCCGGCTACTATCATTAAGCGGTGGCGATCACTGGTGATGACTGTGATCACGTGGATGTCATCTGCTGTGTTCTTTGTACCCGACTCTGTTGTTTTACTCTGTTCACGGGTTTTCTTCCCTCTTAGATGGAGGGTCTTGATGCAGAAACTGCCGTTGTTTCATTCTAACATTTTTCATCACCTCGGTACATATAGGAAGAGTTTAGTAAATGTTTATGAGGGAGTTAAGTACTCTGAGCTGATCTTCATTCATTTGTTCAGTTACTTACTCAGTCGGTCAGTCTACAAATAGTGTGTTTTTGCAGTCAGCTTGTCATTAGAATCAGACATGTGAACAGTGAAAGATAGTACCCTTGCCCTCAAGGAACATGCGGTGTGAATCCATCAAAGATGGGTTTTTTTTTTTACTCCTTTTGTTATCTTTTTGTTTGTTTGTTTTCATGTATATTTTATTCAAATAAGAGAAACTTAATGTTTTTAATTGTAAAAATGTTGAAAATGAGGTAACTATGAAACAGGTACCACGAGGAGAAAACAGTTTTGCAGTGTTGGTAGTGTTTGCAGGAGTGAGTGCACCTACCTCCCAGCACGAGGCAGCAGTACCTGGCCGTGAATCCCACAGACTGCAGAGGGATGGCCGTATTAGGGCCTTAGCAGAGTACATCAGTGAGGAGCAGTGGCGGCAGGTATAGGTCATGTCTCTTGTAGTCCCAGTGAAAAAAATAAACATCTCCAAATGAGATAAATGGCATTCTTTTTCAAAGTAGAACTGACAAAAAAAGAACAAAGTGGAGGACACAATGACATTCATGAAAATGTCACATTCTCTCTCTCTCAAAAATAAATAATCATTTAAAAAATTTAAAAAATAGAATGTGAAAGTATTATTCTTTACTTCATTATTTTAGCTCTCCTCATGTCCTTTTTTTCATCTGGAGTATCATGAGTGTAATGATATTTTTCTTATCAGTTCTGCTGTAAAAGTTTGTGATTTTTAGATTTACATTAAATGAATGCCATATTTAAATAATTCCCCACCATCTTCCTCTTTTTAACCTTGAACTGCATTGATGGGAAAGAAAATAAGTTATGGTAATACAGAATTAGGTGTTGAGCTGTTGACAACTATGGAAATTATCTGGCTTGTATGAACTGAACCATCCACTTTTCTGCCACATCACTTTATTTTCAAATTTTAAGAGAGGTTTTTCTTTCTTAGTATGGGAAGTTTCTTTCTAACCTGTTCCAAGTCGGTAATGACTTCTTTCACAGTAAAAGGCAGTTTTGTTGTTGTTGTTTTTCACCCTTGAGCCCAAAGTGAGTAAGTATATCCTCTTGGTTGCTTCTTAGTAAGAGTCTAGTGGTACTCCATGCATCTTCCCCAGATCATATCTGTCGGTAAATGGCTCACCAGCAAAGCCGTCTCCTACTAAATGTCTATACAGATCTTCTGTGACTTACGATGGGGTTACATTTCAACAAACCCATCCCGAGTTGAAAATGCCGTAAGTTGAAAATGCATTTAATTACACTGAGCCTACTGACAGTTGTAGCCTCGTCCGGCCTACCTTCAGCATACTCAGAACACTTCTGTTAGCTTACAGTTGCGCAAAGTCATCTAACACAAAGCTTACCTTATAATAAGGTATTGAATATTTCATGTAATTGATTAAATACTATACTGAACGTGAAAAACAGTGGCTGTGTAGGTACAGAATGATGATGAACATATGGCCTGGCTTATTGGGAGTTGTGGTTCGTGGCTGCTGCCCAGTATCACGAGTATCACACCACATACCACTGGCCTGGGAAAAGATCAAAATTCAAAGTACAGTTTCTCCTGTGTATCACTTTTCCTCCATCATGATGTTGAAAATTCTAGGTAGAATCATTTTAAGCTGGGACCATCTGTAGTGGTTAACTGTCCTTGATGGGGCAAAAATACAAAGGCTAAGAAAATGTATTTTAGGTTATACTACCTTCAATACAACATTTCCTCTGACTTTGTAATTTAGGGGAGATTGTGTTCCCCAAACATAAAAAGATGAGGAATGAGTGTACTAAAATAGATCATTTCTTATCCTACCCTATGTAATTCCCCAGTGACATGCATTTTTAAGAAGGCTGAGTATAAATAAATTAACTGTCCCATTGAGAGTTAGACCCCACGTTAGTTGAGGTTAGTTGAGGTTTGTGCTAATAGGGTCAAATAGGCATAGTCTTTCAAACTTGCCTCCATATTTATGATACACTTTAGCTGTACTCTGCCCTGGCTTGGTATGTGGCAGGATCATAAGATTTTAGAACTGCAGTGCAAGGAAAGCCTGTTGAATTATTCCTGCCATAAACCATGTAGACAAATACAACTTTGATTCACAGATTTCCATTATGTAGTTTTCTGGATCAGTATGCTTGTTAACTGGCTAGAAAATAGAGACTTGGGGTAGATTTTATTTACTAAAGCACGTGCTGCTTCAAGCATGACCAGTGGACTTTAACTCTGAAATAATTTAATAGTAAAAAATAATACAGTAACAGTAAAAATAAAATACAAAGAGCATTCATTGGTAGAGTCCTTTTCTTTTGTTTGTGAAGAAACACTAAAACTTCGGGCTTTGTCCCTTATATCATACTTATAGCTTCTTATGGAATATCTAATTTTGCTTTTTTCTTTTGTGGTTATGTTACAGTTTTATTTTGGTAGTAGAGTTTATTGAACCATTTATTTTGCTTTAATTTTGTCTATTTTTAGATAATGCTTTTATGTCAGCCTTTCCCTAAGCATACCCACAGATTGTTAATAGGCTGGATTAAATAAAGTGAAAAGTTTTCTTTCACTGCAGGATAAGTCATTTTTTAACTGATATATGTAACAGCAGTATGTTTGATTATTCTGTCATACTGATTTCTCATTGTATATACTATTTTGTCCTATACTATTATTAAAATAGGAGTTCTATTTTTGCTTTTCTTAGAATCATACAAGATCAGTAGATATTATGTCATTTAAAAAGGTCTTCAGAGCATGTAAATATAGCCAAGGGGGTCTGATTTTAATTATTTGAAACTAAATTATTTTTCTCCTCAATTATTTATCTTTAGAAAAGTAAATTATCTCAATTGGTGTTTTTATGGGATTAGAAAACATACCACTCTCTCTGGTTCTATGCCTAGTGGGATTTTTGGACAGTCGTACTATGAAACAGGTATCTATAAGCCACTTTCTATAGCCTGAGTGTCCAAACTGTAAGAGTATTGAAGCATTTTGGTGGAGAGAGCTTGTCAGATTCAAGAGCTGTGAGTCATGGTGGGGTCAGGAACTTGGGGGTGTGACAGTTGATTCCTAAACTGAGAGAGACAATTTAAGAGAGAAAAAAAAAGAGAGAGAGAAGCTTGTCCTGAAAGTTTGAGACAGATTTTGCATGAGATAGGCCTATTTTCCTTTGAAGTTTAGAAGATTTCTTACTTGATTGATCCTTACTATTGCTAATAAACCTGTTGTTAAGAAAAGCCCTAAGTTTTTATAAAAGGTAAAAGTAGAATAAGGAAGAACCTCTAACTTTAAAAGCCCTTGAAAATTCTCCACAAAAAATCCATCGAAATCACTGTATGGTGCTGCCGTTGACCAAGGTATGCTTTAATTAAACTTGCTTTTTTTAGGTCCCAGCATTCGAGATATTAAGAGGACTCTGGAAATTGCTCTGCATCCTTCTTTAAAGTTTTTTAAAGTTTCATTTTATGTTGCTTCTTAGAAAATGTGATTTCTGTGTTTTTTGTTTTGTTTTAACGAATTGTAGGTTGGTTATATATTGTTTGAATCTACTTTAACCATGGTAATATAACTTTTTCTGGTGATTAGTCTGTTTTATAACTTTTAGAACACAGTTAAAGCCTCCCTGGCCTGGGTTACAAGATCATGGTTTTGGCTCATTCTGACTTTTATTAACTTGGACCATTTAATTAGGGTGAGCAGTTGACTACTTGGTTTATAAAAAAATGCAATAATGGTGGGTTTGGGGAACTGGTTGGAAAAACAAAAGTAGAAAAGTCATCTAGGATGTTGTAAATAGATAATAAAACATTCAAATCCAGATTTAAATAGAAAAAGATTTTCTACTCCTGCATCAAGGTTAAAATAGATCCTCTCACCTGGAAAAGGGCTTATGTGATTTTTTTTTTTAAAATAAGGCCCTTGCTTTTATTGTCTCCCTCTCCATTTTTGTCCCTTTATAGAACTAAATATGTTTGGCTTTCTAAGTATGTTGCCAGACTAAAATTAGCCTGTAGTGATTTGGCAACTATATAAGATTCAAGGAAAGAAGGTATGATAAGTGGGCACACAACTCCCCTAGACCCGTGTGGACCTGGTGATAATAGATCCCAGTTTGCCTGGAGATAGTCTCCCTTTCATCTGTTATTTGTGTGTAATTACTAATCACTCTCCATTTCACTCTGGAAAGTGTTCTGATGTGGGTGGTAGATATTTATGGACATTTTGTAATTTGATAAATGATACTGATTTACTTTAAATACCAGTCTCTAGAGTCAAGAGTGATATTAACAATTGTCTGGTTTTCTTCCTCCTCTCGAAGCCTCTCTGAGGTTCTTCTTTGTGTCCTTACCATCACTGTTGTTACTTTCATTGATTTAAGTCGATGATATCTCTTCCATGCCTAGTTCCGTAACCTATTTGGTACTTTTACACCGAAGTTCAAATTGTGGTATTGAATAAATAAATGGCACTGTGGTTATTAATAAGCAGAATTAGTGGGGCCTTTTGTGGCCTGGTAAAAATTAAAATTCTAAGTAGTCGCTAGTATTTGCAGTGATGAAGGAATGAACAGGAGGGTAAAAGGGAAAGAAGCGAATTAGGGAGATTGGGCAGAAAGTGAAAAAACTATTTTTTTCCTAAAAGTAATTTTATTTAAATTTGTAAGTTTGTTATTGTGCATGGTGACTTGCTGGTATTTTGTCCTGTTTGCCTTACTGCTATAAACTTACTTCAGAAACTAAGAATTTACATAAAAAATATTTTTATGTTCTACTTTAGTAAAATATCAAATCTTAAGCAAATTTATTTTGATTCCTATTTTGTACACTTCAATATATTTATATTCAGAAGATAAAATGATGAAAATAATGTTTATATGATGTTATTTTTAAATCGTTAATGTTTTTAGCCAGCTATGTATCATTTCATTGGCTGTGAGGAATGTCAGACCTGTGTGGTGAAATGAAATCCATTTAAACTGACTAGTAATTCTATAATTTTTCTTTTACAGGTCATGTAATGTTTGCAGAAATAAAAATGGAGAATGGAAAGTCAAAAGGCTGTGGAACGGTCAGATTTGACTCCCCAGAATCAGCTGAAAAAGCGTGCAGAATAATGAATGGCATAAAAATCAGTGGCAGAGAAATCGATGTTCGCTTGGATCGTAATGCATAATTTTAGACCACGGTTGGAACATTCTTACATCTGTTTTGCTGAATCTCCTAGAAAAAGTCATTTTTTTTAGTAATACTGTATGCTTACAAAAGCTGTAAAAATGAACTTTTAAAACTCCCACCAGCTTTTAACAGTATAGTGTTGAATATACTGTGATTTTTGTTAATCTCAAGTTTGGGTTTTTAAAGACAGCAAGTCGGTCATTCAGTTTAAATGAATGGTTATACTGTTTTTAATGAAATAAGCCATTTTCTTGTTGTTACTTTCAGTACTACATAGTGGGATTTGTTCAGGTTTCCTCAACTTTTATCAACTTGTTGTAAGGTAAAACATAGATGATTTTTTTCAAAACTTCCGTTTTATATTTGTGATTGTCCTTGAAAAGAAAGGGCTCAGACAAATTAGGATGCGATTTTTGGTTGGTTTTAAATTACTTTTCTTTGGTGATAAAGAATTATTGTAAGTAAGTTTTAGATTCTAAAGTTCAGGACATTTTTTATTTGACTTCAATGAGGAAATGGAGTTTTTTTTCTCTTCCTTCTCCCATCATCCATGTTTTCCACATAACACTATTAATATCAACCTCCACAGCCCCTTATTTTATTATTTCCAATGATTCCAAGTTCATGTAGAACTGATAATGTGGCAGTCCCCAAGTATAATAACAGGCAGACTACTCCCAGCTTTCTGTCTAGTTTCCAGCCATTGAAGTGAACTGCTAAAAAAAGGAAAATAATAGAAATGTTGAGAGAGATGGTTATGTAAGTCAGTCCTCTGCTGTTCACTTCCACAGGAGCTGATGTGTTTATAAATGCAGTTTTAATAAACCATGGAACACCTAGGCACAGCATATCAAACACATTGGATCCCACGATGTTAGACATAGCCATATCTCCTTTGCCTGCAAAAAAAAAAAAAAAAAAAAAAGCATGTTGTTAAAATGTGCACACCAATACTGTATTTTTATTAATAAGCTTCATAAAAAAACACTGGAATTTTTTTTGTTTGTTGGTTTTGGAAAATTGTTATATTAGAACAGAAGTCTTACTGAATTTGTATTTTTTAATTTGGGGGGGGTTAGTATTTAAAGTCTTAACATTTATTTAATAATAATTATCTTTATTTATTAAACCATTTTTCAATAAGGTCTGTAGATTACTTGTTGCTTTTCATTCTAATTTAATATGGTTAATTACGACTGAATGCACATTTCAGATGAGTATTATTTGGGGGTTTAGATTTAGTGAAATGAATCTGCTATTAAATAGTAAATCCTTTCTTTTGAGTCACTTTTTTTTTTTTTTCTTCAAAGTATGCTGAGGAGATAAATATTTATCAAGGTACTTTTGCTCTTAGTCTATCTCAGCCAGGCTTGAAGCATGGGCGCTGCAGCCCAAGGGACCTAGCTCTTACCTTTTCTTGCAACCAGCACGCTGGCAATCGTGTCTGGCAGGCTTGTTCCTGCCGCTAATAGAGTAAGGCCCATTACTGTGTCTGGGATTTCTAATGTTTCCCCTGTAATAAACATAGATACTACAAGTTACAAATCTTATAGATTGAGTAACCATTCTCTGCAGTTATTTCAGATACTTACTTTCTGAACAAAACGAAAATAGGCACATTTAGGTTTCACAACCAATATGTACTTAGATTTTAGCTAACAAAATATTTGAATAAGATTGGTAAATTGGGTAATACAGATAGCACAGATTTTTAATGACATATCTAAAGATATTTAATAGACAAAATTCTACTAAGGAATAATTCCCCTACCTGGTATGCCTACAGAAGGTTTGGATGTTCACTATTATCTCATCAAGGCTGTTGCATAATACATGCTAATAATAAGATTGATTATTTCCTCTTTTTCAAAGCATTTTCTTAAAGTGGTCAGAATTAAGCAAATTGTTTATAGCTGTTTTTAACCTGTAAATGCGTTAACCTGGTACACATTTTTAAGTCCTACTTTGGTGATAGACCTTAAACAAAGGAAAACAAAACTAAGGTTCTCCTTGAGTCTTCCTAACATTATGGTCCCGGTTTATTAATCCTTCTGTTGCATTTGGTGTCAGTTCAGCATTTTTCCGAAATGTATTCAGAAACAGAATCAGAGGGAAGTTAAATGAAAATACATGTAATTGCTCTTTTAATGTTCCAATTGAATACTTTAGAATCTTTTTCTTAAAATGTCAAAAGTACTTTAAGTAGCTGTTTATTGCATGCTTTCTATATTGATATTGGAATTGTATTTGGTTGTTAATTTTTGTTACTGGTTTTCCAGAGTTCATATGTACATAAATAACACTAATATTTATCATCTTGGGGGCTGTTCTATGATCTATTACTTGATTTTCCTGATTACTATTGTCAAATATATTCTGGCTGAGAAAATTTGGAGAGATTTAATATGCAAGCTATTTGGACTTTTTCATCCTTCTCATTAAAAAAAAAAGAAAAAAATACTCTGCTTTTTGCTAGCATGCTATTCTAAGTCATTTATTAATTTTGGAGAAGTCATTGATCAGCAAGTTTTTTTTGTGAAGGGCCATGTAGGAATTATTTCAGGCAGTGTAGGCTATGTGGTTTCTGTTGCAAATGTTCACTCCTGCCATCACAGTGCAAGAGCATCCACAGATAATATAGAGACGATTGGGTGTGGCTACGTTCAGTAAAACTTGATGAGCCAAAACAGAGGAGTCCTGGCAGTTTGGGCACACAGACCGTAGTTTGCTCGCTCTGGTATATCCATTTGGGTTAACTTTTTTGGGAGAAACTCTTGATTTTTTTCTATCTTTATATTCAGTTTTTCTTTTGGAGTTCTATGGAACTAGAGCTGATTATGGCTAGGCAGTAATATTTAAATTCTAATCATGAAGGTAGTAGAAACTTAAATTGAAATTTTACTTTATATACTTTTTACTCATTTTATAGTTGGTTTGTATTGCCATATTAAAAAGCAAAATGAAATATAATCCAGTTAAACAGCGAGCACACACTGTTCTCTCAAAATACTGTCCCTTTGCTATATTTTTCATTGTGGAATGGAATTCAATAGATAGAGTATATTGTGGGCCCCATACAATGTGATTTAAGTATTAGCATAATAGAAGGGCATCCTCTGTACCTGATTTCATTTATAAGAAGATCCTTTGACCTGTAACTCTAGGCTGTATAATATTTGAGAATATAGTTTTGATACGTAACATACAACTTACCCCTGAATGATCTTGCTGGTAGAGTAATTTTTAATCTTTCTGTAAACAGCAGGTATCTTTAGTCTTTGTGTAAAGAGACATTCCTCCTTAGTTAGACTGCATTTAGTGAATATATGCAGTTCTTCTCTGAAACTGATTATTTTTAAGTTGTGCTCTTGCACTATTGATACATACCAGTTATTGTGACCATCCAAACCAGGATATATGTAAATGCAGATATCCATAGTGCCGACATGAAAAAGGTTATAATAAAATAATTTTTCCAGAACTTTCTTCTACAATCTGGTGTGGTTAGAAAAAGTAAGGTAATGATAGGAAGGGATAGTACCCAAAAAATTCTTTTTAAGTCTGCTTCAGGCATGTTGAAAACACTTGGTGGATCTGTTGAAGAAAAAAATAAATGATTTTGAGTTTTCTCAAATGGCCAATTAAGTTGGAAATGTCCATTTAGAAAGCTATATTGAAATAAATTAGCTGTATCAGTTTCTAAGAGGCTATTTAAAACATTTGAATACCTCATTACTGATATTGCTGGCAAAAAGAAACTAATTTAGACTTTAGGGCAGACAGTATAAATGTGATACTCAGCGTTTCTTGATTTGGGACCTTAAATCCATCAAAATATCTTGGATCATTCAAATGTATTTAGATATAATGTTTATGAAGTGTCAGTTGGACTTCTTTTGGTTTTCTACAATGGGAATAGTTTTTAGTAACTTTTTTTTTTTTTTTTTTTGCTTATGGGATTAACTTGCCTTCTACTGATTATAACTATCTACTTGTCTCTGTTCTCCAATATTGATGATGTCTCTAGCCTGCCCTGTGTATCAGGTAATACATACTTAAGGTGTATAAGTAATTATAGCATAATATTTATTAAGTTGAATATTCCATTCTAATTCTCATTGTGATTTTTGGGGGGCTTCAGTTTTTCTTTCTTAACATGTATTTGTGAAATTTGGAATTCACTATAATTCTTATGAAGAGCCTTTAAGAAATTATAAGAACAAGTATGGAATCTACAGTGTAACTTAAAAAACTTGCGTATGTTCCTTTATTTAATTTGTTAAGTTAGTGGAAGACAATAATATATTGGATAGAAATAAGAGTCCACTTGAAAATTATTTAAAATTTGCATGGCATTTACAAAATAATGTACAATTTTGTAATGTACCATAATAATGTAGCCATGTATTGCATCAAACTACATTACAACTAGTGCCAGTAAAATAACTCACGAAAAAAATTTGCAGAGCTTCAGCCAATGGACCATTAAATAATATTAGATATAATTTTAGTGTAATGAAAAAATTTGGAGTGGTTCCTTTGAATTTTTTGTTATAAAATTTAACTTAGCAATATGCCACTTGCACCTGAGAGGCTAGAAACTAATTTTTATAAGAAGGGAAATGTCATGTTGTAATTTTTGTAGGTAGTAAATTAGAATAGCTTCCTAAGATACTTAGGTAAACTTAGATTCAGTTTCATACAAGCACTTTGTAAAAAACTAATGCATAAATTTCTCTTTCTGGCCCTATGTGAATTTAACTTCTACTAAATGTATTTATCCCAGTGTTCTGCTCCTTCTTCACATGGCATGTTTCAAACAACTGTTTTTCCCCACACTAGTGCATTTTCCTAAATTCCAAGGTTTTATAAGTGGTGTTCGCACTTTCTCAGTCATGAACAAGGCTTCAGAACTTCCTCTGCTCCCTTTTCTGGCCCCGTACAGTTCTTCAGTTGTCTCATCTTGGATGCTTCCTTTGCATTGTCTCTTTCATTCCTACTCTGCTCTGTCCAGGCGTCTACCAAACACATCAGCTTTTTTAGTGGCTTCTTTCACGACTCCATTTCTTATATCCTCTCATTGCCTTGCTCACAAACCTGCAGAGACTTACATACTAGCATCCAAGACTCTCCTATTCTTTCCTATCTACCTTTTCTCTGCTTCCTTAATGTGTACATTTTGGGCTCCAGGTATGCTAGTTCTTGCCCAGGCCTTTTGCTCATACTAATTCCTTGGCATCAATTTCTCGAATATACCTTACTTTTACTTCTACGTTATTTACATAACAGACTTCTGTAGCCGTTATAAATCAGGTCATCAATCAGGTCATCCGTTAAAGTCTGATCTATTCTACCAGGCTCCGTTTAAATGCTGCCTTCTCTGTGATGATCTTTCCTAGCTTTTATGCAAATTGTATACAGTCTGTCCCACTTAGGAACTACAGCTGTACTTGATTTTCTCCTCTTTATAGTACTTAAACCTTCATCTTTTAGCTATTTTCTTTTTTCCCTACAGTATTGGAAGCTTCTTAAGGATAGTGACCACCTCTCTTCATCATGTCTGAATATCCACAGTGTCTTTTACACAAAAAGCATATAGTAATTGCTGAATCAAGATGAGACTCATGTTTTTCTAGTGAATAGGCTTAGTAGCGGGGATGATGTGCTTCTTACCTTCAGAAACCTGACTAAGATCATGCAAACTTAACGGAAGCTGAGAGTAGCCAGAATCATCATGAAATATCCCACTGTCAGTCCTTGATTGCCGATGGATGAGCGGTTGACCGTCGTCTTCCCATCCCATCAGTGATTCTTGCTCACTTCTGTCCGTAGTTTCAGCAAGACAAGTGCAGCAAGGGCTGAATTTCTTCATAATATATTGATTAATTTTAATGTCAAAACATAGCACCAAAACATACAATCCATATATCAAAAGCAGTAAAGTTCCTTCATACCTATAAATTAGAGAAATTTGTGTGTTTTAAAATGAAAAAGGTTTTGTAGAGCTAGTAGTTTGGGGGCAGTATCTGCTTAATAATTTTCCAACACAGCAACAAGCAAATAACATTTCTAGGTGTATATTGGTTTTATAGCTGTGTCCAAACTTGGTTACAGCATTATTAGAAGTTTATGCATAAAAACTTTGCATTCCTTTCTCTTACTTCAAATAAAACCAAGGATTATTAACTCATTGTCTTCATTTATAGATAACTTTATAAATTATACGCATAAACATGCTTTGAAAATAAAAATTGTAGATTTTCAAAGTAAAAGTTAAACTAGTGAGTAGTGATGGACATTCTCTACCTCAGTTCATTGGTAGCATACATTCCCCAAAATATGCAGTAATTATAAAAGAATACAGTTCATTTTAACTGTGTCTATTGAAATGTGGTATAAGAATTTTGTGTAAGCTATTCAGAATATATAAGCCTTTGGGGCTTTTCAGTTAACAGAGTTGTGTTGTTTTTTTTTTTTTTTTGATAGAACTAAATTTGGCTTATATTCACAAAATAAGGGTATTTTAAAAATAAAAATATACCATGGGCACTAAGAACTGTTGTCCTATACTCTGATCTCCTAAAGAGTTGTGATTAGGTAATACCATTACATTTGAACCTTTCATTTACATTTTGTTTTATAGCCAGTGAAGCTCTCCTGCACTGAAAGCACAGAGTTCTTGTTTTCCCTAATGGAGGAAGGAGCATAGATTTGGATACTCTTACAGTCATTGTCCCTTTAGAGACCACTAGTGAGTCCGAGAACCATCCCTACTATAGCCACGTCTTTCTTTGGGAGACAGACTAGATTTCAGGATGAGTCATTTAGAAATTTTGTTCCCTGCTAGATTTTAAGTTTCTTGTCTGCAGATCTTCTGCAGGATTGCTAAGTTGTAATACTCCAGAAAGGTGCCGTTTACATTGTTTTCTATTTTGCTGGTATCCTGTAGCATTAGGCAGTGCACAGTCTATGTGGCTATGCATTTTACGTTCCTCTCCATCTCTCGTGACTCCTAGCATAGTGACAAACACCTAATAGATACCTGGCTCTTGTTAGTGGAAGAGTTAGCTGTCCACTGAGTCACCCTCTTTTTCATTTTCTTGCAACAGCAAGACACATGGAGGTAACAAGGAAAGCAAACAATTGCTAATACCTAAATACCATTGATTCTTCGAGGAAGAAGGCTGTAGTCATTGCTAAGTGAACATCAGAGAAAAAAGTTGGAAGAATTTAAAGATTTTAAAATTTACTTCCTCCATCATTTCTCTCCGGTCTTGTGACTCTGGCCACTTCTAACCTAGGTAAAGTAAACAACCCAATAGAAGAAAAGACCAACTGCTGGGGCTTTAATGGACAACAGCAGAACCGGAACAGGCCGAGGGGTGAGGGAAGCGTGGTAATGTCCAGTGATTAGTGAGACAAGGAGACCGACGCGACTAAAGAGGTTTCAAAGAAGGGAAAATCCAACCAGCAACTGTGAGGAGGAAGTTAGGTCAGAGGCACGTGGGAAAATGGTGCCAAAGTGGCAGGTAACTGAGAAGTGACAGAAATAACATTTCTGAAAAAGAGACATCGCTAAACCATCAGAATTTCATAAAACCCTCTCTGATTTTGCTTTACATAAGAGTAATGATCGTTTCAAGCTTACCAGTAAACTTGGTTGTCGAATATTATGCCAAGGACTGCGGCTACACTAATTGCATATGCTGCACAGTCTCTGAATAAGGGCCAACATGATAGCGATGAGGCCTGTAAAATGATAATTTGCTGTTTCCATTATGCGGTAGCTTCGAGTACATGCTTAGCACAATACTAAAACCATATGTTTGTTGCTAAATACCGTAATCTTTTGCATTTTGCTTACAGAAGAAGGAATTTTAAGAAAAACTGTTTCAGAACCTTCTCTGGTTGTCATAAATTTGACCAGGAGCGATTTGCAGGTTAACTTTAAATGGAATCCATGTTTTTCTACTGATTAATAAATTGGGTTGAACACATGAATGCCTTGTTTGTTTTAGACTATAAACTGTTTTTGTCATGTGTCAAGACAGTAAATTTGTGGAGTAAAGGTGTTTCACATACCACGTTAGATAGTAGGCCACAAGCTGCACAGATGCCAAAGAGGTTATACAGTGCGGATCCGAGAATGGTGCTAATGCCAATGTCTCCCTTTGTGATAAATACACCTACGAACAAGGTAATTGCTACATTAGTGCTGCTAGACTTGGAGAAGATAAAATCACATCGAGGAAGCAAAAAAATATAAGGAGCGATATTTACCCAGGAAAGCAGTAACCAGCTCGGGAGCTGAACTGCCGGCTGCCATAAAAGTTGCACCTGCAACATCCTGAGACAGTCCAAGGGCTGAAGGCAAACGAAATTACGTTAAAGTGACGATGGGATGTCTCTGTAACTAAATATTCAAGTCTATAGCTTCACAGAAAAGCACTAACCGTGACTTAGACTGGAGAAATAAAACATGCAGGTTCAAAAATTAGAGGAATCCAGTGTCTTGCTCCCTCTATGCATTCATTAATGCTTCCGTAGAAGGGGAGAGGCAGCCAGGGACCATCGGAGCTATACTGCAACTCGGGGTTCTGGATGGCAAGGTGC
This sequence comes from Hyaena hyaena, assembly GCF_003009895.1. Lineage (NCBI taxonomy): Eukaryota > Metazoa > Chordata > Mammalia > Carnivora > Hyaenidae > Hyaena > Hyaena hyaena. Next base: position 819,566 of record NW_024081363.1, read on the forward strand.
GGGATTTGGGGATTTTGTGGGACCCAGAAAAGCCTTCCTTTCTGGCTGTGGGGCTTGTATGGCAACCGCCGGACTTCTCTCAAACGACACTGTCAGCAGTGCTTCCGTACGTTGACAAAGGGAATTGAGGTATTTCAGGCGTCATAATCCAATTTTAAAGAGGACAAAAAGTGGATATTGGTAGTTTTTAAGATCCGTAAGTGAAGCTGAATTAAGGAGCTTATTTACAAATTGGCTATGTCAACCATGTCAATACAAATGAGAGGAAATTAGGTCACTAAACACCAAATAAGATTTACTTTTGTATAATTAGAATCTATTGATTTAAAACCTACAACCATTGAAACTTTGGAGTAGGAAACACAAGAAAATACAAGGATTCAAGTAGTCTGTGTATATCCCCCAGACTTACAAGCACTTCCACTCTCTTCAGTGATTGATGGGATGAAGTCTTTAAAAAAATTTTTTTTAATGTTTTATTTCTGAGAGAGAGCGAGAGAGAGAGAGAGAGCAGGGGAGGGTCAGAGGGAGACACAGAATCTGAAGCAGGCTCCAGGCTCTGAGCTAGCTGTCAGCACAGAACCCGACATGGGGCTTGAACCCATGAACTGTGAGATCATGACCTAAGCCAAAGTCGGACGCTTAACCAACTGAGCCAATCAGGTGTGCCCCGATGGGATGAAGAGCCTTAAGACATTTTTGGCTCTTTCAATTTTAGAACTAAGGGCTCTACTATAGGAAGGAGAAGAGAAAGCCATGTTGAAAAGACCACCTTGTTTTTGGAAGGCTGAGACAAGGTTGCATCAGAAATCCCCAACCAGCCTTTACTGGTAGATTAATAAGTAGCCTATGGAAGTAGCATGCCTTTTTATTCTTGGTGGGGCAGAATATATCTTACAAAAATGGCTACAATATTTGTGTTCATGAGATTTTCCAGAACCTTTCCATTCCCTGCCTCTCAGCCCCCCAAAAGTGGAGCCTATGCTTATGTCTCCCCGTGTGACCGCTTTGACTAACAGAATATGGCAGAGCCATAGTATTTCTGAGGCTAAGACATAAAAGGTGAGAAACGTCCTCATGGTTCTCTCTCTAAGGACCTTTGCCTTAGAATCCTGAGCCACCAGACAAGCCTAACCACCGTGAAACTCCTATACGGGAGAGAGACCTCGTGAAGAGCCCATACAGAAATAGAGGTGCCTGAGGAACCCCTTCAGCCCCTCAAATTTTGAATTTCCCCATCCCAGGCACCAGGCATGAGGGAGCTTTCAGATAATTCTAGTCTTCTGAC